>NC_134236.1:108760797-109360797 GCF_965152275.1 Natator depressus | reverse complement strand
CGAAAGTTTCGAATTGTCCCAGACCTGCAACACTATGCGGTCCCACCAGTCTGTGCTTGTTTCCCCGAGCCCAGAATCGGCGTTCCACAGCATGACCCTGACCCATTAGCACCATGATGCATGCATTGGCAGGGCCCATGCTTTCAGAGAAATCTGTGTCCATGTCCTGATCACTCATGTGACTGCGCTGACGTCGCCTCCTCGCCCGGTATCGCTCTGCCAGGTTCCGGTGCTGCATATACTGCTGGATAATGCGTGTGGTGTTTAATGTGCTCCTAATTGCCAAAGTGAGCTGAGCGGCCTCCATGCTTGCCTTGGTATGGCATCCGCACAGAAAAAAGGCGCGGAACGATTGTCTGCCGTTGCTCTGACGGAGGGAGGGGCGACTGACGACACGGCTTACAGGGTTGGCTTTAGGGAGCTAAAATCAACAAAGGGGGTGGCTTTACATCAAGGAGTATTTCAGACAGGACTTCACGGAGGGTTCCAATAAGAAATGGTGCACCTAAGTTATTGTTCTTATTGGAACAAGGAGGTTAGTCTGGCCTCTGATTGATACATGGCTAGATTTACCTCGCTGCACCTTCTCTGTGAGTGACTGCAGTGTGACCTGGAGGAATGAGTCCCCTAGACGGGGGGTAGGGGGGGAGGAAATGAGTACAAAACAAATCTGGTCTATTTCTTGTTTTGATCCACTCCATCTATCTTTTACATCTTTGGCTGGCAGCAGACGGTGCAGAAGGACTGCAAGCCATCCTCATCTCATGGTTGCTCAGCAGAAGACGGTACAGTACGATTGCTAGCAATCCGTATCACCTGCCTGCTCACCATAAGACGGTTCAATAGGACTGACTGCAGGACTAAAGAGAATGACCTGGTCAAGTCACTCCAAATTTAGTCGCTGTGCCCATGTCTGCCCAGGCGCTCCTGGCCGACGTGGCCAGGAGCACCTCGGACATGACGATGACGGCTACCAGTCGTATTGCACCATCTGCTGCCAGAAGGCAAGGGGTTGCTGCTGCTGTGTAGCAATGCAGTACCGGGTCTGCCAGCACCCAGGAGACATACGGTGACGGTTACCTGAGCGGGCTCCATGCTTCCCGTGGTATGGCGTCTGCACAGGTAACTCAGGAAAAAAGACATGAAACGATTGTCTGCCCTTGGTTTCACAGAGGGAGGGAGGGAACGGGGGCCTGACGATATGTACCCAGAACCACCCGCGACAATGTTTTAGCCCCATCAGGCATTGGGATCTCAACCCAGAATTCCAATGGGCAGCGGAGACTGCGGGAACTGTTGGATAGCTACCCACAGTGCAACACTCCGGAAGTCGACGCTTGTCTCGGTACTGTGGAAGCACTCTGCCGAGTTAATGCACTTAATGCACTTAGAGCATTTTCTGTGGGGACACACACACACTCGAATATATAAAACCGATTTCTAAAAAAACGACTTCTATAAATTCGACCTAATTCCGTAGTGTAGACATACCCCTTGTCTGCAGAGAGGAATAGTCCCCTAAGGCTTGGAACATTCCCTGTTGCTGGTTTTATATCCCCTGAAACACCCCTTTAGGGAGGAGAAATAGGTTACCAATTATGTTAAAGAGTAGCAGCTCTCCCTTCCGGGGATGGCTGCTGCCTAATTAAGTTATCAGCTGGATTGTAGGCAGGGGTACTGGAACAATTGGTATAGTGGGGGTGCTAAGAGCCTATTCAACCAAACTGTAAACCTTGTATATGATGGTAACCATTTCAAGCCAGGGGTACGGCAGCACCCGCAGCATTCCTAGTTCCAGCACCTCTGACTGTAGACAGTAAGAGTCTTCGGTAGCTTTCCGATCTGAAAATTAACACAGTTCCTGTTCAGAATAAGAGTTTAATTTATGGGCTATCCCAGGCCTCATTCATCCACCATGATGAATTCATCTCATAGGAGACCTCCTCTATTTGTTCTCATTTGCAGTTTTCTGAGGCTGGTTTTTACAATGTTTTTCCTGTATGGCTGTGCATGCTTTGAATGCTCTATGGGGGTGGAGAGGCCGGAAGAGAGAGATGTGTAATATACAAAATAGGGCTGTCAAGCGATTAAAAAAATTAATCGCACGTTATTTTTATTACAAATATTTGCACTGTAGAAAAACAAAATAGTATTTTTCAATTCATCTAATACAAGTACTGTAGTGCAATCTCTTTATCATGAAAGTTGAACTTAACTATGTAGAATTATGTACAAAAAATAACTGCATTCAAAAATAAAACAATGTAAAATTTTTCAGTACTGAAGTACAATCTCTTTAATTGTGAAAGTGAAACTTACGAATGTAGGGTTTTTTTGTTACATAACTGCACTCAAAAATAAAACAATGTAAAAACTTTAGAGCCCACAAGTCCACTCAGTCCTATTTCTTGTTCAGCCAATCGCTCCAACAAACAAGTTTGTTTACATTTGCAGGAGATAATGCTGCCCGCTACTTGTTCACAATGTCACCTGAAAGTGAGAACAGGTGTTCCCCAGCACGGTTGTAGCCAGCGTCATAAGATATTTACATGCCAGATGCACTAAAGATTCATATGTCCCTTCATGCTTCAATCATCATTCCAGAGGACATGCGTCCATGACAGGTTCTGCTCGATAACAATCCAAAGCAGTGCAGACCAACGCATGTTCTTTTTCATCATCTGAGTCAGATGCCACCACCAGAAGGTTGATCTTTTTTGGTTATTCGGGTTCTGTAGTTTCCGCATCAGAGCGTTGCTCTTTTAAGACTTTTGAAAGCATGCTACACACCTCGTCCCTCTCAGATTTTGGAAGGCACTTCAGACTCTTAAACCTTGAATTGAGTGCTATAGCTATCTTTAGGAATCTCACATTGGTACCTTCTTTGCATTTTGTCAAATCTGCAGTGAAAGTGTTCTTAAAATGAACAACGTGCTGGAAAAACAACGAGGAGTCCTTGTTGCACCTTAGAGACTAACAAATTTATTTGAGCATATCATCATCAGAGACTGCTATAACATGAAATATATGGCAGAATGCAGGTAAAACAGAGCAGGAGGCATACAATTCTCCCCCAAGGAGTACAGTACTTGTATGAGGTGAACTGAAAAATACTATTTCCCTTATCATTTTTACAGTGCAAATATTTGTAATAAAAAATAATAATATAGAGTGAGCAGTGTACACTTTGTATTCTGTGTTGTAATTGAAATCAATATATTTGAAAATGTAGAAAACATCCAAAAATATTTATTAAATTTCAATTGGTATTCTATTGTTTAACAGTGTGATTAAAACAGCAATTAATTGTGATTAATTTTTTTTTTACTTAATCGCATGAGTGAACTGTGATTAATCGACAGCCGTAATACAAAATTATTAGCCCTGGTGGACAGAATGGGGGAGGGTAGCTGAGAGGAAGAGGGACACAAATTCCTGAGTTTAATTCATTTATTTCTGCTTAGTGCAGGGGTGGGCAAACTTTTTGGCCTGAGGGCCACATCAGGGAATAGAAATTATATGGCAGGCCATGAATGCTCACAAAATTGGGGTTGGAGTGCGGGGAAAGGGGAGTGCGGGCTCTGGGGCGGGGCTGGAGGATGAGGGGCTTGGGGAGCAGGAGGGGGATCAGGGCTGGGGTAGGGGTTTGGGGCATGGGGAGAGGCTCAGGGGTGCAGACTACAAGCAGCACTTACCTCAGACAGTTCCCGGAAGCAGTGGCATGTCCCGTCTCTGGCTCCTACATGGAGGCGCGGCCAGGCGACTCTGCACGCTGCCCCATCTGCAGGCACCGCCCCTGCAGCTCCCATTGGAGCTCCGGAGTGGACCATTGGAGCCCTTAGGAGCCGGAGCAGGGCCATGCCACAGCTTCCAGGAGCCACGTGGTGCAGCCCCTGACCCTGTGCCCCAGTCAGAGCACTAGAGCGGGGCCAAGCCACGTGGTGCGGCCCACTACCCAGTGCCTCGGCTGGAGCAGGGCCGAGCCACATGGTGTGGCCCCTGACCCAGCACCCCAGCCGGAGTGCTGAAGCAGGCCTGAGCCGTGTGGTGCAGCTCGCAGGCCGGCTTAAAATGGCTCTGGCCCACGGGCCGTAGTTTGCCCACCCCGGGCTTAGTGGCTTTGGGTAAGTCATGCACCTACCCAGGTCTCACTTTCCACATCTGTACTAGAAAGTTAGCAGTAACACTTGAGTGAGCAGAAATGGAAAAGTTAACAAGGGGTTAACTTAAGAGGTTGAAACAGCAGCCACTGGGATTAGAGGCTGGTAGCTGTTGCCACTTGACAGGGGTACAAATGTTAAACTAACTCATGTCATGAGACCAGGACCAGGCATACAGAGCAGTCTCTTATCAGCACTTCTGTGCATCACACTTTTGTGTCAACCTGAGCACACAAGAATCATGAGTCAGGCCCCAAAATCATGAAATTGGCTTAAAATCATGATTTATCTTAAAAAAAAAAAATCACTATGCGGGGGTAGCCTTCACGTTTCTGAACCTTTATGGCACCACTTGCTTCACATTTTCAAGCTCTTCTCTGCAATCATGCGGGCTAGAGAAGTACATTTAAAAAAAAAAAAAATGAAAGCTGAGAGAGACTTGTGATTCCAGAGGTTGGATCTTTAAGAAAAACACTAAATATTGTAAAAAGAAAAGGAGTACTTGTGGCACCTTAGAGACTAACCAATTTATTTGAGCATGAGCTTTCGTGAGCTACAGCTCACTTCATCGGATGCATCCGATGAAGTGAGTTGTAGCTCACGAAAGCTCATGCTCAAATAAATTGGTTAGTCTCTAAGGTGCCACAAGTACTCCTTTTCTTTTTGCGAATACAGACTAACACGGCTGTTACTCTGAAACTAAATATTGTAAAATTTCAAGAGTTGGTGATATTGTTTATTGCAGTGGTGCAAAATATGAATGGACTGAATCCACCTCAAATATGAATGGTAACGGATCTTTTTCTTTTCATATGAGATTTCGCAGTTCCTTGTTTCAACCCAGGCTTCTCCATGGATAATGTTAGTAGATAAACTTGAAGTATTGCCGTAGCACAACATTTATATGGACTTGACAGATCTGTTATTTGGACTGGAGGGTATAACCCTGTTCCACTGAGCTGAGGACCCACTGGTCCGAGGTTATAGCTGTCCAGGCAGGGAGGAAGAGGGAGAGGCGGTTGGAGAACACAGGGAAGGATGGATCCGGGGAATAGTCTGGTAGGTCGCCCTCGGGCACACCCTCGAAAATGACCATTTGTCCATTACGGGTCGAGCCCGGCTGGGCAGAGCGGGGAGGTGGGTGGCTCGGGCAGTGCTTATAACCCTTGGCTCGTTTATGGGGCTGGTCCTGCCGAGGCTGACTCCCCTGGCCCTGTGGTTGCTGCAGTTTGAACTGCTTACGCGCTGGGGCTGGGACATAGAGACCCAGGGTTTTCAGAGTGCTGTGGGAGTCCTTGAGGCCATGCAATTTGCTGTCTGTTTGCTCTGCAAATAGGACCCGGCCATCGAAGGGCAGGTCCTGCATTGGCTGCTGAGCCTCAGTGGACAACCCAAACAGGAGCAGCCAAGAGGCTCGCCGCATGGAGGTAGCGGAAGCCATGGGAAGGGCAGCAGCGTCTGCAGCATCTGATGCTGCCTGGAGGGCTGCAGTCGTGCCCTCATCGAGGATTGCTTGGAACTCCTTCTTGGAAGCCTCGGGGAGCCACCCTTCGAACTTGGCCACGGCTTGCCACATATTGAAGTCATATCGGCCCAGGAGGGCTTGGTGGATGGCCACTCTCAGCTGAAGGCTGGAAGACTAATAAACCTTAGAAAGTCCCTTCATGAAGGGGTAGAGCCCCCCTGGCAGGGGCTGAGGAGCAGATGATGTCGAACAGAGAGTCCAAGGGCTCTTCCAATTCCTCTGCCCGAAGCCCGAGATTAGAAGCGACCTTCTTCAAAAGTTCCTGGTGTACCTTAGTGTCATCCTGAGGAACTGGGTGAGGGGGCCCCATGATAGCCTCATCCGGCGACGAGGATGATGCCGGTGCAGTGGGAACCTCCACATCCACTGGTGGTCCAGCAGCTTGCTCCCCTGGGTCCTTCTGGACCTGCAGGGGTCTTAACCCCCCAAGCCTCAAGCAATGGAGGATGACAGGATGGAGGGGGACAGGACCAAGGCCGCTGGCCTCTCCAAGGCTCCTGACACCGATCGGGCAGGCCACGCACTTGGGGCCAGGGGATAGGTTTCAGTGCTGATAACGTAGTCAGCACCGTTGGTACCAGGGCTTGTCCCGCAGTCAGGGAACCTCGCTCCGAGCCAGAGCTATCAGCAGAGCAGTCAGTGCTGGGCGACCAGGATCGGGCTGAGTGGGGGCTCTTGTCCGACCGGTGCCAGCTGCTGCCTCCCGAAGCCGATCTGCTTGAGCGAGATGGTCTTGGTTGGGCTCTCAGGGACCAACAGTATTCGGCGGATCTCTGTTAGATACCCAGCGATCCATGCCTCATCTACTCGACAAGTACCAAGATGTTGAGCGAGACCAGAAGCTATTACAAGCCGGTTGCCAGGAGCATCGTCCCGAGTAGGGCAACCTTCCTTTTGGAGACAGGCGATGATGGCCCAATGATTGGCCGTCTCTGGTGCCCGATCGGTCCTGGGATCAGTACCAGGCCCTTGAAGATTGTCGGGGCCGGTCCCCAAGTTCTTGCTGGGTGGCATGTGCCTCAGAGGGTCTGAGCCAATCTACCAGCGAGGTACAGGGTACCGCTCTCGAGTCCCTTGATCGGTGCCCCAGTGTGAGGACCGAAGAGGGCTCCGCTGAGTCTGCCTCTCCCATCCTGAGGCATGACGACTGCGGGTGGGCTAACGCTGGTGGGACGCCCCTCTTGATGGGAAACGGTACACCTCTGACGTGGGGACACATGCATAGGTCCCAACGCGGGTTTTCTCCAAGACCGGGGTACTGCAGGAGCCAGTGAAGATGGCACCAGGAGCGTCAGGATCTCCTCAGCTGCTTGAAGGGCTTCGGGCGTCGATGGCACCTGAAGCTGGCCGGGGCCTGAACCACTATCCAGAGTCGCAGGCAAGGCATGGGATGGGCTGCACCGCTCGACTTGAGCTGGGGCCCAACTTCCAAAGGGGAATGTTGAGTTGCTGTACTCGGGTCTTGGCTCTTCTCCTGCCCTCTCCTTTCCCTATGGGAGGTAGGAGATTTTCCCCGCACAGTCTTTTTCGGCTTCCATGGAGGGAGACCAGTGCCAGCTCGTGGATGGCTCCGGGGGAGCCCTGCACATGGAGGCCACGGTACTGAGTCGGACTGCTGCTCCAGTGCCGGAGTGAGTGCTGGATATCACGCTCCTTCTTCATCCTAGGTTTGAAGGACTTGCAGATACAGCACTTGTCACTTATGTGCCCTTTGGCTAAGCACCTTAGGCAGCTGGTAGGTGGACTGCTGATGGGCATAGGCCGTTTGCAGCAATCACAGGGCTTAAAGCCTGGGGACTGGGGCATGCTCTGACCCCCAGCTAGGTCCCGTTTGGGACGAATGGAGAGTTTGAGAACTACTACTAAGGGTAACTAAGAAAACTACTATGTATAGCTATTTTACAGGATTTCAAAGTTCGCAAGAACAGAGAAGGAATCAACGCTAGCTGAAACAGCAGACATTCCAGCACCGTTACTGGCGGCAAGAAGGAACTGAGGGTGGCGGGGAGCTGGTGGCGCCCCTTATTCCGCACCATGTGGGTGCCACTCCAGAGGGCTTCAGAGCCGGTCCCCTACAGATATTGCTGAGTGAAAAAATTCCAGCACCAGTGCATGTGGCAAGCACACACATCTAAATATGGAATGGACATGAGCAAACACTCGAAGAAGAACCAACTTTCCTCCACTCAAATGTGTAATAAATTAATAAAATGTCAAGAAATCACCCAGTAATCTTCAGACATATTGAATACATTTACAGGAACAGAAATACATGACCAATTTGGAACTATTAGCAATGAAATAAATTTTAACACATATATAAATTCTTGGCAATGAAAGGTATTGGGTTATTTTTTCCCAGTAAAGACAGCTAGAATCCAGAAATCACTTCCTACCAGATTAGAACAACTTTCAGTGGTTACATGAGCTAAATTACTTTACTGTGTCTCACTGAATAGATGTGTTTAATAAACATGTGCTGAAAAGTGTCATTGTGTTCATTCCTTCACCTAACGAAACCAAAACACATAAAAGATTAGGTTTCATACTGGGCTAGTTGCTTGTTATGACTTTAATGCTTTGCATATATTATACAGCAGGAAGGGCTGCTATTCAGGTCAGAAATAACAAAAATGATGCAGTCACTACTGTCCCCAGCCAAAAGACAGGAAATATATTTTAACATAGTACATGAGCTGTCCATGTACCACAGAACAATGAATGAGTAGAGTACTTACTGAAGTGGCAGTGCGCTGGCCTCTGAATTTCCATTATGAGGTTAGCTACAACTTACAAACCTGTAAGGATTCATTAGATGATAGAGCTAAGGAGATCAAAAGTCACATAAGAACATGTATGGGAAATACAGGGATGCTTAATTGGTGGCTCATGGGAGAACTTAGGTTTTGGGAAGAGCATCCAATGTGTCTCCTAGTCTCTTACTCCCTATTGTACCTGCAAAGTTTGATTTGGGAACACAGATGCATGTATGTAGGACCCCAGCATGGTGTCTCCCCACTGGACTGTTGTGCCTTTTGGCATGCCTGAAACACCATGATTCAGTGCACCCCTGATTCCAACAGGCAGAAGATTGCGCAACAAGTCACTGGGGATGATCAGATTGCCTTGCCACAGAGTTGGGATACATAAATTTATAATTTAAACAAATGGCGGGTCAGTTTAAAAGAATGAAGTGGGCTGCACTGAATTTAGATGGAGCTGTGAAGGAGGAGACTCCAATCCAGCTGTTAAAAAAAAAAAAATTAACACACACTCATGACAAGTGGCTCCACTGTGAAACCTCCTGCACACCCAACCCAACTTCCCTCATGACAAGTGCCCTCTTACTTTGGTAAGAATGTTGAGGGCCATGACCAAACAACAATTTGGCTCTATATTGTTCAGCATTGGCCATCCTTGGTCTAGAGATATATGGGCAGAGGAGAAAGGGGAGATGCCTTATTTCTTCATCAGCAGAGATGCAAATGGTTGAACTGTAACATTTACAATATATCAGATGGCAGCAACAAAGTTCTGGGTAACAAACCCCAGACATATCAGCCCATGGAGGTTGATCCCCAGTCAAGAGTCGTTGAAAAAATAAGTAGATTGGGTTCAGTTCTCAGCCAAAGCTGCAGCCATTTAATAAGAAGCCTGAGGACTTCAGAAGCATCCCTGTCTGCCTCTAGCTATCACCCCAGGCAAATCATGGCTTGAGCTGAAAATGTTGGTCATGGTGAAAATGTCAAATTTCATTGTCTGTCACAGAACAATCATTCGAGCTGTGGAAATTATTTATTTATCCGAAACGAATATTTAGCAGAGCCTGTTCATATTTTGTGAAGAATGAGGTTCATTGTAATTTGCTTTTATTTACAAACTGTGTGATGTTAATTCTTTGTACAAGTGCTGCTAAAACCCCAAATCTTCTACCAATATCAAGCACACCTGCAATGCTCTTGGATCTCTATTAGGCATGACCCTGGAACTAAAACACCAGCTCATTCAGACACAGAAAATACAAAAATGATTTAATAATATACAAATAGGGAGACTTCCTCTACACGATTAGTTTTGTTGCTGATGTTTGGCCAGTTGGCCACAGTGAACATCTCTCAGCATCAGTACAATTGATGTTCTTTGTGGGGGATGAAAGTTGATCTTACTGTGTACAGTTTGCCTTCTCAGCACAGTTTCAAGTGTTAGGACAGCTGCACCATACCCCCGATTCCACTCACTAACACTGCTCAGATTCATAAACAAGTGAAGTGGCAATCGGGGGAAAGAAAACAACGTTCACGGTCTACATTAGCCCTGAGCAGGACTATTTTTTAAATCTCACTCCTGTCCCACCCGGCAATCCCTATGCCCACTCCCGCAGTGTTTCTTGCATTTTTATCCTGCTCCCACCTGCAAAAACTTTAATTCTGCAAATCCCACCAGAGAGACTGATTCAGACAATTTTTATCACTAAAAGAATAAAACAAATCTTGCTTAAACCATATAAAAACACAACAGGAATTAAAGTAACAGACATCAAATCTTTTTCTATCCCTCGCATAAATTTAAGTATGAAAGCCTTTATTAAAAAAAGATTTAGTGTTTTCCCGCAAATTATCGCAGTCTGGGTTTTTTACCCACCCAATCCCGTCTGCAATAAAGTACGTTACCCACTCTTGCTGTTATGGCAGCAAGTCCTGAGGGATCCCAGTCCCACCGCAGGGCTCTAGTCTACATCTTTTGATGTAACAATGCATAGTATCATAAGGATGTCACTCACAAACAGCTTTACCTTACCTTACAGAGCTGCTCGACTTGTCAGATAATAGAAAATATTATTAGCCAGTATACAATTAACCAATCCCTTGCCAATACAACATACACAGATCTTCACCATTTTTTGCACATTTTCCTCTCATTTTATTCCTTATGCAGTCTGACACTCTGCCCTGCCACACTATGACTGGGATGTCTGGGGGCCTGCTTCTTTCAAATCCTCCAACACTAACAATTGTCCATCATAGCTGTTCTAAGCAGAGAAAAAACATTAGAGTCATAGAATATCAGGGTTGGAAGGGTCCTCAGGAGGTCATCTAGTCCAATTCCCTGCTCAAAGCAGGACCAATCCCCAATTTTTGCCCCAGATCCCAATCCTCAAGGATTGAACTCACAACCCTGGGTTTAGCAGACCAATGCTCAAATCACTGAGCTATGCCCCCCTCCCATCTGTTGGTCCTCATCTCTTCCCTTCTAACTTTTTAGAATAACCATTATCAGTCATAACCCCATCTATAAAACGGAGATAATGATACTTCCTGTGTAAAATGCTTTGAGATCTACTGATGAAAAGTGCTATATAAGAGTCAGGTATTATTACTTGGTCTCTATTAATGTTTATTCAGCAATACGAACCTTACAGAACTGTGTCTGGAAAGGAAGGAGAATGGTGACTGGAGAGGTCTGTCATCTTTGACTTTCTTGTTCCCAAGTGGCCTATGGATTGAAAGCTATGTTCATTGGGTGAAATTCATTCCTACACAGAGAGCTTCCATAAGGCCTGTAAGCCATTCAAGTCTCAGGTAACTATTCAAAATACCGTAAGTGTCCTGGCAAACAGTCTCCATGTGACAGTGCAACCCCCTATTGCCAGTATGGACTGGGACTACTAAAAGTTGTATGGTTTGATTGTGAATGGGGAAGGTTGAATTGTTTCAGATAACAAAAAGAACCATTGCTGCAACCTGTGTGATTCTGGTCAGAGGTTGGGGCAGAGGAGGTGAGGAAACACTTGCAGGCCATTTTCATGCCCTGCAATCAACCTGATGTTTACAGTTACACCCCTGCACGTCTAGTCCCTATTAACAGTCCTGCTGCAGCATTGGTATATCCTTCCCATGTTACTTATCACCTTCCAGAGCCTGAGCATAATTCTAGACTTAGGATAGTGGTATGGAAAGAGCATGTACTGTTTGGACTCAGCTGTCTTACCCTGCAGTAGATGTGACAACAAACACTTGACTGGAGGATTGTGGGACTCACTTGAGGGGAGGGCTATGAAAAACCTGTGATTGGGTTTTTGGTTTTTTTCCAGGAAAAAACAAACCCAGTGTGTTTGGTTTGGGGAGAAGGTTTGTTTTTAATTTGAACAGGTTTTCCTCACCCTCCTACTCCAGGTTCTCTGATTTTTTAAAAATTTATCTCTCTCTATATGGCCTGACAGGACTTAAATGAAAATCCCCTTCTCTCCCCATGCCATATTGCCACAGTTGCAGTCAGCAAATGCACATGATCTGGAGCCCCATTTGTACAAGAGAATGCAGGCAGCTAGCAGGTTACTCTCTTTGAGGGCCCCTCAGCTTTTGGAACTCAGTCCCCAGCCTGGTCCCAAATAATCCTATTTTATTAGCTCTCAGGGGAGATCCTAAAGATCAGAGATATGTTTTTAGATGCTGGATTATGACTGATAATGGTTATTCTAAAAAGTTAGAAGGGAAGAGATGAGGGCCAATAGAGACAGTGTGGCCTACTGAATATAGGAGCAGGACTCAGGTGACCTGAGTTCTATTCCTGGCTTTGCCACTCACCTGCTGGGTGATCTTGGGCAACTCACTTTGCCACTCTGTGACTCAGTTTCCCCATTTATAAAACGGAGATAATGATACTTCCTGTGTAAAATGCTTTGAGATCTACTGATGAAAAATGCCATATAAGAGTCAGGTATTATTACTTGGTCTCTATTAACGTTTATTCAGCAGTACGAAAGTTACAGAACTGTTGTCTGGAAAGGAAGGAGAATGGTGACTGGAGAGAGAAGCGGGCTATGGAGTAGAATCTTCTATCATTAGATACTGAAAAGAGGGGTATGTGCGCGGAGTTGAGAACTCCTAGGGGTTTGGGTTTGATAGAAACGTCTGGAAGGCCATTTGATAATGTAGTTCTATAGAAAACTGGACAGCTGGGCTCCAGTCAGCAGCCACCACTCTCCAGCTGCCAACCTCTGAAGGCAGCGCCGCCGCCAGCAGCAGCACAGAAGTAAGGGTAGCAGTACCACAACCCCCCCTACAATAATGTTGTGACCCTCCACAACTTCATGGGTCAGGACCCCTACAATTACAACACTGTGAAATTTCACGTTTAAATAGCTGAAATCATGAAATTTACGATTTTTAAAATCCTATGACCATGAAATGGACCAAAATGGTCCTGAATTTGATAGGGCCCTATCCATAATTACACAAGGGTACAGTGCAAGAGACAAAAAAGGACAGAGTTCCAATTCTCAGGCTTGGTCTACAGTTAAAATTTATCCTAGCATAGATGTGTCTGTTTGGGGTGTGAAGAAAACACACTCCTGACTGACATAGCTATGTAAAAAAAAATTCCAGTGTAGACACAGCTATGCTCACAGAGGGTTGTTTCAGTCCGTATAGTTCATGTCCTTTGGGGAGGTGGTTTCTCTCTACTGGCAGAAAAACTCCTTCCGTCAATGTGCACTTAGGCTACGCTAAGGGGCTCTGCCAACATAGCTATGCCAACACAGGTACAGACCATCGTGTACCCATAGCCTCAGTATTATGTGGGCACAATCCTAAATTTCCCATTGTTTGTTCCTGTGGGAAAAAAATAAAGATAAAATCCTACCAATCCTATGTTGTTTAAAACTTGGTTCAAGTCAGCATAGAGGTGGCTATTGCTCATATTCACAACAAAACTATTAGCCTTCCTAGTTGTACTCTTATGCTGCACCTTTTTTGTGACTCCAGACGTAAGAATGAAAAAAATGGAAAAGTTATTTACTGTACGTGAAGTCCAATCAGGTTTATTTATGGCTGAAAAGAAAGAATTGAATGAAAAGAATGTTTCAGAAGTGCAGTTTTTCTTAAACAGAAAGGCAGATAGCATCTTTCTTTCAGGTTTAGACGTGTGTGCCAAGGTTCAAAACTCAAGGGAAGCAGTGACTTTCACTTCTGAAGACTTGGGTTGAAATCTCAACTTAGTTGGCAAAGGAAAATGAATTTTGTGGTCACATTCTAGTTCCCATTTGTCCATACCCCAATATTACCACAAAATCCATCACAGTTAGCAGGCTGTGTGTGCAAGAGCTACAGAGTGGAATTGCAAGCTTGTTGAGGCTTGGGGCTCGGATACATTGGGAGAGTTAATGGGAGAAACTTTGTGATGTGCGTGTTTGCAATCCCTCTGGCTCAAAATCAGCACTGAGTCCTTTACTTTCATGAGCATTAAATGTCCTCACAAATTCTAAAGTCAAAACAAAAGACAAATCCAAACATACACGCACACTTCTCCAAAGAAGAATCAAACATTCTGAACAAAATATGCACTGGACATTTCCTGAATGTATGTCTGTACTCAATGGACTGCCGTACCAGAACACTGCAACATAATGGGAAAAATTTTCAAACACACCTAACAGACTTAGATTCCTAAGTCTCATTTTCAAAAATGACATAGGTCATTGTCACATGTAGGGGTAACTGGGTGTTATTTAGAAGGCCAGGTTATGATTTAATACAGTGGTTCTCAAAGCCGTTCCGCCACTTGTTCAGGGAAAGCCCCTGGCGGGCCAGACCAGTTTGTTTACCTGCCGCGTTCGCAGGTTCGGCCGATCGCAGCTCCCACTGGCCACGGTTCGCTGATCCAGGCCAATGGGGGCTGCGGAAAGCGGCACGGGCCAAGGGACGTGCTCGCCACCCTTCCCGCAGCTCACATCGGCTGAACCTGCGGACGCAGCAGGTAAACAAACCGGTCCGGCCCGCCAGGAGCTTTCCCTGAACAAGCGGCGGACCGGCTTTGAGAACCACTGATCTAACAGATCCTTCTGGCCTTAAAAAGTATGAAAAGCTAATATACATTTTCGAGATACTAAAAAAAATAAGATGTAGGGTAAAATTTCAAAAGCATCCAAGTGACTTAGGAGCCTAATTCTTATTTTCAATAGTGATTTAGACTCAAAATGCCTTACTGAAAGTCCATGGAATGTAGGCTCCCAAGGTATTTAGACACTTCTGAAAATTTTACCCAAAAGATACATGATAAAAATAGGACAGGGCCTGGTAGTACTTTTCATCAGTAGTTCTCTAAGCACTTTGCAAAGATTGGCACGCATGACTCTCTCTCTCAGATGGGTGAAAATGAAGTAGAGAAAGGTTCCTGGACTTGCCCAAAGTGACACAGGTGAGCGAGTGGCACAGAATAGCACTTACATCTTCTGACTCTCAATCCTACCCCCACTGAACAACACAGGCTAATAAAAAGAAAAGGAGTACTTGTGGCACCTTAGAGACTAACCAATTTATTTGAGCATAAGCTTTCTTGAGCTACAGCTCACTATGCATCCGATGAAGTGAGCTGTAGCTCACGAAAGCTCATGCTCAAATAAATTGGTTAGTCTCTAAGGTGCCACACGTCCTCCTTTTCTTTTTGTGAATACAGACTAACACGGCTGCTACTCTGAAAACTGGCTAATAAACGTATTGCCTGCCCAATCACTGACCTGCTTGGGAACTATACTTTCATGCCAGGATAAATTTGACTGTCAGAATCACAGCTCACACCTAGTATATTGCATATGTAGTTTAGACCATACCTCATTATTTCTCATAACTCAGACAATGTCCAATAGTTTGTCAGAGTTTGAATAGTACTGACACCCCCTTCATGGCCCCTTTACCTGCCAAAGCAGTGTAAAGGAGCCTGCATATAAATGAGAAGAAGCTTCCAATGTATTTATCAAGTTAGAAAAACTGTTCTCAATCTCTTTGTCAAGACTTTTCAACACAACTATTGACACTCACCCTTCCCACCTTAAAATCCACATGACTGTGTTGTGTTTATGATAAAAAACGTAAATTAAAAAAAAAAAAATCAGAGTACAGAACAAATCTCTGAACTTATCAGAAAGCCCTTATTGCCTGAGTCTGTGCAATCACTCAGAACTGAAATCCCTTGTGTAGTTTATCAGGGTCTCAGTGCAAACTCCAAACAAATGGATATTTAGTATACAGTGTCCAACAGCCGCTTGCAAAGGGTTTTTCCCTAGCAAAAAAGCACACTGCATTACACCAATACTCTCTGATCTACATGAGCATCCAGTTTGTTTCTGGGTTTGTCAAGGTTCCTCCCCCACTCTGAACTCTAGGGTACAGATGTGGGGACCTGCATGAAAAACCTCCTAAGCTTATCTTTACCAGCTTAGGTCAAAACTTCCCCAAGGTACAAAATATTCCACACTTTTGTCCTTGGATTGGCCGCTACCACCACCAAACAAATACTGGTTACTGGGGAAGAGCTGTTTGGACACGTCTTTCCCCCCAAAATACTTCCCAAAACCTTGCACCGCACTTCCTGGACAAGGTTTGGTAAAAAGCCTCACCAATTTGCCTAGGTGACTACAGACCCAGACCCTTGGATCTTAAGAACAATGAACAATCCTCCCAACACTTGCACCCCCCCTTTCCAGGGAAATGTTGGATAAAAAGCCTCACCAATTTGCATAGGTGACCACAGACCCAAACCCTTGGATCTGAGAACAATGAAAAAGCATTCAGTTTTCTTACAAAAAGACTTTTAATAGAAATAGAAGTAAATAGAAATAAAAAAAAATCCCCCCTGTAAAGTCAGGATGGTAGATACCTTACAGGGTAATTAGATTCAAAACATAGAGAACCCCTCTAGGCAAAAACCTTAAGTTACAAAAAAGATACACAGACAGAAATAGTTATTCTATTCAGCACAATTCTTTTCTCAGCCATTTAAAGAAATCATAATCTAACACGTACCTAGCTAGATTACTTACTAAAAGTTCTAAGGCTTCATTCCTGGTCTATCCCCGGCAAAGACAAAATATAGACAGACACACATACCCTTTGTTTCTCTCCCTCTCCCAGCTTTTGAAAGTATCTTGTCTCCTCATTGGTCATTTTGGTCAGGTGCCAGCGAGGTTACCTTTAGCTTCTTAACCCTTTACAGGTGAGAGGAGATTTCCTCTGGCCAGGAGGGATTTTAAAGGGGTTTACCCTTCCCTTTATATTTATGACAGGGTTAAATTAAAGGGGCTGGTTTTAACCTATAAAGCCTTAAATGGACTGTGTCTTAGTTGTCTCGGAGACCAATTCTTAATCCATATAAACAAAAGAGTAGCAGTTGAGATCAGATGAGGTGCTTGACTAACGGTCCCAAAGTTCTCTGTGAGGAGGTTTGCAGGCAGAGCATTTTCAGTGAGAGCTCCCTGGCTATAAAATTCACTCCCCCAGTTGGGGAAAAGCCTGAATTAGTTGACTTTCTGTTCATACTGCAAGGGTTGTCTGTTTTGTCAGGCTCCCTCTGTCTCTGTTTTTTAGAAAGAGGGAGCAGAGGAGGATGAGTGGGGGCAACGGAAGCACCTCAGTTTGATGGAGTAATTTGGGTGCATCTGATTTTTGGACATTAGCTCCTAGTTGTTTGTGGCAAGGCACCAACCCTGGAGCATGCCCTCTCATGGCACTGCAGGCATACCACCTGTAGTTCCCTCTTGCATATCTACAATAACTTGTTTCCAGACCAAATTATTTAACATAATATTCCCCCTTCCTGGGGTCCAATTTCTTAAGTATTTATAAAAAAATACAGTTTTCCTTGGCTCTTCAGGACCAAATCCTTACCCTAGCTAAAGGGAGTCCACAGCCCTCCTCCTGGAGCTGTGTACTGCTTTTTCCTGGTGAAACAACTCCATATCCCTGCCTTCTGGGGCTATCACATGGTTAAAGCCAGCTTTTCTGGCACACCAGGTATCAGCCCTGCTTCATAGGCTTTGTCTACACTACACAGCTTTTAGAAAGACTCAATTGGGTTGCTTATTGATACCTAGCTTTGTTCTTTCAGAGAAACAAAGATCACCTTTTCCATTGCATTCTGAAAAAAAATTGCTGGTGATGTGCCTGGCTGGTCAAAACAAGCTGCAAGTCCTCTGGCCAGCCATAGGAAAAGATGTAATTGCTGTGTCAACTAACAGGAAGCCCCTAGCCCCAAGAGAGAAAAATAAGCATTCTGAGAAACAAGTTAACTTTTGACCCCTGATAATGCCTGCACAGAATGCCAAGCTCAACAAATAGCAGGATCCAATGGACTTTAGTTTTTCAGCTCCAGGGATAAGGGCTTTTGAGTGCTACATTCCCAGTGTGGCTCCCACTCTTCCATATGAGAAGTCTCCACCCTCACGGTACTAAGTGGCTGGCACCAAGCAATACAAGAACTACTTATAAAAGCTGCTTCCCATCAGTGGTCAGCAGCTCTTCTCTCTTCTTGAAAGCCACTGATCTGCTGGACAGAAAGCAGAAGCGACAGTTGCACTGATCAGCTCTTGAGTGCAAAGCTAAGTCCCTGAACATCTCTCAGTGAATGGGAACGGAGTGCTGGTTTGGCAAGTCCTGTCAGGCCTGGGAAAGATCAGAGAGGAGGAAGGAAGAGGAACTAAGGCAGGATGTTCTCAAACTTTGTGTTTTTAAAAAAAAAAAAAAAAAAAAAAAAAAAAGTGGGCCACGTTTCAACACAGAGGTTGTCTACTGGACCCACCGTCCCCCTCATCTTTTACAATTGCACTGCCCACTTTCCCTACCAGTCACATTTACAGAGCATCTTCGATGCAGCTAGAGCAAGGGCATGCACAGAAAAAGAACTCTAGAAAAACCTTTTAAATGTGTTTGAGCAGCTGGAGCGAAGGCGGAGAAGCCAGCTCCATGTGACCAGCCAGCTCTCTAAAGACAGCCAGCAACTGCTCTGCCAGTGGTCTGCAGACCGCAGTTTGACTGCCTCTGGGTTAGGGGAAAGAACAGATTTCAGATCTGATCCTCCTTTCTTTTACACCAGTGTAAACCTGAACACACACCAGTGAAGGCAATGTGTGTAAACAGAATCAATGAGAGCAGAAATAGGTCCTTAATGAAAAGAAAGAGTAAAAGAAATAAGCTAACCAGAGGGGAAAGAGACACTAAAATTACAGGAGGGAAGATATATTTATGCAAAGGAAAAATAGTGAGTGGTTTAAGAAAATAAACAAATAAAAGGGTGTGTCACCTTAACCATGTGCATAAGTTCCCTTAAAGTCACTGTTAAGTGCTTTGCTGAGTCAGGGGCACAGCAAGTGATTTTACTTTTGTAGCAAGTTTGATGTCCAAAATAGTTTTCTCTCTCTCCGGCAACGTCTGGATACTGTAAGGTGCTAGGGAGCATTGCTGTGTAGGATGAAGGAGGTTTGGGAGATATGGTCGCAGATGGGAGACGGACATGGAAATGCAAACTTCGTACACAGACAGGAAAGGGCAACCTGTTGCAGAACTGATGCTAGCTCTGGTTTTAGGTTTAGGCCGTGATCTTGCAAGACACCCATGGGAAACACTCAAAATGTATTTGGGGCCCTCCTTTCTTGGGTCTACGCATTTTAAACACACATTTCCAGATAAATACCAAACAAACTTACTTTTCAGGGTCCTCTCCCTGCCCCCTTAAAAAAAAAATCTTTTGATTTAAAATAAATAATCAAAAATGTAGGCCATTACAACCGATACTTCCCATTTTCTAGGCAAGAACCCCCTGGAATCTTCATTTTAATTTTTTTCTAAACTGAACAAATTTCTGCTTCTTGAGCAAATCTAAGGCCCCAATTCTGAAATGTGATCCTGTAGTTCAAACCTCTGGTGCCCAGATGCTGGACCCTTAACATCACACAGGCACAACAGTCCACACTAGAAAATCATACTGCACAATCAGAGCTTAAATGTTAGCTTGGATGAGAAAGAGGCTGGAGCTAGGGTTGCCAATTTTGGTTGGACGTAGTCCTGAAGGTTTCATCACATGACAATCTTTAATTAAAGATTAATCTTTAAATTCCTGGAGACTCCAGGACAATCCTGGAGGGTTGGCAACACTAGTTGCAGCCCCAGGCCAGGGTATGCCCTTTCACAGGTGCTTTTGCTTGGGTGGCTAAGGGTTTGAATGCCCTATTGATTCCTTAGTACTAAAACAGATTTGCAGCCCCTGAGTATAAATGGTAAAGCTCTCCTTTAACTCTCTAATCTCTAGCAACTGTCAATGGTTTATACATCTTGTAGTTGGCTGGTATGTCAAACTGAATGAAGATTTTTGGCCCATCTATTCATGAGGGGGCAACCCAGCTCCACTGGAGTCAAGAAGAAAAGGAGTACTTTTGGCACCTTAGAGACTAACCAATTTATTTGAGCATAAGTAGTTCACGAAAGCTTATGCTCAAATAAATTGGTTAGTCTCTAAGGTGCCACAAGTACTCCTTTTCTTTCTGCGAATACAGACTAACACAGCTGCTACTCTGAAAACCAGAGGAGTCAAGAGGAAGTCATTTCATTGAATTCAGTGGAACAGGAATTGGCCCCAAAAGCTTATGACTTTTTAAGCATCCAAACCAGACCTGTAAAATAGACTAGATAGAAAAACAGATTCCATAGGACCTATCCACCCACGTATTTGTCTCAAGGGTTTCTTGCTGAGAATATACTTCCCAGACATTTTCAGAAGCTTACTGCAGTTTTGTGAAACTCTCTGAAAGCTGCATCAATGTCATATTACAAGGGTATTCAGACAAGGCTACCTCTAACTCAAGAATCATAAGGATAGTATGCTTGTCAGTTAAAATTTTTACAATTTGTATAACTCATCTGCAGCTCCACAAAGTACCATCAAAATGTACATTTTCCAGCTGGTTTTCTTCTGTTGCTCTGAAGTGAAAATGCTGCTTTCAATTAAAAGAGGATTCTGAGATTTTTTAAGTTAGTTATAAAACCAGTACAATTATTCTTCATCAGTGTGCACCTTGTGTCTATATTCTCCAAGTAACATGTTTCAAGATATACAAACCCCATCCCCTAACCACACCCAAAACACATTTACACACAACATTTTGAACACATTTTTGTAAAGGAAGTTTAACAAAAACTTTATCTAAGGCTTCCGTTTCCTTAAATTTGTTTCCTAACAACAGCTACCTTGATGAAATTCTAATGTGCTTGCTGTTGGGTGAGACCTTTAAAAATATGGCCAAATTTCTCTAACGTATATTCATAGAAGATGAAGTGAGTCAAGAGAAGGAGTAATCGAAGTTTTCTTACACAGATAATTTTACTAGGCTCATGCATGGTGGGAACTGAAAATTATACCATCTGCAACATGATATATTTTTCCAGAAAACCTCCATGTTTTCATAAAACCGTTCTCTAATACCCCACAGCACCATGAATAAACAGTAAAGAAGGGAAAAGAGCGTTTGATATATAGTGTCTTGATTTGCAAAAGGTTCCCATTGTCTGTGTCACTGAACACACTTGGAAACAAATGCAAAGCATACAGAGTGGTCAGCCTCAAAGGGTTGGTTTGTTTGCTTATTTTAAAGGATGGCAAGAGGAAGAGGTGTTAAAGAAAAAACTCTGAGTACATTGAAATTTCCAGTAAAAATTTCAAACCTTGCTGGTATTAATTTAGATTCTACATTCCCTTCTCTTTTATTGTTGTTGGGGTTAGCTGATCTTTTGTTCAGTAAAGAAAACACACTAGGTTCTATCAACATGCTTCTGCCCCAAAATATCAAATATATAATATTAATCTTCAAAAAGTCAATTTGGAAAGAACCAAAATTTTTAAAAAATTCCACTAATGTTATTTCTTTTAACAGTCAGCTTACACATAAAATGTAAGAGAGCCAAGAGCAAACAGATGGGTGGGTTCTAGCCGTACTGCTGGGATAAGTGCCAGAGGTCCCCTTCCTTCCTTTCTTTCTTTTTTTAATTAAAAAATATTGCAGGGGCGGAGAAGGGGAGAGGAAAGAAACAGTGCATTGCAGCTCAGAGAGAGCCTGTTAATGTTTTCAGAGAAACACTCTTTGGTTACATGTCAGTTATGCCTGGATGGCTTTTTTAAAAATTCAAATGAATGATGAGTAAAGAGAATATATATATTAGTGCAGAATTAAAAACTTTTGATATGGCTAGACAGTGTTTGTATTCTGTGGAAGCAGAGCGGGGGGCGGGGGAGGATGGAAAACAGAGAAGGAAATATATGCATCAAACCAAAGCTAAAACATTTAGAATAGGCGTTAAGAAGTGCTTTAGACAGCAGAACTCCATTGCATACTCTTCTTTTCCATATGTTTCAAAGCAGAACAACAAAAGCACTCTTTTCTTGCATCTTAGACAAACAGTTTCTGATTTAAAAAAAAAAAAAAAAAAGACAGTAAGGAATGTGTGATTCCCTGACCTATAGATCTATATTATGATCAAGTTAACTTTTTATTTTCAAAAAGGGTAGTTCCAGATCTAACCAAGGTTAAAGCAATAAAGGGGTATTAAATTAATGCCAAACGAAGGCATCCTTTTAGGAAAAGAGCGCCCGGTGCCTTTAAGACAAACTCTGCTGCATGCAACCCCAAAGGCATTCTACTTTTTCTTTGACAAAGAATTTGGTGCAGCGCTGCTGTTCCGTCCATCTATGGGGACTGGACACGCTGCAGCTTGTTTAACTCACTGCAGTTTGACTTTTCTTCAACTGAGAAAACAACAGTTACAGAGCGCACCAAACACCCCCCGGGGGGAGTCCGGCGCAAAGGCTTGCTCGCTTGCTGCTTTCCCGTGCTACTCACCGCTGGCTGGCTCAGGCAGAGAGGAGACTGAGGTCTGGCCCATTTCTTAACCTTTAAGAGGGCCGGTGTCCAACAATCATGCAGCTCTCTTGGTCCGCTGGTCATGTAGTCTCTGCCACAGACATTTCCAAGGGTTCATTTCACCTTTTCCCTGGGCTTGCTGTTTTACTACCAGACTGGAACTCCTGCCTCTGCTCGCAGGCTGGTTTGTAAGTCCACCTCCTCCGGCTGCAGCCCAGCTCACGACTGTTCCTGCTCAGCTGAATGCCTGTCATTCCTCTATGCAGATTATGGGGAGGGTCAAAGGTCACGGGGAGGGCGTCCCTTGCTGGTACAGCCACATGGAGACCATCACAGGAACAGTTTGTAGTTTTAAGCTACTTTGTGTTAGAGGAGAGTAGCTTAAAACTACAAACTGTTCCTGTGATGGTCTCCATGTGGCTGTACCAGCAAGGAGAACTAATAAAGTACTTAGACATGGTACTTAAATTTAACACGGTCTGCTTGTCTTTAGTGCTCTTATCCCTCTTTATCTCCCCCACCTCAAAGGACTAATAAATTGGTTAGTCTCTAAGGTGCCACAAATCCTCCTTTTCTTTTTGCGACTACAGACTAACACGGCTGCTGCTCTGAAACCTGAGTTCTCTGTGTTCTGGTGGTGCTAGTTATAGGATGGAATAGCAACCACAGCACATGTACACACGTACACACGCACAGAGGCATTATAGTTCTCCTCACAGCTCCCTGCACTTTATACGGTCTTGCAAGGATTTTTTATTATTACTTTTTTAAAAAACCTTTAATTAAAGATACATTCAGAAAAATAAAGTTTAATCAGTAGAACCTCCTGATGCCACTAGAAGCCCAAATCCGTTACCAACCATTTCCCCACAGCCCAAAACATACTAGGGTAACCAGATGTCCCAATTTTTATAATGACAGTCCCGATATTTGGGGCTTTTTCTTATATAGGCTCCTATTAGCCCCCATCCCCGTCCGGATTTTTCACACTTGCTATCTCGTCAGCCTAAAACATACCCATATTTCAGTTGTAAAAGGCATCAAAGTTAAATACTGGGATGTCCTGATCTTACCTGGTATGTTAAAAAAATGTAGACTAAAATAACTGACCCTGACCCCACAAATTGCTCCATATAAGAGGACTCCTGGGCCCATGCAGAACCCCACTGATTTCCACAGTACTTCTATGCTCTTGTGCTACAGCTTGTAGGATCAGGATTATTGAGAGCCACTAATTTCACCAAAGCTGGATGTTTTTGATAGGTTTTCCATTATTTCCCACCCACATACGCTATATTCCTAAAAAAAGTCTCAATGCACTTCAGATTCTGGATTTGTGGTGTGGCTATGGGGGAGTGTTTGTGCAATACCTGAAGTGATTAAGACAAAGCTGTATCCATGAATTAAGATGAATAAAGATGAACTAATTACTGGATTGGAAGTTGGTGATTGACTGGGACTAGTGATCATGTCCTGATTACTTTCAATGTGGGCAAACAGAGGAGAGTCCCAAACGGCAATATATATATATTAGGGCTGTCGATTAATCGTAGTTAAGTCACGCAATTAACTACAAAAATTAATCGCGATTAAAAACTTAATCATAGTTTTAATCACACTGTTAAACAATAGAATCCCAAATGAAATTTATTAAATATTTTTGGAATTTTTTTCTACATTTTCAAATATATTGACTTCAATTACAACACAGAATACAAAGTGCACAGTGCTCACTTTATATTATTATTTTTTATTACAAATATTTGCACTTTAAAAATGATAAACAAAAGAAATAGTATTTTTCAGTTCACCTCATACAAGTACTGAAATGCAATCTCTTTAATCATGAAAGTGAAACTCACAAATGTAGGGTTTTTTTGTTACATAACTGCACTCAAAAATAAAACAATGTAAAACTTTAGAGCCTACAAGTCGACTCAGTCCTACTTCTCATTCAGCTAACCGCTAAGACAAACAAGTTTACATTTACAGGAAATAACGCTGCCCGCTTCTTATTTACAGTGTCACCTGAAAATGAGAATAGGTGTTCGCATTGCACTTTTGTAGCCGGCACTGCAAGGTGCCAGATATGCTAAACATTCGGATGCCCCTTAATGCTTCAACCACCATTCCAGAGAACATGATTCCATGCTGATGACGCTCATTAAAGAAATAATGCATTATTAAATTTGTGACTGACCTCCTTGGGGGAGAATTGTATGCTCTGTTTTACTTGCATTCTGCCATATATTTCATGTTATAGCAGCCTCTGATGATGATATGCCCAAATAAATTTGTTAGTCTCTGTCAAGGTTCCTTCCCCACTCTGAACTCTAGGGTACAGATGTGGGGACCTGCATGAAAACCTCCTAAGCTTACTTTTACCAGCTTAGGTTAAAACTTCCCCAAGGTACAAATTAATTTTACCCTTTGCCCTTGGATTTCCACTGCCACCACCAAACTTTATCTGGGTTTACTGGGAAACGTAGTTTGGACACGTCTTTCCCCCCAAAATCCTCCCAACCCTTGCACCCCACTTCCTGGGGAAGGTTTGGTAAAAATCCTCACCAATTTGCATAGGTGACCACAGACCCAAACCCTTGGATATTAGAACAATGAAAAAGCATTCAGTTCTCTTACAAGAAGACTTTTAATAGAAGTAAATAAATCCCCTCTGTAAAATCAGGATGGTAGATACCTTACAGGGTAATTAGATTCAAAACATAGAGAATCCCTCTAGGCAAAACCTTAAGTTACAAAAAAGACACACAGACAGGAACAGTCATTCTATTCAGCACAGCTCTTTTCTCAGTCATTTAAAGAAATCATAATCTAACACATACCTAGCTAGATTACTTACTAAAAGTTCTAAGACTCCATTCCTGTTCTGTCCCCGGCAAAAGCAGCATACAGACAGACACAGACCCTTTGTTTTTCTCCCTCCCCCCAGCTTTTGAAAGTATCTTGTCTCCTCATTGGTCATTTTGGTCAGGTGCCAGCGAGGTTACCTTTAGCTTCTTAATCCTTTACAGGTGAAAGGTTTTTCCTCTGGCCAGGAGGGATTTTAAAGGGGTTTACCCTTCCCTTTATATTTATGACTGTCTCTAAGGTGCAACAAAGACTCCTCGCTGATTTTCCAGCACGTTGTTTATTTTAAGAACACTTTCACTGCAGATTTGACAAAATGCAAGGAAGGTACCAATGTGAGATTTCTAAAGATAGATACAGCACTTGACCCAAGGTTTAAGAGTCTGAAGTGCCTTCCAAAATCTGAGAGGGATGAGGTATGGAGCATGCTTTCAGAAGTCTTAAAAGAACAGCACTCCAGTGCAGAAACTACAGAACCTGAACCACCAAAAAAGAAAATCAACCTTCTGGTGGTGGAATCTGACCCAGATGATGAAAATTAACATGCATTGGTCTACACTGTTTTGGATTGTTATCGAGCAGAACCCATCATCAGCGTGGACACATCCTCTAGAATGGTGGTTGAAGCATGACCTATGAATCTTTAGCACATCTGGCACGTAAATATCTTGCAACGCCAGCTACGACAGTGCCATGCGAACACCCTGTTCTCGTTTTCAGGTGACATTGTAAACAAGAAGCAGGCAGCATTATCTCCTGCAAATGTAAACAAACTTGTTTGTCTGGGCGATTGGCTGAACTAGAAGTAGGACTGAGTGGACTTGTAGGCGCTAAAGTTTTACATTGTTTTATTTTTGAATGTGGTTTTTTTGGTACATAATTCTACATTTGTAAGTTCAACTTTCATGATAAAGAGATTGCACTACAGTACTCGTAATGGGGGAACTGAAAAATATTATTTCTTTTTTTTTTACAATGCATATATTTGTAATAAAAAATAAATATAAAGTGAGCACTGTACACTGTGTATTCTGTGTTGTAATTTAAATCAATATATTTGAATATGTAGAAAACATCCAAAAATATTTAAATAAATGGTATTCTATTATTAACAGCAGGATTAATCGCACAATTAATCACGCGATTAATTTTTTTTCATTGCTTGACAGCCCTAATATATATATTATATATGACACTTCAGAGGGTTAATTTCTGAAAGCTGAGGAAAATCATGAACAAAATTGATTGGGAGGAAAAATTTTAACAGAAAAATGTCAATGAAAATTGGGAGTTCTTTAAGAAAAGTTTTTTAAATGGCCAAAAAAAAGACGACAACTTTGGCTAAAAGCAACATCTATCAAATGGGGAAATAGATAGCAATCCATATAAATTAGAAGTTATGGTGTGCAGAAAATTGATAAGGGAAGCTAAAGATGTCAGGGAATTATCCACAGTTGTCAGGGCTAAGGACAATAAGGAGCTTAAGTATACAAAGAACAAAACAAATCCTAGCAATGTTCTAAACCCATTACTAGATGGTGATAGTAAAATTCTTAATAATGATGCAGAAAAGGCAGAAGTATTCAATAAATATTTTTATTTTGTATTTAGAAAGAAGCAGGATGATATACTCATATCACATGTAAATGATGAAGTACTTTCCAGTCCTTTAGTAAATAAGGAGGATTTTAAGAAACATCTATTAGGAATAAACATTTTTAAATGAGGAGGCTTGGATAATTGGCACCCAAAAGAAGAGTTGGCTGATGAGATCTCTGGCTTGCCGATTTTAATTTTTAATAAATCTTCGAATACCTGGGTAATTCCAGAAGTCTGGAAGAGTCCTTTTGCTGTAACCAAAAATTGTAAATGGGATACCTCAGATAGCTATAGGCCAGTTAGCCTAACGTCACCCCCCAGACAAAATAATGGAAAAGCCGATATGACATTCAGTTAATAGAAAATTAAAGGATATTAATATAATTAATACCAGTCAACATAGTTTTATGGAAAACAGGTCTCGTCAAAGAAATCTGATTTTATTCTTTGATGAGATTACAAGTTTGGTTGATAAAAGTAACTGTGTAGATGCAATACAAGTATTTAGACTTTTGTAAGGCATTTGACTTAATACCACATGACATTCTGATTAAAAAGTTATCACTGTATTATATAAATATAGCACGTGTTTATGGATGAAGAACTGGTTAACTGACAGATTTCAAGAAGTAGTTGTCAACAAGGAATCATCATAGAATGGGAGGGAGATTTTGCACGATGGGTAAGCCTCCAAAGCAGGTCTACTAGCTGGTTATAACAGGGTGGCAGTTTTTTCCTTTTAGAGATTAAAAAAGGTCGCTGCCATCAAATAACCCTTATTTTTCTTGTTTCCAATCCTGAATAAGGAACTCTATTCGAATAGATAAAACAAATATTATCCCTAGAACTACTCCGTCTCTTTCTGTTTCACTGCAGAATCTTCTCCATTCTCTTTTCTGCCTAGCTTCTAGCTACAGATTTAAAGAAACAGTACATATATCTTCATGACTCCAGTAGCTTCACAGTCTTTGACTCCTGTCACTAAGAACTGTCTTTCATCCTGCCCTCCATCCAGCCGTCAACCCATTAATCCTATGGAAAGGCCTCCCATGATGATTTATTATTGGGGGATTGAAACTTGAAACTTTCAACACTAAAAGCCTGGGTCTTTACCACCTGAGCTAAAGGAGTAACTACTTCAGCTAGAAGCAATAGCATGTTCTTATTCTCTTCCATGGGCCAACATTTGCAAACTAACTGCACACAGAGGTAATACCAACCTCACACTGACTTTCCTGGTTGAGTAGCTACACAAAATAAATGCACTCCATGTTTGCATTGTTTGGTGTTTAACTCTGCATTTACATCATTTCAAGTGTTTCTGATTTAGGCATAAAATTTCCTGACTATTTTGGCATTTACTTTTTGTCACACTGCAATATTCTGAGGCTTGTAAAATTTCTTAAATGATACAGTTTACAATTTTCGTTCCATTATAGCAAAGGTTTTAAGCTGCAGTTATACATGCAAAAGAATAACGTATTGGTTCACATGACTGCAGATAAGATATTTATTTGGAATTTAGCTAGCTGTTTTAAAAGGTGTTTTGGGGCCATTTCTTTCCCTTTATCTTTAAACACTGATTAGTCTTTGGAAGAGATGTAAAATGGAGGTCCTGACAATCTGTTGTCATTAAAGGTCTTCCAACATTCAACACACAGAACTACATGCAAGTCAGTGGGAGCTGGGGAGAGAATCAGCACCTCTGATAATCAGGCACTAAGAATTCCTTGACAATTTTAGCAAAAGTAGGGTTATTAAATCTGATGTTCTGGCCAGATCTGAATGTAGGTAATAATATTGTTTACTCAACTGCCTCATACTCTCTCCATTGGATATGATGTTCTTCATTTTCTTTCCTAAACTGTTGTGTCTGGTACTGCAGTGAACACTGTTAACAGCTGATATGTTCCATTCCAGAAGCCTAATTCTACCACGGAAGGATAAAAGTCTCTCCCATTGACTTTAATGGGAGTATTATTCATAATGATGGGTAAGATTCACCCTGGTGCAGATGGCCAGTACAAGTCCTACTCACCACTGAATTCCAATTTAAGACCTCAAAGTTAGTCTTAAGTGAGGTTTAAGCAGTGCATAGGTCTTAAATTGGCCCATGTATAAAGGTAAATGTAATCTGTTCTTCCACTGGGGAAATAGGGCTTTGCAGATGGCTGTGTTTCAAGAGTGGATGAAGTGATCACAAGCCAAATCCTGCTCTTCACACTCGTCTGAATAGTTCCAATGAATGAATACCGGAAGCAGGATTTTGGCCCACTGTATAACTTATCTTTTGAGATGAAAGACACTACAGAAGTGTAAAAGAATTATTCCTCCTTTTAGGCATTTAGATTCAGTTATGATCCTAAATATTATAGTCACAAGTTATAAAGAAAGGCTATGATATTTAATATTGGGACTCATACAAAGTGTGTGCAACTTTATAATAGGAAAAGCTTTATCATAGCCGGGTACCTATCAAGATATACCACCGGAAGGACAAAAACTGTTCCTCAAATGCAGATTTAATAGTGAACTCCCCACCGCATTTAGAACTTAGGTAATTTTCTAGAGTTATTAGTAGATAAATAAATGTTATGTTGCACAAATATTAAATATTCTTTAAATATGGTCAAAATAAACAAGAAAGGTGTGGAAACTTCTGAGTTACGGTAAACTGTAAGGATTGTAAAAAAAACTTTTTTGAATATACTTTTAAAAGGACACCGTCAACATAAAAATCATGGACCATATTAATTTATAACAATGGAGTTACAACAGGGATGAATTTGATCTACTGTCTTTTAATATATATTTATCTGCTTTAATAGCACTTTAGATTATTTTAAAAATTCTTTCATTTGGAAATAATTAACTTTTCATAATTTTTGCTGTTTGTCTCCTTTTATCTTTTGGATTTTCATTAGCTTGGAAACTTGACTGGTCAGATTTCACTTTCAGCCTGGTCAGAATCAGTCCCTAGTTCTCCCGCACGAGCACAATACAAGAACATACACCTCTACCCCGATATAACACGGTCCTCGGGAGACAAAAAAATCTCACCGCATTATAGGTGTGACCACGTTATATTGAACTTGCTTTGGCCCTCCCCCCCGTTCCTTGTTCCATGACCGCCCCCTCCAGAGACCCCCCCATCCCCCTGGACCCCACCCAACCCCCCTGCTCCCTGTCCCCTGACTGCTCTGACCCCTATCCACACCCCCTGGCCCCTGACTGGCACTCACCAGCAGCTGCTGGAAGCGGAGCAACGCGGCCCCAGCCCGCTCCACTCCGCCAGCTCCCAGCCATGGCGCTCCGCTTCCCACCACCGGTGAGTGCGGGGAGGTTGGGGAAAGGACATCCTCCGCACTCACCAGCAGCGGGAAGCGGAGCGATGCGGCCCTAGCCTGCTCTGCTTTCCTCGCCCTGGCCCCAGCCACATCACTGGGGAGCTGGGGGGTTGGGGAAAGGTCCTGCACTCACGGGCAGCGGGAAGCGGAGCGCCACGGCTGGGAGCTGGTGGAGTGGAGCGGGCTGGGGCTGGGGCTGGGCTGCTCTGCTTCCGCTGCTGCCGGTGAGTGCGGGGGGGATCCCTTTCCCCAAGCCCCCTCCCCCAAGCGACATGGCTGGGTCCAGGGCGAGGGAAACGGAGCGGGCTGCTCCCAGCCCCCCACTAATCCCCCGGGCCACTCTGAGACTGCGGGGCCGCCAAAAGTGCCCCCCCACAGCTCCTGCCTCCCAGACCCGGGGTGGAGGGAGAGCGCTTGACCGCCCTCGAGCCCCTCTGCCCCTTAGAATCATAGAATATCAGGGTTGGGAGGGACCTCAGGAGGTCATCTAGTCCAACCCCCTGCTCAAAGGAAGACCAATCCCCAACTAAATCATCCCAGCCAGGGCTTTGTCAAGCCTGACCGTAAAATCTTCTAAGGAAGGAGATTCCACCACCTCCCTAGGTAACCCATTCCAGTGCTTTACCACCCTCCTAGTGAAAAAGTTTTTCCTAATATCCAACCTAACCTCCCCCACTGCAACTTGAGACCATTACTCCTCGTTCTGTCAACTGCTACCACTGAGAACAGTCTAGATCCATCCTCTTTGGAACCCCCTTGCAGGTAGTTGAAAGCAGCTATCAAATCCCCCCTCATTCTTCTCTTCTGCAGACTAAACAATCCCAGTTCCCTCAGCCTCTCCTCATAAGTCCTGTGTACCAGTTCCCTAATCATTTTTGTTGCTCTCCGCTGGACTCTTTCCAATTTTTCCACATCCTTCTTGTAGTGTGGGGCCCAAAACTGGACACGGTACTCCAGATGAGGCCTCACCAATGTTGAATAGAAGGGAATGATCACGTCCCTCGATCTGCTGGCTATACCCTTACTTATACCTCCCAAAATGCCATTGGCCTTCTTGGTAACAACGGTACACTGTTGACTCATATCCAGCTTCTCGTCCACTGTAACCCCTAGGTCCTTTTCTGCAGAACTGCTGCCTAGCCATTCGGTCCCTAGTCTGTAGCGGTGCATGGGATTCTTCCATCCTAAGTGCAGGACTCTGCACTTGTCCTTGTTGAACCTCATCAGATTTCTTTTGGCCCAATCCTCTAATTTGTCTAGGGCCCTCTGTATCCTATCCCTACCCTCCAGCGTATCTATCTCTCCTCCCAGTTTAGTGTCATCTGCAAACTTGCTGAGGGTGCAATCCACACCATTCTCCAGATCATTAATGAAGATATTGAACATAACCCTTATCCAACCCCTCGGCCCCGGCTCGGCCTGGCACCCTTAACACGCTGCAGCAGCGTGTTGGAGCTTTACCGCGTTGTATGCAAACCCGCGTTATATCGGGGTAGAGGTGTATTTAAATCCCTACTGTAAAAAAAGTTTCAGTCTTTGAGAGAGGTCACCACAAACCTGTTAAGTCAAATTTTATAGACAGCAGAATTAAGACATTTATACAAAATAGTTAAGAGAGGCCTATAGAAGAACATTGGGAGCCCCAGCTGGGAAAAAGTTTATGGCATATGTATACAGGGGGTCAGACTAGATGATCATAGTAGTTCCATTGGAAATATTAATCTTTTAAAATTCAGATATGAGGCAGACAGGAATTTGAACTCAGGTTAAAACTTTCAGCCAGGGCAAGTAATATGCAAAAGGAGGATAATTAGGCCAGAACAAAAAGCAGACATACCTTGGAGGAGAGCTGCTTATTTAGAAGTAAAATGTATTTGTGCTGGGAGCCAAGTAGTCCTTGTCTACACTAGGCTCTCCCCTATGAAATCTCCCCCGGTAGGTTGGAAAGTTAGGAGGTGCAAGGGGGAGGAGGGATGTCTAGAGTGGACACAATGCATATACACATCATCAAAAGAGCTGTTTAAATTGAGTAGGAAAAACAACACCCAAAACTAATTGCTCAAAGCAACAAAGAATCCTGACTGGATTGAGGGGACGGACATACAATGGATATTTCAGGTGAGTGTGTGCTAACCTAAGTGGCCATCTAAGTAAAAACCTTTGTGGAAAATGCGGATATAATAATGAACAGAATAACACCTTTCATATCAAAAGCATCAGAGTCTATACTTTGGATGATTTGATAAATGTACTGGAAGAAGACACCTACCCAAAGAAACAGAGACCTTGGGCTCAATACTGGGATGCAATATTGGTCACATTTCACCAAAGCTTACCAGTGAGCTTTCCAAGGATCGGCTAGCATGCACCAGATGTACTTCTTGACTTCAGGGCAGAAGGTAGAACAGGACAAGCTGGGGGGACAAAACCCATATTTTGGACCTGAACTACTCTGACATTTTTCATTTAATCACCAAGTAGAAATATGACTTTAGTGCAGCTTTAGCAGTACTTGGCTGAAAAATCCAAATCTACTCAGAACAAACTGTTTCAGTTGCAGAAAGAACAGTTTGAGTAATACCAATAATACCAATAATACAAATTAATACCAATAATACCAATTAATACCAATAATACTTAGGACTTTCAGAGTGCTGAAAGGGAAACGCTCCCCTTCACCCAACTTGAAATCTAGTCAGTTTCAAACAATGAGTAATTTCAGGTATTATGCCTTAGTCCCCCCGCCAGTTTTTGTGGTTTTACAATAATATTTTCCTATTTTATTCCCCCCCGTGGCTGCAAGACCCACACAAAGGAAAAGGAACACTGATTAACTGAATGACTACACAGTCAGGGAACAGTGAAACTGACCATACACAAAGTGCTGTCAAAAGCACAAAGTAGCCAAACTGAAAAAACAAAGAAAAGGATTTTGCCCCTCTCAAATCTGTTTCACTTGTAGTAATCTTACTTGTGATACTGGTAGAGGAGAACATTTCAGGCAGAAGTGTGGTTTTTAATTTGATGGAACAATTTCAAATCATTGTACAAACATTAACTAGTCAATCCCCACAACATTCCTGAACAATTGATATTCTCCAGACTCTCTAGTTGTGGATCACTTTAAATATCTGCCATTGTACTAGCCTTGCTGCACTATCCCTTGTGGATACATTACTGGGTGTGTTCTTCATGGCAAATACTCTCCTTGCTGGCTGTAACTTTATCTCCATGGCCTAAAACTTGTCAATGACTCATTGACTTTTGTCAAAAGAGCCAAAATAAACTCAATTTTGGATGCTTTTTGCCAAACGTACACACTTACGGCAACCTAGGAATAATAATAAAAGGCAAAAAAAAGTGTTAATGGAACATTATGACTATGTAGTGAAAATCACTAAAAGTCAGAAAATACAAATTATACAGTCCCAATAGTAACTTCTCAGCCAGGGAGTACATCTTGTATAGTTTAAGTATACATATAATGAAATATTTTCAGCTACAGATTTATCAGGCAAAACTAATAGTTAGTACTAGTGTGCAATGAGGCTAAATGAACATGGCTGTTAGAAGCTTAAATATTGCTTTTCCTTTTGGTTATTTTAACTGTGCAATCTTAATGCATTTACATTTCCTAACCTTTTTAAAGAAAACATTCAATTTGCAGCACTGTTTAGCTGGCAGAGCTTGTAAGTCGCTTGAATGTAAGTACCTAAGATAGCTAGGAGGTGAGTACTGCGCCCAGGACAGGGTTTCCATACCACATCAGAAGTGTGTGGGGGTGGGAGGAATCAGGTGGCACGATAGCCACCACCCTCTGCTGTGAAGGAGCAGCTTTAAACTCCAGCGGGGGTTCCCTAGGAGCACCCTTGGCAGAGGCTGCCCAGGTGATGTGCTGAACAAACGTCTTCTGAAGTTCCTATCCCTATCCTATCCCTTGCTGTTCCCATCCTCTTTGTGGCTGTGGGTGGCTGGCTGGCTCCAGTCTTGGTTGTTCAGGAATTGTAGGCATCTTGTGCAACTGCACACTTTCAAGGTGGACTTTCTGCTTATGGGGACCTACAGCGTTGTTTCTGTCTACTTGAACAAGCAGAACCACAGATGCTAATCTGGGCCCATGGGTTTTTCCTCATAACTGTCCTGGGAGGTGATGTTTTCTGGGCATCCTGATTCTCTCTTGCCAATTAAGACTTTATACTAACCTTCACTGATCAATTGGAATGACCTATCATAAGTTAACATGCTAGTTAAGACAACAGCAGTGAAAACAGTCTTCAGTCCACTTTTTGATGGTACAAAGCTTCCACCCTATTAAGTTCCAAAGTCTATGTGGCCCCATCTGCTCACTCTGAGGCTAGCACACTGCATACCATGAGAGACACCTGGGATTCATCAGATAATGACGGGCTTGTACATGTGCGTCCTACCAGACGGAATATCATACACTCCCCCACGTTTGTTAGCATCCTCTACTGGCTGAGCTAGCATAGCTTCTTATTTACCTTAGAGAGGGCAGTGGTGTCTTTATGTGGTCACAGATCCAGTCTCTCTCTCCTTGGACTGACAAGAGCCAAGACTGCTGGAGAGGCAGCATGCTCAGACAACAGTCAGAAATAGAGAGCTCCTTGCATTACTCAGAAGACACTGCTCTAAGCACAGGCCTGACAAAGTAGTTTTATTCAAAGCATGGTAACTACAGTGCAAGATAATCAGGGAAAGGGGAGCTAGGAAGGAAAGGGGAAACAGGAGAGTTTCTTTTCACTGGATTCTTTGTCTCTTTACAACTAATGCAATTTGCACATTGAATTCAAAATCCCACTCCTAGTTCTGAGAAAATTGTATAAGAGCTGTATTCACGCACACTCTACCAGGACATGTTTTCAGAACCCCCAGCAGATCCAATGGCAGCCAAATGTCAGTGTGGCATTGCATCAGCCATACTGTATATATTGGGAGCACTTGACTGAGATGCACTTATTTACATAACATGGATCAAATGGTCAAAAACTGACTCTGTACTCTGCAAGCCTAAAAAGCGGGAGAGACTGTGACTAGGCAAGCAGGCTATTTAGCCAAGAAAACACAATAAACCAAGTGATTTTATGAAACATCTTCCACAAATGAATGTGGATTTTGTTCTTATACCACAGAGTATATGGATATCTTTTTTTAGATTTTCATTGAAAAGGTGCAACTAGATCAGGTTTCTTGTTAATATACCTAACCGTACAACCATGTTCCCATTCAGAAAAGGGACTGGTTGTCTTTGTTTGTCTGTTTGGATCACTTGGACTTATAGCTACTGGGTTTGATACATTTGTTTTAAGCCCCAAACTGTCTTTTCATTTTTTAATAGTAATGTTGCCCCTAATTGGAGGGAATTTCCTCATTACTAGTTTCTTTGTAGTGCCTTTTCTAAAACCATTCTCCATCTTGAGAAAATATTCATACCAACTTAACTTTTAAGATACACAGTGGCTGGGTCAGGATGCAGATCTACTTTCAGGTTTTGCATAATAAAAACATGTAATAATGTGCCAGTTCGTCCTTGAGTAGCAGACACTTCCTCCATACTTCATATATATACACCAGATATGGAAACTGGTCTATAAACATCAGTAGGATTTAATTTAGCACAGGTCAGTGAGTTCAGTTGCATCACACAGAGGGAGAGTTCTCTAGGTTTTTGTTCTGAGTCTGCCCAGCAAATTCACCAAATGAACAAACTTGGGGCAATACAAGGGACTGGGTGGAAACCAAGTGCAATTAGTGATTTTGCTTTAAGTACACTAGTTCATTCAATCATGAAATCCCAAAGAAAATTCAAGGGTGTTGAACCCTACAAAAGAACATCTAAAGAGTTCATGTGAATTAAAGCATTAATTTTGTACAGCTCTGGTTGTGAAAATCACCTTCACCAAGATAAGTGTCAATGCTGCACCTTTTCTACCATCACTTTTTAAAAGAAGCAGCTCACACCAAACTCAGATACTGAAACATACAAATTTTTGCTAAAATTTAAAATTAAAATGAGAATAACTGAAAATGATATGGGTGCCATAGGAAATACTACCAGTTAAAATTGCAGATTTTCAGAGCTACTGTATATTTAATTTTGTAACTAAACCACAATTCAATTAAGTAACATTGAGGGAAATGCTTACAAAGGTTGAAAGAAAAATAACTTACAGGTGAGAAACATTTTATTAAAGAAAAAAATAGCAGATCAGGTACTTGCATTGTGCTGTGGCTGCATTCTGCTACGTCACTGGTGCAAAGCAGCCCTACAGTCAACATAGAGGGATCTTCTTATTTCCTTTACCAGGCACATTACTTATTTTAAAAAGGGCTTCACTGTTCAGTATTTACTGTGAATGTTTCGGTGTGAAAAATTCACTCAATGTGGTCTCTTTGCCAACGAGGAAATTCTCACAAGAATGGCCCAGCCTGAGTAACCACGTTGCGTGCTCTGGTATGTGTGGAATCCTCAGCCCCATCCTGCAATTTCTAATGCATATCTGCTGCACAGGTGCTATTGCAGGGTATTGGTGTGAATAGCAGCCATGGGCCACTGCTCCCTCATGTGTATGGTTTGGGGTAGATTATCCATGTAGCTCACTGACTCATTGGCCACAACCCCAGCCTATGCCCCTCCCGCTGTAAAGTGGGCTGCTGCAGAACTCATTTCTACAATCTCCCTGCATGATCATTCCTGCATTTTCTTTATCTAAAGGTAATGATAGTGCACCTATAAGCACAATACAGTATTTAAGTGCTAGTCCTGCTGCGTTATATGACCCTTCCAAGGTCCCTATCTGGCCCCAAAGAAAAAAAAAATCACCCATAATTTATTTTACTTTTAAAATTGTGATTGTTTTCAGAGAAGTAGAGCAGGTTAATTCCATTTGATAATTACAGGAATGCAGTAAATAATGTTTGGTACTGTAATAGTAAATACAAGTCTATAGAAAGATCAGCCACTAATCATGTAATGAACCACAACGGGCATTCCTCCATGATTCTCAAACAGAGATCCTCACTTGCCTACACTATTTTCAAACATAGCACAAAGCATGAGAGTTTTCATTTTCTCACACACTGCACTATAACTACAAACTGCATTTTGATTCAGACACAGTAATAAAACCTGGTGCCTGTAAATTTATTAATTTGACCCATACTCATTAAAGTACATTATGTTGTGGTCAGGCTGATGCCTGTTTCTTTCCTTAATCTTTTTCTTATTTAATGATCTATTGTTGGAAGCATGCCAGAAAATTTCAGGAATGTTTTATGACTTATTTGACTGAGAAATGTGTACCGTATTTACCATCCAGCCTATCCTGACTTGTCTACACATAAAGGCTGCAACAGTTTAACTAAAATTGTTTTTTACATTATTTATTTACTTAAACCTGTGCAAACTCCTGAATGGATACACTTAAAATCAGTTTATACCTGGCTTATAATCAATTTAGCTGAAATCAATACAGGCCAGTTGTAAAATGATTTAAATTAAAGCAGTGCAACTTTTGCATTTCAATCAGCCCTGGCAGGAAATTTCCACATTCATATTCTATCCCGGTAGCTCATACTGTCAGCCCCGTTGGATTCCTGAACATCTAAACTTCATCCCAGGACCATAATGCTATCCACCCAGCTCAACGGATAGGATACCTGATTGGGTGCAACAAGGGCAGGGAGGCAGGAGTCCCAGGTCCTGTCCCCCCCCCGCCCTTCACCATAGACTACAACTACAAATTCACATGAGTGTCCTTGCTGAGCCACCGTCTTTCCTTCTGGAACAGGCTCAGAAGCGGAAAAGGTAGAGGAGACAGGATGAGGAAATGGCAGCCTGCAGTTCTGGGAGGTGGAGAGCTGGGGTCACTGGATCCTGGGGCTGCAAATCCACTGCCCATGCCCTGACTGGTCGCGGATAGCTTCAGTTACCAGTTCTTCCTCACCTCCAAGTACCACCCCGGGAGAGAGCCCTGGACCCAGATCCCCACTTCCCAGAACCAGGGGTTGCCATCTCCACACTGTGCTTCCTCCTGTTCTTCCACTTCCAGGCCCACTCCAGAATGAGAGATGGTGGCTTGGCAAGGACGTACATGTGCCAGGCAGCAGTGCAAAGGGAGGGAACCCCATGGACATATGTGTGCCTCTCAGAACATGACCTCTACTGCAGGGCCCCTTCCTAAGGAAAATTCTGGTTGTGCCCCTGTACCTGACAGGACCTACAGGGAAGCGGACAGCCTTGGAGCAAAATGGTGAGAAAACATATGCTGGAGGAACACAGGGTTGCCCTTCCTCCTCTTTGTTGGGCTCTCTGCCTCCCATTGGCTAGCCAGATAGAGATGGGAGATGATGGACTCCCTGTTTCCCTCCATTAATTTAAATCCTTGCCTAGGGCTTTTGGAGCCTCTTGTTTAGGTCAGATTTAGTCTCTTGTTTCTGGCCTCAGATTCTAGCCTGTAGCATATACTATCAGCCTTGTTGGATTCCTGACAGTTTAAGCTTCGGACTAGGACCAGAATGTGGATGCATGTCAATCTAAATCCATGCAGGAAATGGGCAGAAAGGGAGAAACATACCTAGAAAGAAATCTCTTTACCTGTCCAACAAAAAGACAACCCAGATTCGGACATTTATTGAAGTTATTCATTTGAAAGAGGCAGTTTACATTTATTTGGTATTTTCCCATCAGTTGAAATAATGTGCCTTACAAAAGATTAGAAGCAGTTCAAAAACATTTTCTCCATCAACTCTGCTGAGTACAAATGAGGGACTCTTTGTTTGTATGGGTTTTCATATTTATACTTGAAAAAAATCCCCCATGTGAGTTTAGTAACTAACTAATAAGCTTTGAACATAACACCTTAAGATGAATGAGAGAAATGCACACTCCACTGGGTTTAGTTTAGCCTTGTCTGTCTATAAACTTAAGACAGCTGCACATAGGATTTTGTAGTGAAGTTTGTTTTTCTGACCGCAAGCGCAAAATACTTCATTTTTAACCCCTCAGATGCTACATGGTCATGTATATCCAAGTTAACGCTTTCTAAAAGGTGTGCCAGTCCAACATGGTGGAGGAACATCCACAGCATATGTGTACTACATGTAGCTTTTTATTTAGACTCAGCAGGTAAAGTGTATGTGGTATGTCAGTACTAACAGATAGTCATGAAACTGCATAAAGGAAGGCTGATATTTGGGGTGCAGCTGGTGGACAGACATAATCCATGCGATTTCCTAGTTCCTACCTCTATTTGTCTCTCATGTTGGGTGGCCATTAAAGATAAAGCTCAAGTTTAACCAAATTCATCACTGGTGCAACTTCATCTGAGTCACAGAAATGAGGTCAAAAGATATGTTGGAGATGCCTACATTATGTATAAATTTTGATGCAGAAAGTAGCTCTAATTCCTTTGGAGGTATATCCAACCCAGATTAGACCCCATGAATCTGATTCTCTGCTCTGAGCTGTGTCTGGCCAACTCACATCTGGTTGGATACCTGGTCAGAGTACTGACCTACTTTCTCTCTAATGTTCACATACCTTCCAGAAAAAGCCAACTGGATTCCACTCTACAGTAGTTTCCTAGGTGGCCCAACTAGGCATAGAAACATACGGCCAACCTCCTCCCCCAAAAAGACAAAACCAAAAATCCTGCAGCATTTGCGTATTCTGTAGACCTTTGAATAGTTTAAAATAATATTAAGATATTGTGTTCCTAAACAATACTGCTTAAGAAAAAAACTCTGTGGGGATGGAGCCCTCGAGACAGGAATGCCCAAAACTTTCCCTTTGGAGAGTTACGGCCTTTTCTCAAAACTGGTTTATAATTCTGAGTAAAGTGCTTCTACCATGCATGAGGAATATTCTCCTTTAACTCATGGAGTAGAGGCACATGTTTTTGAAACACTAAATCTTAATTTCATTTTCTTCCAGAAAGTATGCAAGCTCTCAGGGCTACACCACACCTAATATGCCCTGCATCTTATCTGATTTGTCTTTTTTTAAATTTTTGATTGCCTCAGGTTATATCCCCTCCACCCACGCACTCTCCCCTTCATACATACCAATGACAGTGTGTATATAAACAGCTGGGAATTGTTATAATGAATCATATTTTATATTATACACAAAAAGCTACATTAAAAGAATGTTAAGGTTGCAAAGCCAAGCGTTCAAATGTTAGGAAATGGTAGAATTAAGGTTGCCAGTGCAACCTTAATATGCATTATGAGACAGTCATTAATTACATGATCCCATAGTATTTTCTCCACAGGAAGTTCTTTTAATGTAGTTTTTTGTAAAAAGAAAAGGAGTACTTGTGGCACCTTAGAGACTAACCAATTTATTTGAGCATCAAATGCTCAAATAAATTGGTTAGTCTCTAAGGTGCCACAAGTACTCCTTTTCTTTTTGCGAATACAGACTAACACGGCTGTTACTCTGAAACCTGTAGTTTTTTGTGCAATACATAATACACTGTCACCTGACACAGACTTGTAAACTGTAGACTTTTATGGGCCTGTATCTTACAGTGTGCTGCTTCATGGTATGTAATATATCGTTAGAGGTCATGGTGACATAGTTGGAGTAACAGAGTCTGATCCTCAGAGGTCTTAAGCACCAACAACTCCAAATGAAGTCTAACAGAGTTGTGAGCATTCAGCCTCTCTGATAGTCCCACAATGTTTACAAAGGAATTCTAGCTATACTCCAGCAGTGTCCTCAGAAAGAACCATCCCACCATCAACCTCAGCCTGGACCAGTCCACACAAGAGATCCACTTCCTGGACACTACAGTGCTAATAAGCGATGGTCACATAAACACCACCCGATACCAGATACCTACTGACCGCTATTCCTACCTACATGCCTCCAGCTTTCACCCAGATCACACCACACGATCCGTTGTCTACAGCCAAGCTCTATGACACAAACGCATTTACTCCAACCCCTCAGACAGAGACAAACACCTACAAGATCTCTATCAAGCATTCTTACAACTACAATACCCACCTGGTGAAGTGAAGAAACAGATTGACAGAGCCAGAAGAGTACCCAGAAGTCACCTACTACAGGACAGGCCCAACAAAGAAAATAACAGAACGCCACTAGCCATCATCTTTAGCCCCCAACTAAACCTCTCCAACGCATCATCAAGGATCTACAACCTATCCTGAAGGATGACCCATCACTCTCACAGATCTTGGGAGACAGGCCAGTCCTTGCTTACAGACAGCTCCCCAACCTGAAGCAAATACTCACCAGCAACCACACAAAAGAACCACTAACCCAGAAACCTATCCTTGCAACAAAGCCCGTTGCCAACTGTGTCCACATATCTATTCAGGGGACACCATCATAGGGCCTAATCACATCAGCCACACTATCAGAGGCTCATTCACCTGCACATCTACCAATGTGATATCTGCCACCATGTGCCAGCAATGCCCCTCTGCCATGTACATTGGCCAAACTGGACAGTCTCTACGCAAAAGAATAAATGGACACAAATCAGACGTCAAGAATTAGAACATTCAAAAACCAGTCGGAGAACACTTCAATCTCTCTGGTCACTTGATTAGAGACCTAAAAGTGACGATTCTTCAACAAAAAAACTTCAAAAACAGACTCCAATGAGAGACTGCTGGATTGGAATTAATTTGCAAACTGGATACAATTAACTTAGGCTTGAATAGAGACTGGGAGTGGATGGGTCGTTACACGAAGTAAAACTATTTCCCCATGTTTATTTCCCCTCCCCCCACCCCCCACTGTTCCTCAGAAGTTCTTGTCAACTCCTGGAAATGGCCCACCTTGATTATCACTACAACAGGTTTTCTTCCCCGCCCCCCCCCCCCCACTCTCCTGCTGGTACTAGCTCATCTTAAGTGATCACTCTCTTTACAGTGTGTATGGTAACAGCCATTGTTTCATGTTCTCTGTGTATATAAATCTCCCCACTGTATTTTCCACTGAATGCATCCGATGCAGTGAGCTGTAGTTCACGAAAGCTTATGCTCAAATAAATTTGTTTGTCTCTAAGGTGCCACAAGTACTCCTTTTCTTGATTTTTCTGTTCTTCCTGACGACTAGAGAAAAAAATATGTAAGAGAACAAATAAATGAAAACATACATAGTAAAAAAATGTTAAATTGTTTTATTTGCCTTGTGTATTACTTATAATAAACTACATACAACTGCTGTATTTTAAATTCTTGCACTTAACTTTTGAGTGCTTAACTTTGCAACTGTAATGACATCCTTTTAACATAGCTTTTTGTGTGTAATTTACTAGTTTTTTAAAAAGGTAAACTGAAAAAACATTCATCATATGACATTATATGGACACCCACGTGGCTCAAAAGTGTGAGAACTTTTAGATCCACTGTACAGTCCTCTGCCACTTGCACTAGAGGAGTCACTGACAGTAGTAGTGGATTGTCATCATCTATGTGGACCAGCACTAGTAGGGAATGAGACACACAGTTTGCCAGTGGTTTCACAGATATTTCCTGATTGCAGGGAACTGTGAGACTCAAGAATCTGAGTTCCATTCCAGGCTCTGGAGGGGAGTGTTCTCTAGTGCAGTGATCTCCAAACTTTTTTGATCGCGCACCCCCAGTATATGTATATTTATTAATGTATAAATTATATATGTGTACTACTGTACTAATATATTGTGTAAATTATAAAACATACACAAAAATAGAAATTAAAAAACGATAAGATGAAAAACAATATTTTTTTAAAAAAATTTATTTTATTTATTAACGGTACAAAAAACTTTTGTTCTCACTAAAAAAAATTATTAATAATATTTTTAGTGAGAGCAATGTGATTGAGTATGCTTTATTATTTTTGAAAATCTTGGTTTAACACTTTGTGATACAGTGGACACTCAGGGTGGGCTGCGGGGTCTGGGAGGGAGTTAGGGTGTGGGAGGAGGCTCAGGGCTGGGGCAGGCGGGAGGTGCAGAGCACTTACCTGAGGCAGCTCCTGTTTGGTGCGGGGGGGGGTGTGCAGGTGGCTCTGCGCAGCGCAGCACCACCCCCATGGCCGCGATTCTGGGAGCCGCGATTCTGGGAGCTGCCCCCCTCCCCCGCCCCGGCAGCCAGGGCCACCCGGAACACAGGGGCTTTAGGGGCTTTGAAGGGGAAAGTGCCGTTCTTTCCGGGGGCTGGCTGCACAGCTGCCCCTACTCCTCCATGGGCCGGAGGACTCGGGGCCGCCCCCCCACTCACTTCCCCCCCCCCCCGGTGCTCCTCCTGCTGCGCCGCCCTTTTGCTCTGGTGGCACCCCCCAATCGATCGTCTTGCGCACCCCACTTTGGAGACCACTGCTCTAGTGCACAAAGACATTTCTGCCCATTCCCCACAAGATACCTGTTTCCTCCCCATCCCCTGGAACCTGTCTCTGTTCCATTTCCATCTCTTCCCCACCCCTGACTCCTTGTCCCAGTCTCCTTACTGACCCAGTCCCAGCTGCCACTCCTCAGGCTTCTCGTTTCAATCCCAGTCTCCTTGCCCAGCCAGTCCTAGTGTCCCCATCATGGCTCCTTGGATGATCTGTCTCTCCCTTCCTCCCTACAATGGCTCCCAGTCCTAATCTCCCTCCCCAGGCTTTTCACTCATTCTCAGTCTCCCCCAACCTGTTCCTCCACCCCATTCTTTGCCCCAGTCTCTTTCCACAGCCACTCCTAGCTCTCCCCCAGTTCCTCCTCAGATCTGTCTACCTCCCTCTCCCACTCCCTACTCTGATTCCTAGTCCCAGTCTCTTTGTCCAACCAGTCCCAGTCTCCTCCTGCCACTCCCTCCTCCTCTGATCTCAATGTCCTTCCCCAACCAACTGGCTTTAGTTCCCCCCCGAATTCCCTCATAAGCTCCTTGTCCAACCTTCCTCCTCACCCATGGCTTCCAGTCTCAGCCTCTCCTCCACCTTTGGATTCCCACTCTCCTTGCCCAGATAGTCCTAGTTGCAGTTTCTCTCCCACACCCTCTCCAGTCCCAGCCTCACCAGACTCCTTGTCCCAATACACCCCTTCACCTCTCCCTGATCCAGCTTTTGCCCCCTCTGCATTCAAATCATATGGGTCCCTCCTCCATATTGCCTGGCTGCCAGCTGCAAAGGGAGAGATAGGTTCCCTGCTCTCACGTTCAGTACCCAGACCACACTGCCTGTAGCAGCAGGAGAGTCGGGCTTTGCCCCTGTAGCCCTGGGCTGGAGCATGCTCAGTTGCTCTGAGGGCCTGGCTCATGAATAGTCTGGACAGCACAAGGAACTATGAGAAGCTCAAGCATCCTGAGTGAGGATGGAATCTTCAGAGATTTTTGCCGCTAAAATCAAATTAGTCTCTACTGAGCATGTGAAAATTGCAATTTTTCAAAGGCTGGTAACTTTGGGCATATTTTCACAGGGATGGGAAAAGACATCCCTGACACAAAGGCCACCAGCTGCTAAATTTCAAGTCCTTGCTCCAAAGCATGGGGGTGCTAAAGCTGTTCAAAGAAAAGGTCACCAAAATTTTGTAACATGGGCAAAACATTTTTCCTTTGCCTCATTCCCAGAAATGGCTGAACCATTTTGGTTAAAATTTCCCAAAGAATTTCAGCCTGATAAAGATACCTGGTATGCAAAATTTCAGCCCAAATGGTTGAAGGTTGGCAAAGTTATAAGCATCTAAAAACAGGATCTTATAATGGGAAGTGTCAGGAAATCTTAACAACCGGCTGGGCGACCAGCCTCGCCTATAATTAATCTGGCTCACAGACTGAAACCAAAGAAAAGAATGACAGCTGTGTCTCACCTTTTCTACTATTAGAAATAGATCCCTTTTGAACATACAAATGGGAAAAATGAATATAGATTCATCCTTTTAAAACACAAGTTTTTAAAAAATTACTATATTAGAATATACTTTTAAAAAACTAAACATATTGTTATGCTTAACCATTCTCAGATTATGTGTACATGCCTACTAAAGACTATAATTGTAGGGAGTTATTTTTGAATGAAAGTGAAAAGGTAGTGGAGACTGTTGCTTGTTCTTTGATCTGCGCTCTTGTCTCCAATCTTCTCTGATATGGAGCAATTACACGTATTATGTAGCCTACTGTCAGATTATTTTCATTGTGCTCAGAGTCTTTCATGTGGTTTTGTCACAGGATAAAACAAGATATAGGATATTATTTATTTCTGATACATCATTTCTATGCAAGATTGTCACAAAGTGTACCACAAGAGTTGAACATTTATCTATCTATGGTATTTATATGGGAATTATCATTATCCCCATTTTACAGATAGTTAAGCACCGAGTTGAACATTTATCTATCTATGGTATTTATATGGGAATTATCATTATCCCCATTTTACAGATAGTTAAGCACAGTTAGGCACCGAGAGACTAAGTGACTTGCCTATGGTCAACCAGGAAGTCTGTACCAGACGAAGGAATTGAGCCTGGTTTCTTGAGTCCAAGACCAGTGCTCTTAAACCATCCATCTGATATACAGCTTTGTACACTAGAACCAAAATTCACATCTGGTTTTTGAACCTAGTTCAGAGGCCCTCACATCTGTGGTGGAGGGGGGGTTCATTTTAGTATGACCTGGTGTTGGTCAAGGTTAGGCTGCAATAAAAGCAAAATTCAAATCCACATCTGGGATTAGATTCCAAATCCTCCAAAATGCCAGGGTGCTCAGGTCCAATGTTCTGTTCATAGCTATCTGTTCAATACCATCACATGTTTCTAGCCAAACCTTTCTCTAGCACAGTGGTTCCCAAATTGTTTAGTAAGGCAAGCCATCAGCTGCATAATGTCTTTTTTTGCGACCCACCCAGAGTCCAAATTTTGGGGGGGACCCCAAAATCATAGGACTCCGCTCTTCTCCTCTGCCCACCTCCTCCTCACCTCGCTGATGGGACACTGACCACCCACAGCAGCACCGTCCATCCTGGCACCACAATCATAATCTCGGCTCAATACAGAGCAGAGGCCGTGGGGTGGGGGGTGGGTGGGTTGGAGAGCAAGCCTGCCCCACACTAACCCGAAAGCAGCATCTCCTGACCTATGGAGCTGAGCCTGGCTCTCAACTCTGGGCATTGCCATCTGATGCATTTAGAATCCAGCACCACTTGGGTTTGGCCCAGCCACCCTTCTGTCATAAAAGAGGAGTGGCAGGGCCGAATATGTGAGAGTGGTATGGTGATTCCTTGTGCCAGGTCACAACTCCACTCATTCAAATTTGGCCTGGCAACCCCACAGTCATGACAGAGGGGCAGATGGGCCAAACCTGAGTAATGCTGTGACCTTGTTCACCAAGTCAAAACTCCCAGTGCAGGGAGACAGGCCCAGCTTCGCAGGACAGGAACCACCACTGTGGAGGTGAGTGCGGAGTCACTCTCCAACCTCCTCACTCCTCTCAGGGCGTTGCCTCCACACTGGGCCTGTGACCTCCCTAGAAATGTCACGCAATCCACCATTTGGGTGGAAACACTGCCCTAGCACCTTAGGGGTGTTTGGGGCCAAGGTTTGATTTGAATACATTTCAAAATTAAAATTTTAATTAAAAAAAAATCCTAAATTGCATTGGTCTTTCTTCTCTTATGCACTCCAGAGTGTTATGGTGTGGTATTGCTGTAATTGGGAAAAGAAATCATACAGTAGACAAAATTATTAGTTGTACACAGCGTAGGGGTTTTGGTTTGAAAGGAAGCCTTCAAACCTTTATATAGTTTTGTTAGGCTTGTATTCTCACTCATTGAGCCTTACTTTATATGTACGGTTTCAATTAACCTAAAAATAAAAACTAAGCTCATTGTAAACTGTCAGATTTTGCCTGGTTTGAAGTGAAAACTACGTATAACCACAGTGCATAGATGCAAATAGTCACATCTATATGAAACAACTGAGGTATCATTTGCACCTGTATGTAGAGAGCACCAGGCACCAGAGCAGCATCAATAATTGGCATATTTAACAGCCAGATTTTCAGTGAATAAGCAGTGCTCAGTAGGCAAGTCACTGAAGAGATTTACAGCCCACCGGTTAGATTGCAGCCCTGTGTAACTTCCAGCTACAATGTCAAGCTGACATCTAAAATGAAAATGTGGATGTTTGACTTCAGCAACTCTGGAATAATGCCAAGACTTCTCCCCTCCTTTGGCATAAATGGAGACAAATCTTTTAACTGGCTCTGGATTACCCATCACCAGACCCACTTGTTATTACTTATCTCATAAAAGGAACATGAGTTGCTCTATCATACATGAACCACAGTTAGCACTGAGTCCATATTGATCGAACAGAACTGAGCATTTCTCTTTTAACTACACACACAAACACTCTAAAATGCAGTATTTTAACAAGCCTCTCTCATCCTGAGGAGGTAACCAAGATTTACATGTACTGGTATGACCACATTGTAGTGTCCAAAAGGCAGCAATTCGGGCAGATTGAGTTAGCTACACTATCAGAAAGAATTTTGAACTCTGGATGTTGAGATACCTGACTCCCATCTCTGAGCAGTCTGTCTGGTTTAACTTGTATGGCAGTATTTGTCCCTGATAGTACCCAATAGTCATCTGGAATTTTCCAAACGCAAATATATTCCTAACCATCCCTTTCCAAGAGCATATTTGCATGTTTGTGCAATTGTTCCCAACAACACCCATCTACTGAGGAGATCACTACACTATCTAGTCCTAAAACTAGAGAGAAATAGTCCAAATGAACTCTTTCTAGTAAACAAAATACTTGTCAATCTTCTCCCTAACAGGATTATTGTAGTGAGAGAAGCAAGGTTCAAAATTCCAAGGTCATCTAGTCTGACCTCCTGCATAACACAGGCACATAGGACTTCCCTGAATTAATTCCTGCTTGAAATCTAATAGCTGTGGTTGAACTAGACCACCGCTTTTAGAAAAATATCCAATCTTGATTAAAAAATTTCCAATGAGTAAGAATACACCCCCCTTTGGTAAATTGTTCCAATGGCTAATTATCCTCACATAAAAAAATGCATCTTATTTCTAGTCTATATTTGTCCAGCTTCAACTTTCAGCCACTAGACAGTTGTTATACATTTGCCTGCTAATTTGGAGAGCCCTTTATCATCAAATTTCTATTTTGCATGTAGGTACCTAGAGACTGTGATCAAGTCATCCTTTAGCCATCTCTTTGATAAGCTAAATAAGCACTGTAAGGCATGTTTCCCAATCCTTTTATTATTCTTGTGGCCATGAGCTAGCCCACCGGCTCCACCCCTTTCTCCTGAGGCCTCGCCCCGCCGAGTCCCCCTCTCCTGACAGCCAGAGCCACAAGTCCCCTGCGGCCTGAGCTGTGCCAGCTGGTCAGCCCCAGCTGTGCCGACCCACCCTGGGCCAGCCCCAGCCACCCCAGTTGTGCCAGCCCAAGCTGCCTCAGCTGGCCCGACCCTGGCTGGCCGGCTCGACCTCCAAGCTGAGCCACGTCGGCTGGCCCAACCTCCATTGGCTAGCCCAAGTTGCCCCGGGCCGCTGGCCTGACCCCCAGCCCAAGCTGCCCCTGTCCACACCAGCCCCTGGCTGCTGGCTGAGCTCCAGGTTGCAGCTGGAGCTGAGCCCCCAGCCCACCAGCTTCAGGGCTCGGGGGCGGGCAGCATGGGTGGGGCCACAGCCATGGTCAGGGAAAGTTTAGCCTTCCCTGGCCTGATACCTTCAGCCCCTGCTTGTGGCTCTTCTCTGAACCCTCTCCAGTTTTTCCAACATCCTTCTTGAAGTGTGTCCTCCAGAACTAGACATAATTTTCCAGTAGTGGTCATACCAGTGCCAAATATAGAGGTAACAACCTCCCTACTCCTATTTGAGATTCCCCTGTTTATACATCTGTGATGCTTCCCAGGGGTACCCAGGGGCTGCAAGGCACCTTGCTACCACCTGCCCTGAGTGTGAGGAAGCCTTGTCTGTGCCTCGCGTGGATCAGATCCCCAACTCCACCAGCCACGGGCAACACAAGCACTGCCCTCTAGGCCTTGCAGTCCCTGCGGTTACTCTACACGTTAGCAATTGACATATTCCAACCTTTGAGCTCTCCGAGCAGCTCCCTGCACTTTCCAGCCCCTGGTCCACTGGACCCTTGCAATATTCACAGATCTGCAGCTTCCAAAGAAACATTACAACTCAGCTTACCAGTTCCACCTTCAATCAGTGCTCCACTTAACACACAGCACTTAGCACAGAGTTTCAAGTAGTAGCAAGTAGAAGTATTGGAAACAAAAGATTACATAAAAATAAAATCATAACACACATTCTAGACCCTTGATTTAATTAACAAGATATTCTCATGTGGTACAGAATATTGCTCACCCAAAATCCTTGCTGCTCCATCCAGCCGGGCTAGCTGTGACCCTCTTTACATGAAGCAAGCATGCAGTCAGTTTGCGTCCTAGGTGAAGGACCCAGTGTGTCTCTTTGCCCCAGGCTTAGTTTGCAAAAAAGCAGACATTGTGAGGCATACAATACAAACTACACAAATGGCCAAATAGGGAAATAGGTGTCAGTTACCCCTTGGTTACCTGCCTTAACTCCAAGACCTTAAGAACATAATTTTCAAGATAGATACTCTCTCCTTATGCCCTACGCTACCAGCACTCCCAGCTATCTTCGAGACACCACTGACTTCCTGAGGAAACTACAATCCTTTGGTGATCTTCCAGAAAACACCGTCCTAGCCACTATGGTTGTAGAAGCTCTCTACACAAACATTCCACACAACGATGGAATACAAGCCATCAGGAATAGCACCCCCGATACCATCACGGCAAACCTGGGGCTGAACTTTGACTTTGTCCTCACCCAAAACTATTTCAGATTTGGAGTCAATTTATACCTTCAAGTCACCAGGACTGCTATGGGTACCCGCATGGCCCCACAATATACCAACATTTTTATGGCTGACTTAGAACAATGCTTCCTCAGCTCTCGTCCCCTTACGCCCCAACTCTACTTGTGCTACATTGATGACATCATCATCTGGACTCATGGGAAGGAGGCCCTTGAGGAATTCCACCAAGATTTCAACAATTTCCACCCCACCATCAACCTCAGTCTGGACCAGTCCACACAAGAGGTCCACTTCCTAGACACTACAGTGCTAATAAGCGATGGTCACATAACCACCACCCGATACCAGAAACCTACTGACCGCTATTCCTACCTGCATGCCTCCAGCTTTGATCCAGACCACCCCACATGATCCATTGTCTACAGCCAAGCTCTACGATACAACCGCATTTGCTCCAACCCCTCAGACAGAGGCAAACACCTACAGGATCTCTATCAAGCATTCTTACAACTACAATACCCACCTGGTGAAGTGAAGAAACAGATTCACAGAGCCAGAAGAGTACCCAGAAGTCACCTACTACAAGACAGGCCCAACAAAGAAAGTAACAGAACTCCACTAGCCGTCACCTACAGCCCCCAACTAAAACTTCTCCAGCGCATCATCAAGGATCTACAACCTATCCTGAAGGATGATCTCTCACTCTCACAGACCTTGGGGGACAGGACAGTCCTTGCTTACAGACAGCCCCCAACCTGAAGCAAATACTCATCAGCAACTACACACCACACAACAAAAACACTAATCCAGGAACCAAACCCTGCAACAAACCCCGGTGCCAACTCTGTCCACATATCTATTCAAGGGACAGCATTATAGGACCTAACCACATCAGCCTAGCACCATCAGGGACTCGTTCACCTGCACATTGAACAATGTGATATGTGCCAGCAATGCCCCTCTGCCATGTACATTGGCCAAACCGGACAGTCTCTATGCAAAAGAATAAATGGACACAAATCTGACATCAGGAATCATAACATTCAAAAACCAGTAGGAAAACACTGCAATCTCCTTGGTCATTCAATAACAGACCTAAAACTGGCAATCCTTCAACAAAAAAACTTCAAAAACAGACTCCAACGTGAAACTGCAGAACTGGAATTAATTTGCAAACTGGGCACCATCAGATTAGGCCTGAATAAAGTCTGGGAGTGGTTGGGTCATTATAAAACCTAAACCTAATTTCCCCAATACTAATTTCTCCCTACTGTTACTCACATCTTCTTGTCAACTGTCTGAAATGGGCCACTCTCATTACCACTTCAAAAGTTATTTTTCCTCCCTTGGTATCCTGCTGTCAATTGAATTGTCTCGTTAGACTAACCTCACACTTGGTAAGGCAATTCACATCTTTTCATGTATTTATACCTGCTCCTGTATTTTCCACTCCATGCATCTGATGAAGTGGGTTCTAGCCCACGAAAGCTTATGCCCAAATACATTTGTTAGTCTCTAAGGTGCCACAAGGCCTCCTTGTTGTTTTTGCTGATACAGACTAACATGGCTACCACTCTGAAACGCCTTAATTATTATCCATACATACAGTTTGCAATGATTTTGATAACCAGCAGGCAATTGGCTCTTGGTAGGACTTCAAATGTTACCTTCTGGTGAACTATTATGTAGATATCTGATCCAGGATATCCCCGTACAACTCTATGCACTCCCTGTACTAATTACCGACTGTGACTACTAAGTCTACTCTAGAGTCACTGCTTCCCAGCATAGAGTCCCCCATCCTATAAAGATGGCCTACCTTCTTTGTTCCTAGATGTATAGCTATATATTTGGCTGTATTAAATGCATATTGTTTGTTTGTGCCCAACTTACTAGGCAGTCCAGATCATGCTGTATGAGTCACCTGTCCTCTTCGTTATTTACTACTCCTTTAATCTTTGTGCCATCTGCAAACTTCATCAGTGATAATTTTATGTTTTCTTCCAGCTCACTGATAAAAAGTACTAAATAGTGTAGGGCCAAGAACCAATCCCTACAAGACCCCACTAGAAACTACACACACTCAATGATGATTCCCCAATTACCTTTTGAACCTATGAGTTAGCCTGTTTATAATCTGTTAAATGAGTATCACATTGATTTTGAAGCTTTCTAATTTCTTAATCAAAATGTCATGCAGTACCAAGTCAAACTCCTTACAGAAGTCTAAGTGTATTACATCAAACACTATTACCTTTATCAACCAAACTTGTAATCTCATGAAAATTATATCGAGTTTGATCTATTTTCCATAAACCCAGGCTGATAGGTATCAACTGTATTACTCTTCTTGAATTCCTGTATCAGCTATTCTGTTATTTTGCCTAGAATCAGTGTCAGGCTGAGAGACCTGTAATTACCCAGCTCATTCTGTTTACCTGTAAGGTCTCAGACCCAGGCCTGGGAGTCCCCGGAAAACTGCCACATGTTGGCTTCCACCCACTGGCTACTGAAATTAGGTGGGCCGAGAAGCTACTAGGGTTATAACCTCAGCCAAGGCACTACCCACAAGAGCTCCGACAGGAGGATTCCCTGGTTCCACCAACTGGTCCAACTGTGCTATTTAAGCCAGGAGGAGGAACCGGAAGTTTGTCTGGGCAACAAAGTAGTTTCCTGTTGTAGCTTTATTAGACCTTGCTTCTGCCTGCTCCCTTTACTCAACCCTGTTCCTGCTCTGCTCCTGGCTCTTGCCTTATCCCTGTCTTTGCTCCTGCTCTGTGCTTGATCCTTGCCTCTCCTCCTGTCCTGATGCCTGGCCACCAGTCCTGGCACCAACTCTGGCCTCCAGCTTCTGACCCTTACTCTGGCATTTGGTATCTGAGCTTGGCTATGACCCTGAGCTTCGATTCCTGCTTCTGACTCTGGCTTGACCCCTGGCTCTGGTAACTGGCAGTTGACTCTTGCGGTGACCCTGGGTTCGTTCCCCAACCTAGATGCCTGCTCTGCCCACTAGACCTGACTGCCTACATCCTAGTCTATAACATTACCCTTTTAAAATATTGGAACAAGGTAGATCAGTGCCTATCCTCTGGCAAGAGCAGGAAATTGTTCACTGGGCATGCAGTTCTCTCACAAACAGGAAAAAACTGTCACATCACATTCTCTGTACAGTTAGCTTCATGAAGGGAATTATTCTGAGGATAGAGAAGCTAATTTCACTCTCCTCAACCCATGGGCAGAGCGCAGGAGAGCTTTGCTACCCTTCTGCAGCTGCTACCTCAGTCTCTGGGTTAGACTAGGGTTAGTGGCTCTACATGGGGTTTGTGGCCATTGGAACTGCATAATCATGGACCTAGTGGCCAACCGTCCACAGCTCCCTTAGAGAGCATTCACCCTGCCCCCACCTCTCTGTACCTTAGCATGAAGCCTAGCATGCAAAGGATGTAAAGTACCTCTGTGCACTGACTCCAGGGCCGGCTCTAGATTTTTTGCCGAAACGCCACCCCTGGAACTGTGCCGCCCCAAGCACGTGCTTGCTTTGCTGGTGGCTGGAGCCGCTCCTGACCGACTCCACAGCTGCCCAGCCCTCCATGCAGCAGCAACACCACAGCCCCTGCCTTCCGGGGCCCCTATGCCCTGGGCGAATGTCACTCAGAGAGAAGAATCTGTCCTATTCTGAAAAGTGCTATGAAATAGTTCAGGAAATGCTGTTCGTACATATTCACAGTACTCCTGAACTCTAAGAAGAATGCTAAACTATGTGTAAGCAGTGTCAGGATGAGCTCCACCCTGACATCTGGTGGTGAGGTGTGGCAAGTTGTGGAAAAAAACACTTCAGGGGCCGATCCCATTTGCATAGGCACACCCACGCCGCCTAGACTGAGGCCATAGCTGCCCAAATGGTCACTTTGGCTGCTGTGGGATCCCCAGTGTCTCTGTTATTGGGGCAGGAAGAATAAATTGCTATTACCCTGATTATGGGAACTGTGCTTGGAACTGTACTTGGCCTTTTGTTATGATGGAGGGACTCACCATCAACTAAGTAGCACTCGCTAGGCAAGGGTCATGGGTTCCAAAACTGTGTGAATTGAGAGAGGCTGGGGACAAGTATTAATACTTGGTGGCATGGGCCCCTTGGTGAGGGCCTTACATGCTAATTGCACTTCCTCCTCTCTCCACTGTGGAATATCAGAGCTAATTTTGATTTCATTAGGAGTCTAGTTACAGGCTGCTGAGCTCACTTTGGGCTAATAGCGCACCAGCACTGAGGCTCCCCTACTACAAGCTGAATTCACCAAAGAGCTGAACTGACTAAGAGCTGAAATCACTGAGCATTGTGTTAAGTAGTGGGGGAGTCTGAAGATATATCATGGAGCAGTTTGCAGGACGGCTGGAGTGCCTTGTGGACAGGCTGGCGGAGCAGTTTGTAGGACGGCGGGAGCTGTTGGTGGGCCGCGGAGCAGAGCTGAGCGAAGGAGTTCATGGGGAGGCTGGCGGAGCGAAGGCCTATGGAGCTGTGGGGCGGTCAGCTTCAGATCATGTAAGGTGCCTCTTACCCCTATCCCATCTCCACCCAGGGTGGGAGGTAAAGCTCCACAGATAAACTTTCAAACTCTGGGGCTGCCCTGACCAGGGACAGAGACTTTTGGGTCATGAGACTTTTGGGACTTTGGGTGATTTGGGGTTGCTGGACTCAAGAACCAAAGGGAAAGGGGCATGCCCCAATTTGCTTGGGGTGGGTTTTTTTTTTTTAACATATGTATGACCGATCTCCACGTATCCGCATGTGAATAATATCAAGAGAAGTGGTTGGCTTTGTAGGGGAACTCATACGTATAGTTGTAATTTAATGTCCACTAGAATGGGAAGACAAACGCTTGGGGGGAGGGAAGATCAGAAAGGTGTGTGTTTTTAAGGTAGGCAAAATCCAGGGCTTGTCAAGTGTCGCCCTGCCTCACTCAATTCTCTGAAATGATCAGAGAGCCCTTGTCTGAGTTATGCTTAGGCATTTTTACATCACTGTGGCAGGTGCTTTAAATTTACACCCATTTTAAGGCACTTTTACTCTGCTTGAGCAGGGCCTGATATGTTACCTAATTTTAGTTTTCCCTTTATAGTAAACACAGTATACCTAAATTGTGCAGTAAATCAGGATTGCTATGATTTTGGACAATGTTTTCTCTGGGGCAAATTCTGAACCCATACCTGGATCCAAATAACGGGATGGGTGTAGGCCAAATTGTGGAAACAGATGAGTAGCAGCAATCCTCTTCCCAGGCTGTGGTATCTCTCCACCGAGGCTATTTCAGCTCAGTGGCTGAAGTAGTCACCATGGCACTTACCTAGCCCTTCCTGGGGTGAGGATACACATAAGAGCATGTCTTCCAGCTCCACCATTACTCCAGCAATCCACTGTGCATTGCTAATGTGCACCCCACACCATGGGTGTCATGCCGGGGGGGGGGGGGGGAGAAGGGGCCCCTGGAAGGCACTTCCCTCCCCAAACTGCAAGCCTCAGGCAGGCGTGGAATTCCCCTCCCCGGCTCATGCCGAGCCTGATTAACCTGACTGGAGCTCCCCCTGCAAATATAAAAAGTCAATACTACACCTATGCCCCACATCTAGGTCCAGCTACCCCCTTACCCGGTAGCACTGCGTCACTTCCACCCCCAACGGGAGAGCCTGTGTTGTATTTGGAAAACTCCCAATAACCCCAATGGATAATTAATATTTTAATTCCTTTTCAGCAGTCAGTTAGAGGGGATTTTTTTTTTGTATCCATACCACTTTGGATGCTTTTAATTAGGTTGTACAATTTCACAAGCTATTTTTTGTTAAGTGTAATAATAGCACAGATAACACTTCAGATTTAATGTGAACATTAGGTCTTCTACTATTAATTCCTAATTTATTATCTGAACCCTCCTTTTCATTGGATGGCAAACGATGCTATGTTTGCTTCTATCCCCTATGTTATTTTCCTGTTGAGCTTCTCCCACCCCTCTCTTTTGGAAGCCCCTTTAAAAAAAACCAACATTTTCCTGGGCATATTATCAGAAAACTCTTTTCTGTACTCTTCAGAAACTGCAGTGTGCAATCAGTTTAAGATGATGCAATTTCATGCTGATCTGTTTTCCCTTCCTGTGTGCATTAAAAAAAAATAAAGCAATATTTATTGGTGGGCACTTCCTAAAATTATTAGGAGACAGTTATATAGCATCTTTCATGCCAATGCACCTTACAAGTTAATTATATGTTGTATTATATATGTCCAGAGTTATTTATTGCTTGTGTGCGTTTTTAAAATGCATCAGCAAAAACTGATCCATACACATCTGCATAATTTAAAACTTACATATATAGGTTTTATAGCTGGTCAAAAGCTGCTCAAAAACAGAGACATGAAGGGCCTAATCCTGTATGGTACCAAAGTACCAAGTGTCGCTTTGAGATGCTGAGTGCCTTCAGCTCCCACTCACTTCAGGGACAAAACCAGGGAATTTGAAGGTTACTTACCATCCTTACTGTATGATACTGCTCTAGTTATTTCACAATGTCTCAATTTAAGGACAGCACACTGGCCCTAATTTTAAATTGCTTGGTTTTTGACAGTTTGCGTCAGAGCATTAATGTTAAACAGTTTTTTTTTTAAACTTCCTTCATGAAAGCTTGCTGATCATGTAATGCTTGACAAAGCAGAATAGCTCCATTAGAATTATGATTTATTGTAAATATGGAAGTATTAAGCATGACTATTATGGATCTTAAAATTGCATGGAAAAATCCATTGAACAACAAATTATGTGAGCTGTCATATTTATTAAAGCTCAATAACTATCATATGCATTTCTTTTTAAAATGCCAAAAGCAATTAAACCACACCACATCTGCTTGCCAAATTTCACTTGAAATTAGACAGGCCAGTGCAGTATGTCACTTATTTTAATCTTAAAAAATAGAAACAAAGAAAAGAGGCAGGAGAAAAAGGAAGAGTATACAACAAAGCCAACTACATACAAAGTAGCCAAGACAGACAAAAGCAAATAAATATTACACATGGAATTATTAGGTCTCCAACAAAGTTCACACTGCATACTAAATAGCATTCACACAGGCTTCATGCATTAGCAAACATTTTTCATTTGAAGTTAAGGCGCTGATTCAGCAAGGCACCTAAGCACATGACTAACCTTAAGCATGCGATTAAGTGTTTTACTGAATTGGGCTCTAAATGAGTAAAGGCCAACGCTGGAGCAACATCACCATTCCTCAGATTTGATATAATCAAATATTTTAATTTCTTCAAATCTCAAAGCTGGTTTCCACACAAGAATTTATATCCAAACACCAGAATCAAGCTCCAGAGAGGAAGTTACACGGTGCCTGTGAGTAAGTGGTAGATTTGAGATGGAACAAATCCAGATTGTGACTTTAACTGTGGAAGTACTAGCTGCTGCCATGTTTGTGTCCGAGTTGCACTGTGCAAGGGTTCTCAAACTTTCTGGACCATTTCACAAACTGTATCCACCTCCCTTTTATGATGGTAGAATATGCCCTGTGGATATTGCTACACAAAGACATGAATTTAAAAAAGATTTACTACATAGCAAATCAGGAAATAAGTGGAGAAGTTACAGGTGTGTTGGTATTAGGCAAAAAAATATACAGCCCAGTTCAACTCAGACTCTTATTGACAAGTAGAAAAAAGCATTCATGTTGGCCTTTACCTTTTGTTAATCAGATTCCATCAGGTCCAACACAAACTTATCTTGCTTGGACCAAACATTCCTTGGCAGCCCAGACTTACCATTGGAGGGGCTGCTACGCTTAAAATAATTCATTCTGGCTTTCAAATTTTTGCAGTCTTCCTGTGAGAAGATCCTCCTCTGCTAGTGCCACTGTTATGTTGGATCATATTAAAGAAGTTCTGTATTAAAATCACAAATGAGTTTGATTCCCTATAGTTTAAATTCCAGGGTATTACTAATTAAGAGGTCTCTTGGTTTTTGGTACTGTTTCTCTCCCTCTCTGTGTGAAACTTGCAAGCTGCTGATTGTGTTAGTACATCCTAAGACAGAGTCTGTTCTCAAAGCAATACTTTGTAACAACTACTCACACAGAGAGAGACTCAAAGCGATGCTTTGTAACAACAGAAACATCACCCAGAGACTCCCTGCCCTTTTGTTGTATTCATCTCGCTTTGTTAACAATTGTGATTAAAATGGAGATAGAGGATGTATGTGGATGGATGCTTGGTGTGGATAATAAATGAATGATCAGGGAGGTGCCAGCCTAAGAATCTAGTGCCCATCGGCTGAAGAAGGCGTCCAGTGGAAACAACCAGAGGACGCCCGGAGGGCAGACTGGAATCCACCAACAGCCTCAAGGATGGGAGAACCGAAGAACAAGATAACATCTGGCAGCACGGAGCTGTCAGGAATGTGCCATCTGCTGATTGATTCAGCAACAGCATGATGAAGCAATTCCCATAGAATCATAGAATATCAGGGTTGGAAGGGACCCCAGAAGGTCATCTAGTCCAACCCCCTGCTCGAAGCAGGACCAATCCCCAACTAAATCATCCCAGCCAGGGCTTTGTCAAGCCTGACCTTAAAAACCTCTAAGGAAGGAGATTCTACCACCTCCCTAGGTAACGCATTCCAGTGTTTCACCACCCTCTTAGTGAAAAAGTTTTTCCTAATATCCAATCTAAACCTCCCCCATTGCAACTTGAGACCATTACTCCTCGTTCTGTCATCTGCTACCATTGAGAACAGTCTAGAGCCATCCTCTTTGGAACCCCCTTTCAGGTAGTTGAAAGCAGCTATCAAATCCCCCCTCATTCTTCTCTTCTGCAGACTAAACAATCCCAGCTCCCTCAGCCTCTCTTCATAAGTCATGTGCTATAGACCCCTAATCATTTTTGTTGCCCTTCGCTGGACTCTCTCCAATTTATCCACATCCTTCTTGTAGTGTGGGGCCCAAAACTGGACACAGTACTCCAGATGAGGCCTCACCAGTGTCGAATAGAGGGGAATGATCACATCCCTCGATCTGCTCGCTATGCCCCTACTTATACATCCCAAAATGCCATTGGCCTTCTTGGCAACAAGGGCACACTGTTGACTCATATCCAGCTTCTCGTCCACTGTCACCCCTAGGTCCTTTTCCGCAGAACTGCTGCCTAGCCATTCGGTCCCTAGTCTGTAGCGGTGCATTGGATTCTTCCATCCTAAGTGCAGGACCCTGCACTTATCCTTATTGAACCTCATCAGATTTCTTTTGGCCCAATCCTCCAATTTGTCTAGGTCCTTCTGTATCCTATCCCTCCCCTCCAGCGTATCTACCACTCCTCCCAGTTTAGTATCATCTGCAAATTTGCTGAGAGTGCAATCCACACCATCCTCCAGATCATTTATGAAGATATTGAACAAAACCGGCCCCTGGGGCACTCCACTTGACACCGGCATAGACTGGCACAGGAATAAATTCCTATAAAAATGGACTCTAGAAAGTGAGAACTTTGGGGTCTGATTCTGCAAACCAACTTCCAGGAGTGTCAGATGTGCATCTGACAAGGCTCTGCTCCCTCCTCGTGTCCAGGCCACCTGGCCAGTGGCTTGGCACGAGCAACTCTAAGGCTGGTAACTATGATGATAACCTTGCAGAACCTGTGTGTGTGTGTGTGTGTGTGTGTGTGTGTGTGTGTGTGTGTGTGTGTGTGTGTGTGTGTGTGTGTGTGTGTGTGTGTGTGTGTGTGTGAATAAATATGAAATTGAATGGAATGTTATAGCTATAACTAATTGCTTACTATGATTCTTTCTGTATTCACAATAAATGTGGCATTTTGCCTTTTCCCCTTTAATAAGATCCTGCTGGTTTTTATTTTATTGGTATATCACCACCCTCACAAGGTTCTTGGAGAGGGCAGCTTTGTGCCGGTTTCTACCAATGGTAGTTTCCATCCACCAGCATCTGTAGAAGACATCTGGCATCTTATGGTGGTGGTACTGTAGAACCTGCCAGTTTTAACTAGAGATGGTTATCCATTATCTAGCCCTTGTGCTTCCTGTGACCCTATGGCATTCTCATACTACCCAAAATATTGTCTATATACTCCATGTAACGTCAAACTTACCACCTTCCTTGGGTTTGGCTTTACTGGGCACTCAGATAATTAAAAAGATTATTAACCTCAGCCTAAGCATTCTCTCCAAGCCTGGCAGTTTAAGTTTTTCTGCAGAACCTCCCTTTTTTTGTCCCTAGTTCCTTCTCATGCTCATTTCTTACATCCTGGTAAGTTACCAAGCCACACCTGCCTCAAAGTCAGTAGAAGTGACTCCGCAGTTTTATGCAAGGTTCTAGGATTGTGGGTCAAGAGAATATTCCTGCATCCCTATACTATTTTATATTCAACTCCAATTACTCTTTAAGAAAAAGTCTCATAAAAAGTTATATATGCAAGTATAGTTAAAAAGAACAAACCCATTAACAAACTGAGAAATTCTTGTGTAAAATTCCAGGTGATCCACTTTTACACCCCACAGCATGCCCAGGCAAGTAACACCACGATCATCAGACTTTCCTAAAAGATTCACAGCTATACAATGAACAATGACAAAAACAACTATATGTTGGAGTCCCACTATCAGCTACCTTCTCTTTGGTCACATGATTTTGTTTCTTCCCCTACGGCTAACTTCCTGCCTCCACAATTTCCTGCCTTGAAAAGCCCCAGAGTGTGATCCAGTTTTCTTGAAGGAAGATTTTGGGCTGATGCTACTTTTAGTATATTCTCTTTTGTCCTGTACCTAAAGTGCTGTGCTCCAACTTCAGTGGTTCTGTGGTTGCTAGAAATTTAAAGGGAAGAATAAATGTAGAGGGTTTACTTTTTTTGCTATTCCCATACATAAAACCAAACACAACACAAAAGGGAAGTTGTGATCATTATACAGAAAACAGAACAACCAGGCAGTTGCAGTCACCTGCCATCTTGGGACACTGCATATTTCCATCTGGTTTTTAAAGCATGGCTTCAGCCCCCTTGTGGCTATCATCTTCCATCTTAGCATGTTTGTGAGTTTCTTGTCAGAAAATGAAATGAGAGCACTTCTCAGGTCACCATTTACAACATGCCACCTCTTTGTACTAGTCGGAGCTGATGGTTCCTGTAGCTCTCGATACTGTGCTGCAGGTACTAGGGCAGTAGCTTGAAATACAATACTGTGGGCTTGTACCAACACAATGCTGCAGCCCCCCAGCCATGCGCAAATAGCTCTTTCATAGAATGCATGCGTGTGAAGTGGAACGAGTTCTTCCTGATGCATTTTCTCACAGTCCATTAAAAGCAATCAAGGGAAGGAGCAGGTTTAAGGGAATTAAGGGAAAGACCTCAGCATGACCACTGACAACTGAGTCTCGACCTTAGGTAGGGGCACACTTCCCAAAGACAACTGAGCTGGTTGATGGGATAGGAATCAAGTTCTCCTGGCCTGGTGTCTGGAGACACTGTTGTAATTGCTTCAGGAAGGTTTAGTAAACGGGCAGAATGGTCAGGCCACTGGACTGAGTCCCAGGAGAGATCAGGTCTGCCCCTGACCTGCTGGGTGACTTCAGGCAAGTTACATCACCTGTTTCCCCTCCCAGCTTTTGGATGAAATCTTAGCCCCAGTGAAATCAATGTCAAAACATCCAATGACTTCAGTGAAACCAGAGCTCCACCTTTTATCAGTCTTGTCCTAGACCTAGACTGTCTCTTACTATGCATTTGTACAGTGCCTAGCATAATGGGGCCCTTATTTCTGTTGGGGCCTCTAGGTGGTTCAGGAATACAAACAGTAAAAACACAAACACCAAAAATTTTGCCTGGTGGGTGAGTTCAGCAGTTTAAGAATTGGGGCTGCAAAAACAATTTTTCCTCGCATTTAAAACATATACGCTATTTAAATACATTGTCTTCCTTTACCCTCATTCTTGTGACACTAGGCAGAAGGTGATTAGCAAGGTAACTGGAAAGAAGGGATAAATGTATTTAAAACATGATTGCACAGTGATAATTCAAGGTGAACATCAACCAAAGAACTATGAAGAGAGTACAGCAAAGAAGCAAATGGTAATCGGTTAAAACAGTATTTCCCCCCATATCAATTCAGTGCACAGAATTACTTTACATACAAGCAGACTGAGCAACTGTCCTCTCTTAACATGTTCTACTCTTTGATTAAAGATACAAGCAAGGAAAAAAGGATGTAACAGTCAAAACAATGGCTGGACAGTAGTGAGAAATTGCATAACGTCATCTTCATGGATGAAGAAAAGTGGAAGTGGATTACCATGGTAATATGTGTTTCTGGAACACCTGTATTTAGCACCTGAAGCCACAAAGTTACCTGTCTGGGAGCCATTTCAACAATGGAGAATGGCCCCATGCTTATTTTGGAAGATGCAGCACGGCTTTATATACTGCCCATTAAGTCTTATAGTACTTGTTTTGCATCTGTGCAACTACTGTACTGTCATTTCAGGTGACATGGACCAAAAATCCCTTTTGTTTTAAAGGAGAGTGCTGGAAGAAGAGGTACCATTCCTGAAGAAGTTTACTCCTCCCAGATGTTTTTCCAGTGTGATGGTTTCCTGTACATTCTGTTCCAGTTTCTTTGTAAAGGGCTATATAAACAAGTATTATTCTAATCAAAATACAATAAATGAGAGATTTAATTTTCTTGCAGTGACCCAACTATGGGAACTGCTTTCACCGAGAACCATGAGCGCAAATAGCTCCTACTGATGTATTTTGGTACAAATTAAAATACACAGAATATAAGAAGGTTGATCATTGCTTTGCAATTTGCTGTCTACTTACAATCTCTTTTTTGATCTACAGGTCACCGGATATGAACCCAATAGAGCTAGTGTGGCATCATCATAGCCCCATTATATACAGGAAGAGGCTAAAGTCAGCAAAAAAGGGTGAACTGAAGGTCATTCAGAGAACATCTCCACACTGTTGAAAAATGTAAGAGACACAGAAGTCATCTGGCCATATCAGAGAGAAAAGGAGTTGCCAGCAGAATTTCAATTGAGACAATGTATTTTGTTATAACATGAAAGCTAGTCATCCCACTCCATACCCATGCATTCTATGCAAATCTCAACTTTCGTAAGGCATTTTCGTAAGGCATTGTCTCACATGACCTTCTCAAACAAAACTAGAGAAATACAACTGGTTGGAAAACTGTACTCAAAGAGTAGTTTATCAATGGTTCAGTCAAGCTGGAAGGCCATATCATGGGGGGTCCCAAAGAGATCTGTCTTGGGTCCAGTTCTATTCAATATTTTCATAAATTATCTGGATAATGGCATAGAGAGTACACGTATAAAGTCTGCGGCCGATACCAAACTGGGAGGAATTGCAGCACTTTGGAGGACAGGATTAGAAATCAAAATGATCTTGACAAACTGGAGAAATAGTCTGAAATAAATAGGATGAAAATCAATTAGGATAAATGCGAAATTCTATACTTAGGACAGAATAAATCAATTGCACAAATACAAAATGGGAAATGACCGACTAGGAAGGAGTACTGCAAAAAGGGATCTGCAGGTTGTAGTGGATTAGAAACTAAATATGAGTCAACAATATAATATTGTTGTAAAAAAAAGAAAACATCACTTTGGGATGTATTAGCAGAAGTGTTGTAAGCAAGACACAAGAAGTAATTTTTCTGCACTACTCAGCACTGATAAGGCCTCAGCTGGAGTACTGTGTCTAGTTCTGGGCATCACACTTCAGGAAAGAGGTGGACAAACTGGAGAAAGTCCAGAAGAGAGCAACAGAATGATTAAAGGTCTAGAAAACGTGACCTATGAGGAAAGGTTGAAAAATGGGGTTTGTTCAGCCTGGAGAAGAGTGAGGGGGTACAGGAAAACTATCTTCAAGTATGTAAAAGGTTATTATAAAGAGGAGGGCGATAAACTGTTCTCCTTAACCACTGAGGACAGGATAAGAAGTAACAGGCTTAAATAGTAACAGGGGAGATTTAGGCTAAACATTAGGAAAAACTTCCTAACCATAAGGGTAGTTAAGGAACAAATACCAAGGGAGGTTGCAGAATCTCCATCATTGGAGGTTTAGAAGAGCAGGTTGGACAAACACCTGTCGGGTGTTGGTCTAGAATCTAGATAACATTTAGTCCTGCCTCAGTGCTGGGGACTGGATTAGATGACCTATCAAGGTCCCTTCCAGTTCTACATTTCTATGATTCTGTGGTTCCAAATTGAAGCACTGACAGGATATTAGAATAAAGCCTTGGATATCCAAGAATCTCAAAACCTATATGACAGGCAAGTATTATTCTAATCTTACAAATTGGTAAACTGAGCCATAGAAAGACTGAAAAGAGGCGCTTGCACCCAGGGTCAAACAGGGAGCTGATGGCAAATTCAGGAATGGAATCCGAGTTCCATTGCTTTAACCACCTAAATGCACATCTTCCTTAAATCTTAAATAAAATGTATACTTTTATGTTAACATATAACATCCTATATTGCTCGAGTTTGAGGCATTCAGTTACATGTGAAAGATTTATACGATCTGAAGAGAAACCAGAGCTTAATAATGATAAAGTATCAGTTTAGGGGCCAGGTCCTGACCAGGTCAGGATTTGGCCCCAGTTGTATACTTCATATTGACTTTGTTAATTTATTTTCCACAAACGCATCAAAAGCAAAATGAATTATGTTTGGCAAATTTCTACTCTACTCTCAGCCTTCCTCTTTACAGTAGGGGGTATATTGGAAAAATAGATTAAAATTAATGCTTTAAACCAAGTCAGCAACACTATTTCAGGATTTCCATAAATAGTCATTAAAGATCACTTTTCTACAAGAACTTTAAAACGTTTACCACTGGTGAAATATTGAATCTCATGTTCAGTTAGACAGTCCTCAAAAATGATATGGCATTCAGTGTACATGTCTTGTATTTCCTTTAAAAGAAACAATTTAATGCAAGGCAGGGCCCCTCTGTTGGAGCTACCCACACAGTGGCACTATGTATTCACTCATCCCAATATAAATACCTCAAGAACTTTCAACATTTCTGGCTAAAGTGGCAGCCAACGGTCTAATGCAAGTGAGAATATTGCTTTGGTGCTACTTGTCTGCTTCGCTGTAGGGTTCCTATCCAGGAATAATATAACCGATTTAACACCTGCAGGGGAAGAGATAAGGCTGGTCTTACATATTTTTAAAGAAAGTCCAAGAATTACTGTGCTTCCTCAGCCTCTCTCCTCCTGCTATCACATTACTCCTGCTGTTTTTATAACCTCCCCATTAGTCTACTGTCAGTTTTTTCTCTGTAAGTTGTCCATCTTTTTATTTCTTTAAAATGTGCTTTATTGCCACCATTCCTGACCCCAGCCACCAAGTAAGCAACACAGGCGCCATGATGACTACAGTTTACATGCCCTAGGATTGGCTGCGGGAAGGGAGAAGAGAGATAGCTATTATATCGCCTTTTCAAACATATACATGGGTAGCTGTAATTCAAAAGAAAACACCACTGAATGCCTCCAGCTATAACTACAGAAACAACTATTATTACCAAAACAGGTGCCAAACATTGCTGGAACTACCCTGACACTCCATACACTATTTAATGAATATTTTATTGTTATTCCAGGAAAGGCTTTTAAAAGAATACAGAGGACAACAATTATGCAGAGCTGTCTCACTAACTGAGAGCAAGAATGTAAGCTCTAACATGAAACTGAAAGATGGACACTTTTCACAAGAGCATTGTTTCTTAAATCTACAACATAGGATGGACTGAAACAGCAAAAAGTGCATACAGCTGACCCAAAGACAACAGTGGCCATCTTCAAAACCAGATTTACCTAGCACATTATTCTGGTGTTAGCACACTGTTTGACTGATAAATTACAGAGCTATATGTCTGTTATGCAGAGCAGTAGTTGGAACAATTATCCATAGTCTGACTCTGAAAGACTATTTGGCAGAAGGATGAATTTGATAACAAAAGGCCTGATTCACTGACATTGATAACCAAATTGGTATTTCCAGCACTCAATGGTTAAAACCAGCAGCTGTGCATAAGACTCTATAATTCTATAATGCCAGAAATAGCATCGACTCAGGAAATATTCAGGCAGGTACCCAATGTGTCTCTATCATTATCTTGTTTATATATAAAATGAAAAACTACCAAAGTACAAGTTAATTAGGCATTTTAGTTTACAGATATTTTAGACCTTACAGTTGTATCAGCAATTATACTCAGAAGTTAAATATCTGAGATATAGGCTGAAGGGGGTTTTCAAAAGGATGCCCAAATCTTGTTGACAATAAGCATTGGGTGCACAGCTCTTTTGGCGCCTTTGAAAGCTATTATACATTTACATGTTCAAGCAGACACATATTCCTGGAAAAGGTCCCTAGTTCACAAGTGTAACTGAAGCTCATTTAAGGCTCAGTTCTACACAACTGAAGTCAATGAGAGTTTTGCTATTGACTGCAATGGAAGCAGAATTAAGGCCTTACCCATTACAGTGAGGCTCTTCACAATATTTTGTTTGATGTTTTTATCTAATTCTTAATTCACCATTCAAAGGTACAAACATACAGTTTATTTGTCTACATTTCTGAAAGAGAGAGATTACCAGTCATGTTTTTGGGGATTGTTGATGATATCAGCAATATGGAACATATGGACACTGGCTGGTTAAAGTTATGCAGAGAGCAATATCCTATTTATTTTTAATTCCAAAATGCTGCTGGTTGCAAAGCAATGAGGAATCAGAATCTGAAACCTTCCTAAAGCAAAAAGGAAACAATACAGGAAAAACTGTTTTGATGGTTTTCAGATATTAGCCTTTCTCCTCTGCCCCATACTTAAAATAAGTATGAATCATTCTAGAAAAGGCTCTTACAGATGGATTAAAGTGATAGCTCTGTCAGGATTTCAATAATAATGATTGTTGATAGTGGAGAGTTTAAGAGCAGGAGGAATTAGCAGTTTGTGGTATTTCTCACTTACAGGCATTTTATACTGTAATAAGGGAATCCTCTCACCTGACTGGAAAACTCTGCCTAGTCATGGAATATCAAGCATGTGTCATTGTCTTTTATTCCAGATCTATTGAGTATATTTAAAAAGACAGCCAACATGGGGAGTGCAAAGAGTGCCCCCAAATCTCTCATCTCATTTCATAAAAGCTAATGTTAAACTTGCACCACATCAGTTTAGGAATTCACTGGTACTATAACTGACCATACATTGTCAGTAGTACTAACACCTTAATCTCTGGTAGTATTTTTTGTTTATCTTAAGAACAGGATTTCACAAAAATCAAAGCAAGATTTTCTAACCTGCTTATCCACAAAATCAATCAAGGTACGTGAGAGATGGATTTGGCCATTACAGCTTAAAGGCACAAACAAAAGTACACTCTTATTATAAAAATAAAATATAGGAGTATCATCTTGTAGTATCTTCTTTCAATTGTACTATATAAAAGGGTGTATATTCATAGTATATAGCGAGTCATCTTTTTAAGTACTGAGCAAACCAAATGATTTAAACCAGGTGCAATGGCAATGAATCCACAGATAATTCTGTACCTTATTTTATTTTTTGCTGGTACAATAAAACAATGAGCAACAGACATGTGCAAGTTGCATTGCAGTTAAAGCAATATGTGAAATGTTCATCACAAAGAGTTGTCTTTTTGCACTGATCTATATAACCATCAAAAAGTGAAATGCAAATACTGTATTTGTAAGAATAAGTAAAACTATTATTATGTTTACCTCCTTAGAAACCCTGAGATGCATTATTTGGCATTAAAATGCATGCTCTAAAGATGAAACATCAAAGGAAATAGAAAAAAAGTGCAAATATATTCAATGTTTTATCTTCTAATTGGTTAGAGAGCACAGTGTTTTTACATAAAAGAAAAAACATCTTAAAATAAATACATGTGATGAGTATGAATGTTAATGCTCTTTCAGTTTGCTCTGTTAATTACTTATACAGACCTTTTGCCATCTGTCAGATATTTTTCTAGTTAACTGTATGCATTTTTCCCTCCTCTACTGTGGTATAAAGAGATCAAAGTCCACACTTCCTGCAGACAGATTCTGAAATAATACTGAAGTCCTTAAAAGATAAATTTTCAATTACAGTTTATATTCACATTTCCAAAACCCCCAAACTTCAGCAGACTATTAAAGGGTTAAATGAGTATATCACATTTTACACAATAGAAATTCAGTTTAATAAACATATCATTTTTAATAGCAGAACTGCAAATAGCAGAATAGCAAACATCCTACAGCAAATGAGACAGGATACAAATGAAGCCTTAGATCAGCTAAGAATTAAGATCTGTTTTCTTTCACTTACCAGCGTTATCCATTTTTTCTGCGCCCACCTGCTTCAAGAAGCAGAGTTCTATAGAAAAGCAGCCAGTGCTGCTCTTTTTCTCTCTAATGAAGCTCACTGCCCTTCTCCTGATTATTAGACCTTGCTGGCAGTCAGAGCATACTTCATGCACTGACTGCAGTAGACACCACCAGGAAATTTATATCTCCAAGGATGACAAACAGCCATTAGCTCCATTATAGGCTGATTAAGACTGTGTGAGCCTATCAAGTGGATACTTGAATCCCCCCAGGATTTTCACCTCTCCTGGGGAGAAAACAAAAAAACCCCTCCAACTATGGAATACTGAATACACATTTTTGCAAAGTAGAAGAAATGTTGTTTTAATGAGGAAGTGTTAAAAGGTGAGGAGGCAAAACTCTAAAGAAAAAGATGTAGATAACAGAGTGCAATGAGCCTACATTATAAATGGCAAAAGTTTTGATTCTGGGAGGGGGGAGGATGGGGAAAGGCAGCCTTTTTCCTCAGGTGTTTTAGCTTTGAGAAAAATGTATCACTAAAAGATGTTACATATGCTGCAGTCATTAACTCTGGCTATGCATTAAATCCTACAACTTCTATGTCTGATGTTCCATATTGTTTACCAGAAATGCATTTATAGCTGTATCAATAGGCATACGCAGACAAGCAATTCATCCATTTGAGACATTAATTATTATACTACCGTTTGCAGACTAAAAGTAAGTAAAGGGTCAGATCCTATTAGTCAAGGGCATAACTGTCATTAGATGTCAGCAGAATCAGGCCAACAAAAACTGATTGTCATAGGTAGAAATGAAAAGCCAACTACAGACATTTCTGCTAGACTTTCCATACCATCTGAGATTCTGATGCCCAAGATTTTTCCATGATCATGTAAAATAATTTTAGTGGAATTGGATTTTAAACATTTCCCTTTTCTATATTATCAGTTCTCTTACAAATAATACATATTTTTATGTTCACACAAAGATATTTCTCCTGCCAGCTAAGGTTGAATTGATTCAATATGGGGATAGGCCTCAGGGGACTGGGTTCTATTCCCAACTCTTCCACAGACCTGCCATCTGACTGGAGGGAAGCAACAACCTTTACCTCAGTTTCCTCATTTGTATGAGGGAGATAATCCTACTTATTCGCTTTTGTGAAGTTCATTAGAGTCCTATATGAAAAGATATTGCTATCTAGTCATGAAACTACATAAATGCCACACACTATTATTTTTTCTCCTAGTTTCTCTTTCATTTAAATAATTCTGTGTGCTACCAGAATCCTCAGCAGTATTGTAAAGAAAACGGAATGTTTTTATATTTTTTACTGATATAAGAGTCCGCTCACCACCAATGAGTGTATTATAGGAGCAGTAATATACATCTCTGTAATTATTCCCCCCCCGGCCTCCTGTCTTTTTAAATACAAAAATGCTTAGAGCCCTGATCTATTTGAACTGATTGGGGGTGGGGAGAGAGAATCAACTACTGAGAGTGAATGTCATCAGCAAAAATGGAGAGTATCTAGGGCACGCTGGTTACATCCTGTATTGTAGAAAGGAAAAGCTTGGAGGGCTAAGGAGAGGCAAAAGATTAGAAATATGTCACACTTTATACTGAAGTTCTATTTATAAATTGTTTATAAAGAGCCTATCAATGACAGATGTCATAAGCATGTTGCAGTAGTATGTGTGACAGAAGGTGAAAAACACATCAGTACAAGGTGTTATATATCATTATAAGCCATGGTAGTAAGCAACCTATTCACCTGTTGGACTCTATAATAATCACTAACAAATGATTAACCAAGTAATAACTTATCGAGTATTTATAAATGAATCCTTAACATAAAGTGTGAATCTCCTCTTCTAGGCCAAAGTAGAAAAGAACTTCTAGAGAAGAAAAAATAAAAGTTACAGAACCAGAGACGGTACATATGTTGATTAGCATATGCTGCTACGTGTTACTTCTTAATGAAAACCCATGAGCAGATGCAACTATTACATTACAGCATCAGAGCGACATCTCACTTATGGTTTGGCTGCCAAAACTACTAAGCTTTAACTATCAATTTTAACTTTAATTTTCTACTGACATCTCTATTGTTGGTTGAAAAGTGTAAAAAGTGGTATTTTTTTCAAAATTTTCCCAAATTTTGAAACCTCAGAATTATGAAATTTGAAAAACTTTCAGCCAGCTCTACTGAATTTCATTCCTTTTTCTGCTTTACTTTAAAATAAATAATAATTAATAATAATAATTTGAAATTAGGGATAGAATAAATCCACTTTTTTTTCATTCAAGCAAATAACAAACAGTACTACAGTGGTATGACAAACACTGAATCCAAACCCTTGCTGTCCGTGAGGCCACACTACAGTGTTAAGATTTGGTCAGTAAATAGGGCTGCTTAATCCAGTGGTGATCTGTACACACGCCTTTAGTATGAGAGGAAGACACAAAATGACTAAAGGGGATGCTGCGATTCTTTTCAGAATTTTCTCAGCTACTTCACTTACTTTGATTTAACTTATTTTGCTCTTCTTCATCATAGCTGATGAAAAGCACTATATAAGTGCCAGATATAATTATTTAGTATGGGTCTGACACTGTACCCATTGAAATCGATAGCAAAGCACTCATTGATTTCAACAAGGGCAGGATCAGTCCCTAAACTTAATGCTGTGAATTGTACCATTGTAGTCACTGAGCGGCAAGGTGGTCCAGTGGAGTCCTGGGCTCACATCCCTGTTCCACCACAGATTCCCTGTGTGATCTCAGGCAAATCCCTCAGCCTCTCTGTGCCTTAGTTCCCCATCCGTGAAATGGGGATCATAAGCACTTCCCTATGTTGCAGGGGTCCTGTGAGGATAAATACATTAAAAACTGTGCACAGGAACTACGGTGATGAGGGCCATAATATAGACAGATAGTCAAAGCTATGATTTATGATCATAAACATGACACCCAGAGGTAAGTATTTTGCAGAATAGGACCCTAAATCTCAAACCTGCAATGTATAATGTGTAGGTGGGCTGCTGCGCCTATGTGGAGCCCCAGTAAAGTCAAGTGGGCCCAGTTCACCCAAGTATTGCACATTGTGGGCTTGGGAACTAAGTGAGTAAACAGAGAGAAAAGGGTAAATAAACCACTCCCACTAAAAGTTAAGACTGAATAATTGAACCCAAATAATCAATTACAGCTTCAGCAAGTATAACCAATAATGAAAAATAAGCCTAAACACACATGTAGAAAATGTAAACAATGACTCAGTGTAAATATATCATTATAAAGGATTTGATATTTTAAAAACAATTTCTGGTAAAGTACAGCACTTCATTTCACTGTTTCTGTTTCTTCCCAAGCAGAAGCTTTAATGTAAATGTCTCTGGGAGAAGCTGTATTTGGTTTTAGATGCTGTGGGGTTTTTAGCTAACCTCAAAGTTCTAAATATACAATTTCAAGTAATTCTGTAAAGCATCTTTCAATTCCCAGGATAGTTTTTGTGATCGCATGGGAATTGTGGTGTTCCATAAAACATTCATTCTAAGGAATTTTCCTTCCCTTCCCTGCCAGAGATGGCATGATTCCACGGATAAAAGGATGCTCTGAAAACACAGGAATCGGAACAGTTTTCCTGTGTCATCACCTTTGGGTAAATCATTTAACCTTCTGTGCCTCACTTTCTCTGCCTGTAAAATGGGGATAGCCACTTACCTCACAATGGTATTTTGAGTCTTAATTAATGTTTATAAATCACATTGACATCCTTGAATGGTAATATCTATATAAATGCAAGGTTGTTATTAATAATTTCCCCTATCTTCTTCTGTATTCACGAGGCCTTACGTGTATGAAAGCCATTCCTTCTGGGCTCATTCTTGCAAGAGGCTGGTCACTCTGGCCCGATCCAGTGAAGTACTTAAGCAAGTGTTTAACTGGAAGTGCACGAGTAGTCCCAGTGGGTAAAGCTAAACACATACTTAAGTGCTTCACTGGATCAGGCTTGAGAGCTCAGCATTTTTTCCCTTAAACCTCTGCAACAGCTACCCATGTCACAGCACAACACAAGGGAAGCAGGGCTGCTACTCTCCACCTTATACTGGTGGCTGGCTAAGGGGCAGCACAACAATGTGCTGATCTTTGCTTGGGGCTAAGCCACGAATCAGCCTGAAATGATTATTTATATAATGCTGTAAGCACACAGGATGCTTTGCAGTACATAATGTGCTAAACAGAGAACAGAGTCCTTGCAAGAAAGTGTTTAATCTAAAAGCATAAACAAGTACACAGGGCCTGATTCTGCTCTCTCATTGGAGGACCAGGAGTAACACCACTGAAGTCATCAGATTTAGAAAGATGTAAAAATGACATGAAAGGAAAACTGAACCCATTTAGCAATGTGTGGTGTTTGTAGGTTGGGAGCTTCACAGAACAGAAGGATTTTCAGAGGAACAGGAAAGGGCTTGGCATATGTTAAAACCGGGGGACTGTCAAAATGGAGAAGGTGACAAGAAAGATGGCATGAAGACAGTGGGGGTGGAAAACAGAGACATAAGGAGAGGTCAAGAAAAAGCTTGAGTGTAGCATGGGGAAAGACGCAGCAAGAGATAAGCAAAGATGTAGGCAAGAATAACCTTTTTAAATGCAGTGTTATTTAAGGAAACTCTAAATTAATTCTGAATTATGACTTTTAATAAACTCAGATCTAGAAAGGAATATGAGAGGTGCTCAGTTTTCATCTCAGACATACATTGTGGTATATAGGCAAGCTAACTGCCACAGGAGCAAACCCCACAATTACACCAGGAAGAATTGTGAAACTTCGGTGCATGCAGAAAAGGGCTCTTGAACGCAACTCTTCTCTTCTTCTCTTTTTAGAAAATAATGTTCTGTTACTATGTCCGGTAGCTTTGTATGTGCACATTTGCATACTTAGTGCTGTAAAACTTTAGTGCACACACTGAGGAGGATTACATACAAATACTTTGGTCACCATCTAAACTGGGGAATTTTAGCAAAAACTGTCCACTCATACTACCACCAAGTGTGATGCACTGGTGAGAGCCAGAGAACTGAAAGGGTATGTCTACACAGCAATTAAAAACCCATGACAGGCCCATGCCAGTGGACTTGGGCTCATGGAGTTTGGGCTAAGGGCTGTTTAATTGTGGTGTAGACAAGGGCTCAGGCTGCAGCCCAAACTCTGGGACCCTCCCACCTTGCAAGGTCCTAGAGCCTGGGCTCCAGCATGAGCCTGAACATCTACACTACAGTTAAACGGTTCCTTAGCCCAAGCCCTGTGAGCCCGTGGCATGTGCCTGCTGCAAGTCTTTAATTTGAGTGTAGACATGGTGGCTTCTGACGTTTCTACTACTGTGTCATTTAAACCTCCTCAGAGCATTTGGGGGTTACTAGCAAGCTGGCAGCCTCCAGAGCACATTTCAGCCAACTCAGAGCAAGGTTTAATTGACACAGTGGTCAAAAATGCCAGAAGTCTAATCTACACTAAGGTGCATCTTTTTAAATAACCAGCCATTCCTGTCAACTGAACATACCATGCAGAGCAATGGATAGAGAATGCCCACAATGCTGTCATGTTCACACAAGGCTGTCTGACACTAAAGGTCTAGCTCTGAAAGTCCTTTATTTATGTAACTCCCACAGACTCCAGCGGGAGCTCTGCACATGGAGGGCTTGCGTGACTGATCCCTTAAGTAGCAACTATCACAGGTTTCCCTCACAAATTTGACATAAACTTTAAAGTATTTTTCTTGAAGAAACAAAATTCTTCTTCCTTTCAGATTCTTATAGGCATCTGGAGTCACTCTTGTAAAATCATTATGTAAAGAAAGGAGACAAACATCTTGGAAAAGCAAACGGCCATTGAGAAAATAGGGCTGGGTCTTGGCCAAACAAACAAAACAATTAATTAATATGGTACAGCTTCTCTTCTTAACACAAAAAGGGTACATGGTCAATAAGAAAGACTACAAGATCCTGGGTAGCGCTAACGTATGTCTGGCTGTTCAGTTCCTCATTGTACAAACACAATATATCATTTACATGTCTAGCACATCAAAATAGGTAACATACTCAAAAATAAGATGCTTTCTCCTGCCTTGTACTAAAGATAGATTAAACATTACAAACAAGTGCATTAAAACACGATTTTCCCAAGGAAAACAGAGATGAGCCTGAAACAAAACCCTGCAATCTTTGTTTCACCAGATGCATCTGGCCACATACAATTATATAAAACAGGCAAAACCAAAACCCTGGATCCAAACAAATCCAAACTTTATGAAAATTTTGGATCTGGATTTGTATCAGAAATGTCTGGCTCTGTTGAGCTGTGACTGGCATACTGGCACCTCTTCACCAGTGTTTGATGAGCAGTCTGACAGATGAGGATAGCTAGTACAAAAAAAGTTTCAGCTTATAGAAAAGCGTTTTAAATATATAAAGTGATCATATATTTAAAGTTATAAGGAGAAAATGCCAGGTAGTAAAGGGAACTTAAATCTTGTAGAGAAAATTGTAACAAGAACAAATAGCTGGAAGCTGAAGCCAGACAAATTCAAACTAGAAATGAGACACACATTTTTAACAATGAGGTAATTAACCACAGGAACAAACTACCAAGCCATGTGATAGATTCTCCATGCTTTGATGTATTCAAATCAAGATATGCTGTAGCCAAACACAAAGTTATTCTTTATGCAATTACAAGTTACTGGGGTCCGTTCAGGGGTGACTGGGTGAAATGTAATGGTTGTGCTATATAGGAGGTCAGACGATCTAATGGTCCTTTCCAGCTTCAAACTCCATGAATCTATGAAAATGGCCTGACTCCATAGTCCCTACAGCCCCTTCCATCCTTAACGGACTGAAATACTGGACTGTTTTGTCAGGCTTTTACCACTGAATTACAGGAATGTATTTCATATATTTACATAAAAATACATTTTACCCTATCCACAATATTGGGACTATAGTCTTGCCTTTTTGCCCTCCACTTTCCCCTCTGTTTGGTCTGCAGGTTCATCTCCCATGTTTTATGACCTCACTTTTGGTAAAAGAAGGAAATGTACATTAATGTTAGGCATAAAACAAAGCAGACAGTAGCAGGAAAAATACATGGCACTAACAGTGGAATTACCTATCAGGAGAGAAAAACAAAGGGAAGACAACATAATCTTGTCCCGAGGACTCAGGGTACAATCCTAGTCCCATTGACTTTAGTGAGGCCAGGCTTCCATCCTTGGCTTTAAAATATAGAGAAGAGTGTGTGTGAGGGATGGGAAATGTACAAGGGGCATGAACTTTTATTTGTGTTAAATGGGAGGGTGAGAAGGAAGACCTGACACAGAAAAGAGGGAGGTATTTGTAGTGTTTGTTAGCATTCATCTTTCTCAATCCTTCCCTGTTGTAATGAGAATATTGAAAGAAGAGGGATCCTGATAATTACTGTGTGTAAGTCTATCTCCATCCCAAGGAAAATAGAGGAACAATTGTTAACAGTTCTGGAGGGTAATGTAACGATGAGCAATATGAGGTTAGTTATAAAATAACATTCTAGGATTGTCACTCTGTGTGTTACTTTGAAGCTTAGAATGTCTGTTGGGTCAGTGTGAAGTGACAGAAACAATTACAAGCATGGTTGAAAGCACTTTTCGTTCAGAATATCACCAGGTTCAATCATCACTGGGATTCACAGTCTGTTATGATCCAATTTTGACAGATGAATTACAGCTGTGCAACAGCACAGGCTTTCAGCTACAGTGAGGCATGCTAGACCATTGTGATATCAGGGATAAATCAACCAGTCACTGCCCTTACCCTACAGCTAATTTGCATGCAACAGTTTCATTGGTTGTATGAGGGATACCACACAGATAGTGGATTACTTGACACAACTGCCACACATGAACAGCAAGGCCTCTCATCCACTACTGAAGTATAAATTTTGCTAGACAAACTTTATTACTTTAAAAGAAAAAAGCATTTACTGACTTAATTCATAAGATGGGAAAATGAAAAATAGTATATTAAAGACATTTTACAGGCAATACTAAACTGGGAGAACTAAAGATGCAAATCCCCCCAAAGCCTGTTGCTCATTTGTCTCTCTCCTTGCATCCCAACATTTGTACTCTTTGCTGAATGGTGCTGGCTTTTGTGTTCTCCATTGCAGATTAAAAAGTGAAATGGATCATTACAAAAAACTGGATAACCATTATGTGCTGTTCTATGTCCAGTGATATCTGGGCATAGCAAAGTGGATGAACCAAACCACAGCTTAAAAAAGGACACTGTCCAATGCTATAATTCCCAATAATTTTAAAGAACTTTTATTTGTGGTGCTTCAACCCAATTACTGTTACTGAGCAGACATATAGATATCCCAATTAGAGATGGGAGAGATACACTTAATCACTTCAGGTGCAGGGTTACTACTGTGTCAGCCCATGGGCTTCTATAAAACTGCACTCATTGCTCCTTCAAACCATTTGGGCTGAGGGTCAGGTCACTGGACTGATATAGTTGTGATCAAGCCCTCACCCTCAGGCATGTTAGCCTAGGTAGCATCAACAGGAAGACCCTTTTAGAAAACACAGGGGATGTGAGGCCAACATCCTGTCTGCAGCAGTAGCACCAGGTTGCTTAGGAATGTAGGAACTACCATACTAGTTCAGCATAATGTCTCCAGCAATGGCCAGTACCAGTCGCCTCAGAGGAAAGTAGGCAATTATGGAATAACCCACCCACAAGGAATGTTTCCTCCTAACCCCCAGTAGTCAGAGGTTGGCTTAACCATTAAAACATGAGGAGTTTATATATCTTCCCAAACACTTGTTCATGGGAGGGGAGTACTGTTGTAACTCTGGGTATTCTTCTTAGTCATCTAAGAGTTTAATGCCTTTTTTGAATCCTGCTAAGTTCTTGGCCCGAGGAATAGAGATTCTTGTACACCTGGATGAAAATCACTGTGAGTTTAAATATTTCTAAAGCAATCAGAAAAAACTAGGGCTGTCAATTAATCACAGTTAACTCACGCGATTAACTCAAAAAAATTAATAACGATTAAAAAAATTAATTGCCGTTTTAATCGTACTGTTAAACAATAGAATACCAGTTGAAATTTATTAAATATTTTGGGTGTTTTTCTACATTTTGACATATATTGCATTCTGTGTTGTAATTGGAATCAAATTGTATATTATTTTTATTACAAATATTTGCACTGTAAAAATGATAAACAAAAAAATAGTATTTTTCAGTTCACCTCATACAATTAACCTCATACCATTTTTTGTTGTGAAAGCGCAACTTACAAATGTAGATCTCTTTGTTACATAACTACACTCAAAAACAAAACAATGTAAAAGTTTAGAGCCTACAAGTCCACTCAGTCCTACTTCTTGTTCAGCCAATCGCTGAGACAAACAAGTTTGTTTACATTTACAGGAGATCATGCTGCCCTCTTCTTATTTATAATGTCACCAGAAAGTGAGAACAGACATTTACATGGGACTTTTGTAGCCAGCATTGCAAGGTATTTACATGCCAGATATGCTAAAGATTCATATGCCCCTTCATGCTTCAGCCACCATTCCAGAGGACATGCTTCCGTGCTGATGATGCTTGTTAAAAAAATTTGGTAATTAAATTTGTGACTGAACTCCTGGGGGGAGAACTGTATGTCCCCTGCTCTGTTTTACCTATATTCTGCCATATATTTCACGTTATAGCAGTCTCGGATGATGACCCAGCACATGTTGTTCATTTTAAGGACACTTTCACTGCAGATTTCACAAAATGCAAAGACGGTACCAAAGTGAGATTTCTAAAGATAGCTACAGCACTCGACCCAAGGTTTAAGAATCAGAAGTGCCTTCCAAAATCTGAGGGATGAGGTGTGGAGCATGCTTTCAGAACTCTAAAGAGCAACACTCCAATGCGGAAACTACAGAACCTGAACCACCAAAAAAAAAAAAAATCAACCTTCTGCTGGTGGCATCTCACTCAGATAATGAAAATGAGCATGCATTGGTTGGCACTGCTTTGGATAGCTGTTGAACAGAACCTGTCGTCAGCATGGGCACACGTCCACTGGAATAGTGGTGGAAGCATGAAGGGACATATGAATCTTTAGCCCATCTGGCATGTAAATATCTTGCGACACGGGCTACAACAGTGCCATCAGAACACCTGTTCTCACTTTCAGGTAACAATGTAAACGAGAGGCGGGCAGCATTATCTCCTGCAAATGTAAACAAAGTTGTTTGTCTGAGTGATTGGCTGAACAAAAAGTAGGACTGAATGGACTTGCAGGCTCTAAAATTTTACATTGTTTTATTTTTGGATTCAAGTTTTTTTGTAGATAATTCCACATTTGTAAGTTCAACTTTCATGATAAAGAGATTGTACTTCAGTATTTGTATTAAGTGAATTGAAAAATACTATTTCTTTTGTTTTTTTAGAGAGCAAATATTTGTAATAAAAAATAAATATAAAGTACACCTTGTATTCTGCGTTGTAATTTAAATCAATATATTTGAAAATGTAGAAAACATCAAAAATATTTAGATAAATGGTATTCTATTATTAACAGTGTGATTAATCGTGATTAATTTTTTTAATCGCTTGACAGCCGTAGAAAAAACAGACACTCAAATGCCTCTAAAGATAATTAAACTAAGCAAGGGTATTTTTTAACTTCTACAATGATATATACTTGCAGTTAAAGGGGAACAGTCTGCAGCATCTAGTTATTTTTTGTCATAGTTCTGCAGTTGAGAGCTTCGCCATGATTTCCTCCAAAATGTATTATGACAAGCTTATAGCCAAACAGATATGAACAAAGTACATTAAACAAATTGGCATGTTGGTGAGGTGCCATAAACGGGTGTGAGAATAACACGCATCAGAAGAAACCTGCCTGTCTCTGTAGAGCTAGCTGGGGAGGCAAAAGGTTTATAGCTCAGTCTGTAGTCATATCACCATGGGCTGTGATATTATTGGATTCTACAAGCTAAGCAGGGTCAGGTCTGGTCAGTATATTGAAAGAGAGACCAAAGAAATCCCAGTTGCTGCAGGAAGTGATGATTCAGTAGCTGGCACTTGTCATACTGAGTCAATGCTGAACCATTACTCCAGCATAGCTTTAGGAGGTACTGCAGTGTTAGAGATGCCACATAACAGCTTTTCCTGCAAGTATATAAAATCATGATCAGCAACAAGCTGGAGGTTGAGTACTATATTATTTTAAGTCCTTGGTACTGGTGTAACTGCATGATCAAATATATATATATTATAAAAGAGCTGGTGGCACTTCTTTTCCTCCCTAGGTATTACAAAATACCTTATTTATTGCAAGATTTCTTTCACCTAGGCATCCATTCACAGCACATCATGTAAAGCCATCTATTCCTTTTGTGGAAAACAAGTCATCGCTGTACTCCTGGGGTGATAATCAGACATAAAAAGATACTGACGTGACATTTGTACAGCATTGTTCTCTTTCTTTCCCCTTCACAATAGCACCCGCTTGCAGTTGCACACCAAAGAGGCACTGCAATCTAGGATGCTGTAATTTTCTTACAAACACAGGTTTTTGTATTAAGGCACCAACAAAAGTGGGGGACGGGAAATGATACACCCCTCATCATTTATTTCTAAGAATAACCTTCAGCAGGAGCAAACTGCGCAACATGTGCTCTAAGAGCATATTTAGGACCCAGGGAGGGGTGGCCTCTTGAGCACAATATCAAAAGGCTCATTAAAACAGTTATGAGAAGCTGTTAGGCATTTTTATAACTCTGTTGACCTTTTCTTTACATCATATGGCAGGGAGAAACTTAATCTGCTCGGCTTCAATGACGGTGCGAATGACATTAGAGGGACCCTGTCAAAATAAGTATTACAATGTTCTTTCCCTGCATTACTAATAATGCTTGAATTATGAAAACATAATGTATTTGAAATAGCTAATTCACTTTTTCACCACTTAAACCTTTCTTTTGGCATATCACTCAGCATAAAGAGTAAAACTAGTCTGGGGAGTTTTCACCTTCTTTTTATGTTCAGATTCACTTTCTGGTGTTTATGCACTAGCACCATGGCTCTTAAATTTTCCCATACTAGGGCTCCCTCTCCTCTTGAGCAATATGGAAAGGGAAACGTGATTACAATCCCCTGAAGCCTCCATCACCCACCCACCCCCACCAGTGGGTCATGACCCACAAGCTGAGAACCCATGTATTAGCACATTGTTGTTGTGACGCTCTGTAACTCAGGGGAACACCCGGCACACCCATGTTCATCCTTATAATACGATTGTGTGGCATCCAAAGCAAAGTTTTTCATGTTGGGTGTCTTCGGAAGGCTCATGATGCACTGAGCATTGAGGTTATAGTAATGTTATAGGTTGTAATTTCATGTATATAGTTATGAGGCTGAAAATGTGTCCTCATGGCTTAAAACAAGCCCAGGCAAAAACTCTCCCGGAGCAGAAGCCCAGGCAAAACTCTCCAAGAGCAGAGGGGCAGTTCACACCTCATCAGGGCATGTATGGGACAAATCCAACCCAGCCTCACAGGAACAAAGGACACTGGCCTAGGCAGCAACAAAGGATCTGCTGGACTCTCAAATGACTCACCCCCCTTCCCTTGGTCAGTTTGGGACTACGATGAGGTAATGCTCACCTGACTCTGAAGTGAGGGGGGCAAAGCCAAGAGGGAAGAAAGAACATGATAAAAGGGAGAGACATTTGCCATGCCTTCTCTCTCTTCCACCTGCATCTACAGACACCACCACCAAGCGACTGAAGCGCTGCTCAAAGGGGAGAGCCTGGCTGAAGGGCAACCAGCCAGCCTATGGTGAGATGCATCTAAGTTTTTAAGGGCACTGAAAGTGTTAACATCAGCTTGGAATGCTGTCAAGGTTCCTTCCCCACTCTGAACTCTAGGGTACAGATGTGGGGACCTGCATGAAAGACCCCCTAAGCTTATTCTTATCAGCTTAGGTTAAAAACTTCCCCAAGGTACAAACTTTTACCTTTTGTCCTTGCGCCTTATGCTGCCACCACCAAAGTGTCTAACAAAAACAACAGGGGAAGTGCCCACTTGGAAACGTCTCCCTCCTACCAAAATATCCCCCCAAGCACTACACCCCCCTTCCTGGGGAAGGCTTGATAAAAATCCTCACCAATTTGCATAGGTGAACACAGACCCAAACCCTTGGATCTTAAGAACAATGAAAAAGCAATCAGGTTCTTAGAAGAAGAATTTTAATTAAAGAAAAAGTAAAAGAATCACCTCTGTAAAATCAGGATGGTAAATACCTTACAGGGTAATCAGATTCAAAACATAGAGAATCCCTCTAGGCAAAACCTTAAGTTACAAAAAGACACAAAAACAGGAATATACATTCCATTCAGCACAACTTTTTATCAGCCATGTAAACAAAACAGAATCTAACGCATATCTAACTAGATTGCTTACTAACTCTTTACAGGAGTTCTGACCTGCATTCCTGCTCTGGTCCCAGCAAAAGCATCACACAGACAGAGAGAACCCTTTGTTTCCCCCCACTCCAGCTTTGAAAGTATCTTGTCTCCTCATTGGTCATTTTGGTCAGGTGCCAGCAAGGTTATCTTAGCTTCTTAACCCTTTACAGGTGGAAAGGTTTTTCCTCTGGCCAGGAGGGATTTAAAGGTGTTTACCCTTCCCTTTATATTTATGACAAATGCGTTTTGCTTTTATTTCATTTAACCAACTCTGACTTGTTGTGCTTTGATTTATAATCGCTTAAAGCAGGGGTGGGCAAACATTTTGGCCTGAGGGCCACATCAGGGTTCCAAAACTGTATGGAGGGCCAGGTAGGGAAGGCTGTGCCTCCCCAAACAGCCTGACCCCCGTCCCCTATCTGCCCCCCCCCACTTCCCACCCCTCTCAGAACCCCCGACCCATCCAACCCTCCCCCCCCACTCCTTGTCCCGTGACCGCCCCCTCCCAGTACCTCCTGCCCCTAACCACTCCCCCAGAACCCCACCCCCATCCAACGCCCCCGCTCCCTATCCCCTGACTGTCCTGCCCCCTATCCACACCCCCGCCCCCTGACAGGTCCCCTGGGACTCCCATGCCTATCCAACCCCCCCCGTTCCCCATCCCCTGACCACCGACCCCAGAACCTCTGCCCCATCCAACTTCCCCCTGTTCCCTGTCTGCTCCTGGTACTCCCTGCCCCTTATCCAACCCCCCCGCTCCCCGCCCCCTTACCATGCCACTCAGAGCAGCAGGATTGGCAGCTACACGGCCCAGCCAGTGCCAGCCACACCACCGCACTGCCCGGCAGGAGCTCGCAGCCCTGCTGCCCAGAGCGCTGGCTGCAAAGCGAAATGAGGCTGCGGGGAAGGGGGGATAGCAGGGGAGGGGCCGGGGGCTAGCCTCCCTGGCCGGGAGCTCAAGGGCTGGGCAGGACAGTCCTGCGGGCTGGATGTGGCCCGCAGGCTGTAGTTTGCCCACCTCTGACTTAAAGTCTATCTTTCGTAGTTAATACATTTGTTTGTTTACTCTATTTGAAGCAGTGCGTTTGGTCTGAAGCATGTCAGAGACTGCCCTCGGGATAACAAGCCTGGTACATATCAATTTATTTGTTAAATTGACAAACTCATATAAGCTTGCAGCATCCAGTGGGCATAACTGGACACGCAAGATGGAGGTTCCTATGGTTGTGTCTGGGACTGGAGATATTGGCTAATGTCATTCAGCTGCACAGTCCAAGCAGCAGCTGGCCAAAAGTGCTCACTCACATAGCTGTAGCTGCTTACATGCTAGAGGCTGTGTGTGAACAGCCCAGGAGTGGGGATTCTCACAGAAGAGAAGGGTAAGGCTGGCTCCCAGAGTCATAGAATCATAGACTTTAAGGTCAGAAGGGACCATTATGATCATTTAGTCTGACCTCCTGCACAACCCAGGCCACGGAATCTCACCCACCAACTCCTGTAACAAACCCCTAACTTATGTCTGAGCTACTGAAGTCCTCAAATAGTGGTTTAAAGACTTCAAGGTGCAGAGGATCCTCCAGCAAGTTACCTGTGCCCAACGCTGCAGAGGAAGGCGAAAAACCCCTAGGGCCTCTGCCAATCTGCCCTGGGGGAAAATTCCTTCCCGACCCCAAATATGGCGATCAGCTAAACCATTGAGCATGTGGGCAAGACTCACCAGCCAGACACCCAGGAAAGAATTCTCTGTAGTAATTCAGATCCTATCCCATCACAGGCTATTGGGCATATCTACCACTAGTAGTCAAAGATCAATTAATTGCCAAAATTAGGCTATCCCATCATATCATCTCCTCTATAAACTTATCAAGCTTTGTCTTGAAGCCAGATATGTCATTTGCCCCCAATGCTTCCCTTGGAAGGCTGTTCCAGAACTTCACTCCTCTGATGGTTAGAAACCATCGTCTAATTTCAAGTCTAAACTTCCTGATGGCCAGTTTATATCCATTTGTTCTTGTGTCCATATTGGTACTGGAGGGAGAAGAATTATTTAAGCTCATGGTATTTATCCCTCCGATATATTTATAGAGAGCAATCATATCTCCTCTCAGCCTTCTTTTGGTTAGGCTAAACCAGCCAAGCTCATTGAGTCTCCTTTCATAAGACAGGTTTTCCATTCCTCGGATCATCCTCGTAGCCCTTCTCTGTACCTGTTCCAGTTTGAATTCATCCTTCTTAAACATGGGAGACCCGAACTGCACACAATATTCCAGATGAGGTCTCACCAGTGCCTTGTATAACGGTACTGAGTCAAGGACTGGAGTGACCTAGCAGATCACTGGTCCTGATAACACCAGGGGAATGTCACAGTTGTGTTTGAGTTTCTTACACTACAAAACTTTTAATTAAAATTCAAAATGTTTTACGTTTCTATACATACTTCCAGAGATTTTTTTGGGCACCCATTGCACAATTTTTATTTAAAAATAAACTAAAACCTAAATGGTGGGCTTCAACAAATTTCACCTGGAGCTCTATAATGGATCCTATGTAGGTTCCTGTTATGAACAAACCAGTCAAGCACACATGAGAGTATCAGTGAATATGAAACTAATCTGAATATTTCAACAGATCAGAATTTTTGTTCCTAACTCTACACTTCTCCATCTAAAGACAAGTGTGCAAACAGTTACTCTCACAATCATCTCTCACCATCAAAAAGTCTACAGGATGTAGCACTGGAGAAGGAAATCTCCACTAGGAACCTAGTGTTGATATTCTTTGCAGTGTTCTGTCAGGAAATCAGGATGTGCAAAACAGACTACAGACAACCTCCCTTCCCAAAATAGGCGTATCCTCCAGGGTCAATGAGAGGCCAGGATCATATGTACAGAGGTTCTGCCCCCCACCCTCCCTGGCAGTGTACTCCATTGGAGCTGACCTACCAGCCACCTTCCCCCCAGTCACTGCTTGCCTCCAGGGCCGCTGAGGTGATGGTGCTCTATGGAGAAGACAATAAAAGCACAAGTCATTGCCTTTTCTGCTTAATTTTCCCAGGGTTGGGGGGATGGGGGGGGGCAGAAGATTTACATCCCCTTCCACCCAGTACTTAGCCTCTTGATCCACCCAGTCTCCAGCCTCTCCAGATGATCCCAGAGATGCAGCAATCCCTCTGTGGTGTCCGGATGAAGGACGGGAGTTATGGAGACAATGACCTCCCCATTTTCCATATGGTAAGAGGGCTATCAATGTGCAGAGAGTCCCCTTCATGTGCAGATCTGGGGGGTGGGTGGAGATGATCCAGCCAATGTTCTTCTGATTAAGGGTTGCAGGATTGGATCCTACAAAAACTACACATTTATTCACTGTTCCAAGAGTTGAAGAAAACACTTAATTTTACCGACTGAATTTTTAGGATTTCTTTATGATACTACATTTTAAAGCAGGAGAGGATTACTTTTTGCCTGCTTCTAAAAATATAACTTTAAGCTAAAATGACTGACATTTTAAAATTATCTGGAAACAGGAAGCAATGTAGGAGACCTGCTTATGCTAGTATCTTCAACTGTCTAGTAGGAGGAATGAATTCATAGCTTAATTATAAATCCTTTCATGGCCAATTAATTTACATTTCAGTTAGTTCAATATAACTGCTGTCTTGATACAGAGCTATAAAGGCATAACACACACAGCCCTGGAACAGGATTTGTTCTTAGATTAGCCAAGTTTGTCCTAAACTCATCTAAGTGGAAGTCTTCTCTTCCAAACTGCCCTCCTCTTTCTAGTCAGAGTTACTGGCAAATTTATTATTTTGACTACAGTAGTGCCTAGGGGGTCCAGTCATAGATCAGGACTCGGTTGTGCTGGGTGCTGTGCACACACATAACTGAGACAAACCCTGCCCCGAAGATCTTGCAATCTAACCATAAGTCAAGAGACAACAGGTGGATACACAGTCAGATGGGGGAGAACAAGGTAACAGCAAGGTAATTATGATCAGCAAGGATATAAACAGCACTCATTGCACACCAGCTGCCTAGCCATTGTCTAGCACTTTGTAGGTATCCTGGAAGAAGTAAATTTTAAGGAGGACAATATGGTAGCTTTGCAGATTTTTACGGGGAATTCCTTAAATAAAGGACTGATCCTGAAAATGCTTAACCCCAGGAGTAACCTGACTCAGGCAAGCAGTCTAACTGACCTCAAAGGTCCCATTCATATAAGTGATTACAGGACTGGCCCCTAAGAGAAGAAATATGCAGAGGTGTTCATGCTCCTGCTCAGCAAACACTAAAATGCTACAATTAAAGAAAGACCAAATGTAATAGGCAAGCCTTGAATCTGCAAGGACCTACTAGGCAGGCTATGCCTTCCTGCCACTCACCAGAACTCTTACATGCTTCTACTTCCAAATCAGACAGAAAAGCAGTTTGGAAGATGCTCTCAAGAATTAACCTAAAATTAGACATTCGAATTATCTAGTTCTTTAAAGCAACATTGGGTCAATGCTGTGTCTGAATCTAACAGGGGCTGGAAAATGTTATGGCCATTAGAAACAGTGATATTATCCATGCTAACAGATGGAAAATTTCAGCCATAAATTTGCAGGGGAGGAAGGAATTTTACCAGTCCTTCTTCCCCACCTCCAACACACAGAACAAACTGAGAAGCTAGATCCTCTTGTGCATTAAGGCAACTTTCCACAAAACTGCCCTAAAATGTTCTCTGTGTCGTATTCTTAAGTGGCATAGATGCACTGTAGTTATTCCTATGCTGCTACCACATACTTCTGCGGCTGGTATAAGGGAGGCGAAGTTGGGGCTTCCCCAGCTGCTGAAATGCCTCTTTAGAGCTGTTGGCAACTGGTATGATAGCACACTGACTTTGGTGTTACTATATTTTTTCCTCCGTCAAAACCTAGCTAGCTATAGCTATTATGACTAATTTTTCTTTTATGTTTATCCCATTAGCTAAGCATGTCTATTTAGGAGGTAGGTATATCAATGGCAGCTTACTGAATAAGGTCAATGATATCATTTATTTGTTCTCTGTTTTTCCTTATAATTGATGCATTCCACAATCTGGCTAATTACTTCTCCAGTAACTGGATTACTGTGACAACATCTCTAGGCTCTCTCCATTTATTTGCTGTGAGAAGTTTAGGTAATGATAATGAATAAATAATTGAGCAATGTTTTAGTAATAGTGATTTTAATGCTTCATTTTTGGAAAACACCAAAATTCAGTATGATGTTATTCTATAACAATATAGCTCCCCCTTTTCTTTTTCATTACACTCGACATAGGTTTACATTTGAATTTCGCTGTGCAACAAAATCTCCTCTGCCTTACTCACCAACCCCCACACATGCATTCACTATTTATGTCTTCGTTTGAATTTGATCGTCATGTGACCCATTTAATCACTTACTGTTGTAATTCTTTTTTTTTTTTTTTTTTTTTTTTTAAAACAATGTCTGATTTTTGTCATCATTTCTGACGAGGCCCTCATGCTTAGGAATGGATGGATCAGATCTGTGATGTTTATACGGCCCTACATATCACTCCACACATCCCCCACCCACTGAAATTCATTCTCATTCATCAGTCCCTCATGGCCAAATGCATCAGATTGTATGCTCTGGGGCAGAGACTGTATTTTGTTCTGTGTGTGTACAGTGCCTAGCACAATGGGGTCCATGACTGGGGTTTCCACACAATACTACAATTCATATAATAAATAATAATTACAATAAATCATGAAAGAAAGCTTTTTGTTTTTTACTCTACTCATAAGATGCTACGGTACAGTACAGGTAAAGGAATGCACTCCACTTTCTTCTCTCATAAGAATGGTCATACAGGGTCAGACCAAAGCTCCATCTAGCCCAGTATCCTGTCTTCTCACAGTGGCCAATGCCAGAAGGAATTAACAGAACAGGTAATCATCAAGTGATCCATGGTCACTGATTTACATTTGACGTGATTGATACTGATCAAAAGTCATCACCAGACAGCAGGAGCTCTGTAGCCTATGTGTATTTAGTTATGGGCCCCAGTCCAATTCCCAAAGTGGACAGGTATCTGCATCACAGAACCACTATTCTGCGCTCATAAACCTGCTGCTTTAGCTCAGAAACAAAGCACTTGGTGTATATGCTAGAAATCCTGGTTCTAGTAACAGCAGACTTCTCCCCCCATCCTGAACTGAAGTCGATTAATACCATAGATGTGCAACAACCTCAGGCTGGAAAATACAAGCCTCTAATGATTCCAGCCTAGTACAACACAAATAGGCGTAGCAGAACTGACTTCTCACCTGCTCCTCACTCAGTTTCTTTGAAGATCAATATGAAAAGCCCAAACCTTGGCCAAGCACAGCAGAATCAAATACTACAAAGAGCTCATATTTCACTAGCACAACCAATAATGTAAGGCTCATTACATTACATCACATTACATTGGCTGAGAACAGTAGCACTGACTGATAAATTACTTTTTTAAATTGCTTAAACAACCTTTGTAGATTGGAACACAAATTGCCTTTAGGAATTTTTAAAACAATGCTGTCCCCGTTAGTTAGCTTTTTATTCTCAAAGAAACCAAACCTAATAATGACTCTACTGTGACTTCAAATCATTCAGATATGAATGAAACCTAAATGTTAAAAATAATTGGAGTAATTAATTAATTCTGCTACACAAGGACTCATGTACTTTATATAACTTCATAAAAGAAAGAAAATATTTTTGTGTCCTCATGCCAGCAATTTGACATCAGCATAACAACCACCCCATCTAGTGTGTCAACTTCACACAGCAGCAATTTCATTTGCCATCTCACATTTTTCCTTGTATTAATCCCTTAACAGTCTTGCAATTAGAAAGGATATATTAAAATCCTAATCAGAAAAATATTTAAGAATATAAACAATACGGTGTATATCTAAACTAATAGCCTGGACAGCAGGTGAATCATACAGAGTACTGCTGGACAAAATAGGAGCGCTTGATATAAGATGAGCTGCCTAGTCAGCAGATAGCTGTGTTAGCTGGGGTAACAGCAGCTGAAAGGCCAGACTCTTCAAAGGGTCACTCATGTGGACAACCTGAGGAATAACAAGAGGAATCCTTTTTTTCTTTTTTGTAAAGTCCTGCTCTTCCTCCTTTTTGCTCAGTGCAATAAAAATAATTGGACTTCAGGCTGAAACATGCTACTTCATTCAATTGCATCATAACAATCTGAGTGTGGAAGTAACTTCCACTGGCAAGCTGAAGGTAGGGAGCGGTAGAGCATGGCTCCAGCTCCTCATACTCTAGGTCAGTGGTTCTCAAACTGTGGGTCAGGACCCCAAAGTGGGTCGGGACTCCTTTTTAATGGGATTGCCAAAGCTGGTGTTATACTTCCTGGGGCTGAAGCTGAAGCCTGAACCCCACTTCCCAGGGCTGAAGCCAAAGTTTGAGGGCTTCAGCCCTGGGTGGTGGGGCTCGGGTTACAGGCCTCCCATCTGGGGCTGAAGCCCTTGCGCTTTCACTTTGGGCTCCCCTCCCCACTGTGCGGGGCAGTTGGTCTCAGGCTTTGGCTTTGGGCCCTCCTGTCTTGACTGGCAGGACTTGGGCTTTGCCGCGACCCACCCAGGGCAGTAGGACTTGGGCAGGCTCAGGCTTCGGTCCCACCTCCTGGGGTCATGTAGTAATTTGTTGTTAGAAGGGGGTCATGGTGCAATGATGTTTGAGAACCCCTGCTCTAGGTAATCCAATCATGACCACTTTCCTACACCACTGAAGTCAGCTTGTGTGAGTAACAATTGTCAAAATCCAACATTAAAGGAGATTTAATCCTAGTCCAGGGTTGCGCAAAATTTCCCCTTTCAATATTGCCAGATTATTTTCACAATGACAAAGTTGCTTACAAAAGCCTTAGCTCTAGGGCATTTTGCCATTCCTTCCCACCCAACAGAAAAAACGCACGAGGCCTGGGCCTTGTAAAACTAGAAAGAAAGCAAAAGAAAGAAAGAAAAAAATGGTCATGAAAGAAGCAAAGAGCTCCTGCAGTCCTCATTCAGTCAAAACTACTTTTAGGAATAAATATTATTCACGTGAGTGAGACTCCTCTCAGGTAACTTTAATGGTTCCAAAACATTACAACATAGATAAGTGAACTAGAACCACAGGTCTGCCCATTCCATGGGTTTTTCCCTGCAGGCTATGGGTTTTCAGACCCTTCTGTGGGTCTGCAGGTAAAACTTCTAGCCTATGGGGAATTCCCCTTCTGATTGCCTGGCAAATGGTAGCTAGTCAGAGTGGCTGACATCTTGGTCTCTTGGAAAATATGGCCACCAGTCCTGCCCTACAAACACAGGGCCAGAACATTACCTGGGTCAGCTATGCCATGTCTCCTGGACACTCCCCATCCAGGCTGGGGACCCTGCCAAGTCTGAGGAGTTGAGGAATGAAGGTCCTACACTGTGGATGTCTCCCACAGATAAGCTGGATCCACTGCTCTTTTCATGGGAGGGAAGTCAGAGCAAGCAGCAGGGCTCAGAGCACAAGAGAACATCAGAATAGAAAAAAGGTAGAGGCAGGCCGGTGGGGGGGCTCCAGGGGGCAGAAACAATTGGGTGAGTCTGTGTGGAGGGAGCAGTATCAAGTGTGAGGGCTTGTGGGGAGTAGAACCAACTTGTTTTTCAGGGTAGAGTTAATTTGTTGGCATTTTGTGCTGTGTGTGTGTGTACAGGGAGAAGGAGTGAAGCGTAGAATCTGGAGACGTAGTAGGGGAAGGAGTGGAAAATTTGAAATGGAGAGGAAATCTTAAAATCTATTCCATTTCGCCACAAATCCACTCTCACTCTGCTATTTAGACTTAACCTTTCTTTCTCCCCAGGACATTTCCTTCCTTTTCCTTTTCCATTTAATAGGATTAAGGAGGGCAAGCTTGAAAGAGGGCAAAGGGGATGTAGGCACAGAGCACCCTTCACCAGAGGAGAAAGTAGCCAGGAAGTCAAGCAGCACGCACCATCACAGAGAAGAACCACCACTGACACCTATCACACCCAGTTCCTGCCCTTAACTCAGTGGGAAGGGAGCTGTTACATATGAATCACAGAGATGTGGGCAACATTTTTTTTCAGTGAGTAGCTTTCAGAAAAAAGTCAAAATATTTCAGAAATATCTAAATTAAACATTTTTTGTTTCATGCTGATGAAGTTTCTCTTTTCTATTTGGGGTATTTTGACAAAAGCAAAGGACTGGAGTCACAAAATGGCAGGCAGGGGGAAGTGGTCTCCCTTACAACCTTTAGCCCAGTGGTTAGAGAACTCACCCAGTCTGTTGGAGACCCTGCTTCAGTTCCCCCTCTGCTGCATGAGAAGAAAAGATTGGAACTAGGCTCTCCCACACTTCTTAGGTGAGTATCATTGCTATCTTAACTAGCAATGTTTCTTTTTTTGAAAATGAAAGCTGATATTCTCAAATAATCTGAAACCTGTCAAATAATCATGTGACTCCAAGAGCTGGAACTTTAAAACAAAACCCCACCAAATATCACAGGAGTCACAATGAAATCATAAGAGTTGGGAACTCTGAAATAGGCCTTAAGGGCAGGTATGATGTTTAAAAGGAAGGGGATGCATGGTAGTTAAATATATGTGTGTGGACGGATCATCATAACTGCGTGATAACAGAACTAAATCATTCTTGCAGAGTTATCCTCTGAACTGTATACATGTTAAACAACTCTTTTCTATGCTAAGAGTTCCTGGTTATAATTATCTCTTTTCTTAAAACATACACTTTTGCTCAACAATCAACTGTCTCTTTGTCAAGGATATTATTATAACTTTACACTAAAATTGTAATATTAAACACTCTAAAGTTAGAGTAAAAGTATCAAAGGCTTGTACCTGGAAGTATCTCTAGTGGGAGGAAATCACATAGCTATTCCTGCCCCTCATTCTTGTTCTCCCCCAGTGTCCAACAGCCTCTGGCCATTTCTTTGTACGCCCCAGGGGCTGCTCCCACTGGGGTCTCTAGGAAGAAATGACCCACACAGCCAGTTTCCAGTCCCCTCACCCACAGCATCTGAGAGCTTCCAGCTGGTTCTCTCCCTATATCCCACAGTGATCCAGCATAGTGCAGCAATGTGTAGGTGGAATGTGTAATTTCAGTCTGACAGACAGTGTTTCAGAAAAATGGCATTTTAAGTAGAGTATTGCGTGGATACAACATTTGTATCCGCATCCGATCTGCGATCTGCAAACGTGGTCAATAGAGATAAAGTGGATATCCACAGTTTTGCAGGGCCCTAATTGAAGATGGATATTTGTAGAACATTATAAACACACACAAATTATACCAGCCAATCAAAAGGTATCTATGGACCAGGGCATACACAGTATATAATTATTCTTAACGTTGCAAAATTTTCTATATTGCATATTGTGAATCTTCACTACAAAGCCACGTACAAGAATTTTACATTTGCTTTACCTCTGCTGTAGTGTGGCTTCCAGTCCTATATCAAATTCGTACAACGCTTTCCACCTGTACAGTATCACACAAGCAATACTATTATACAAATTCCTGGCCTCAGAGAAAACCCTAATGGAGACTGTGCACTGTAGAGTGGTACCAAAGAAAGATATCCCATTAAAGCATCAACAGTCCAAAAACAATGGACTTGAGTAGCTGTAATCAGTTCCACAATGAATATTGTAAACATTTGGCATCCACCAATAGCTACTGTAATTGGTTTCTGATTTTTCCTTATTAAACTCATTACACTAGCTTTGCCTCTAAATATGAAAAGCCATTCTTGCAAATGTTTGAAAAGGACTAAACACCTATTGATGTTAGAGATTAGGCTCATTACAATGCATGCACGTGCCTGTTGCCTTTACTATGCTTTTTAAATGTAAAGTAGCATTACAAGTTGTTGTTCGCATTGTTCTGTGTACTTTTTTCCCCGAACTGCAGTGTTTTCTTTCCAGTGTTCATAAACCCAAGCATCTAATCCTTGGTAAGAGAGAGTGATACTTACTTGTCATTTATACAGTGGGTTCTAAAATTGTTTGGATTTTTTTTTTTTTTTTTTTTTTTTAAGAACTCTGGCCCCACAAGGCCAGGTTCTACTCTCGATTACACTATAGTTCATCTAGATTAATTCCAGTAAAGCCAGAAGTAGTGTTTTAATGGAGATCAGAATTTGTCTTAGTTATTTCTGCTTGCATTGAGATCTCTTGACATTTTTTCTATCCTTCACATTAAACATAGAAAAAAGAGCATAGAAAATAGCTAAAGCCATTTGGTTCAGCAGAATTGCCATTACCAAGACCCTTCCCAACTTTGTAAGCTTCTTAGGATGGTCCCAATTTCAGACATAAGCAGTTGCCTCTGGACTTGTTCGGTGGTTCATCTAAATATAGTTAGCCTAATCCCAGGGTTAAGGTAAAGTGGAATGCAACTCTCACTCTGTATTTAGGAGAAGTGCTCTCCCTCCTCCTGGGTTTATTTTCAGTTCAGTTTAATGAGATTTTATTACATGACAAGCTATACAAGTGTTGCCAAAGTGTAAGAAAGATCGACTCCTCAGGTGTCTACTAGAGAGGATTTGCACACAGCATTTTGAGTTTGATCCTATGTCCAATTGTCATTATTCCACCTGATCTAGTGGCAGGTTGCTTCATTGCATAATGCTACCTCTGCCATCACTTCCTTTCTCTCATGGCACACCCCTGCCCCTGCTTCTTCACTGGCTGCCTCATCAGGCAGGAGCTTCTAAGTGGGAGCAGCAGGAGGAACTCGTGCCTGGCTGAGAGTTTATACGTCTCCAAGCCTCCCATCAGCAACAGCAGCCTCTAATGGGGGAAGACTTCCAAATTGTACCAGTCCCCTATCTGCTTCATTTTTTCCTCAGGAAGATTCCTGTCCCGTCCCCCCGCCACCAGTGGATCCCTCCAGAGGGGTAGAGAGGGAAAGAGGGAGAGTCTGCCTGCCTTCAGCTCTCTCCCCCTCCAGTGGAAAACTGCCACCAGTTCTGAATTGTAGCAGAAACCCAGAATCAGGGGACTTTCAGCCACAAAAGACCTGTTAGGTCATCTGGGTCATCTCTGCTGATGCAGGATTGTTCCTTTTTATATATTTTTCTAGTGCTTTACCCAGTCTGATTTTAAATGTTGCAAGCAGTGCACAATTTCTCTTGGGAGACTATTCCACAGTCTCATGGATCTCAACACTCAGAAGCTTTTTCCTAATAACGTTTGATCTTTTCCCCCCTAAATTTCATCCCAATACTCTTACATATGACCCCTTGCATGTTGTACCAGATACCCTTTGTTTGGACTCATGTAAGTGAATCAAATATCATTCCCTCTCCACCCCCACCCAAAATTCACAAAATATTACGATTGCAAATGATTGCCAATATAGCGGATGTGAAGCTGCTTTTCTAAGCTATATTCTTTACTACATGACTGGGGTTCTTTTTACTTCTGACTAACTTCTGTGATATAAGCTTGTGTGTGTTAGTACATTTCTTGCAATATACGCTTTGCAGCAACTTTAAGAAATGCAATAAAAGAAGACAAAATTAGAAAAGGAAAATAATTGTGATTACCCTGTTATTATAACAGTTACCTCATTTAAAAGAGCTGATTTAGCAACTACTAAAAGAAAGTGCAACATGTGGAGAAAATAACATGAACACAGAAAATGACAGGTAAAATGTCTTTTTTTTTGTACCCAGGGTTTCTTTATGTTCTCTGCTTATTGCGTCAGAAGTTCAGGGGATAAAACACAGTTTCGGTGAACAACTACAAGCACTGCAGGTGTCCAAGGTTTTAAGGAGTCATTAAACAGGGTTTTGAGAAAAGTCACTGGAAATGTATATTTCGTAGAAAGTAATTAACTCTGCTGTTTCGCTCAAGGTCAGTCAGATCCTCTGCTACAAGGATCAACTGGTACCACTGATAGGCTGCCAGCTGAATGAGAGGGATGTAATACAGTGAGTTCTTTCTGAGTACAAATTATGATTGTCAGATATGGAGCATTGGCAGGGAACCTTCTTCAGCATAACTATTTCATTCTCTTGAGAGCCACATTAGAAGCCTTTTGAATTGCTTTCAGGACTGTTTCTGTTCTGACTGCTATGCAGACTGTGCAGTGACTTGAGACAGAAGGCATTGGTCCTTGTGTAAATAAATGACAGGCATGTCTGTTATGATATTTGAGATTGTATTAGTGATTACGTACACTTATGTCCTAGAGAGAAACTGCATCCACTATACAATGAAAAATATCCACACTACACAATGAAATATATGTTGTAGTATTGTACGCTAAAATGCACAGCACCTTGCTCCACAACACACACACAATCCTATATATTTAAAACTGATCACCATGTGAAGATTCTGTTGGACAACTGTCTTATTGATTCTCTAAACAAGACAGGAGCTACAAAAATAAATCCATTTAAACTTTTTCTCTCTAAAACCAAACGTGTTTTTGCAGATCAAAAATCACCGTTATTTCAACTTCCAAGAAATCTAACAAAAATTTCATAGCAGAACCAGCTTTTTTTCCTGAGCTTCGCCATCACTCTTCTTATGGTTCTGAAAGATCTCCCCTCTATTCCCACTATTCAGTCTTCTCTTTTCAGGACTCCGAACAGGCCTTTTATTCCTTCCCCATGATCTCTGAAAGATCTAATGGACCTCTCCTTTTCTTGTGCAACTTCCAATTACCCCTGTTTATCCACAGCCTTAGCCAAAGGCTGTCTTTAGCTTTAAGGGAGCTTTTGTGGAATCTAATAAATCTAGCTCATGTTTTCTGGGTCCCAGCTCCATTCAAATCTCATTCACTGGAGCTTCCTAGTCAAAGGGTCTCTAGAACATTAGTAGTATAAGAGGCCTACCATCAATCAAATGTGGGCCCCACCCCCTGAACCTGGCCACCTGGTACCCTAAGACCCACCCCCTGGGGTATTACTTCTGGAGTCAAGACAGACACATGACCGGAAGCAAAGGGTGTCATGTGACCCCTCTACGAACTCCTCCCACCACCCTCTACCAATCAGAATGGGTCTTAGCCACAGAGGACCTCTCCAAGGGCAGATTTGACCAATTGCGGGGAGTTCTGGGGCAGGGTGACCCACCCAGAAGAGGGTTGTGTGACCACTCTACTAATCAGAGCACAGCACCAGCCCCAAAAGTTCCAGAGCCATGCAGAAGAGGCCATTTTGTTCCAATAACATGTGTTTTAGAAATTGTGGAAACGCTGAGAGGAAACATGGACTCCTTCCCCACCCTGGTGAGAACTCCAGACTTTGTTTTAGCTCTGAGGGCCTTTGACGACCTGCGGAGGAAGCCCTACATCAGTGACAGTTCTGAGGAGGAGGAGGAGGGAGTGGCTGAGGGGAGCCCTTTGGCCCAGCCGATGATGGATACACCAGAGCCCAACCCCAAAACCCAACTGCTCATGAGGAAGACCGATGAGTATGACGGCCTCTCGTTGTCCACCCCTATGGAAGAAGGCGACCACGGTTCATGGGAGTCACCCGTGGACGAGGTGAACAGAAAATATGTCACTCAGGTAAATAAACAATTAAGAAGTGATGGTTGAGGATGGGGTGTAATGGGGTTCGGAATGAACCTGGGGTTGCATAAACCTAAAAACAAGCAGTGGGGGCTTACAGTTGTTTTTTTCTGAAAATCTCTCGACAGCTCAATGATGCCTTTCTAGAGGACCCAGAGGCCCTGGACAGCATTGCATCAGACAACAAAGATGAACTGGGCCCATCCTGTTTTTGCTCAACGCTGGTACAAATTGTTGACAACGATGCCAAGGATGACGGCTATATGGATTTAAGAGGAGGCTTGGCATGGAACTTACTGAGCCAGTGCCACGTCGTTAGCATAAAAAAAGTCATGCATTCTATTGGATGTGTTGCTTTTTATGCTGTCCTTAATCACTGCCTTAGGGAAAAGCTTTTTGAAGATTGTGAAAGCTATGTCATAGACGCACCAGCCCAATAGCACCATGACTATGTGAGTTGGACTTTGGAGGATATAAAACTGCAAGCTCCGGGACCTATGCACTGACTTGTGTTTGGAAAGTTTATTAAACACTGTTATTGCCATAGGTTATGCTTTGCAATGTCTGTGCCTAACTCAAGAAAATTTAGCACAAGGGGTGACCTTGGTAAATGCTGTGCAATTCAGTTGAGACCCTGGCAGTGTTTTAAAGAAAATAACCAAACTGGAAGATGCCTGCTTACAGCGTTATATTGACTGTCTGCTCCATACAAAAAGTTACAGAACCCTGCTTAAGAAAGAGACTATTGGTAAGAAATCTAAAAGAATTAAGTTAGAGAATGGTGAGGGGACAAACGTGATATAGAACTTGGTAGCTGTAAATAAAAATATCTATTGAAAAGGGCTTTGTGACTATCTGTGTTTCTGTTAGAAGGTCTGTGTGGCCATTAAGCAAGATAAAAGTTTTGATGGAGCATCTTGGTTTGTTTTCAAGGGCCTGTATGTCTTTTAAATAAAAAAAATAGTTTGTGAGAAACTAGCTCTTGTGTCTTTGTGTAAAAGACACCCATTTATAGCAAAAACCTGAAATGTATGTAGTAGAATCTTGTGTGGGTGAGAATGATGGTAAAGTTAAGTTTTGTAAAATGTTTATTTGATGATGAATTGGAACATCTCTGTTTTCCTTAATCAGGCATGGGCAGCTCTCCTGACAGTGCTGTAGTCAGAGCTACAGGAACACCTCTACCAGAACTGCCAAAGAACCAGAAATCTGCTCTGAGACCTTTAACAACAACAGCACCAACGCAAAACAGCACAAGAGCGCAGACTGAGTCTCGGGACAGTTCAAAGCTCATATACATCAAACCCAAGGACAAAGCAAAAGACTCTGGTAAAAAGCAACCACGCAAACACAACTCCAGTTCCTCAGCGGTCAGCACCACACCAAGCCCTGAGAAAACACACACACATTCACAAACCTGGAGCACGCGCTTTAGAGGTTGTGAATAAAAAACCAAGGACTGAAAGCTCCTGTGATGCTGGGGTATTTCTTTATGAAGTATCTGAAAATTATTGCGAACCATTCAGCCAACACAATAAGCTCGGCACAGCTCTCTGGTATTCTAAAAAGATTTGGGGAAAATATGATGCTTCATTCAGAAAGCTGATGGGTGCTGTATCCTCAGGGGTTCTAAAGAAAGGAGGACTGGAAACTACATCCAAAATTCAAAAGCTCTTGCAGGTGACTTTTTGAAAAATACTTTAATTTTTCCAGAGGGTGGCTCTGAGCAAGTGTGACTAGTCGTGGAAAGGGGCCTGGATAAAAGGGGCATCCTCAAAGGTACACATCAGCTAAGGCATATGTCAAGGTTCCTTCCCCACTCTGAACTCTAGGGTATAGATGTGGGGACCTGCATGAAAACCTCCTAAGCTTATTTTTACCGGCTTAGGTTAAAACTTTCCCAAGATACAAACTATTTTCGTTTTTCCCTTGGACTTTATTGCTGCCACCACCAAGCGTCTAACAGATATATAACCAGGAAAGAGCCCGCTTGGAAACGTCTTTCCCCCCCCAAACTCTACACCCCCTTTCCTGGGGAAGGCTTGATAAAAATCCTCACCAATTTACATAGGTGAACACAGACCCAAACCCTTGTATCTTAAGAACAAAGAAAAGCAATCAGGTTCTTAAAAGGAGAATTTTAATAGAAGAAAAAGTAAAAGAATCACCTCTGTAAAATCAGGATGGTAAATACCTTACAGGGTAATTAGATTCAAAACATAGAGAATCCCTCTAGGCAAAACCTTAAGTTTCAAAAAGACACAAAAACAGGAATATACATTCCATTCAGCACAGCTTATTTTCTCAGCCATTTAAACAAACAGAATCTAACGCATATCTAGTTAGATTACTTACTAAGTTCTAAGACTCCATTTCTTTCTGTTCCCGGCAAAAGCATCACACAGACAGAGAGAGACTTTGTTTCTCCCTCCCTCCAGCTTTTGAAAGTATCTTGTCTCCTCACTGGTCATTTTGGTCAGGTGCCAGCGAGGTTATCCTAGCTTCTTAACCCTTTACAGGTGAAAGGGTTTTTCCTCTGGCCAGGAGGGATTTTAAAGGTGTTTACCCTTCCCTTTATATTTATGACAGTATAAACAAAAAGGGGGGACAGCATTTGGGGGATAAACTGAAGGCTGCCCAAAAGTTACAGACCAGGATCACTGTAAAAATTTTGAAAAAGGCTAAAGAGGTGATAAGGAGAAAAAAAACAAAGAGATGCCCCCTATTGGAGGCTCTCAAACTGGTGTGTCCGAGAATGGGGAGGCGGAATCTGACCTGCGGGGTGGTGGTGACTCTCACACAGAGTCTGATTTAGAAAATTCCCCAGAAGGCTCTCCAGATGGGTCCCTGTCTACTCCTGATGATCGTTGCGGTGGCCCCTCGGAGTCTGACTCTCAAATAGCGTCTGACGTAGAAGACGCAGCTGATGGTCCCACAGAGGAACCCCCAAGTAACCCTGAAAATGCAGAGGCAGACCCCGAAACAGACGTGTATATGGCGCGAGTGAGAAGTTGGCAATGGGAATTACCTAAATTTGGAGGTTTGGTGTATTGTCAGGAATTTCATTTTGTCAATCTTGAGTGAATGAATTCAGCTCAGCAGGTTGTTGAAGCCATACACAGGGGGATACAGTTAGTTCTCGATGACGTTAACAGTAGGGTAGCCTGTGATGATTACGTTCAGTTACGCTTAGAGAGTTGTAATTTAACCAATATAGTTCAGAACATATTTTGTCAGGGAAAAAAGACTCTCAGATTAACTTAAACACAAAGTTCATGGTTCTGTTCAAAAACCCCAGGGATAAATTACAAATTGCTATGCTTGCTCAGCAAATGTATACCCTGGCAAAGCACAGTTCTTTCTAGAAGCTTTTGAGGATGCTACCAAAAGACCTTATGGCTACCTGATGGTGGATTTAGATGCTTCCACACCAGAAGCTTATAGACTAAGAACTGGTCTTTTCCCTCCAGACTGGCCGGCGGTTTATACTTTGAAAAGAACAGCAGCTGGGTATAAAAAGAGATGAATTATCGGCAGACCCTTTTTAACAGCCAGGGTTACTGACCAAAAACATGTCTGGCGGCATGAAGAGAAGCCTGGTCCTTTTAAAATTACTCAGCAAATCGTCCCTGCAGCAAAGGAAGGCTATACTGTGTCCTCTGACAATTTAGTAGTGGCCATCTCAGAAATAGCACTCAGTACCTTAAAAGGAAACGTTACAGAATCAAGTACATGTGCTGAAAGAGAGACGCACACTTATAAAAACTTTGTGTAATAAAAGGGTTTCATTTAAAAGAAAGAAGCATCTGGTAAAGCAGTCAGGGGGGTTTATCGGACCTCTGTTAAGTTTTGCTATCCCTCTGATAATGGTGCTTTTGTCTAATCGATAATGGAGTATGCAGAAAAAAAATGTACCTGGTGGCCAGCTGCCTGTTGGAGCAATTAAGGGCTACCCCTCCGGCAGAGGAAAATATCAGAATGATCGCAACTCGCTTACTGGATGCTGAAACGAAGTCTATTCTTCAAAGGACTGACTTAGCTGAATACAAAAAGGCTAAACTTTACAGTGCAGTGCTTGAAAAAGGTACCTAACGTACATGAAGCAGAGCACTGAGGAAGAAGAGAAAATAAGTCTGTTTTTACTGGAACAGGAACAAAGTGTAACTGCCAAACCCCCAGAAACACCAAAGACCTCAGACTCTGTTGTTCAGGAGGTGTTGGATAACATGAATAAGCACTATAAGAAAAATGTATTAGTATTGCTAAATAAGCTGGGCCAGGATAAAAAAAATCTCTTCGTGGAACAATAAAGGGGCTTTTGTGTACAAAGGCTTGGTGGTTAATGATTCTAACATGCTCGACTTAGGCAGGGCCATCACCCAGATGCGCTCTGTTCCTAGCAGACACATACCTAAAGGATGGGATGTGTTTATGAATGCTGTGGTGGAACTGAAAGTATATCTTCCGTCATGGGCAATGCGGCCAACAGAGATCTTTTGGAATGCCTGATGGCCTTGACCACTGACACTGGGGTTGATCGAGAAACTCCTTGAGTGAAATGAAGTTCCCAAATATCTGCAAGGTAACACAGAAAATCCTTGTTTTGTTTTGTTCGGCTCCACCTATGCGTGCGAACAAATGTTTTCCTTGCTGAATTACAACAAATCTCGCTACAGATTCCAGTTAACTGACCAGCATCTCAGCTCAGTATTGCGGATTTCCACAACGAGAATGACACCGGACTTTGATGCTATTGTAAAGAAGGGTGACCAGCTGCATTGTTCACATTCATCAATGGGGGCGTGGAAAGGGGTGAAGTTTGGTTTAATTATTGTAATACGTTGTTATGACAGTATATTTATAATAGTAAGTAAGGTTTTATGTTTATTTCCACTAAAATGTATCTTTATTAAATAGAGTTTATTTGAATATCTCTGAATTGTTAATTTTGTGAGCGTTCATGGCCTGCCATACAATTTCCATACCCAGATGTGGTCCTCAGGCCGAAAAGTTTGCCCACCCCTGGTCTATTGAGTACTTCTGAGGAGGTAGGAAAGTGGATTTAGAAATGACACAAAGAATGAGAGAGAGACAATGTTAACGTATGCAAAAAGAATATAAGATCAGTAGTGTGAGAGAGATGACAGATGATAGAAAAGCATGTCATTACCAAAGTACACAGCAGGTGATGCTGCTGTTTAACAGAGCTGTACTTGAATGCTCTTCACATGAGGGCAAGGGAAGCTTGCGAGGACTTTTGACATTGCTCTGATAAAGCTTCTGGCTGAGTGACAACGACACTAACATTTCTGAAGCCATTGTAACTAGGATTTGATTCCTGTAATATTTAAGAATATTTCAGCGCTTCAGCCTTTCATAAACTCACAAATCCTAATGTTTTTACAGGCTTTCATAGTTATATAGCTTGCTTTTATATATTAAAGGCCCAATTGTGATCTCATAAACATTATAAACAAGAACAAGTCCTCAGAAGTCAATGGTATAAAACTGATGTGAATGAGAGCAGGACCAGGCTCTTACTGTCTGTGTATTTCTTTTACAGGATAAACAACCTAAGTCTTTACATATGTTAAGAAGACGACAAAGCTTTCCACCTGGATGACAAGAAAGAATGTCTCTTGTCATTAATATTTCTATGACAGGATATTTCAAAGACAAGTAAAAGGCAATGGAATCCAGGACACTGAACTCAGGATTTTTTGGTCCCCCTTTGGAAACTCTTCCAGATGAGCTGAGTGGTTTAACAGAGTACCTTTAGGAAATATTGACTTACTCATCTGCACTACAACTAGCAACAAACAATACTAAGCAAATGTAATGACTGCCACTAAGGGATAATTTATCACATCATACTAATACTGACCTCGCTTTGTAAAGTGTTTTGAGATCCACTGAGTGCTATATAGGAGCTAGATATTATCATTCGCCAAAGTATTCTTGTCGATGAGCAGCCTGGACACCCGGATAACAATTGACTACTTTATGCGGGGCTTTCATGGGCTCCACCACTGTGAAAAACAAGAATAGCCACAGGGTGCAGTCTTCATCTTAAAATTCCACTTTGAGTGCTCCTATTTACCATATGTAATGCACAAAGGAGCAGGAATTTCTCTTGATATTCTGTATCATAGATGGCTTACGAATCTCACATTGAAGCTTACAAACTGTACATGGTTTCTATCATAATATGTTAATGGTCCTGTGACAGGGTGTAACTTGGCCTTTGTGGCTCCCTAGGGGAGGGTCCATGGTCCTAGTACACCCCGCCCCAGGAAGGTGGGAGGAAAAGGGCTGCAAAGATCCTTCAGGCCTGCCTAGAGAGGCTTTGTTGGAGAACCCATCCTTGGAAGCTAGAGAGACCTGGGCCTTAGGGTTGCCAATTTTAGTTGGACATATTCCTGGAAATTTCATCACATGACATAAAATTTAATTAAAGATTAATCTTTAATCCTGGAGACTCCAGGACAATCCTGGAGGGTGGTCCTCCAAGGGCTAGAAGGGCTAGTGACACCAGTCAGAACCCAGCAGGCCAGATAAAAGAAGCTGCAGGAGCTTAGCAAATCAGTTTCTGCCTGGTACCAGAGCAGGGGAGGAAGTGTTCTTCTCTCTGGCTAAAGGAACTTGAGGGATAGTCAGAGTTTGTTTTTGGCTGCATTTTGCATAACTGGATTTGTAGAGAGAGAAAAGACCTAAGAGTCTTAATCCTGAAGCTAGAGGGGCCGCGTAGGGAGAGGCCCAGAGAGGAAGTAGCAAAGAATTGGATGAAGCAGTACATTCCTGGATTGGAGGGTTCCTGGGTTGGAGCCCATACTAGTGGGCCTGGGCCTGGGCCTGGACCTGGGTTCCGCCACTGGCCACCAGGTAAAGTGGCATAAACCCCAAGAAGGGGATGGAGCTTATTTGGGAGTCTGAACAAAGGGCTGAATTTAAAGGGCCCAGAGCTGGGTCTGATGGCCCGAGTGAGGGCAAAGTAGACTGTTTATTTATTGGACTCTTCCTACCCCAAAAGGATTCATTCAGACTTTGTGGCTTGGCCAGAGGGCCAAGCCATTGAAGACCCATCAAGGTTGGTCAGCAGCCTGCAGGTGACACCAAGGGTGAGAAAAGGTACAGTGTCACACCCAGCTACTCAGAGTGCCCCATTACAACCCCATGTAACTGTTTACAGCCCATGTACCTCTAACCACATGCAGTTCTGATTGCCACAAAGGGCTACTATTTAATGAAATGACAAAACAACAAAGGAATAAATAAATTTAGGTCAATGATGCGCTCAATCAGATGAAATATTTAGGGTTTGGTTTTTCAGAACCTTACATGACTTACAGTCAGCAAAGATAAAGGAGTGAACTCTTTTGCAACATATCTTTTAATAGCCTACGCAGACTTTGTACTTCAGATGTGATCTGATATTAAATGGTTACTCAGTAAAAGCCTCGCTTTAGCAGGAAGTGAGAAATGCCAAAGGCCATGAGAAACTAAAATACACAGTGGCAAAATGCTAAACAGATCACACAGCCAGTAGCGGATTCATTGCCACAAATACATGTTAAATCATATACTGCAAATGTTTGTAACCTTCTTTCTACTTAGCTAGCCATGGAGATCATCACCACTATAGATAATGTTTTTCATCCTGGGCCCACATCTAGAATTGATTTTAAAGTGCTGCACTGGAAATCATTCCACTTGTAAAAATGACATACTATTTTGTGTTTTTTAAATCATGTGTTTTTTAAATCCCAGTGCACCCTGACTTAATCATTCTGTGTTATTATCAGAGACAATTGTTTTCTACAAGCTTCAGCAGGCAGCAAGATTCACACAGACTTCATCTTTTACAATAAATGCAGTATGAAAAAATGTACACCGACAACTTTGAAACTACAAATGATGTGTCATGATGAAAACAGTCAAGTTTAACATTATGTGACAATGGCTGCAGTATGTTTCCCAATTACAAAGAAATACGTCTACGTATTTCATAAACATTTGCTTGTCAAACAAACTACTGGTAGGTTTATCTCCTGTTCTCAATACTCCAGGTTTTAAATATAATGAAAAAAAGATCAAGAGCCTACCGCCTTAGTAAAAGGATGTACAATTTCTTAGAAATCACACAGGTTGTTCCTAAGTTGCTGATCTTAAAACAACAAAGTAACTATTTGTCTTTTCTTCTACTGTAATTTTCCATCCCAAATTACCTGTCTTAAATTTCCTGTAATTTCTGTTCTTTAATCTATGCTGTAAACAAATCCTGCAAAAGCCTGCTCAATAAAAGTGTATATTTCATTTATATTTTTCTCCTTTTTCAATTTGTATGTAATTTTCATACAAACACTTGCAAAGTTAATTACTATACACACAAATATACTCCCCTAGCATGAAAGAGACGCCCCCCCAAACTTGCCATCTCCCTCATCCACAGACTGAAAGATTCTCTCTGCTGAACAGCACCACTCAGCGTATGCGTGACATGATTTTTTGGATGCACTGAACATCTGCAGCTCCCATGGACTTCAGTTACAATATTGGGTGTCTGGTACATGTGAAAATGAGACCCCAAAATTATGGAACTCAGTCTGTAGCCACTTTTGAAGACTTTGGCCTAAGTGACTTACCCAACGTCAGACATGAAGAGCCAAATTCAGAGATTAGTCTAAATTAGTCAAAACAAGCCTAAAGAGCTAATCAGCACCTAATCTCTCCCACTACTGAGGCAGTCTACCCTCAAAGAGTCAAATCAGTCCATAGCCTGGGAGTTCTGGGCTCCAGATTGTTTCTGGACACTAAAATACCTACAGCTGCCAAAAACATCTTTTATTTGCATCTGCCAAGAAGGTTGTACCTGCTGCTGTCCGATAATGGCCTGGCTGCAATGATCCACTTCTTAGTGACTTTCAGGCTGGATTACTGAAACTCACTGGTTCTGGAAATGAGTGCACCAGCCATAAAAAGCTCCAACCTATCCAAAATGTATCAATTCTCTTCCTGAGCAAAACCTGCCATCAAAAGCACATCACCCTAGTGCTCTTCTCACTACACTGGCTCCCCGCAGAACACTCGATTAATTTCAAGATAGTGGTGATTCTAAATGACCTTTCTGCAAGCGGGGACCTTACTGAACTAAATTATCCTAGATGGAGCAGTCCCCTAAGGACCACTCTGCTGGCTAAGGATTGCCAGAATATACCATACTGTGGCTCCACCCTGTTACCCCTGGCCAACCCCTGGTGTCTCAGGATGGGTTGTGGGGTGGTGCAATGCCAGCTACATTGGTTGAATCCCTGGTTGCCTTCTTAGGATAACTCTCCAGTCCCTTTCCTCAACCAGAACTGCACAACGGGGTTGGAGATGGAGTCCAAAATCTACCCTTTCACCCGTAAAGTGCATCCGTGGCATTGGAACAAGTTATCTTAACAAAGAACCTCTTGCAAAGGACCAACACCAAGACACCCACAGGGACAATTAAACTGTCAACCACAAGGATTAGTTTCAGAGTAGCAGCCATGTTAGTCTGTATTCGCAAAAAGAAAAGGAGTACTAGCGGCACCTTAGAGACTAACCAATTTATCTGAGCATAAGCTTTCGTGAGCTACAGCTTACTTCATCGGATGAAGTGAGCTGTAGCTCACGAAAGCTTATGCTCAAATAAATTGGTTAGTCTCTAAGGTGCCACTAGTACTCCTTTTCTTTTTACCACAAGGATTAAACTCATGAATTCTTTCTTGTCAACAGCCAAAGGTGGGTGGGGATTAGACCACTGGACCAGAGAATTGCCCACATACGCATCCTAGGGTTCCACCCTCATAACTGAGGTGCATTAGGGCTGTGAGGACAGCTGCTTCAGCCAATTGACGCAAGTAGTGTCCATGCATTGGCTCTGCAGCTTCTCTGAAACTTGGGGAGAATATTCCTTCTCCACCTACCGTCCAGAGACACACCCCAGGGTACCTCTAGGCCGTTCCCAGACTTAATTCTTCTTAGAATGGGAATTAAATGGCATGCAGGCTATGCTGTGCAGGAGCCCTCTGAACTTGGATGACTTTAATCTTTTTTGAGGGTACAAGTCACATTGCTACCAAAGGGCCAGATTATGCCACTTTTATTCACCATTAAGTCGTACCTCACTCCTCAAATAGTCCCACTGAAATGAATGAAAATACTTGAGGATAAGGTATTTCTCAGCCTGACTAGGATTGACACAGTTTGGCCCAGACAGAGGAAGAAAATAACCTGCCATCACTTACCCTAGGATAGGTCCCTTTAAAAAAAAAAAAAGTATGTATTTTAAATTGTATTAGCCTAAAAAGTAGGGTGGCAGTTGATGGCAAGCTGCTGTAAAAAGATGCCGGAAACTGTTACTTCCAGGATATAGAAAAAGCCTAGATTCATTCATCTGTTCAGATATATAGATTGCTTGTCTGGAAAAACAGACAGATGGATTTTGTGAGCCATTGCCAAAACTGCTTTTAGAAAGCCTAGTATAATTTTTATAACTAGACAATCTCCTTTAACATTGTCCCTCAACAACTGCTGCAGTTATAGTGGCAAATTCAGTGGTGACTAAAATGGCGGAATAACCTTCTTGTAGGGGATATTGATTTTTCAGAAAATGGATCAAACTGTGCTCTCATTTAAGTCAGCACAACTAAGTTCAGAGTCTGGCTGATGGGGACAAAAATATGACTTCAACAGGCACCATTTAATTTCACTCAAATATACTGGGGCTGGACAGATTTTGGGAGGGACAAAGGGGAAAAAACATGTACAGATTTCTTTAAAAATCCTTCTAAATAGGGACACTTGGCATGCATGTGATATCTTTGACGTGAACGAGTGGCCTACTTTAAATAAACAAACTGATAAGGCTACAGGAAAAGATGGGGCAAAAATAATAATCACCATCTTATTCTACCTCCAAGCACCCCACAATGCAGTCCCAGTTATGTTTGCTTTCCATGTTTTTGGAAGAATGAGAATGCCGGTGTTTTTCACAGAAACACTGTATTAAAAATATTCCTAACCACCATATTAAAAATGTAACAGCTTTGAATTTTTAATGCAGGTGTTCCCTTTTAAAAAATGGAATCAACAGTTGTGTTACCTGACCTTTAGTTGTGCACATGCACAGCTGGAAAAATCCAGGGAACAGCAATGGAGAAAATAAAGAAGTGGTTAAAAAAATAAATCAGTCACTGGCAGGGAGCACGTCCTTGAAAGGTTTTGGTTTTTTTTAAAAACATACCAGGACAGGAAGGGAAGCCTAATTTGCCTCACATAAGGCAAGAAAACTACAAATAAATATTACTGTTGAAAGGAAATGTCCACATCATGGTAGTTACCACAGTTAACACTAACTCTTTGTTGGCAGTCTTGGCAGACAAACTGAAAACCAAACATACATGGAGACTGAACACTATCACTCCTAGAAGTGGTTTTTCTAGGCCTGGATTGAGGCATATTGGGCGGGCAGCATGAGGAGCTTGCAGGGCTGCAGTCCGTGCTGTACCTGTTCTGGCTCTTATCTCACTTGCTTAACACAAACAATTCGTCCCCTATACCTGCAGAACCCTTCACCAACCCAGAATTTGCTTGAACATAGTTCAAAAAGAAAGAAAAAGATAAAAGAAAAGATGAGATGCAGAAACTGCATAGGGTATTTGTCAGCAAAAGAGTTTCAGACTGCATCTAATACAGGCCCAGATTGAGCTTTGCTTCCTTGTGATTGTGCAAGAAGCCTCCTCTCCCACTTGTGCACTATGCACAGCAGCCAGATGGACTCACTGTTTCTGCGTTCCCCCAACCAAAGAACCTACTCCCACCTAGCATTTCCCATGGTGCAGCTGCATTAGAGGGCAGTGCCCTTCATACCAGGCAGCATAGCTAGCTCAGTGCAGTGTGCTGCTCTACCTACATTATCTGAATAGATACTGCAGCAGAGGTGCTTACTCTGTGCATCCGATGATGTGAGTTGTAGCTCACGAAAGCTTAAGCTCAAATAAATTGGTTAGTCTCTAAGGTGCCACAAGTCCTCCTTTTCTTTTTGCAAATACAGACTAACACAGCTGCTACTCTGAAATCTGTTCACTTGGGAGCTCCAGAAGGCACTCTGCCTCCCTAAAGCATAATCCCTCATTGTGGTTTGGCTCCACATCAACCTCGGTGTATAAATAGCATAACTGAATCCAAAGCATCTCAGGCCAGATCCTCAGCTGGTGTAAACTGGCATAGTTTCATTTAACTCAATGGTGTAGAGCTGACTTACATCAGCTGAGGATCTGGCCTTTCATTTTCCAAATAAGTGTAAACATATGCCGATCTGTACTGCAGGATGCATCAGGGCTTCGCTCTTTTTAAACTGAGCCATGAGAAATGGCCTAAAACACTAGGAAATACCCTCATTTTTACTTTTGACACTTTACAATTTCTACAGTGTAGACTGGGATCCTCATCTCCCTTAAATTTCTACTTGAAATTCCCTGGACCTCCTTGGAAGCCTCATGTGTCTCTAATGCTCAAATTACACCCAGAGACATGCACCCGCAACTTCCTGAAGTCAGTATGTTGTATACTCCTAGCTGTGGGCAGAATTTTGCATCACAAGTTTTTGTCCCATTGGAAAGCCCACCTTTGTTAGTGAAACAGTAAATGTGAGAGGTTTTAAGGTAGTACATTTACTTAGGAATCTTCAAAATAACATTTTAATAGAAAGTGTAAGGCAGTAAAACAATACAGTGCAATTCCCACTCCAAGCCAGAACCTGCAGCCTTTATTAGGCAAAGCACTCTTAATGAGGACAAATTGGGCCTTGTGTGAGTCATGCAATCAGTCCCACTTCTCTGTATTTGGGGTTCCTTTCAGGGCATTTCACTGACTCTTTTCAGGAAGTTTGTGAACACTCGCATAAAATATTGTATATTTGAGGAAAGTCATTTTGCCAGGTAGCAAAATGATAACTGCACTTTCAAAATAGAAGAAGGGAATATCCCAGCAATGAATAATGAGGGTAATAAAGGTCTTTACATCGCATAAACAGACAATCTGCATAAACAAACAGTGATATTAGCCATAAGGTAGGCTGATCTTGAGTGCCCAATCAGAGTGAAGTCAAAATGAATCTTAGGCACTCTTTGCCTCTTAGGATCAGCCCCATGTTGTGAGGGCAGCTTAGGTCTTATAAACAAATTTGCAGACTCATTCATGTCTTGAAGCATGTCAGATGGAGTGTTACACTGCCTTTCCCTGCTTAGATACACTTTGGATGTTAGAAACAGACACGGAACAATACAACTTTCAAGGTGATGCTCCTGAGTCAAGCTGGAGAGAGAACTGGCACTTGGTTCTCCATATAAACCTAAGTTTTTGGTCACAACACCTGCTGTCACCTTCCGCCCTCAACACTTGGGAAGGTTTTTAAACCCCAGTGACCAGACAGGTACAAAACCCAGACGGATCTGTCACTAACAGGGCTTCCCTTACCCCAAATCCCCTCCAGGACACCCGCTGCAACAGCTCCCAAGCAGAACAGAGTACTGAGTACTAAGAGCCCAGGTTTGCGGACTGCAGGTGGCCTAGACCAACTTCTTGCACCTGAGTCAGACTGGAACACATTTAACTAGAAATCCACCAAAAAAAGGCCCGACTTCGCCACTCACCGGAGCCTGTGATGTTGAATCTGAACGGGTGGCTTCTTCTGGAGGAACAGGAGGAGGAGATGTCGCTTTGGGAACGGCCTCTGGGGCCAGGATCACCGGGCAGCAGCCAACTGGCTGGAGGAGCTGCCTCTGCAGTGCTCCCTTTCCTACCCTCCATCATCACCTCCTGGGCAGACAGCGGCAGCCCTGCGATCCGCTAGCCGGCAGCGTGGGGCAGGGCGCGACCTGCCGACCGGGTCTGTCTGAGGAGGGGCGGTGGAATCCGAGGTGTCTTCAGCACAGAGCCGCGGGCAAAGGGAACAAGCGAAATAGGCTCCCGCTCCTCTGCAAGGCACTGAGGTGGACGGGGGAGGGAGGGAGGGAGGCAAGAGAAAAGTTTGCACAGGAAGGAGCCGCCCACTGGCACAAAACTCCTCTCAGAGACACAGCGTGCTGCCTCCAGAGATGTGCCTGAGTGCTGCCCTGGCTGACCTCCCTCACACACGCAGGCAGCTTCAGCAGCAGGCTTCAGTCATGTCCCTTGGATCGGGTTTTCTGTGCAGCCCTGCGTTTGAAAAGATGGGCTAAAAGGAGGGGTTTGTATCGCAGCGGATAAAGCATTAATGAGGAAACAGGGAAGATTGTCTCTAAACTTTTCATGCATAAGATCTGTGTGTGTTTAGATGCCCTTTAATTACTACACACCCATACATCCACATGTATCTGCAGAGAGGAAGGGAAGGTGTGTGTGTACATGAGTCAAAACAGATATAGCTGTGGCTGGGTTCATATGTAATACACTGTTATCGCTTTTTCAAAGTTCAGCCTAACCACTCTGTTGTGCCTTTTTTAGTTAGCCCTTCCTGACTGTCTCAGAGACACCTTGGGCCTGATTCTCCACTGCTTTGCACCTGCTGTAGTCATTTGCACAAAGCAGAAGCAAAAGCTTACTCAGATCAGGCAGGTGGCATTTTATACCCACCTTGTGCAAGTGTAAATGACCACACCAGGGGCAAGTCAGTGGAGAATTATGCCATGTCTGTGTAGGAAGAAAAAATAATTCATTCTAGACTCAGAGCCTGATCCTTCCTCACTTATGCCAGCAGTCCCAGTGACACGATAATAGTTTTCCACTTTGTTTCCTACTCCCAGAAACGAACTGTAATGGTCAATGAGACAAGAGCTAAGAAATTGACAGTCCGTGTACAGGATGCTTTATTTCTCCACCTCCTGACCTATACAACAAAGGAGTTGCTTGCTGCATCACTTTACCCATAGTTACTGTGATGAGTCAAATTTTCTGCCTCACATGAAGTTTTATGTTAAGAAGGGTGCTTTGCCTTTTCTTGATATAGTCTCTAACTGCTGCTATATGTAACAAATTCTAAATACATTAGAAATCATTCCTTCTCCCCTTGAAATCAGTTGTGGAATTCTCATTGATTTTAGTGGAAGCAAGATCAGGCTCTATGATTTCAGTATTTCTCTCCCATTTAAGTACTTTCATAACATTAGGCAACATAAAAGTCATCGATGGAAAAATCCAGCTTCTGTTAGATAAATAATTGAAGTTCATTATAGTAGATTAATGTTAGCCAGAAAAAGACTGATATGAAAGTCTAAAGCAGTGGCACTCAACCTTTCCAGACTACAGTACTATATCCCTTTCAGAAGTCTGATTTGTTTTGCATACCCCCAAGTTTCACTCAATTAAAAACTACTTGCTTACAAAACCAGACATAAAAACACTAAGGTATCACAGCACACTATTACTGAAACATTGCTTACTTCCTCATTTTGCCATATAACTGTAAATCAATTGGAATATAAATATTGTCTGTACATTTCAGTGTATAGAGCAGTATAAACAAGTCATTGTCTGCACGAAATTTTAGTTTGTATTGACTTTGCTAGTGCTTGTTATGTAGCCTGTTGTAAAATTAGGCAAATATCTAGATGAGTTCATGTACACCCTGGAAGACCTCTGCGTACCCCTAGGAGTACACATACCCCTGGTTGAGAACCACTGGTCTAAAGTGTTCCCAACCAATATTAGAGCCATTACAAAACATGGATTGTGGAAGTGCTACTAATGGCAGTTGTAGTTCACCGGCTCTGTGTGTGACTGGGAATGGGGGTTCTAACTGCCTCTCAAGACTTACTTCTTAGGCATCTTAAAAGGGTGCTGTGCTTACAGCAGCAGAAGGTACTAAATTTTAATCTCTGCAATGTATTGGCTTTTCCACAGATGTCATCTAACTTTGGTAAAATCCTGGCTCCATTGAAGTCAGTGGCAAAACTCCTATTTACGTCAGTGGGGCCAGGGTTTTACCCTTTATGTATTCCTAATGCACCAAATATAGTGTCTAAGCCTGGAGTCGGCAACCTTTCAGAAGTGGTGTGCCGAGTCTTCATTTATTCACTCTAATTTAAGGTTTTGTGCGCCAGTAATACATTTTTAGAAAGTCTCTTTCTATAGGTCTATAATATAGAACTAAACTATTGTTGTATGTAAAGTAAATAAGGTTTTTAAAATGTTTAAGAAGCTTCATTTAAAATTAAATTAAAATGCAGAGCCCTCCAGACTGGTGGCCAGGACGCGGGCAGTGTGAGTGCCACTGAAAATCAGCTCACGTGCCGCTTTCAGCACACGTGCCATAGGTTGCCTACCCCTGATCTAAGCTATAACATACAAAATTAAAGTGTCACATTAAAGCTGTATGAAAAAGATTCTATTCAGCAGCTGCTACTTAGAGATTATCTTCATTTCTTCTATTCATTGACAGGCCATTCTTTATACTTCATTATTGCAAAAAGCTCCAGCCCCAGCCCAAATGTTTACACTGCTATTTTTAGTACCACAGTGCTACCCCCAGTCATTTGAGCAGTGCTGAGAGACTTGCTGCCACAGGTTTTTTTGTGCTGCATAGATATACCCGGAGTGACCTAAATGCTGTCCATATTCAGACAGCTTCCTGTGTACCCATCAGAATTGCTCTAGTATTCAGTCTTCATAGGCAATTAGTGAAATGTAATACATTTTTATTATTATTATTATTAATAGTTTCCCATTGCATTTTGTATCACTGCTGACCTTCTTTCTTACCATGGATTTCAGTGACTATCCTGGGCCCTTGTAACTTTTCTTGGACACAGTTAACTGAATTCCTGTTTATCAAAAATGTATTTTTGGTCATGATTAATATTTATTCAATGGTTTTATTTTTTAAATTTCAATGGATTCAATTAAATTAACAAAATACACAGTGTCTGATCCAAAGCTCTTGGAAGTCAATGAGAAATTATTGACTTCAATGGGCTTTGAATTAGAGCCACAAGCTAGTTTTGGACTATTTTTTCATTCACAGCATTTAAGACATAGTGGTTGCACCTCAGGTGTGCTGCACAGCATGGTGCTATTTTAACAAAGTACACTTCAAAACACCTACAAGTAAGGAGCACTTAAGTATTTGGAATCTTTTAGTGAAGGGCAAATATCAAAAAGGGAGAAGACACAGGCTACAGCATGTAAGAAAGCTAAAAGAACAGAGAAACTGGAAGAGTAAAGCAACAAAGTAGCAAGAGACAGAAGATGCATGATAATACCTGGTGAGAAGCAAAGTGACATAGAAAGGAATGAAGGTAAAAAAATATCTTGCAGAAAGTAGGTCAACTTTGAGAATAAAATAAGCAGATACCAATATGAAAAGGCAGGATGAAAAGTTCAGGTGCTTGTATTTCTAAATTTAAAACACCATTAGAAATCAGAGTAATGTGAATAATCAGAATGAATGATGCCATGGGAACCACAATGTTTTAATCAGCCACTAAGTTGATATGCTCAGCAACACATACAACTGATGAAAATATTAAATGTTATGTCCTTGTTTTTTTAAGGCCACTGAATTTTTTGGGGGTGAACATAATGTTTGTGATCGACAGCTCTGGAGACTGAAGCCCTCTATCCGCAGAACAGGAAAAGCACACACAACAAAGTGAGGCAAACTTCTTCATATAGCCCTACCATGAAGGAGGGGCCATTCTAATGGGGAGAGATTACTTCAATTACCTGACAGTTCAGTCCTTGGCCTTTCTGACAAGATTGCCAACCTGGGTCCTGGTTGTGGTGCTGATTTTGGGAAGTGCATATTTGTTCACTAAGAAATGGGATTAAAGCAACTAATTTGATAGAGGCCACCCCAACAGCCATTAGTGGCCTCAGACAGAAGACAGACAGACAGTAAGCAGTAGCTAGTAGGTCTAAGGCAGTGGTGGGCAACCTGCGACCCACAGGCTGCATGCGGCCCGTTAGGGTAATGCGCTGGCGGGCCACGAGACAGTTTGTTTACATTGACCATCTGCAGGCACGGCTGCCTGCAGCTCCCAGTGGCCGCGGTTTGGTGTTCCCGGCCAATGGGAGCTGTGGGAAGCGGCAAGGGAAAGTTCCCTACAGCGGGGGAAGAAACAAAGCAGACCTTTGGCAGAGGATTACCTCTCCTCTGTGTGCAGGGACCAAGGCGGCACATAGATGAGCAGCATAGGGAGCAGGATGGAAGCCACAAGCATGGAGTAGATGTACCCTCATTTCCCTGCTTACCCTTAGCAGCGAGATGTCTGCTAGAATTACCCCTGCCTGTGGAAAAGTATGGGAGAATTTTAGAATTTGTTCTAGAAAGCTGCACCATGACCCTTGCAAAGAGTGTGTGCTCTTTCCCCTATATGGAGCACCCCCAGCCAACACTCACCATGCTTTGGGTGTTTGCAGAGATGTGTGCCTGGCTAGGGTCAGTGAGAAAATGATGGCAACGTTGCAAAAGGTGTATTTAACAGAAATGTTTCAATGCTGTGCGTGAATTTAACAATACCACTTCTGTACATTGTCTCCTGTGCTTCACCAGATGTGGCCTTCAGGAACACCCCATGCACCTCAGCCAAGTGTCTCTGCCAGATAGGAAAGTGCCCAAGATGCAGCAAAGAAGACAGGCTCTGGGAGGTCCTGCTCCAATGCAGAAAATAGAGAACAAAAGAGTGCTGGGAAGCCGAATGGCAGGACAGAAAAGAGAATCACATTTGTTAAGGACACCACTGAGCAGCTGATTAAAGTAATGGAGGAGCAAACACAGATGCTGAAGTCCTTAATAATGCTGCAGACTGAGCAGATCCGTGCTTGACCGGAGCACATTCAGAACTCTTTTCCATGCTCCCCCAAACGCCGCCCACCCAGTCCTTTCCCGGTTTCCCTTTCACTCCACCCCCTCGGACAACTTTCCCAATGATAGCTGGACCGACACACCGTTGTGAAAGTCTGCCCTTCCCTGGTTTCTCCTTTCCTGCCAAGCATCTGTGCGTTTGTGTGTGCTGTTTCTCGTGCAATGAAAGGAAACTTTTATAATGATAAATCTTTATTTTTTTTCTACAAGGTGAGATTGTAGGCACTGCCAATACATGCACAGGCATTGTAATCACTTTATTACAGGAATAAGGCCCCCAATGTCACCCTAGGAAAACTACATGTCATGGAACATTGAAGCAACTCAGACGCAGATATATGTTACTGGCACTGTTCCCTCTAAGCTGTGCGCGTGTGCACACAGATCCTAAACCCCATGCATACAGCAAAACACCACGTGCACAAAAATTCGCACAGAAGAAATTTGTTGCGCACACGGCCTGTCAAAAATTAGAGGGAACATTGGTTACTGGTGGTCATAGTCAAAGTGCTGCCTCAAAGCTTCCCTGATTCAAATAGCTCCCCTCTGGGCTCCTCTGACAGCCCTGGCATCTGGCTGCTCAAAATCAGCAGCCAACGGTCTGCCTCAGCACTCCACCCCGAACAAACCTTTCTTCACAGAGATTATGCAATGTATAGCATGCAGCTATGACCATAGGAATATTATCCTCAGTGAGGTCCAACCTGTCATAAAGGCATCACCAGCACTCCTTTAATCTGCCAAAGGCACATTCAACTGTCATCCAGCACCTACTCAGCCTGTTGTTGAACCACTCCTTACTGCTGTCCAGGTGTCCTGTGTAAAGGTTTCATGAGCCACGGCTGTAAGGGGTACGCAGGGTCCCCCAGGATCACTATGGCCATTTCAACACCCCCCACTATAATCTTCTGGTTAGGAAAGAAAGTCCTCCCTTGCAGTTTTCTGTATAGGCTGGTGTTCCTAAAGATGCATGCATCATGCACCTTCCCAGAGCACCCTGCGTTGATGTCAGTGAAACACCTGCAGTGATCCACAAGCCTGTAACACCAGAGAAGTACCTCTTCCTATTGATGTACTCCATTGCAAGGTGGTCTGGTGCCAAAATTGGACTGTGTGTGCGCCACCTATCGCCTCTCCACAGTTAGGGAAGCCCATGTCTGCAAAGCCTTCCACTATTTCACACACATTTCCCAGAGGTCATGGTCCTTCGTGGCAGGATGTGATTTAGTGCCCTGCACACTTGCATTAATGCAGCCCCAACGCTCAACTTCCGCACTCCAAACTGATTTGCGACGGACCAATAGCAGTCTGGCGTTGCCAGCTTCCACACAGAAATTGCCACACGCTTCCGTACCGAGAAAGCAGCTCTCATTCTGGTGTCCTTGCGCTGCAGGTCTGGGGCGAGCTCTGTGCATCGTTCCAAGAAGGAGGCTTTCTGCAGCCAAAAGTTCTGTAGCCACTGCTTGTCATCCCACACCTGCATGATGATATAATCCCACCATTCAGTGCTTGTTTCAAGAGCCCAAAAGCGATGGTCTGCCCTATCTATGCATTTGCTCTGTGAATGCCAAAAGCAATCTAAAGTTGCTCCTATCCATATCATGCAGAATGTCAGGTGCCTGCGAGTCTTCTTCAGTTAGGAACTTCACGATTAATTGCACAGCCATCCATGATGTCTTCATGACAGTTAACAGAGCATAGGAGAGCAGTGCGGGATCCATCCCTTCTCACAAAGATGCTGGGGTGAACAGCAAAGGAGGGCCGTTGAAAAAAAATGCCATGAAAGAAAGTCCTTAAGAAAGCCCATGGAGTACTGGGACAGAAAGCAATGCATCACAGGACATTTGGCACTGTCCCAAGATGCACCGCGATCCGCTCTGTTGTCCCACAAAACTTAGCGACAGAACGACTGTAGGATAGGTACCCACAGTGCATTGCTCACACTGTTCATGATGGTGCCCACTCTGGATGCAATCTGCCAACAGAGGGAACAAGTTGGAACATGAAATTGCAATTTTTATTTTGTCGACTTTTGGGTGTCGACATCACTTTTGGCGACAAAACTTGGTAGTGTAGACAAGGCCTTAGGAACCCAAAGGAGGTGGTGGACCAGGGAGACAAAAACAGCAGCCAACTGGCCCAAGCCCCAGAACCACAAAGGCCTGGTTTATTGCAAACAGTTCTGCAAGTGACTAGTGAATGAGGAACGATCAATAAGACAAGTAGAGAGATACTGATAGATGGGCAGTGAATATGCAGATTTATTGCAACAGGCATGTGGCTAATGCAAAAACAGCTGTCCTGTGGGAGGAGGCTAAAAGTTGGTTATGTTTTTCTTTTGGGCCCTTGTTCAGCTTCTGCCAATACCTGGTACAGGATCTAGGTAAAGGGACACTGATACAGAACCATGTGGTTGTTCATTGTTTTCTGCAGAAGGAAGGGCACCATGATGTTCTGGTATGGTAGATGCAGGAATAGGAGAATTAAGATTTTGGAGAAAATGTGGAGAGGCAGAGGGAGGGGCAAGGTTGGGTAACATGGGTGCGGATGTAGAGTCATTCCCTGAGGCATCTAGAGATGTTGGGGAGAAAAGTAAAAGATCAGTTTGTTTATCAGTCTCACTCTACTGCGGTGTGGTAGGGAATTAAGATTTGGAGAGGAAGTGGAATGCCTTAACCAGTTACTCAGCACCACACGAGGAGAGGTGGAATAATGAGAACATGGATGCTGCACTGCCTGCCCTTGTAAATGCATGTTGACACCTGAAAAGGATGCTGTTGATTCTGTGGTGATCTTTTGAGACAGTATCATGACAAATAGTGCCTGGTACATTCCTCACAGGGTCACTTTGCTCCTTCACTGCGAGTGGTCCAAGTATGAGTCAATGCTAAATCAGGCTGGGGCAGTGCTCTATTGTTCCAGAGTCCTTTCAAAAGTGATCTTCCTGCCCAGGTAGATAAAAAAATTTTGATAAAATGCTTTGAGGGAAAAAAAGCTTTCAAAGATATATCATGGAATAGGGATTATAAATTCTAATTCTATAGTATGAGACAATATATTCACGTAATGATTAAGAAGAGTTTTGTAAATGAGTTCCAATAGTTCATGGATTAGGGACCCAATCTTATGGGGTTCCAGGGGCTCCTGTATAGATTCTTTAGGTTAATCTTTCTATCTATTCAATAGGACTCAGTGCTCAGTCTAGAAGATACCATCAGAGATGCTTAGTTTTGCAGTTCTCAAACTGTGGATTTGTCTCTCCAGATATAAGAGCAAAAAATGTTTTAAAATATATAGAGGTGAGAAACAGACCTCAGCCCTATTGTCCCTCTGAAAATTTGTGTCACAGAGTGTCTAAGAGTGCAAAGTTTCAATGAATAGAAGATTGTTGGGGGTGGAATAGATCTGGACAAGGAGAAGAAGTCTGGAGATAAATGTGAGAAGGGAGGGGACAGACAGTAGAAACAAAAGTGAAACTGTTTGAGCAGCATATTCTAGAAGCCTTGAGGTCTTTTGAGTGTAGCTTCATTGATTTGAAATCTACCATACTATTCTCTCACTAGAGGGGAAAACCTATAACGGCAGCAGCCCATAAAGAGACCCTGTTTAGGAATATTTTAATGAAGTTCCTCTACCTGTGGTTAAGAGGCATGCGTGCAAAACGCAAACAGTGCAACAAAGAAGTGCAAGACCTGGTTGCCCAAATGAAACATTATGAGAAGTGTTCCTTCTCAGGAGGAAGTTGTGTTGAAGATAATGAAACCAACATGTCTGAACATGTAAGATCTTCAGGTTGGTACACTTTTATTTCATACTTTAAGGACTGCTGCTCCTCCTTCTGCTATTCTTGAATTCTCATGTTTGAGCAAAAAATGCATATTATATATATTAGTTGCTACTCTATGGTACTATCATTTTAGATGCAGTTGTGATAAAAAAAAATAAATATCTGAAATAGACAGATCTTCCTTTTACAATTTCACCTTTAAAGTAGTACAGAGTGGTAGTGAATGCATTGAATAATACTAAATGAGTAGTATGGTAATAATTAAATAACTACCTTGACTTATTTGTTTAGGAGAATCCATCCTCAGAGGATTCTGAAGACTATAGAAAATGGTGATCTTGAAGGTGGATAGTTTCAGAGTTATCTGCCAATGATAGTGTTTTAGTCACATCATGTATGTCACATAGCCACAGTATATCACCTGTAGCAAAAAAAAAAAAAAAAAAAAAAAACCAAGATACAACCATAAATAAATTTGTGATAAGAATTGCAGATTACAAAAAGAGGTAATTGATGAAAAAATTGCCCAGGTTGTTTATGCAACAAACTCCCTTCCTTATGATTGAGAACTCACACTTCATTAACATGGTTCAGTCATTAAGACCAGGATACAGTCCACCTAACAGAGCAGATGTTGCAGGTAAATTGCTGGATAAAGTGTATGAAAGAAATTGAGTGGTGTGCAAAATGTCTAGAGGATAAAATTGTTAACCTGAGTCTTGATGGATGGAGCAATATCCACAATGATCTTGTTGTATGTGCTTGTATGACAACAAAAGAAGGGAATATCTTCCCTACAGAAATAATTGATACATCAGGAAATGCACACACACCAGAATACTTACAAGCTATAACAAGCTGTGAAAAAAAAAATTCAAATGTCTAGTATGCAGCTTGGTCACAGACAATGCTGCAAATGTATCCAGGAAGAGAAGAAATTTAGAAGAGAGTCCCAAGCTAACATACAGTTGCAGTGCTCATTTGATGCACCTCCTAGCCAATGACTTCAGTGTTCCAGAAATAAAGGCTAATGTTGTTGAAATTGCAAATTACTTCTGTAACAAATCACTTTGCAGCACCTGCTCTGAAAAAAGTGGGAGGAACCAAGCGAATTCTCCCACAAGATGTGCGATGGAATTCAGTAGTGGACTGTGTTGAGCACTATATCAAGAACTGGCCTAATCGGATGACAGTTTCTGAACAAAATCATGAAAAAACAGATGACGCTGTCACAGCCAAAGTTCTCAATATTTCTCTTAAGCCCAATATTGAGCACATGCTGAGTAGCCTGAAGCCTATTTCTGTAGCCTTGAACAAAATGCAGGGAAATAGCTGTTTTATTACTGATGCTGTTGAAATTTGGAAGGAACTGAGAGATCTTAAAAAAAAGAAATATGCAGAGACAGACTTAAATTACAAGCATTAAAAAAATAAGTGGGACAAGCACCATCTCAAGCTCATTTTGAGAATATTCAATACTTGGTACCAGGATCAAACCTTAATTGCTGAAGAGTTGGCGATCACCCCCTCCATAATGCCAACTATAATAAACTTCAGAGCTTGGGGTGAACCATTCAATATATGTGTTTCCTGATAATGTTTTAAAGAAAGTCACACCAGTGGTGGAAGTCACTTAAACACTTGGATTCAGAGACTGTCAAAGTGATCATCTCACTTTTAACAGCAGTAGCTTCTGCCGCCAGTGTAGAAAGAATATTTTCCTCCTTTGGACTAATTCATTCCAAATTGAGAAATCATTTGGGACCTGAAAAAAGCAGAAGTTTCTCTTTTCCAGATTATGAACAAACAGGAAAATGAAGGTGAAGACTACCAACTTAGCTGCAGAAGCCAATATTTTAAGTTTCTCATGTTAACCTAGCGGAGATAGTTAAATGAAATTAAAAAAATTAAGTCTATTTTAGTTAATTTTAACAAAAACCAACCTGATTTTAAAAACTTGAATGTTCAAATTCAAAAATTCATGCTTGTTTTGTTAATTATATGTTTGCTGTTGAAGAAAAATCCAGAATACATAACATTGTTGTTGTTTTAGTTAACTAAAACAATTTAACATGTCTGGTGATGTTCTCCACCTAATACAAAATGGCAAGAAAATCCTCCAATTAATGATTAACATGTTGAATTGGAGATGTTTATGAAGTCATTGGGATGTGAACTATCTGCTTCAATTACCTTTGCTAAATGAAATAGCCAAACAATCATTCATTTTCTGATATAGCTGTAAAACTGATCTGAAAAGTTTTCAAAATACTTTTAAAAATGTATAGTGTGTGATGGGTTGATCACAGAAATCTCCTGGGAACTGCCACCTGATGTGCCCAGACTACTTGTGCTCCTGCTTTCCTGCCCTGGCAGCTTAGGACTTCAGTACTCTGCCTAGTTTGAGCCAGACCTGCTAGCCTGCTGCAAACCCAGACTCAGGTCTGAACCACATCCCCTAATAGCTGTAGGCTTAACTGAAGGCAGTTTACAGAAGTGTTTCTGTCTTTGATACTCAGATGCCCAACTCCCAATGGGGTCCAAACCCTAAATAAATCCATTTTACCCTGTAAATCTTATACAGGGCAAACTCAAATTGTTTGCCCTCTAACAGAGATATGCACAGCTGTCGTCCCCCCAGTATTAATACATACTCTGGGTTAAGTAAAAAAAGTGATTTTATTAATTACAGAAAGTAGGATTTAAGTGGTTCCAAGTAGTAACAGACAGAACAAAGTGAATTACCAAGCAAAATAAAACCCGCAAGTCTATGTCTAATAAAACTGACTACAGACAAAACCTCACCAGTTCCAGTAAGCTTCCTTTTACAGACTAATCTCCTTCTAGTCTGGGTCCAGCAATCACTCATACCCCCTGTAGTTACGGTCTTTTGTTCCAGTTTCTTTCAGGTATCCTTGGGGGTGGAGAGGCTATCTCCTTAGCCAGCTGAAGACAAAATGGAGGGGGTCTCCCACAGGCTTAAACAGACTCCTGGGGTGGAGACCCCCTCCTTTCTCCTGTGCAAAGTCCAGCTTCAAGATGGAGTTCTGGAGTCACCTGGGCAAGTCACATGTCCATGCATGACTCAGTTTTACAGGCAGAAGCCATTGCCCACATGGTATTTCGAATGTCTCCAAGACGACTTGTGGATTGGTGCATTCCAAGATGCATTGTTCCTTAAGTGCTTCTTGATTGGGCACTTAACTTTGCCAGTTCTTCTCCAGGAACTGACCAAATGCTCTACTAAGGTTATTTAGTAATCAAGCCAGTACAGGGCCAATATTCATAAAACTTTGAATACAAAAATGACACATGCATACAAATAGGATTAATAGATTCAGTAGATCATAACCTTTACATAGATATGTTACATGGCATATGTATCAGAACATTCCAGTTATGTCATACATTCATGAGCATATTTCCATAAATCCTTGAGGGGCACCATCACAGTGTGTACCTTCTAAAAATGAAGCCTACATCTACCCCTGAGTTGTAAAGAATATGTATTATAACCACCACCAAGAATGCACTTTTTATGTAGAAATCCATGATTAAATAGAGTCTTCCTGAATTGATTTAAATCAAATCCACCCTGCTTCCTTCAGACTTGAGAGTCTGCTAAAGGTAACCATGACACTCTATGAGACAAGCCTCCCATTTCTATCTGTACAACAAAAGGTGTCTTGTCTCCTGTCCTGCCTCACCACAGGCATCAGCTATTGGAGAGTGCTGCAGCAATGTGCCCCGGGTGGCCCTGCAGAGACCTTGCCTTTGGTGAAAGGTCAGATTAGGGAACAAACAAATGACTAGGGAGGGAAACAGGGTGAGTTTGGGGAGGGATTCTTCTCTCTCCTCTTGGGGTAGGAGACTATTTGGGGGAGAGCCTGAGGACTATTGGAGACTCCTGGTGAACCTGATGGTCTTCTGCAGAAGAGTGAGGACAGGAATTAGAAGCTGAGTGGTGGCTAGAGAGGGTGTAAATGGACCAGTAAGTAGAGGTATCTGAAATCATGACACAAGCAGCACTGAAGAGTTGAACCCATCCTTCACAGATCACACAGCAACCAGCAGAGATCATGACCCAAGTGGACTCCTTGATTCAAAGATATAGCAACATACAGGAGTGTGGTTGGAGAATATGGACAGGTGGGGCAGTGAGGTAGGTAGAGAGTTTGATTAATGCAAATGATTGGCTAAGGACTGTGCCGGCAGCTAGTCTATACCAAAGCATCCTATTATTTTCTTTACCCTGTCCTTTTGTTACCTTCCCCATAACATTTATGTGTTTCATCCAACTATTACATCTTGTCTTTTATACAGTAAGCTCTTTGAGGAATGGATTGTAATTTACTATATATTTGTATGATCCCTAGTATAATGGGGCCCTGACCTGGTAGGGGGCTCTAGGCACTACAACCATATAACGATGATAATACAAATGACAAATGGTGCAGCAGGGTCTCTGTGACAGGGTTCAGGACTCACCACTGCAGCATCTCCCGCTGGCATCTCAGGGAATTAGGTCTGTCCAGTGCAGATCAACCTCTGCTGGTGGTGTCCCATCCATCTCTCACCCTGCTGGCATCTGGACCCATGTTGCTCCTTGCTCAGCAGCATCCTCTTCAGGACGCTGCCCTCCAGCAGTGCCCACTGCTCCAGTCTAGCCCCCTTCCAGGGGTTTGGTGTTATCAGCAGTCCACAATCTACTTGCTGTAGTGGCCAGCTGCAGCCTCAGAGTCTAGCCCCTTGTTGCTGGGACCAGCCACAGCCTGGATCCAGCCATGCTCCTCTTCAGCCAGGTGTAGCATAAGAGGGTAGAAGGGGACCCAGGCCCACCCACTACTCTGGGTCCTGACCCAGGAACCCTCTAGCAGCAGCCTACCCACCCTCCTTCCCTCACCCTGCTATTATCACTGGGTTGCTTCCCCTTCAGCTCTATGCACCTGCCCAGCCCTTGGTATCTAGGCCAGCAGCCTGGGGTTTTCCTTGGCCAGAGCTCCCCAGCTCCTTCTGCTCTTCCCCAGCACTGCTCTAGCCAAGGTGCTACCTTTCAGCTCAAGAGCCAGTTCTCCTCCCTTGCCCACCAGGGAGAGACTACCTTGCTCTTTGCTAGGCAGCCTTTATATAGGGCCTATGCCGGCCCTGATTGGCTGCCTCTCCCCCTGCCCCGACTGGCTCTCCTCAGGCCTTCTCTGATTGGCTGTGGGTCTGCGCAGCCTCTCTGGCCTGGTTCAGCCCTTCTTCTCAGGGGGGTGGGGCACCGCCCCACCACAGTCTCAATCAGCACAATTTCTCACTTGTGAATACCGTCAGAGCAGCAAAGTGTGGCACAGCTGGAAACTGAGTATCTTAGTGTGTTTGTTATAATTGGAGCTTATTGGAAGAGAACAATTCTGTTTCATATCAACTTTCAAGGTTTCAGAATCTGTTTTTCTTCCATACTGGAATGAAAACAAAACCTTTAGAACATTTTCACACACACACGCGCGCGATAAAAAGAGGGAGAGTGTGTGAGACACGCTATAGGTACTGACCAGGGGTACATCTACACAGCAAACCAGATCCCACAGGAGCAAGTCTACAGACTCAGGCTTATACTATGGCAGCGTGGACAGTTAGGCTTGGGCTGGAGCTCTAGGGAGGAGGGTGAGCTTCAGAGCCCGAGCTCAAACTCCTACATTGCTATTTTTTGCACCGTAGTGCAAGCCCTGTGAATCTGAGTCCATAGACCCAAGTTCTGAGACTTACTGTCCTGGAATCCTGCTTGCTGTATAGACATACCCTGGGGGACCCTGATTCTGCCTGACTCAGTAGTTTTCGTTGTCCCATATCACTCCAAATCAGCATATCCCAGGACAGTTCCATCACCATCCAGCTACAGAATCTCTCTCTCATTCTGTCCATCCTGGACTCAAAAACCTTTTGAAACCATTATGTCTCCCAAAATGTTTCAGTTTCAACAAACAGCATATTTTGTTGAAAGTTAGTTTAGTCAAAAATGTCCTGTCCAGCTCTAGTTATAATTACAGGGCTGCTGTGTAAAGGGGAAGTGGAGTGCAGGATGCCTTGCAATTGCAAAGCAAGACATAGGCAGAGGGGTGTTGAAATAGGGGTAGTAACCTACACCTCCATGTTTTTGGGGGTATGTCATTCAACATATATCTTATTTTATACTTAGGGTCAATCCCTATGCTCAGAGCCTCCAATGAGAGAGCCCTATTGGTTCCCAGTCACTATGCTTTTGTCCATTGGTTGCATACATGCACACACACACACACACACACACACATACACTTCCTCAACCTCATATAACACCCTACCCACTGAGCACAGCCCCTTTAGTTTAATCTAACCTACAAAGAAGCAGTGGTTTCTAGATAACAGACAACTTTTCTGCTGCTGCACATCATGAAGCAAACAGGAGAGTCTGGTTTGCATCACAGAAGCCTGTATACAAAGCTGCTGCCCATCAGTGGTGTCTTGGTTTGGGGCAGTGGCATAGGCTGCTGTTCATGTGTCTCAAATATTATTGACTTTTTCAACCTGATCTTAGCCCAGTCCTGGCCCTTGGGATAAACAAAATCAAGGTGATCATTGTATCTTTCTGTATATCAAGCAGAGACCTTTTTCTATTGCCCCCAGTGAAGCTAGCATTATGCTTAAATTCTATTATCGGAGCTGGTTTCGTTGTTTTGAACAACTTGAGAGCAAAGCTGCCTGGTGACTCACTGCACTTTGCATGGAGCTGATTTCTTGTGGGCAGGGGACCGTTGAGTAGTGTTCTCCATGGGTGGTTTTGTGGTCTCTTTCTCTCTCTTGGTGCTTACAACCAGTAGAGTGCACTCGCAGTACCTGTCCATTACAAAGCGCTTCCCTAGTCTTCCTCCCTTCCAGTGGCCTATTTGCCTATCACAGAGCAAGTTTACCATATTGTAGATGAAGGTGTTCCAGAATCAGGGTGCTGTGCAGTCCTTTGGTGAATAGATACATAGATTCTACGGCCAGAAGGGACCATTGTGATCATCTGGTCTGACATCCTGTATAACACAGTCTGTAACATTTCCCCCAAATAATTCCTAGAGCAGATCTTTTAGAAAAACATCCAAGTTTGATTTAAAAATTGTCAGTAATGGATAATCCACCATGACCCTCGGTACATTGTTCTAATGCAGTGGTCCCCAAACCTTTTACCTTGTGCCCCCCCTTACTCTTGTCCACACCCTGCCCCCAGAGCCAAGGCTGGGAACAAGGCTGCAGCTGTGGGAGAGGGGGGACATAGATGGGGTAAGAGGGCCTCGGCTGGGGCCAAAGATGGGGCAGGGGTGCTTAGGCTGGCAGCCAGGGCCCTGGAAGCGAGGCCAGGAGTGGAGCTGGGTGGTGCTCCCTCCCCACATCCCACAGGGGTTGGCCCGGGCCCCAGCTTTACCCCCCAAAACATTCCTCTGCAGCTCCCCCCTCTGTTCTAATGGTTAATTACCCTCATTGTTAAAAATGCACACCTTATTTCATGTCGGAATTTGTCTGCCTTCGACTTTCAGCCACTGGATTGGGTTATACCTTTCTCTGCTACATTGAGAAGCCCTCTATCAAATAGTTGTTGCTCCTGTACATACTTATAGACCATAATCAAGTTACTCGTTAATGTTCTTTTCATAAGATAGATCGACTGAGTTCTTTGAATCCCTCACTCTCTAAGGTATTTTTTTCTAGTCTTTTAGTCATTCTGGTGGCTCTTCTCTGAGCCCTCTCCAATTCACCAACATCTTTCTCGAACTGTGGACACCAGAACTGGACACAGCAGTGGTGTCACCATTGGCAAATACAGAGGTAAAATAACCTCCCCATTCCTACTTGATATTCCTGTTTATAATTCCAAAGATCACATTAGCTCCTTTGGCCACAGTGTGACACAGGCAGATCATGGTCAGCTAATTATTCACCATGACCTAAGTTCCCTGTAAGCTGCACGGCTGTGCAGCAGCACATTTAGTACCGCACAGGCGCTCAGGGAACCCACCCTGGGATCTGCCGCGGCGGGGGAGGGGTGGTCCTCCCCCAGCTCCAAACTAGCCCAGCCCCCAACCTGCCGCAGTGGCGTGGCCCAGACCCAGCCGTGGCCGGGGCAGCGTGGTGCAGCCTGGATCCAGCCACAGCGGGGGCGGCTTGGGCTGGACCCGGGCGGCCCAGCCCGATCTGTTGTGGAGCACCCCTGCCGAAACCCAGCCCCAACCCAGACCTGGGGTGCCAGGGGTGCCCCTCCCTGAACCCAGCCCTGGCCTGGACCTGTGGGGGCTGGGGGAGGGGCGCCTATCCTGAGGCGCCAGCCCCTGGGCTGCCACGGCGGGGAGAGGCGCCCCTCCCCCGCAGCCCAGGTGGTGCTGCAGGGAGAGAGTTGGGGGGAGTCCTCTCTCCTCACTGTAGCCCTGGAGCTCCCTCCTGAACCCAAAACCCCTCATCCCCGGCCCCACCCCAGAGCCTGCACCCTCAACTGGAGCCCACCCCCTCACCCCAGCCCTCTACCCCAGCCCTGAGCCCCTCATCCCCGGCCCCACCCCAGAGCCCGCACCCCCAGCCAGAGCCCTCACATCCCTGCACCCCAACCCTCTGACCCAGCCCTGAGCTCCCCCCCACACGCTGAACCCCTCGGCCCCACCCCCAACACATTAATTTTGTTATGTGCACTGATATGAGGTGATGTGTCACACATCACCTCCGTATTGGTGCATATAACAAAATTCATTCCGCACATGTGTGAGAAAAATTAGAGGGAATACTGACCATAAGCCCCAAATCTTTTTCAGAGTTACCCTTGATTGAGAATAGAATCCACTATCCCGTAAGTATGGTTTACATTCTATGTTCGTACATGTATACATTTATGTCTAGCCATTTTAAAATGCATATTATTTGCTTGCACCCACCTTACCAAGCGATCCACATCGATGTCATCTGAAAACTTTATGAGTGATGATTTTATGTTTTCATCCAACTCACTGATAAAAATATTAAGTAGTGTAGGGCCAAGAACTGATCCCTGAGGGACCCACTAAAAACACACTTGCTTGATGATGATTCCCATTTACGGTTACTTTTTGAGACCTATCAGTTGACCATCTTTGAATCCATTTTATGTGTGCCATGTTAATTTTGTATTATGCTAGTTTTTTAATCAAAATGTTGTGTGGTACGAAGTCAGACACCATATAGAAATCTTAGTATATTACATGAACACTATTACCTTTATCAACTAAATTGATATTTTTATTTGAGCACAAGACCTATAATTACCTGGGTTATCCCGTTTACCCTTTTAAAATATTGGCACCACAGTAGCTTTTTTCTTGTCTTCTGAAACTTTCCCAGTGTTCCAAGACTTATTGAAAAGCAACGTTAATGGTTCAGCAAGTCCCTCAGCCAGCTCTTTAAAAACTCTTGGATGCAAGTGATCCAAACCTGTTGATTTTAAAATGTCTAACATCAGTAGCTGCTCTTTAACAACCTCCTGAGGTACTAGTGGAATGGAAAGAGTATTACAGGATGGTTCCTTAATTAGTGTTCCATTTTTTATAGGGAAAGGATTATTCAGGTATGAAAATATGGTGCAGTAGCCATTAGCAGGGTACATTTCTTTTTGGTAATATTTCTCCTGTGCTTACCCTGAACAGGCATGATGTGAGGTTTTTACCTCATTCATATAGGTCTTTTGCATTTCTGATGTCTGGTAAGTTTCTTGGGTCTGTATGGGTTCTTCCAATTACTCAGAGGCCACCATATAGACCCAGATGGGTGCCTGAGTCCAAAAGGAGGATAGGGTCACCCCTGCATTTGGTTATGATTAGGGTGACCAGATGTCCCATTTTTAAAGGGACAGTCCTGTTTTTTGGGACTTTTTCTTGTATGGGCGCCTATTACCTCCCACCCCTGTCCCATTTTTTCACAGTTGCTATCTGGTAACCCTAGTTATGATTGAGCACTCCAGTGGCTGGGTACCATAGCTTCATGTGACAACTGAGAAGCCTGGTGGCTGAATGTACAGCTTAAGACAGAATGACCAGGCAGATTGCATGCTCAGAGCCAGGGCTGACTTCAAAAATCCAGCAATATCCATGTTCACCTTTGAAAATTCCTGTGATTTTTGAGAGACAAGGTGGGTGAGGTAATATCTCTTACTGGATCAATGTCTGTTGGTGAGAGAGACAAGCTATTGAACAACACAGAGCTCTTCTTCAGGGTGAGTTTGCCAAATCATCTTTTCTGAAAACTCCCCTGCACCTTCCAGGAACTTCCCCCCTCCCTCAGAGTTTTGGCCATTGTAATATTGCTTAAATATAAGCATTGTGCTATGAAACCTTGAAATTAGGGCTGTCAAGTGATTAAAAAAATGAATCGTGATTAATCGCATGATTAAAAAAACTAATCACAATTAATCGTGCAATTAATTGCATCATTAATAATAGAATACCATTTATTTAAATATTTTTTAATATTTTCTATATTTTCAAATATATTGATTTCAGTTACAACACAGAATACAAAGTGTACAGTGCTCACTTTATATTTATTTTTGATTACAAATATTTGCGCTGTAAAAAAAAAGCAGCCAGAATTATCTCCCATAAATGTAAACAAACTTGTTTCTCTTAGCAATTGGTTGAATAAGAAGTAGGAGTGAGTGGACTTGTAGGCTCTAAAGTTTTACATTGTTTTGTTTTTGAGTGCAGTTATGTAACAAAAAAAATAGATATTTGTAAGTTACACTTTCATGATAAAGAGATTGTACTACAGTACTTGTATGAGGTGAATTGAAAAATACTATTTTGTTCATCATTTTTACAGTGCAAATATTTGTAATAAAAATAATAATATAAAGTGAGCACTGTACACTTGGTATTCTGTGCTGTAACAGAAATCAATATATTTGAAAATGTAGAAAAACATCCAAACATATTTAATAAATTTCAATTGGTATTCTATTGTTTAACAGTGTGATTAAAACTGCGATTAATCACAATTAATTTTTTTAATCACAATTAATTTTTTTGAGTTAATCGCATGAGTTAACTGTGATTAATTGACTGTCCTACTTGAAATCATGCAATTCTGCACTTGATGTACTATGCACTAGTGCTAAGTACATTGCAGAAACTCCTCCATTTCTACCAGCAATGCTCTGAAACACTGCCACTTTGTGGTAATTTAAAGTTATGGCCGACACAGAGCATATGTCCTGAAGTCGGTTGTGCTCAAATAAAAATTCAGAAATAAATGATAACTTAGCACTAGGGCTGGTTACAATGGTGCATATTTTTTGTGAAAAATGTACTGAAGTTTAATTTTTTTACAATTCAAATAGCTCTAGCAAGCACAATGAAGCACTTTTCCAGATATTTATTCAGCGGTTCACGGTCTATGTCGTGCCTCCACAGTTGTAGTTTACAGAGTGTGGGAGGGGCTATCAAGTCCAGGTTTGGGGCTCCAGGTTTGGGGGGGCTCAGGGCTGGGGCAGAGGGTTGAGGTGTGGGAGGGGCTCAGGACTCTGGGCTGGGGATGCAGGCTCTGGGATGGGGCCAGCAATGAGGGGTTTGGAGTGCAGGAAGGGGCTCCTGGTTTGGGTGGGGGCTCAGGGCTGGGGCAGGCGATTGGGGCGCAGGGTGGGGCACGGGCTTACCCTGGGTGGCTCCTGGTCAGCGGCACAGAGGGGGTGCTAAGGCAGGCTTCCTGCCTGTCCTGGCACCACAGACCGCACTGCGCCCTGGAAGTGGCCAGCAGCAGGTCCGGCTCCTAGGCAGAGGTGTGCAAGCGACTCTGTGCGGCTCTCGCCCACTGTTCCCCCCTCAGCTCCCATTGGCCGATTCCCAGCCAATGGGAGTGAGGAACTGGTGCTCGGGGTGGGGGCAGCATGTGAAGGCCCCTCCCCGCCCCCCCGCCTAGGAGCTGGACCTGCTGCTGGCCACTTCCGGGGCACAGCACGGTTTCAGAACAGGTAGGAACTAGCCTGCCTTAGCCAGGCAGCACCGCTGACTAGAGCCACCACGACCCAGTACTGGGTCACAACCCACAGTTTGAAAACCACTGGTCTACAGAACTCAGTTCCAGGGAGCAAGGTGGGCAGGCCTACAGTTTAATTTCCCTTAATTTTCCTATAAATAACGAGAGATAAATTTCCTTTGTTCTTGGGATTTTTCAGAAGGTACCACTCAATTTCTATGCACCGACTGTGCTAGTGATCATACTAGATGTAAAAGCAGGTCTGTCTCAAACCAATTGCATTTGGAATGGGGCAACAAAGTCCTGGCCCTGGATGGTGCCTGGACGCTCAAATCCCATCTTTTCATATAGCAATTGAGGGCAAATAGCACCAGGTTGAGTCGTTAAATCAGTGAGTGTGTGCACTACAAATTTCACACTGCCCACTCATCCTGGGTTCCCTAAGAGACACTGATGTAGGGCCTGGTTTCAGCTTCCCTCCAAGCCTCCTTTCCTTGCTCAGCAAGCCTGGAAAAAAAATCAGAGTCTAAGAAATTATTCTCGTAACCTCCTTGTCCTCCAGTGCCCCCGCCCTTGCTAAACAATGCACTAAACTGCACCCAGCAGCCTCGCTGGGTGTAAGAACAAGGAGCAGGAAGCAGCCCTGCCTGCCGCGAGCTGTCATCTGACTGCTCTCACGTGAGACGTTAAACACACCATCCCCAGCCAAAGACTGCTGCATCCTCCCCATTGCCAGCCATGCTGCTGCTGCTCCTCTGCCTGCTCCTTTGGCCGCAGGGATGCAGTGCGCGCTATGATCCTACCTGGGAGTCTCTGGATTCCAGACCACTTCCGACCTGGTTTGATGAAGTCAAATTTGGCATTTTCATCCACTGGGGCGTGTTCTCCGTGCCCAGCTTCGGCAGTGAGTGGTTCTGGTGAGCCTTCCATGCGTTTGACTCTCAGCTCCTCACTTCCTCCTTTATGCCTCTTTAACCTCCCCTTGCTCTTTCTGTCGACAGAGCAGCCTGTTGTTCTTTCTTCTTTCCCTAACAAAGCTGCACCCTGTAGTAAACAACCTTTCACTCTCCATTCCCTCCCCCCCCCCAGTGTATGTGGTAATTATTCCCTTGTCTCTTAGCAGTAAAATCTGGCCCTACTAGTCTGAACACAGCTCCCTAATTTGGAGAATGTTTTCAACCCAAACCTAGATGTGGATCCCCATGATGTAAGTGAATTGAACCAAAACCTCACATCTGAGCATCCTTGAACGTGGGGAGTGTTTAAAATGTAACCCCACAAACAAATTTTGCAAGTGTGCTCCTGTATTTATAGCGGGCTGGCCAAAAACCACAAATCAGAGCAATTGTGGAGTTTTGGGGGTATCCATAATCCAGGTCTGACGTTTGAGCCTATATTTAGTGAACTAATGAAATTGGATTTTTTTAATGTTATGTTAATGGTTGTGATTTTTAAAGAGATCCTTTCCAAAGAAAAGAGAAAACTCAGGTCCTGCAAACACTTACACATGGGTAAACTATTTGACACATGTGAGTGTTCACAGAATCAATCCCTTTGTCTGGAAAACTGATTTACCATTTCTATGCTACAGTCTGCCACTGACTTTCTGTGTGATCTTGAAGAAGTCACAAATCTCTTCTGCTATTTGTAAAATTGAGGTAATAAGATCTCTGTCACGGGGATATTATAAGGCTTAATTAAATAATTTTAGTAAAGGTATATACATGCAAAACATGATTTTCTGAACGCAGAATTTTGACAACACATAGTAGAGCTGCAGGGGATGGGTTTAAACAGCTCTGATGTGGGCTGCACTTTACTTAACTTTTCTGGACAAAGAATAAAGATGATGTCTTGACTGCCTTTGATACCAACTACAGTTTAATAGAATATTCTTAGTACAGTGTAAAATATTCTTGACTGAAATGCCATCTCTATTTTGAGAGTGTTAATGCTGTCTATTCTATTAACTCCTGAAAGTACTCATGCATCTGATGTAGAGCAAAAAGGCTCTACCTCAATCATAAATATACCAAATGTACCAAAAATAGAAAAGAAAGCTTTGGCCATGATACAGACCCTTCCAAAAGAAAGGTTATAGTTGAAGTGTCATTGCAAAAAAATCACTTTTCCTTCCTAGTATATTAACCATACAGATCCATCCACTGGCAAAACTATCCTCCTTTTGTAAAATATTTCCAAATCCTCCCTTACACTTTCAGTGCCAGTTGTCCTCAAACTTTTATATGTGGATTTTTTTTATGGGCTGGGCACTCTGTGCAGTCATTTAGAAAATAATGGAGTTGTACAGGCTGTAAATGAGGGCAGAATTTCCCCCTAAAATAGAAATGATCTTGTAAACCCCTCCTCTCCCCAATCCTGACTGCAGACTTTCCTATGATAAACTACAGTGTTTGATTACACAAAAAAGAAACGTTAAGGTGGTACAAGATTAAAATAAACTCACTTTAAAGCAATGGATGAGGCTGCTTGATTATGTCCCCCCGCATTTTGTATTTGAGCTGTTATTTATTAGCCATGTTCCAGATTTTGCTCTTACATTGGTGTTAATGTGGACTATTGACTGTAAATAGTAACTATTGACTGTAAATAGCATTTACACTTGTGATTTACCCTCATTTACCCTGTCATTACAGCCTTCTATTTGTTAGTACAAACTTTCTTCCTTGGCCTGCAGCTGTTCCCACTTCTCTGATCTCAGCAGATCACTTTTCAGTTTGTTTCTTTTGGAATTTCAATTCTGTCCATTTTAATGTCATTAGCAACCGGTGCATGGCAAAGGAGAAGAGAGGGGAAGGTGGGGTCAGTTTCCTTAGACACTAAAATGTCTTGAGATTGCAACTATTTTTCCACAGGACGATTTCTGGGCCTTTTCGTCCAGCTTTTTCCCCACAAGGGGCCAGGTTCTGTTCTCACTTATGTCCATGTTAATTTGGGTTAACTTTATTGCTATCAGCAGAGTTACTCTGGATTTACGTGAGTATTGCTGAGATCAGACTCTGATCCTCAATTTGGGATTTAAACACATTTTTAAAAAATTCAGTTTATTTTCCTCCCCAGTTTTGAATGACCAGTGTGTGTCTAAGCTTACCTAGGTCTTTGCTGCTCTGCCTCACTCTCTGAAACCTAATGACTGTAACCCCACAAATCCTTACTACTGGCCATAGCATTTCTACAGTGAGACTCATGCTACCCCATGCTATGCCCATAGACAATAGAACTGTTTATGTAGTAAGCAGTATTGTTGTAGCCATGTCGGTCCCAGGATAACAAGGTGCATGAGGTAATATATTTTGTTGGCCTAACTTCTGTTGGTGAAAGAGACAAGATTAAGAGCTACACAGAGCTTGTTTCTTTGACCAACAGAAGTTGGTTCAATAAAAGATATGATTTCACCCACCTTTTTTCCTCTCTGTGGAAAACACTAATCCACAGGACTGGTGCTGGACATTTTGCTGCCCTAAGAATTCCTCCTACCTGTAATTGGGCTGGCATCCACCTCTCTGGCTGATTCATGCCTGCAATTGCTCAGCTTTAAATAGGGAAGCACTCCCCTGGCTGTGGTTCTTTTGGCAGGTCTTCATTGACTAGCCCTCCAGCTGAGTCACATACACTGTCCCCCCTTCTGGGGTATACAGTCTCTAGTTCTTGCTCATGGCCCTAGTATGGGGCCATAGCACAAGGGCATCCTTCCCCAAGGCACTACTTTCTTTAACAGCCCAAGAGGGGTCCATCTCAGTAGGTGTCCTTTTGGCAGCCCTTGACTGGGCTCAGCTTTCAACCAGACCAGCAGAGTCCATCATGGTACCCTCACCTGGTCTGGTGAGCTTCTGGGCTTGGTCCCCTGGACTCAGCTTGCCCTCACTGATCTGTCAGCAGTCCTGCTGCTCTTCCAGCCAGCCAAGCACCCATTTCTCCCTCTGCAAACTCCAGGCAGTAACTGACTGCTCTGCTGCTTCTTTTTATATGGCCCTTCTGCCCCCTGATTGGTCACTCCAGGAGCCCCTCTGATTAGCAGTTCTCCTAAAACCACTCTAGGCTGCTGGGAGGACTTCTCCTCTGCTCTTTTCTGGAGCGGGCTATGGCAGGGCCGTGAGGCTTCTAGACCTAGTCCACCCTGTCACACCTCATACCTGTGCTGGTGTGGGGGACAACCACACTGGAGACCTGCTTCTGTCTGTGTGGCAATTTTTGGCTGCTGCTCATGTGGGGTAGAGGCCCATCCTTAAAGGAGCAAAACTCCCTAAAAGTTGTGCTTGGGGTGGGGGTAGATGGAGCAGTGAGATGGCTGTCATCCCAAGTAGCTACTGCAAAGTGGGGGTGCCCTTTAAGAGGCAGAAGCAAAAAAGCTGTGCTGTGCTTGGTGGTATGGCTGCTCTTACTCTTCTACAGGGGGACACAGTTAAAGAAGTCCATGCCTGTGCTGGTCCAGAACCAGGGGTGTTCCTACAAAACTGGCACCCAACGTAGCTGCCTATGTCCCACACCAGCCCTGTATGCCTGGTAGTAAGTTTTCAGCATTTGGCCCCTAAATAAGACTATCTTTTCCACACCCCCATCAAATTTTAGCTGGTGTACAACACAGCTCAGTAGGAAACTCTGGGAGTCCCTCAAATGAAGTCCTTGAGGAAGGTAGACCAAGGTGCCTCCAAATATCAAAGCTATTATTGCCTGAGGCAGTTTTATGTTATTTCCAGTGTACTTCCACAGTATGTCTGTGACAGTGTGCACCGCCCTTTAGAATGGCAAAACAGGAATTGATTATTATAACTGTATATATTTTTTAAATGTCATTGGATATTTTTATTGTGTATTTGGAAGGTGGTATTGGCAGAAGGAAAAGAGACCGGCCTATGTAAAATTTATGGAGACAAATTACCCTCCTGGCTTCAGTTATGAAGATTTTGGCCCTTTGTTTACAGCCGAGTTTTTTGATGCCAACCAGTGGGCAGATATTCTGAAGGCTTCTGGTGCAAAATATGTTGTCTTGACTTCAAAACATCATGAAGGTAAATAGAACGTGTGCAAGTGCTGGCAATTGTTGCAGTTCATGGTTCATTTCTTCTAGCAGAACAAAAACCCAGGTGAAGTTATCTTGTCCAGCTGACTAGATGCTAAAAACCTGGCAGGAATAAAAGTGGTATTTGTTAGCCCATATCCCCTATAAAAGGCTGGAACATTGATAGAAGGAAGAATTTGTTATCACATTATTTCTCCTGCTATAGGTTGCAATGACTGAAGTTAAGAGTGCTGCAGAGCTTCCTACAACAGCCATAGAAGTTGTTAATGTCTGACTGTTGCGTAATTTAGCTCTAGGCTTTTTATTGCTTAATGAACCAGAAGAGTAAATCGTGTTCTGTTTCATATAGAACATTACTGTGTGCAGAGAGTTTGTTAGCTCTGTACCTTTCTCCAAGAAATGTACAATGTGCTCTTGGGAGTCGGTTAAGATTTTGAAATATGCACAATTATATTTCAACATTAGTAGCCTGATTCCTATTATTACTGCTGCAGCTAGAAGCCCAAATCAAGATCAGGTCTCCGTGATACTAGGTGCTATACATACCCATAGTAAGAGACTACTTAGTGCAGAAACTGAGAGTTATGTGTCATTTGTAGACATGGTATAAACAATTTTTAACATCTTGGTATTGGATTCTTCTTCTAAAGAAAGGAATATTATGGTTATACATAACTAGAGATTTCAGTGATAGGGCAAGCAGAAGTGGGGAGAGCCTACTTCTTCTTTCTGGGGAGCTGCAGAAGAGGGAAGAGCCTACTTCCTCTTCCTGGGGAGCTGCAATCAGCATGTGTGTTTGACTAATAGCATAGCATATATAAGAATATGCTTACAGTGCTTTTTATTCTCTTTTTATCCTTCAACTTTCTCTTTCTAGGTTTTACTTTGTGGGGGTCCAAATACTCTTGGAACTGGAATGCTGTCAACATAGGACCAAAACGGGACATTGTGGCTGAACTAGCAACATCTATAAGAAACAGGACGGATTTGCACTTTGGGCTGTATCACTCTCTCTTTGAATGGTTCAATCCTCTCTTCCTTTATGATGCCTCCAATGTATTCAAGACAAGACAGTTTCCAACAGCCAAGTCATTGCCTGAGCTCTATGAGATTGTGGCTAAATACCAACCAGAGATCCTCTGGTCTGATGGGGATGGTAATGCACCAGATACTTACTGGAACAGCACTGGATTTTTAGCCTGGCTGTATAATGACAGGTGTCTTGTTTTTATCATATATTTAGCTCTTAAATTGGAACTTTGGCCAGGCTATAGCTTCTGTCTCATTTTCCATATATTGTGTGGGATCCATTGTTTCACTTAATGGGCACTTAACCATGTCATCTGCCACTTAATTTCCCTGCAATATAAGGGATCAAGTCAGGGAAGAGCATTCCCTTTAACAAGCAAATTATTAGACATGGCTGAAAAATTATGAACATTTTTCATGAAAAATGTCAAGCAGGTCCATAAGTTGTTCCATTAACATGGTCTGGCCATTCTATCTATTTTTATTCTCCTGTAAGTAACAGTCATCTACCATGATGGCAAGTAGGGTGGTTTTGTTAAGAATATGATCATAGAATATCAGGGTTGGAAGGGACCTCAGGAGGTCATCTAGTCCAACCCCCTGCTCAAAGCAGGACCAATCCCCAATTAAATCATCCCAGCCAGGGCTTTGTCAAGCCTGACCTTAAAAACTTCTAAGGAAGGAGATTCTACCACCTCCCTAGGTAACGTGTTCCAGTGCTTCACCACCCTCCTAGTGAAATTTTTTTTCCTAATATCCAACCTAAACATCCCCCATTGCAACTTGAGACCATTAGTCCTTGTTCTGTCATCTGGTACCACTGAGAACAGTCTAGATCCATCCTCTTTGGAACCCCCTTTCAGGTAGTTGGAAGCAGCTATCAAATCATTCTTCTCTTCTGCAGACTAAACAATCCCAGTTCCCTCAGCCTCTTTTCATAAGTCATGTGTTCCAGTCCCCTAATCATTTTTGTTGCCCTCTGCTGGACGCTTTCCAGTTTTTCCACATCCTTCTTGTAGTGTGGGGCCCAAAACTGGATACAGTACTCCAGATGAGGCCTCACCAGTGTTGAATAGAGGGGAACGATCACATCCCTCGATCTGCTGGCAATGCCCCTACTTATACATCCCAAAATGCCATTGGCCTTCTTGGCAACAAGGGCACACTGTTGACTCATATCCAGCTTCTCGTCCACTGTAACCCCTAGGTCCTTTTCTGCAGAACTGCTGTTGAGCCATTCGGTCCCTAGTCTGTAGTGGTGCATAGGATTCTTCCGTCCTTAGTGCAGGACTCTGCACTTGTCCTTGTTGAACCTCATCAGATTTCTTTTGGCCCAATCCTCTTATTTGTCTGGATCCCTCTGTATCCTATCCCTACCCTCCAGGGTATCTACCTCTCCTCCCAGTTTAGTGTCATCTGCAAACTTGCTGAGGGTGCAATCCACGCCATCCTCCAGATCATTAATGAAGATATTGAACAAAACCGGCCCCAGGACCGACCCTTGGGGCACGCCGCTTGATACCGGCTGCCAACTAGACATGGGGCCATTGATCACTACCCGTTGAGCCCGACGATCTAGTCAGCTTTCTATCCACCTTATAGTCCATGATCAGGACACTTTCTTCACAGACCGTGCCTTTGACACTGCACATAAGACACAGTACATATTCAAGGATCTGTACTGTAATCTATTTCCATGGCAGACAGTCGGAGGCGTGCCTGAGTAAGGAGTGCAGAAGCGGGTCCATTCACTACTCTCATTCTGTGTAAGACCTCAGATTTCTTACCCATTTGCATTATGTAAAGAGGAAAATTAGGAATACAGAAGTCATCTTGAATGTGAATTTCTGGGGAAAAGAGCTGACATTTAGTCTAAATAATTAAAAATCATAATCATTTGTTTAAAATTTCTGTAATTTCAGCCCAGTTCGGGATACAGTTGTAACAAATGATCGTTGGGGAGTTGGCAGCATTTGTAAACATGGTGGATACTACACCTGCAGCGACCGCTATAACCCAGGACACCTTCTGCCTCATAAGTGGGAAAACTGTATGACCATAGACAAATGGTCATGGGGTTATAGGAGGAATACTCAGCTAAATGATTACCTCACGATTGAAGAACTGGTAAAGGTACAGTAAGACAGAGATACGGTATACAACATCTGGCCAGTACTTCTGATTATTATAGTTCACCAATGTAATGGTAAGAAATAACTAATTATGTGACCTCTTGATGATCATTTCCTTTGATTATATTATCAAACTAAGTTCAGTAATGGCTCTATCTTAACTGTGCAGATCCTATGGTTTGATTCTCCTCTCTCTTACACCAGTTTGACTTCAGTGGAATTATTTGTGATTTACACACGTGTAAGCAAGATGAGGATCAGGCCCATAAATTCCACTCAGTTACTTTTATTGCAAATGAAAGAGGCAAGCACTTCCTCTTCTTTCTGTCTTTAAGGTTCTCTCTGCTCCTACTCTATGGTGACAAATATGAAGTAATAATAAGCCATGGATATTTAGTATTCTTCTAAGTATTTAGTATTCTTCTAAGTATTTTATGCAAATTATACACTTCAAGTGTTTGTGGCATTTAAATACAAAAGAGTCATTATTGTTTCTGTAGTTTTCTACTCATATCTCCCAGAATATTCTGCCAGCAACACTCAGGGAACCAATCCTGCTGCTACTGAAGTCAATGGCAAAACGTGCATTAAATTCCATAGAAGTGGATGGGCTTTATGTCTGCTGAATCCCTGTTTACATAGCATATAACTAATTGTTTCCAAAAAAGAGTCTACATTCATGCAATGCAAAGAGCGATACTCTACATTAAATGTTGCTATTTCATAAATACAAAAGGATAAAAGTTTTCCAAAGACAGGATAGAAATATTAATGTGTTTTACAGATTGGTGGAAATAGCAATCCAAGTCTGAATTCTCTACATCTGACCCAGATTTGAAGGCTGGTCCATGTGGAGGAATTTGGGTTTGCCTGTCCCTCTTCATTGAGGGGACACTTTTCTCATTTCACCCTCAACATCACCTTATGAGTTTGACAACAGACGGTGCTGAGAACAGATTGCTGACTCATCCAAAGAACTCAAATACACTTCTGCCTCCACCGGCAACTTTCATTGCCCTCCAGAGTTCAAAGGGTGCTCCCAAGCTCACGTCTTGCACACATTTAGAGACAAGCCATCAGATCAACTCGAAACTTTAATCTCTGAGGAGTAGTCACAACACAGTGAAATTTGCAGTTGTTGTAACACTCAATTATTTTGTGGGTGTGTATAGTTTGATATTATCACATAACCCAAATCTAGCTTTTGTTTGATGGCTGGACTTTGCAGTCTAACAGCTGGGTTAGAGTTAACATCTAACAGTCAACAGCTGAGTTAAATTTTCATCTTAGGTGTAGGTCTTACATGTAATTTCTGACAATTTTTTAAATAAGTTAGAATGCAAGATGGAACTAACCTTAAGTATAATGCAAGCTATCAGTGCCCACTAGCTTAAAAAATCTGCAGGTATAGATATAAAAATATGAAGGTGGCCTTTTCTGAGGCGTGAAAGAAATACCAAGGTAAACCATAGTAAGAACTATCAGTACTTGCCAGGTAGAAGGAAGTGAGACGTAGCCCTCAGCAGTCAGCTACAAAATAGCAACTTTATGGTTGTAGCTGTTTTGCTTTTCCAAATGTAAAGGGCCAGTTGCCGGAAAAGCATGCTAGGAAAGTTTCCAATAGAAGTGTGACCACAGACTAGGGATTTCAGTGACAGTTAATGACAAAGGAAGTAGTTCCTAGGGAATGGGTTGAATTTCTGCTGGCTAATTCTAACTTCTCCCACAGGTAATCCTGTAAAATTTGTGATAATAAAATTGATGTTTCCATCCTACCAGTTCGAGACTTCCAAATGAACCTACAAAGTCTTTTAATTGGTCTATTAACAACTAAGTCCTTCTACGGGTTAAGTCATTTGATGTACAGCATGTCAAACAAAAACATTATGTCCAGGAAAGAAACAAACATTCATACAGCTGTATGTACATGTTGTACCTCATATACCCAAATTTGGAGGAGATGCTGTAGCTTTTAAACACTTCTAATGTCTGCTGAAGTCAGAGAATTTTACCTAATACAACAGTAGGGAATTATTTCAAAGTGCATGGGCTCCAGGTGTTCATCAATCTCTGGTGTGAGAGAAATGCAAAAGGCTTTGATATATTTGGTTGTTTCAGGAATGACTTCCTTGTTTCTTTGCATCTGTTTTTTTTTTTTAGGTGGTTTATTTCCCCAGTGCAATCCAATCTTATACTTACATTTTTAAATTAAAATACTTTGTCTGTTCATTAAAGTTGGACATGCAGATAATTGTGATTTAAAACAAATTAGTAAGGTAAGGTAGGATCCTGATCCTGCAACTGGTTCTTTGCAGGTGGACCTCTGCACCTGCCTCATTGAGTTCAGTGGGGCTTTTTATAGACACAGGAGGACCACCCACCTGAAATCAGTTGTAGGAACGGGGTCTTAGTGTGTAAGCTCTCTTAATAGTTTAGGTGCTGCAGTTTACTTTAAACTCTTGTACTGTATACAAGATAGTTCTGAAAAGAAATGAGAAGTATTTAGCTGCAGAAACCAAAGATATTTGTTTAATTTCGTTTTATTCTGTGGCACAAGTAGTTTTTTTTTCGTGTAATAGTTACCCACTCTCAGAAGTAAGGTGTATGTGTGTGTGTGTGTGTGTGTGTGTGTATGTATCAGGGGCTCTTCACAGTATCCAACTACAATCCCAGAATCTGACCACCATTTCAGAATATCTGGATGTTTACAATATAAAACGACTGATATCAGTCATCATTAGGGTTTAGACTCAGCCCCCAGTTAAACAAATGGGAAGCAGATAACTCATAATGCAGACAGACTGAAAAAATGCAGAGTTAGTCAGGCATCACAGAGTGAGATCACATTTGGAAGGTTTTCTTGAGCCATACGAGCTAAAAATGTAACATTTTTAATGGAAGCTTAAATTTTGTAGAAACTATTGGAACCATTAACGTACTACTTTGCATATTGCAGTGTCAAATACTGATTCAGCTCTTTCAACCCATGTGTCTGGAGCAGAGTTCTAAGTTTTGGTAAGAACACCAGACAATGTGTATACCTTCATTGGCCATAATCTTAACATTCTGACTTTGCTAAATGTTTCAGGAACTCGTAGAAACAGTATCATGTGGGGGAAATCTCCTGATGAACATTGGGCCCACCCATGATGGTCGCATTGATGTTATATTCCAAGAACGCCTAAGGCAGATGGGTGTCTGGCTGAGAGTCAATGGAGAAGCCATTTACGGAACTAAACCATGGAGAACGCAGAATGACACTGTCACACCAGGAGTGTGGTAAGACTAGTGAAACAATATGCAGAAAATATAACTATTGAGACCCTTTTGTGAAGTTGTGCAATTTCTAGTGGACAAGTGTTTACAATAAAGAAACCACTACCTTAATTTGTATGTTATTTGGCTGTCTCAGAAAAGAACCCTTTCGGAAAGCCAAGATAGGTGCCTAAAGGAAGAATATGTATATTGGACATTAGTGAAGTTGGTAAGTCCTAATGATTAGGGGAAAAAAACTGGGGGACAAGAGAGTGCATGCTTCCAATGCAGACTGAAACAAAGGTTCAATGTGTATCTTTGGCCTGTTTACGCCTTTCAGCAAAAGTAGCTGAAAAACTAAAGCAGGACCTAGAAATTACTGTAGAATATTGGCAGGTTTCAGAGTAGTAGCCGTGTTAGTCTGTATCCGCAAAAAGAACAGGAGTACTTGTGGCACCTTAGAGACTAACAAATTTATTAGAGCATAAGCTTTCCTGGGCCCATGAAAGCTTATGCTCTAATAAATTTGTTAGTCTCTAAGGTGCCACAAGTACTCCTGTTCTTTTTATAGAATATTGATCGATACAATATAAAACTGATGATAAGAAATAAGTCAATATCACTATCATGAGAAAGACAGAAATGTTAAGGTACTTTTTAAAATTAGCCACTTTTTTAAGGTGGCTTAGAAAGAACTCCTCACAATAATAGCTTCCAAAGCTGGAATTTTTTTTAAAAAAAGTTCCTAGAAAACAACTCTGATCAATAGTAGGATGGCCATGAGCCCTGTCAAATTGAGTATGATGGATAAATTATTTGGTAAGATAATGTTAATGTCATTTCTGGTGAAATCACCCATCAGATTCACCCCTTTTTAGTCTCTGGACCCTGCTCTATCCCTTAGCTTCTGTGCCTTTGCTGTGCCAGTAATCCACAACCATCCCTCATGTGCATTTTGGCCCTACTCCTTCTCCTTCCCTCATGGGCCGTTCTGTACTCCTGACCCCATCATCGGCTATTAAATATAAATATCACGTCTAGACACAATAAAAAGCTAGAAGTAAAACTCATGAGAAACATTAATATTAAGAAGAGAAAGAGAAGTGTTACAAATATTTGCACGATTGTTTGGTAGAGAATAAATTATACTTGGAAAAAAGCTCCACTGGAATCCAAACTTTTTTAAATAGTAGTTTGGCAGGACGAGGACTGCATTGCTGTAGTTCTGATGTAAACAGTTCTTGTGGTGTTTGTGACCCTAATTGCCATCAACTTTTAAAATTCCTTTTCCAGTCCTGAAATCTTTACATGTACATTACTCTCAAGTGTGTGGATAATCACAAAAAAACAACAACAACTGGACCCAAATTATATGACTCCCCATTTCCAACCAGGTACACGTTCAAACCTAAAGAAGAGACAGTCTATGCCATTTTCCTTAATTGGCCAATCTCGGAGACTCTGGTACTTGGTGACCCAAAAACCAAAATTGGAGCAACACAAGTAAGTGACCACTGTCTTTTTTGCTACTTCTGTGAGCTTTCTAACGCATTGTCAAGGAATATATTCATAAGATAGATCAGAAAATATCTGAAAAATGTGCCATCAACACTGCGAACATTTTTGTTTTCAAATAATACATACCTGTCACCTTTGGTGATATGTAAAAACAGAATAGAATATGTTGAAAAAGGGAAAATTCTGTCGTCACTGTTAACTTTAAGTCTAGGTCCCTCTATGTCAGACTTGATAGTAGGGCGTTCTCTTGGTCCATGAGCTATTTGCTCTGAGCTTGGGCTTAGGGCCACCTCTTAGGAAGAACTGCCCAGGATGATAGCTTCCAAAGCTGAAAAATGCTAACTATATTGAAGTGTAAAAGTGCTGTTCAACTCAAACCACCCACAGCAGAGCCTTGACATTAAATTTAGAGATTTCCTGGAGGAATACCCACTTGCCTTTCAAACTACTCAACAAGCAAGCAATAGGCAGACGCCCCTCTCCAGCAAACTTAATGCAGTTCTCCACAGGGAGGGTCTGGCTGTCTGACCTGGAGGTTCCTAGAATGAAAATGCATAGGTAAGACAGAATTGTCCCTATCTGAGGACTTGTCTTCACTACCAGGAGATCAACGCTGCTGCAATCTATGCAGTGGGTGTCGATTTAGCGGATCTAGTGAAGACCCGCTAAATCGACAATAGAGCACTCTCCGGCCGACCCCTGTACTCTAGCTCCCTGAGAAGAATAAGGTAAGTCCATCGACGCAGCACAGTGAAGACACCGGAGTACGTCGACCTAAGCCATGTCGACTCCAGCAACGTTATTCACATAACTGGAGTAGCGTAACTTAGGTCGACTTACACTGATAGTGAAGACAAGCCCAGGCCCCTCCATGTCAGACAGCCTTCACAGTGGCATGCAAAAAGCAGCAAGTCATCCCTTGGAAGGGGGAGGATTCAGTTGTAAATTAAGGCTGAGGTGTGAATTAAGTATCTGTGTGGACCCTGTTGCTGCGCACAAAAAGTTCCCTAGTGCGCTTTAATCGACTCCCATTTCAAAGCGGGGTAGATCCAGCTCACCAGGGAACTTTTAGTGCCTGGCAGCAAGGTCCACACAGACACTTAATGTGTGGCAGGCTAGTGTGACATAGATTTACACCCCGGCTTGCTGTGAACTAGGTGTTTGTGTCGAGAGACTCTGAGTGGCTGAGGGAGGAATGGCATAAAGGAGGCCTACTTCTGACATAAGGGAGTCTCTCTTTCTCAGGTAGAACTCTTGTTTTTTCAAACTGGTCATGGATGCAAATAGGTTCATCAATAGGCTTCCAACCGGGCCTATGATGCCCTGAGCGGCTAGATGGTCTAGAGCAGTGGTTTTAACCTTTACTGCAGCCTTCACCCCTTTGGTTCTCAAAATATGTTCTCGCACCCCTTATCAAAAATCGTTGAAGTAGGTCAGTTCTCTAAACGTAGATATATTTTTTGTTTGTATATTACAGTAATCGTTAAAAAATGTATAATGTTAATAAATACATAGGTTTGATGAAACAAAGTAGTTGTACTTACGTGCCTGTGCTTAATTGGTGTTTTCAATGATTTACCTTCTAAAAAAAATCTGGCATATCTCGCACCCCCAGAAAGGGCATCTCGTGCCCCCAGAGGATGTGTGCACCCCAGGTTAAGAACCACTGGTCTAGAGTATGTTTCCTTGGTTCTAAGGGTGTCTTGCTGAGCCAGTCGACCCTGACTTTTCTTCTTAGTGAAGAACCCCAAAAACCATAAGGATGGGAGTGTAAATTAGGGCAGGTGGTAATTCCTCTATCCCCAAGGGATGATGTGTTACACCCTCTTGTGAGTAGCTTTTTGGCTGCTTGCACTACTCTAGCCTAATGTGACTTTCCTCTTGACATGCCCAATTTTTGACCAGCTCTGTTCCCACTTCAGTACACTCCCCCATAATGACACCTTGGTATATAAATGGGGGTGCTTGTGTTACACACAGAGTGCTACTGTAGCACAAATTACAGTTGGCAACTGAATTACATTATCATGACACTGAAGAATTTGGCCTGCACTCCTCAGATGAAAGGCAAGGAATGGGGAGACTTTAAAATGAATAGATCATTCTTAGTTTTGCATTTTTAATCATTATTAGTAGCAGCATTATGGTAATGCCTAGAGGCCCCTACCAATACTAGAGCCTTAATGTGCTAGGCCTTGTACAAACATCATAAGAGAGAGTCCCTCTCCTAAAGAGCTTACAATCTAAATAAACAAGACTGGCAAAAGATGGGCAAAAGGACATGCTATCCCCATTTTACAGAAGGGGGAACTGAGGCATAGATTGGGACTTGCCCAAGGTCACAGGAGAAGGCTGTGGCAGAGCTGGGAATTGAACCCAAATCACCTTTTCCCTGGCCAATGCTTTGACACAAGTCCCTCCTTCCTTTCTAAATAGTAATACTCCTCATGACTTCAGCTGGTCACAACACAGGGCCAAAATTTCAGAGGAGGTGTAGTGTAATGTAGACAAATAGGAAAAGTTATTTCAAAGACTTGTTCAAAGAACACTATAGGTTTTTTTAAAAAAAATTTAATCTGCCAAAATTTTACTTACTGTTAACAGTGTGTGTAATGGAAGTGTCAGTTGTACTAAATCAAACAATTACTCCTGGTTTACAGCAGAGTAAATTGAGAATAGAATTTATACCACCCTAAGTACTATGTGCAATGGTATAATTTCTATATAGCTACTTAAGTGATCCCCCCCCCCCCCCCGAGTCCTGCTTTCTAATATGCTTTTTAAATGAAGCAGTAGTATATTTATAAAATCATTGATTTTTTTCTGAGCTGAGCAGAATGGTTATTTCCATTACAGTAAAGTACAATTCAGTTTAAAAGCAGATTCCAGAATATCTTATCTTTTAAAAAAACAAAAACTCCTGCTTTCCATAAAATACCCATGTTGGCATCTGACTTCTTCCTATAGGCAAGAAGTAGTGCAAGTTTAAGAAACTGTTAACTAACTTTCCAAAAGTGTAACATTGCATTATTATGTTTGGAACCTCTTCACCTTCATGTACATGTTCTGCTTAATCATCTGAACATTGTTTGTGTATAGTCACTTTGCTCTATTTTTGTGGTAGTATATATTAAAAAAAATGTAAACTACTCCATTATTTGTAAGATAATGATCTGGTTTGTATTGTGAAACCTGGCCCTTCACATAGGGAGCTAGTATCTCAAAATCCTTTTGATTACCCATTGCCATCTGCATGTAGAACATAATAACCATAGTCTGGCCCAAATCATAGGACACAGCATCATTACATTTGCCAGCTTATTTATATGACCACCTTAGAAGCATGTTTAGAACCTTTGGACAGCCTCTGACCATTCATGTGGCTGGCAAAGTGGTGCCTACAGTTAATCCATTATGTTAAAAGGACCTGTTAAGCAGTGGTGAACTGGAGCCGGTTCGCGTGAACCGGTTGAGAACCGGTTGTTAAAGGGGTGGGCAAACTCCAGCCCGCGGGCCACATCTGGCCTGCAGGACCGTCCTGTCCGGGCCGCCTGAGCTCCTGGCTGGGGAGGCTCCCCTGGCTGAGAATCCCTTTTTAACTTACACTCACCCAGTGGCGCTCCGGGTCTTCGGCAGCAGGCCCTTTACTCGCTCCGGGTCTTTGGCGGCTGGTACTTCAGGACATGCCGCCGAAGACCCGGAGCGACTGAAGGAACCGGTTCTTCAGATTTGGGAAGCTCATCACTGCTGTTAAGTAGTGGAAAAATATATGCATGTAATTATTGGGCCAACAGTCACTTTGAATAGACTGCAATTTGAATCATTGGGACAACAGTCGCTTTGGATAGATTTCAATTTAATTGTTTTTTTTTCCAGGTGAAGCTGATTGGACATAAAGGACAATTGAAGTGGGTTTCACTGGGAGAAAAGGGGATGACAGTGGCTGTGCCTCAGCTAACCCCTAGTCAGTTACCCTGTCAATGGGGCTGGACTCTGCAACTGATGAATGTAAACTGAACGATACAAATGGAGACTTCAGTTGCTGTTTCTTCACAAATGTTACTGAGAACACTTCAAATTTCTAACTTGCTTATATATACGCTGTATTGAACTCCCCATGTACAGCTGAAATTGGGATTGATGGGAGCAGATTTAATGCAGACAAATGCTGTTCCAGATTCAGCGGAATGGGCATTTGGCCTTTCACTTCCAGCATTTAACCTCTTTGATTTGAAAGACTGGTTAGCTTTAAGTGGTGGGGTGGATTTGTAAGATTACATTGGACCTTGTTTGCAGCATAATATTAGATTTCTGATCATCTGGTTTCAGTTCATCTCTTCAAAAAAGGTCTGTGCACTGACCCATGGTGCATCTTCCTTAAGCAGCTCACAACAACAGGAGCAAGGTTGTGAATGTAGCCAAATTCTGCAGTGATAAATTGATCAAAAAGCAGGTGTACAGGGCAAGGGTTAGTTGTACCAGTCAGCCTTTTTGAAGTTATTTTGTGTACTTTTTAAAACCAGACATTTATTTTTTTTCTAATGGAAATATTTCAGTTGTTTCCTCTCTCCCTCTTTTCCACTGAAAAAGGAAAAATAGCCAAAAATAAAATTAATCAAAAGCAAAGTTTTGAAGTTTGTTATTGAAAAAAGGCTATCTTTCATTAAAAATAATTTCATATGAAAAAATTTGACCAGCTGTGGTAGTAAATCATGAATAAGGCACTTTCAGCCACATTAGAAATACACTGAGTCTAGCAGAATCTCTGCTATGCTGCAGGTTATTGCTATGAGGGGTATGGTTAATTTTTAAGTTATGGAGAACTTGAGCAACACATCCTTTCACTATGAAAGGCACTCCTTGTGAAGGATATAAGAGAGCAGAAAAGATATTTCTAGAAATATATGCACCTGTGCTGTGTGGTTCATTTAGCTATTCTTATAGTCAGTAGGGCTGCTGTAGTTTCTCTTATTTATGCTGATTGGGTTTTTAAATAGGTATCGCATGTGGACTTATAAATCCATATGTACATGAAAATTGCTCTCCTGTAGTCCCACCTTATGTGCCAAAGAGTTATATTTTTCTAGTCTTTGCAAGTTTCTGTAGGAAACCAATGAAAATAAATACAAGACTAAAATGTAGAGAAACTTTAATATATGTAAAGTTTTAAAATGGTGGTCTATTTAGGTATAGACATTCTTTTATGTTGGTAAAGTTATTGCACACAAATTTTACATTAAAATTCTTTATTGCAATACAGACAGTGTACTGGGATCAAAATTAATGCAAAGTAAGATAAAATATTTACAAATGTGTACATCGATAGCTGTTCATCGACAGCATAAACACAACAGACCCTCTAAAAATCAACGTATTCTAAGTCTTCAGCAAGAAGGCAAGCACCCAGAACATTGGTCAGGCACCTGCATCAGTTGGCAGAGACTGTGCTTTTGCCTCTGGAAATTAAATCCTCTAGGATGTCATTTATAGAATTGAGGAAAGAAGGGTTTTTTAAAGTTTTTGTGGGGGAAGGAGAGAGAAGCCTGACTTCACCCATCTTACTGTCTGTTGCAGTTTCTAGAGTTTTATGATCAGAGAGATTGCTTCTTCCAAAATTCACCACATCCGAAGCAAGTCAGTTTTAATAACTGTAGGTATCTTAATATTGGCCTTCTGTGTACAATAAAAGTAGTTCTAAATGAGTTAATTAAATACAGCTGAAACCTTCTTAATACAAAGTCTTAGTGAACAGTGATTCTTCCAACACTAAGTTTTTCATCAGGTGTTGTAACAGAATTCTATTATATAAACAATAGCAGGTGCATTCCCAAGTATTTCAATAAGTGTATTCTTTCTGAAGGTCTAGCAATCCTACACTATCATGAAATTAACCAAAATCCTTAAGTTCCCACCAGGTATTCACAAGGGATGTACTATATAAAGACAAGATCTGTTCCTTTTGATGCACAGTTCACTTCTCTAATTGTTGAGGAGTACTAAAAGCTTCATACACATTAGCAGCAAAGTCTTTCATTTGTTCCATCATCAACAGGTCCTGGAAGAAGACGAAAGTAAAAAATAACTAGTTTAAGGACCATCACCTTTTCTTGCTGAAGTACTTACACATGGTTAAACATGACAGAGTCTGATACCAGAAAGTGTTGAGTTTTTTACTCAAATATGAAAGTTTGTCACATTTGAAAAACAAAATTGCTATCAGAATTGCCAAAGCAGTCTGATCAAGAGATCATTCTGCATTTACCACCATCCTTCTCTTCTTCTCCCCTGCTCTCCCTACCCTCCCACTGACAACAGCAGGTGGCAGGGATGAGAGAGACCGACCTTTTTTTGGGAGAGGGAGCCTTTTCTTAAGTGGCACCAATTGTTCCCACTTCTTAAAAGAAACTGAACTAAAACTCATCACATGAGAATTGGGCAATACAGTTTTGATATAAAATGTTGCATTTAACAATGAATATTTTAGCAGACTTGGGATACTTTTAAGATACTAAGTACAAAGGCTTCTTACCTGAATAAAATGACTAGGGGTTTCACTGCACACCGAATGGATCTGTCCATTTATGATGGGTATTATCTTTGCCAAAGGAAGACTGACACTGGAAAGACTAGAAGGAATAAAAAACACATAAGAGGCAGGCATAAGTCTCCTTTTTATATTGAAAAACTATATATAAATTCTTTGGGATTGTTACAACTCTGAAGAAGTCACTTCCATCTCTTTTACCCTTGAAAGAGTAAGTTTCAGATTTGCATTGTGTGTGGTTTTAAGTTTACTTATTTGTTCTTTATCAGGTCTTTTGTTAAAAGCACACACATAGAAAACAAGCACAACAAGCAGCAACTGATCTGTTGGTGACTGTACTCCATTCAACAACATAGGTATGTCACATGTAGCAAGAACTATAGTTCAAGCAAAGTTTGTAGCGTTTGTATCACTACCTATGTCAGTTTGCAGTCCCATCTGCTTTCAAATACTATTGGAGGTAGTGTGAGGAGTCAAGTAGGACAGATGGGAGATTAATAGCAATCCAAAACAGCACAGTAATTGTATCCATTTAAATAAATGATATTTAAGGGGACTATCAAGCATTTTTAAATAAATCACAGTTCTGCTTTTTTGTTATTGACAATGAAAATCTTTTTCCCATTTGAAAATGATTTTTTAGAACTGGATGAGTGTGGAGTTTTCAAATGAGGTGTTTTGCCATTGATTTCAGTGTAGCCAGGATCTCACCCAAAAAGTACACATATTTCCCTTTCATCTTACTACTAAACGTATCAGAGTAATAAAGCCCCTCCACATGCCCCTTTCACAGTCCATCTCAAAACTCCATCCTGCACTGAAACAGATCTTGGTAAGCAGACCCCTGTACACACGTAGAGCCTCACTGAAACCAACAGGGTTCTCACTAGGTGCAGGAGTTTGCCGATATGTCCTCCAACGCAGGATCAGGGCATAAAGAGTGTGTTATAAGGGAAGTGCAATTAAGTCAAGCTCCCTTGGAAATGCCCACAATTTATCTATTCTGTAAGTATTTCAGCTATAAAAATGACCTCATATTATTCTATGTTTATCCTGTGTGGGGTTTTTTAAATCCACTTTGCCTTTCAGCATCCATTCTTCCAGGAAGGACCTATTCTGTATTCAGCACACTCCAATTATTGTACAGTTCTGTGTACTCTGACTCTATTATAGATGGAACGTAGTTCAGAAGGGGTTAAACTAAGCATCTGGCAGTCAAGGAGTGAAACTTCATATCAAAGAGTGCTAACACAAAGCTTTATAAGGAGTTTGGAGTGTGTTAAGAAGTAGGGGATTAAAACAGACAACGGAGTCACAACAGGGATGAGTCTGGCCCAGTGGTTAGGCTGCAGGACTCTGAACTTCGGGTTTGTAAAAACTATTGCTAAAATAATTATCAGCATGCTCTAGCAGACTAAGCATGGGATAGAGAGCCAAGAACTCTGAAGTTCTAGCTTTAACACTGCAACTGACTATGTGGGACCTTTGCCAAATCACAGCTTATATTGCTGTTTTCTCACCTGTAAAATGACAAAGCTAGTACCTCTCTACCTCACTAAAGTGAGTAAAATCCTAAAATCCATGTTTGTTTATGAAGTGCTAGAATTCTTCTCATCACCAGTTACTTCCATTATACGGGGCCATGGAATCTATAACCATGTGCAGAGATTACTGTGAAGTCGAAAGCATAATCAAGACAGAAAACATGTAAAATACCATCAAAGTAATATTTACCTATTTACAGAGCCACTCTGACATAAGTCCTGTTCAGTGGGTCTAAAGAACTCTGCCATATTGTCCAATAGTCGACTGAATCCCCTGTTTAAACACGTGCTCAAAACTGTACTAAAATCTGGGCTGTAAAAAGAAAAAGTTTTTAAAAATTGCTGTTCTGGTTCCTAATATGTAGTTAGTCACATTTTTAAAATACACCCATAGGCACCCCTCCAGCAATCTGGATGCCTATCCCATAAATTAAAGGTTTACAACAGAGACAAAGGACTGCTCGAAAATATATGTTCCTCAGCCCACCAAACAGATGGTCTTTGCAGCATGTCCAGAAGATTAACAAGTTTGGGTTCTGGCAGACGCAGGTTCCAAAAAAAAAAAAAAAGGTCACAGAACACCCTGCCAGCAGTTCCCTCTTATTTCTATTGAGGCAATTCCACCTTAAGCACCAGTCCTGTTCTTAATTGAGGCAGTATACCACAGAGAGAGTAACCAAGTCCCAAATCATTTAGGGCTTTACAGGTTATAACCAACACATTGAAATCCACCTACAAGCTGAATAAAAGCCAGCGCAGATCAAGCATTTATCACTAATACAGGAGAACTAGAACTTCAATAATCATTCTTACTTAGTGCTAAGAAATTGTGGTGATGGGCACAATAAAATCCCCAATACCTCTCGAAGATCAATGAAAAGAACAACCTACCCATAGTTCAGTGAATCCATATTCAATCTCTGTCAACATTTTCAATGTAAAACCTCTCACTTTTATAACTCCCTTGTAGAAGAAAACATTTAATGCACTGCTAAAACCCTGCATAAAAAGGTGTCAATTGGAATCCATTTAAAAATAGAATCTGAAAATGAAAATTAAGCCCAAATTTCTGCACTTTTACGTACGAGTAAGAGTGGAGGAAAGCCACTGATTTCAATGAAACAACTCTGGACTTACACTGATCTAACAGAGAGGAGAAGTTGGCCCAAGTTATTGCAGAACCACAGAAAATGAGGGGGGAAAAGACCTGTCGTATCAGCTTGTCACTGCAAGATTATTTCTTCTTGCAAGTATATTTTCTAGTGATGTGTCTAGTAATGTTTACAGTGATTAATCACAATTTTTTGTTTTTAAAAGCTAAAGCTTGGTTTTTCGAAAAGGCCCAATGAGTTTAGTATTCAAATCCCACTGAATTTGAGCACTCAAGCCCCTTAAGCACTTTTGAAAATGGCAGCCTAAAAGCCTTTAGCTCATTAAATTTTAATACAGTATTAATAATTTAAGGATCAAATTTAATGAGGGGAACCACCACCGGTACATATATGAAAATTGCAATTATTATAAAGATTTTAATGCTAATACAGGTTCTCTCTTTACCTTTCCAACATATCTCTGGTTTCATTAAGTAATTTAATAGTAGCAACATCTCTTTCGGTAAGTCCACAGGCCTAGAAGAAGCAAACAAAACATCCAATTTAATAGGAACTCCATTAGCAACTGGAATACAGTTAGACTACAAATATAATGGTCTAGTTTTGAAGTCATTGTTGCAGAACCAGGCTGGCGTTCCTCTAGTGTTCATTTCAGAAATGTAGTAAAATGGGAGTAAGTGACCCGGGGACCGCTTGATACCAACTGGCAGAGTGCACAGGGGGTGCAAAGTGCTTTACAGGGATCCCCTGGGTCAATATCTGTAGTTGACTGATGGTGGCATGTGAGATCTCTAACAAGAGCCAGTAGTAGCCTGCTGGTTGTCATAATCATTGCAAAATGTATGTACAGATATTTACAGAACTATGTAGCTATACTGAAAATTATATTCGCAATGTCTTGGAATTAAGGCAGGTCGCCAGAAAGTGACATATCTCAGGTATGTTCCTTTCAGGCAAGAGGCAAGACACCTATCTCCCTGGCTATTTGCGTTTTGTGTATTATATACCTACATGAATACCGAATCAGGTGCAGATTGAGAGATTGCAAAATCTACAAGAACAAACAAACAGCAGGGGAAGTGTCTGGTTTATGAATAAAGACAAAAGGTATATCTGTTCCAGTATACCTTGGAGCGCAAGACGACATACCGAATCCTTCACCTAGGAAACAACTGACAGTGTTCTAGTCTCACGAAAAGTGTTGCAGCCAGCCTGGGCTACAAAGATTTTGGGTGAGCAATACTTTATTAGACATGAGAGTACCATCTTAAGTAAGTCTAGGCACTAGAATGTGTGTTATGATTTTATTTTACATGTAACCATTTGTTTCCAATACTACTACTTGCTGCTACTTGAATCTCTATGCTTTGTAAATAGACTTATACAGTAGAACCTCAGAGTTACAAACAAAGTTATTAACTGGTCAGTCAACTACACACCTCATTTGGAACCGGAAGTACACAATCAAGCCGCAGCAGAGACCAACAAAAAAAAAAAAGTAAATACACTACTACAAAAATAAAGGGTAAGTATAAAAAAGATTTGACAAGGTAAGGAAACTGTTTCTGTGCTTGTTTCATTTAAAGTAAGATGGTTAAAAGCAGAATTTTTTTGCATAGTAAAATTTTAAAGCTATATTAAGTCAATGTTCAGTTGTAAACTTTTCAAAGAACAACCATAAGATTTTGTTCAGAGTTATAACCTCCATTCCCAAGGTGTTCGTAACTCGGAGGTTTTACTGTACTTGAGTTCACTATAAAGATATCTATGTGCTGTGTGTAAAGCAGAGGTGATCTGAGGTGGAGCTGGTAAACTGAAGTGCATGGTTTGTTTGAAGGAAGCAGTGGATTTGTAAATACTGCAAGTGTCCAGTGGACCTGGGGCTGGACACTCCAGGGAGATGCTGGGAGGTCTTGGGGGTTGGCATATGCCAATCACTAATCTGTAGAGTGACAGTGAGGCCAAGAGGGCAGTGCTTGTGTTGTCAACGGCCAGTAGGGTTGGGGAGCTGACCCATGGCAAGCACAGACAAGGCTTCCTCATGCAAAGGGTAGGCAGCCTCACAGTGAACATCCCATGAGCGACCAAAAATAAGGATTAAAACGTAAGAGCAACAGGGGAAAGGGAGAGAAGTCAAGCCAAAAATGTAATAAGAAAATCATTGTAACAAATGTCCAACTGGAAACCAAGTTTTAAATTGTGCTTATCAAGTCTATAATCTCTGTGTTCGCAGAAGCATTCACTAATTTTATCACGGCTGTTTTCTTTCAGAAAGTTTTCTGGGAAACAGAGTAACTTAGCGAGATATTCGGTATTCCTTAGCCCTCTAAAGTTGAAATAATTCAACACGTTTATATTTAGTCATTTAACATGAGATGGAGTATCTTATCACCCCTTCTGGGGAAAGTTTATTCTTTAAAACTAGTTTTATATCGAGTTAAGAGCTAAATCTCCTCTCAGTGTGAGATGTGGATTAGATATGTAACTATGATGCTGGCAAACTTCAGGAAGTTTGGAAAACTGTTTTAGTGAAACAACTGATTGCCACTGAAGTTTTCTTCTCCTCTATAACCTTTGTTTCTCCATGCTGGAGGATGAAATTGACATTAGAATAAAAAGCAATTCTGTCTTAACTCTTCTAGTCCATACATTACATTGCCTAGATTAAAGAAACCAGGACACTTGACTTAATGTGAAATAACTGGCATTGGCTCTCATTAAGGGTATAGTTACCATGCTACAACAATAATGTGGTGCACAAAATAGAATAAAAATGATGCACATAAAATTAAACAAGTACCTGGGTGGCTAATGGGTTCTCTTCATCTGGCATCATATAATGACACAACAGAGATCTAGATCCAATCTTATCTGAGTGAGACAAGTCTTTATGCTGTTCTATCAACTTTCTGATTTCTTTAAGTTTCTGCTCCAACTCCAAAAGAGACAGAGTATGTTTAAGAGAAACACTGTGGAAAGAAAGGACCAAAATGTTAATTGCAGAGTCAACAACATAGATTTCATTTATTTGCTTGTGACAAAATTACATTCAAACAACCACCATCACCATTTTTAGATATTGATCAACCCAGAAATCTGTTGCAACAAGCTAAGCCTGCCAATGCACATTAATAGATAAATCAGACATTTTCAGATACTATTTTCAAATAATAAAAAGTTTCCTCATTTTAATATTTTTACCCCCCGACACTATTTGGAAGCAACTACCAGGGAAAAGATAAAAAAAAGTCACCTTTACCTTCCAAAAACTTTCTGCACAGCTTGTTTAACTACAGTTATTAACTCAGTCAGACCTATGGGCAGAAAAAAGGTATCAAAAATTATTCAAGTCTTATTTGTTGAAATATTGCATACAATGGCATGATATAAAAATAGTAAGTTTACAAGTGTCATACCATCTCCTAGAAGGTGTTGAATACTTGATAAATATTGCTGTTGGACTTCAGGGGGAGCTAGAGGTGTCTGTAAAGAAAAAAAAACCCGAACAATTTAATGATGTGCCAGCCACTAGTATAGATTAATGCACGAGTCCTCCTCCTTTGCTTTCATGTAGGTTGTAGTCATTCTGGATGTGGATTTTACTCTCCCGAGTCCTTCAACACCATATGTGGGTTTCCCCCAGATCCTTCTAATATCATGCATGGGCTTCCCCAACTCTGCCTCACTGGTGAGGCACCATCTTTCTTCCAGACATCAGTAGTTTCACAGCATGGAGCAGGGTAGGACAAAGACTTCCTCAAAGGAAAATTGAGAAGAAGAGCTAAAAATGTCTTCTGCGGCACATCCATTCTTTAGCAGCAGGTCATTCTGCTCATCTTTCCTTTCCCAGCCTTGTGTAGAATTGCTATACACAAGCCTGAGCAAACAATGGGAGTAGCCAATCTAATTTAGCAACCCCTGCCCCACCGGGGACTTTGAGGAACAGCAGGACTGCTCCTATGTGTCCTAGCACACCCAAGAAGAGAACTTCCAGAATAAATCAACTCAAACCAGAGCTCACAAGCAGATACGCTGGAGGTGGGAGATGACAAGTCTCTCTCAGCCATTCCTCCTTCTCCAATAAAAAGGAGACCCTTTGTTCAGGGTATGGCTTCTGCTTCCTTTCATCCTAAAGGATCTTTTTACCTCTCCTCCAAAAAGAGCTTTCTGCAGATAAGCTCCCTGATCTTTTCCCCTCCACTGTATTATAGGGGCCTCTTCTCCATCCCTAGTGGCAGGAGAAACCTCATCCCTCATTCACCCTTTGCTCAGATAGGAATTCTCCTGAAGAGGGCAAGCTAGAGTTGGAACCAGTCCCCTCTCCACCTTCCTGCTCCTCAGATCACCTCAGGAAAGCCACTCTGATGGAATGGGGTAACATCAACTCAAGTCTCATAAAAGCCTTAAAACTCTCTGTGGTGAAACAAATTCTCAGGACATGAAGCGGAGGCCATCTGCTTTGCTCCAAGGCAACCTCTCAGACTGGATCCTGCCAATCCACTCCACTCCTCGGAAGATGGCAGAAACAGAGAGTGCTTCTCCCTCTACACTCACCCTGCCCAAGAACCTCCTTAGATTTTACCAACTGGACCCTGACTTCCACCACCTCTGGCTGCCTTACTGGAAAGTGGATCCTCCTAAGCCCCCAGGCCTGTCTCTAGAGACCAGCATGTCCCTTCATGACTCTGGAAAGGAAGGTGGAAGGAGCGGTTAACAATATAGAGAAGCACTCAGATAACTATTAATGCCCACATCTCATGCTTTTAGAGCAGCCACTCAGTAGCTCATTGAGATCTTATCTGACACCCTAGCTGGACCCATTTGTTCCTGTTGGTGAGAGCCATAACACAGAAAAGAAAACCAAATCTCTTACCTTGCTAGCTGTTTTCCATGATCTAGCAACACCAATGAGAACATCCAGTCAGGAAGCCTCAAGGGACAACTGGGGTCAGGCAATGTGACTAGATAGTCAGTGTTGTAATTAGCCAATCAATTTTTCTTCAATTGTGGGAGACTGTAACTTGGGGCAGCCTGCCTATATGCTGGGAGGAACTAGGCATGAAAATCCTGCACCTGGATTACCTACCACAGGCTGATTTGTCCATACTGATATTGCTATATCTCAGGCCTGGTCTACAGGGGTGGGGGGGAAATCTAAGTTATGACGTACTTAAATCTACTTACCTCAGTGAAGACACAGCGGTAAGTCGACAGCTAACGCTCTCCCGTCGACTCTCGCTCTGGTGGAGTACCGGAGTCGACAGGAGAGTGCTCGGCGGTTGATTTATCATGTCTAGACTAGACGTGATAGATCAACCCCAGCTGGGTTGACTGCTGCCCGTCAATCCAGCAGGTAATGTAGACAAGCTCTCAGAAAATTAATAAGATAAATGTATTTATTTGGGTCTTTAATAACAAATAACCCTCTCAATTTGCACCTGTGTTGCTCAGACAGGGTGTTAGGTGAAGTTATTAGTATTTTGTTCAGCCCAGTTTTAAGGGTTTTAAGCAACAGGACTATCACGACTTCCACTGAGAGAGACTATTCCATAGACTAATACATCTCTCCGCCAGAAGAGTTCTCATACCCCGACTCCTGATTTCAACCTAAGTTTTCCCTTCCATAATTTCATCCCAATATTCCTGGTTATATACCCTTTCATCTCTCACTGAATAATTTCTTTCCATGAATAAATACTTACTGTGCTGTTTTTGCAGATTGCCGCATTATCCAGGTAGATGTAACCACCAATAATATTTAATTGGACTCGCAGAAGAACTACAAGCATACACGTACTATACACAGCTACAATGCTTCTGGTAAAACCTTAAAGAGGAAAAAGGAAATAATTTTGAAGTTATATCACTAGGAGGGCAAAGGAGAGCATTCTCCAGAGCTCAGTAAGTATCAGCTTTCATTTTTACAGTCATTTTTTTATGTCATTCCATTTTTCATTCCTTTTCTTAGATCACACACCACTCAAAGAAAATTCACAACCAAGATGATCACATAAGTCTAAATATGTACAGTAGTGATAGCTAAAATGCTTAATAAAATTCACAATCATTCACTGTAAAACATGCTAAATTATACTATTAAAATTATTTGCAAAAAGAAAAGATACTGCACAAGTTACCCAAACTATATGCACTTCCAGTTGATTCCTTTTATTGGGCTAATATAAAATGCAAAATGGGGTGTTGTATTGAAATTTCCATTCTTCATTAGGCCATGGAAACGGATTTAGAACACTACATTAGACTTCATCATGCAATTCAGACAAAGGCAGCATAACAGCAGCCTGGGAACAAGCAGCAGCCTGCTAACTACCTAGGGTTGGGGCTGATATTGCTTAAGAAAGGAAACGGGAACCAGCATTGGCACTGGAGCAGCCAGCCACGAGCAAGAGAGGATGTCTGGATGGAAGGGTACATGAGGCAACTAGGCAGTAAGTCTGCTTGAGTAGCAAGCAATAAGAACATGAGAAGAAAAGGACTAGGAAACAGGGAAGGAGAAGGAGGGGACCAGATGAACAAAGTAGCATATATAAGAAAGCTGTAGAAGAGAGACAAACAGAACCAAAGGGAGTGGAAAATGAAACAGAGAAAAAACAGAACAACACATGGTAGCTAGGAGTCAGAAAGGGGTATTCCACCTTGGCCCAATGGTATTTCACTGCACAGCTATTCAGCTATGTATACACTATGGCATCCTTCCCTTTCCCTCTACCCCAAAACACGTACAATGATGAAACAAGGGGCTCCTATGGTATGATTGGTTACTATGAACTTGAGAAAAAAAAAATCAACAGCTGATAGCATGCTTCTCTCAAGTCAGTGGAGAAGTATTGCTACTTAGGGAGTATGCCATCACCAAATGCCATAATTGGTTATGAGATTACCCAGTGCATAAGCAAGGCCAGGTTTGCATTTGGAATGCTATCATATTGTCTATGGAGTGACAGAGACATCAAAAAAAAACACTAAGCCATATGTCTATTGGACAGTCGTACTTAACAATACTTTTATATGGTTGTAAGACACAGGCAACCTGATTAGTTCTATATGCTCAGTCTTCAGTTTGTTTGCAGGATGAAACAGTGGGATGAGATTCCCAATATTGGAATCCTTAATCACTGTTGGATGTCTGGCATTGAAGGCATGCTCAGAAAAGTTCATCTGCCTTGCTCTGGGTATTTTATTCGTAAGCCAACTCAATACACAAGGCCATATTTTATGATCAGCTAAAGCAAGGTATCCAGTTTCATGATGACAAGTACAAACAATATAAAGATACACTAAAAAACTTGAAAACATGTCAGATAGACCCAGCAACTGGGAAGCAACAGCCCATGTTAGAGCAAGATGGCAGCAGTTTTGTCATGTCATTAACTGCTTTGAAGCAAGGCACCTTAATACCTTATGTGAAAAATCCGACCACCACAGAGCAAGGACACAACAGCTTGCCCCGGTCAGTCATGGACAATCTTGTTTGTCCCACATGTAACTGTGTTTTCGATTCTCACATTGGTCTGACCTCACATATACGTGTTTGCCTATAGAGTTTGCTGAATCCTCATATGTTGACATTGACATGAGACTCTGTCATGAGTCTGGGCTTCAGCAAAATCAACAGCTGATATGTACAACTGGACAAGACATTCTAGTAGCAATGATGTATTATTTTTTTTGTTCAGGTTCTTATACTGCGCCCATCACAGTCATTTCTGAGCACCTATTTTGGAGATCCTACACAGTGGTGCAGAAGGTGGCATGCATAGTTCTACACTGTTATTCCACTCTTCTCAGATTTTCATGAGGGTCTTACAGCCTTCCAAGACTCAGTGAGATACTTCAGCTTGGCCTCTGACCCTATGACTTTCCAAAGAGATACAAAACTCTTATCTGTAGCACCTTTCTGTGATGGCTTATACTGTATAATGTTGCTATTAAGTGTAGTAGAATAGTGACTATATAAAACAATATTTGCCGAAGCAAGAGCAACCCGCTCCTGTGCGCCTAAATGGATATGTATATTCTAAAAGGGGAAGACAAAAGAGATGTTTTTTTAGGCTTATTATGCTATAATAATATGTACATAAAAATCTCTCATTTTGACTTACTTATTATCTTTAAATCCTCCCATATTTCTAACTTGTTTGGTGGCCTATTGGGAAAGAAATAATGAAAAATATTAAAAACATTTACATTCAAAGAGAAACTAGAAAGTATTAAAGAAACTAAAAGAAATAAGAGTGTTGTAAGGCAAGTTTATATAACTACAATAATTACTGAAATTAAGTTTGTGCCCACCATCATTTGTTTGTAGTTCAGGAAGAAGTGTGTCTATAATAAAGAACTACAAAATCCTGGAGGTTTTTCAAAACAACTTTCATGTACCAGATTAATTTTTTTGGCAATTTAGATTCTGTAGCTCTATTATCTGGTCTGAGTTCATAAGCTTAGTGACTCAATATTTAAAGAGAAAACCCTGATGATCCAGAAGGCGGTGTTGGTGACATGGGCCCAGATCCTACCATTTGTTTCACACAGACAGACATCTATGCCCACCTGGAGTCCCACTGACTTAATGGGGCTCTGGGTGGGCACAGTGCAGTGCACTGCAGGACCAGAGTCTCAGTAGTCATATTCCTTCTTCCAAGTCGAACCATTGCCAAGTTTGGCTTTATGGAGCACAGCTGATGATTTTTAAAGATGAAACTGAAGCTCGAAAGAGTAAACTGACCAGACTTACTAAGGCATGGCACGGCACGGCACGATCTTAACACACTGAAATATCAGAGAGATGATGTATCCTCTGAGATACCTGTGGAAAAGAAAATGCCACTCCCACATTTTTTTTTTTTTAAATAAACAGGCATGTTATCCTCAATGTCTTGGCCAAATTTAACCCTTATTTATTACCTAAATTCTTCCTAATTTTTCATAAGATTATGTAGCCATGCTTATTTTTAAGCATTGCTGATACAGAATGCCTGTTGCGTTCCACTCCAGAGATGACAGCATTTCAGTGCTGTATGAAATGATCCTTGAAAATAATCTGGGAAGTATTTTGTAATTCCTTGGTGTGAAAGGTTACATAACTATCGCTGTTTTTATGTAGGAAACAATGATCTACTATTGAGTCAGGCTGGAAGAAATTCCAGTAAAATAATAAAATTTAAATTATGATTTTTGATCCCCAATTAATGGTTCTTCATAGATCTGGCTCTCAACACTTCTGGCCATTTTCATCCTTTTGGAAGGAACACACTGATATTTTAAACAAATACCAAAATTCTATCAACTGCTCAGTTCTCTAGTAGAAATAATACAACAGACTGAATGAAATAGAATAGGCTATCAAATCTATGACTTTGGTGGACAGATGGAGACACATTAAGGAAGAGACAGAGGAATGCTATGGCATATGTAACAGCAACTCATACTTATACTTTGCAAAACAGAATAAAGTATCAACAATTTTGAAAACTATATTTTAAAAAAATTGAGAGAAAAAAAAATCCTACATAAAAAAACCATACTAGAGCATTCCTTTAAGCCAGCACATTACAGGGCTTGAAAATATACTTGTTCTATTTGTATATAATGAGTACAAAACTTTCCATGCCAAATGGGATAGGGAAGAGGAACCAATGCTATAAACCTTTGCAGAACCTATGTTTTCATCTAAATATAAAACCTGTTTCTAGAGCTCGTGATTATAAAAATAACCTTTCAATGTAAACTGATGTGGTCTTCTTAAGTCTCCAATATCAAGCGACAGAAGAGTGAAAACTGACCACAGTCATGTTATTTTTCACTGTTGCTACTCAGAAGCCCGTAGGAGGCAGCAAAATTGACCAGAATCACATCGACTTTATTCTTATTTCTCTGGAAAGCCATAGTTAGCAGCAGAAGCAAGCACTGGAGTTGTTCACTAGGGAAGACAATGTAAAAGAGTAGCTTGGAAGATGGGAGGTGTTGAATAAGGAATACAGTGGCAGACCACTTCCCTGGTCACAACAGCCAGGAGTGCTCTGGTGTGGGAGAGGAGACCAAGATGGAACCAGAATACTCTGAGAAGAAGAAATATCAGACAGGAGCAAGTTTCCTAGGAAGACTGAGGAAATTTTTTTCCACAGCAATGCTTAAAAAAAAAAAAAAAAAGTGACCAGCTTTTCATATTTCAGCAGACTTACTAAGGCATGGCACAATCTTAACACACTGAAATATCAGAAAGATAATGTATCCTCTGGGACATCAAGAACTGAAATCTCCATTTCTGCTCCTTTACACGGTACAAAATAGTAGTGTTAGGAAATGGTGATCCTTTCTATCTGCCTGCTATGTACTCTCTTTCCCTCCTTCAGTCTAAATGACTTCTCATGGACTGAAGTAGTTTGATCCCTCTCTGCCAGAGGAGAAGGTGAGAAAGCATCCCTGCATCTTTGGGCAGAGCCCAAGAATACATAGCTACTTGAAAAACTCTGGCTTTATACCCAATCCAGTCAGTTACCTCATCTCATGAGCTGTCTCTCCACAAAAAAATAAAACTCACAATCCTACCTCCAAGCAAAATGAAATTCAATGCTTCCTCTGCACCAGTGAGCTCAAGAGGCAATTGATCAGAATGTACCCTAACCTGCATCATTATCCAAAAAGATTATTCATGCTTGCAAGCTACTGTACAGAATCCCTGATCATCTTAATATCTGTGATCTGGCTGCCCAGCTCTCTCCACAAGAGATTAGCAATTACATGTAACATCTGAATTCAGAAATTTAGATAAAAACAAAACTATGTTACTACCTGGCCTGCCCTTTCCCACATCCACTGCCACGGCATGAAGAAAACCAACTCCATTTCACCAACATCTCAGAGCTCACTTACATTTTGACCTGCAAGCTTATCAAAACAATCACCCATTAGATGAGGGATAGCTCAGTGGTTTGAGCATTGGCCTGCTAAACCCAGGGTTGTGAGTTCAACCCTTGAGGGGGCCATTTGGGATCTGGGGCAAAAACTGGGGATTCATCCTGCTTTGAGTAGGGGGTTGGACTAGATGACCTCCTGAGGTCCCGTCCAACCGTTGTATTCTGATCAATTTTGATACAAGAATACACACTACAGTGTATGACTTCAGCTACTGTGCATCTTTGCCTTATTACAGTCCTGGGTGTCCTTTGTTGTAAAACTTGTTTTGCTGATTAGTTCAGGACATGAACTTGATTATTGAAGAAAATTTTAAGTAAATATTTATAATTAAGGGACTCTGCAATCACATTTCCATTTTAAAATCATGGTTTATTGTGACAAAATTACTGATTTAATATACTGTATAAAATTAACACATCAACACTGAAATAACAGAGTGTTTTTCCACTGTTTTGGCAGCTGACAACTACAATTAAGACATTGTTGGAACATCTACTATAAGTCAATTGCTTAGTGGTTTGATAACCATTTTAAATAGCATTAAAAAAATTAGCAAGCGACTTAACGTAACTAAGACAGACAATGACTAGTTAATCAATTCATTAAGGCTGAACTATTGAAAAAGCCTTTCCAGATGCTTTTTCAAAAAAACAACAACTTTTTTTAAGTTGCCGTGGTGAAATTTGGTAGCTACAATGCTTTCCTTGTAGCATTAATGTAAGTGAAAGCATCTTCTGATAGTAATGAGGGGACTGGATAGGTCAAAATTGGCTATATGCTGTGTAGTTTTTCCCCTTGTAGGTCACTAGTTTCAATACACACCAGATCAAATGTAAAGAAGTCACTGCCACGTGATGGCTGTTCAGTAGCCTAAATTCAATGGGTTGGGAATCACAGCCACAAAAGCCATCACCACAATTGGTAGAGGTATGTCCCTAAAACTGTGCATTACTCATTAGTGTAGAACGTGCCCCTACCTGTTCTACTTTAAATTAATTTCTAATATCTCACTTCTTCCACGTGAGATTACAATTGGAAAGCTATCGTGCATACTTTTCATGCCTGACCTTGATAAGAGTACAGAAACATTTTTACAAATTCACTGTAAGCAACTCATTGAAAAAGACTCACTGTCCTGTTTCAGATGGGGCCTGATTCTGTAAGCACTTTCTCTGCAGCAATTCCACATGTTAAGTGCTTGAAGCTAGGGCTCTTAGACTAAGTGCTGTAGGGCAAGGATCTTTTCTTCTAATGTTTGTGAAGTGCCATATACATGAAACTACATACTTAATAAATAATCATTTTATTATGATATAATGAATACCATTACAGACTGTTGATTCAAGGGTCTAGAGAATCAACATTTCTCATGCTCTTTAAACTGCAAATGCATCACTTAAAGCCCAAATCAGGGAAAATTTGAGACTCAGAATCAGTTAGCACATTTTTTAAGATCACCTGCAAAATATTCTTACCTATTTTTCAGTAAAGATGTGAGGCTCTCAGAATTCAACTGATGCATTAGGGCATCCTTCAGTGTTGGAAGCATTGACAGCACTATCATTAAAAGAAAATAAATTGGTAAACAAAGAAAAACAACCAGCCTAAGTGTGTCCCTCCCTCCAATAGTCAAGAAAATTCATTTTTGTTTCTTACTTTACAACATACCTGGTATGTGTGTGTGACTGGAGGGAAGGACAAGATACACAGAAGGGGCTGAAAGTATACTACAGCATGACCATAAGATCTAAGGTTTCCAATCATAGTTTAACAAAAGCAAACATTAATTCAATAAGTCTTGTGGAAATCAAACTGGGGTGGCCACTACCCATCTGTTACCACTACTTTTAGAGGTTAAGGCAGGCCCTTTTCAGGTTACATCAAAAAAGAAACAGTACAGTCAAACTTACGTCATTTTAACAGTATGTAAAGTCACAGGGATGGTTTGCTTCAAAGAAACCCTGGCTTGTTCTGTTTACTGATTGGGAACTCCTATTTGTGCAGGAAGAAACAAATTTGCACCAGCCCATCTAACTGCTCATATCAAAGCCTGGTCCGCTTGTTTAGGAACAGCCTTTACAACAGCTCCAGCTAGAATATTTCCTACTTCCTAGAGTCTGCACTTGCCCGCTGTTTGCTAAGTTCATGCGTCTATAAACCTCAACTCCAGGCTAGTTCTCAAGTTAGTTATGTTTTGTGCCAGGCTTAATTGGCTGGTCAAGTTAGACTTTTGTTTCAAGTCCTCCTTTTTCTGTCTCTCAGGTACTTAGATAGCCTCCCTTACTGTAGTATCTGAGTGCCTCACAGTCTTTAATGCATTTATCATCACAATGCTCCTTGAGATGGGTAAGTGCTATTATCCCCATTTCACAGATGGGAAACTGAGGCATTGAGCGACTTGCCCAAGATCCCAGAGGAAATCAGTGGTAGAGCAGGAAGTTGAACCCGGGTTTCCCAAATCTCAGGCTAGGACCCCAACCATTAAGGCATCTTTCCTCTTTTTACCTGATTCACAATTGAATACTATGCTACCACACACAAACTACAAAATATAGTTCTTAGGGCCTAAATTATTATAATTTATGCTGCAGTAGAATTTAAAGTATGCCAGGTACTTTACAGACATAAGAAAACAGTCACTGCCTCAAAGAGTTATGAACCTGAAAGAAAAAAAAAAACTGAAGGAAGGCGATAGAATGGAACCCAACACAAGCAAAGTGCTCAGGAGGCCACTTGTACACAAATTGTTAGTACCACTTGTGTGTCATTATTTTTACAATATAAATAGGAGATATCTAATTATTTGATATATAAAATCTTAAAATGTATATTGCAGCTGGGCCAAAACTAAAATTTGGCTTTCTTCAGTGGAGAAGAAAACACTGATCTTATTTCTAAAGAGGAAGGATACTGCATATCTGCGAGATCTGTTTTATATTTAAAACAAGAAACACATAAAAGGGATATTGGGGGCCAACTTCCCTTCTTCTTTGAAGATTTCAGAGCCAAATTCCTATCCTGTTAGGAGGATAAAATGAAAGACAGACATGCACAGTATATAATGATAATGCACATAGAAAGAAAAAAAAAAAACTCTCAGAGAGATGGTACTTAGTTGTTGTGGATGAGCAGGATAAATAAAACCTAATTTCCTCTGTAGAGTCAACCCAGCCCTATGAAATGGAAAAGTTTTTCTGTTGAGTTAAAAGGAAGTCCAGACTGCTTTCCAAGCACCCTTGGTATCCTCAATCACTTTCAGCAACCCAGGGAGCCGTTATGCACTTCAAAGGGGAAAAAAGAAATACTGCTCCACCCCTGTGCTACATAAATAACCTTGAACCACCTGTGAATAAATAATTCCCCATCTCTAAAGTATAGATTATGTTGTAATACAAGAATAATCACCACCACCTTAATGTTCCACCTTTTAACTGGTCTATCTTCAAAGTTAGGGAATTATTAAACTGCAAAGTTTCTTACTGGATGTACTAAAGGTTATCTGCCAAGTTAATTCTATGTAACTTAATAAGTGTTTGTTTATATTACTAATCTTGGTGGCTTGCTGTAAATCTACCCGCCTCTTTAGTTTAGCGACCACTTTATTCTTGAATAAGATAGTGCTTAAGGACCTTAGAGAACTTGAACCTACAAGAACTGTAATCTATATTATTATAGAGCCCAATAATACTATTTGAACTATGCCGTTATAAGACAGTTATTCAACACTGATGCTTCTGAGTTCTAATTAGCTGCTGTGTTAATTTTCTCCTTCCATATTGTGGGAATAAATAAATCCTCAAAGGATTCAGTCCCCAAAGGATTCTGTTGATCAGATAAATGTATTTGCTTGCCTTACCTGTCATATTGCAGGTCCTCTGATTACTTTCAAAATGATACTGCCTTCGTGCTTGGGCAATATATTCAGCTGCTTCTCTTTCTTGGATTTCTTTAATTTTCTTCTGCCCGTATTTTCCCAGTAGGTAGACTCCTATAAAGATATACATTTTTTTTAAACAAGCAGATTTACAAAATGTCATTAAGCTCCTCCTACTTCTGCCCCTTTGTTCTGTTTTACTACCGACCTGTCTCTCTTTATTTAACAAAACCACAACATCATATTCTTCTTCAAGAATCTGGGTATCAACTATTTGGGGTCGAATTTTTCCACAGTACTATTAAAAACTGGAACTTCAAGTTGAAATAAAATGCCAGACATAATGCTTTGAATTTACACAAGAAATGTCTTCCAAGCAGAGATTCCTCACAATTTGACAGTGGGGCTTCTGGTGCTACTGCAATGCAGTAACTCCTCACTTAAAGTTGTCCTGGTTAACGTTGTTACGTTGCTGATCAATCAGAGAACATGTTCGTTTAAAGTTATGCAATTCTCCCTTATAACGTTGTTTGGCAGCTGCTTGCTTTGTCCACTGCTTGCAAAAAGAGCAGCCCATTGGAACTAGCTGGTGGGGTCTTGGAACGAGGGTGGACCGGCAGCCCCCCTATCAGCTCCCCGCTCCCCTAAGTTCCCTGTGCGGCAGCCACCCAGCAGGCTATCAATTGCCAGCAGTTCAGCTGTCCCTTCCCCCACTGCCACGTGCTGCTCCTGCGAGCCTCCTGCTTGCTGTGCAGGGGGGGTGTCAGGGTGTCCCCCTACCCCCTGCTTACCCCATCTCCATAGAACTGGGGGGAGACACGACAAGGCTCAGGACAGAGGGAGCTTGCTCACAGCAGCTGCTGTCACAACTTGTTTCAGAGTAACAGCCGTGTTAGTCTGTATTCGCAAAAAGAAAAGGAGTACTTGTGGTACCTTAGAGACTAACCAATTTATTTGAGCATAAGCTTTCGTGAGCTACAGCTCACTTCATCGGATGCATACTGGGGAAAGTGTAGAAGATCTTTTTATATACACACAAAGCATGAAAAAATACCACCTCCCACCCCACTCTCCTGCTGGTAATAGCTTATCTAAAGTGATCACTCTCCTTACAATGTGTATGATAATCAAGGTGGGCCATTTCCAGCACAAATCCAGGGTTTAACAAGAACGTCTTGGGGGGGGGGGGGGTGGTAGGAAAAAACAAGGGGAAATAGGTTACCTTGCATAATGACTTAGCCACTCCCAGTCTCTATTCAAGCCTAAGTTAATTGTATCCAATTTGCAAATGAATTCCAATTCAACAGTTTCTCGCTGGAGTCTGGATTTGAAGTTTTTTTGTTGTAATATCGCAACTTTCATGTCTGTAATCGCGTGACCAGAGAGACTGAAGTGTTCTCCAACTGGTTTATGAATGTTATAATTCTTGACATCTGATTTGTGTCCATTTATTCTTTTACATAGAGACTGTCCAGTTTGACCAATGTACATGGCAGAGGGGCACTGCTGGCACATGATGGCATATATCACATTGGTGGATGTGCAGGTGAACGAGCCTCTGATAGTGTGGCTGATGTTATTAGGCCCCGTGATGGTGTCCCCTGAATAGATATGTGGGCACAGTTGGCAACGGGCTTTGTTGCAAGGATAGGTTCCTGGGTTAGTGGTTCTGTTGTGTGGTATGTGGTTGCTGGTGAGTATTTGCTTCAGGTTGGGGGGCTGTCTGTAGGCAAGGACTGGCCTGTCTCCCAAGATTTGTGAGAGTGTTGGGTCATCCTTCAGGATAGGTTGTAGATCCTTAATAATGCGTTGGAGGGGTTTTAGTTGGGGGCTGAAGGTGACGGCTAGTGGCGTTCTGTTATTTTCTTTGTTAGGCCTGTCCTGTAGTAGGTGACTTCTGGGAACTCTTCTGGCTCTATCAATCTGTTTCTTCACTTCCGCAGGTGGGTATTGTACTTGTAAGAATGCTTGATAGAGATCTTGTAGGTGTTTGTCTCTGTCTGAGGGGTTGGAGCAAGTGCGGTTGTACCGCAGAGCTTGGCTGTAGACGATGGATTGTGTGGTGTGGTCAGGGCGAAAGCTGGAGGCATGTAGGTAGGAATAGCGGTCAGTAGGTTTCCGGTATAGGGTGGTGTTTATGTGACCATCGTTTACTAGCACTGTAGTGTCCAGGAAGTGGATCTCTTGTGTGGACTGGACCAGGCTGAGGTTGATGGTGGGATGGAAATTGTTGAAATCATGGTGGAATTCCTCAAGGGCTTCTTTTCCATAGGTCCAGATGATGAAGATGTCATCAATATAGCGCAAGTAGGGGCGTTAGGGGACGAGAGCTGAGGAAGCGTTGTTCTAAGTCAGCCATAAAAATGTTGGCATACTGTGGGGCCATGGGGGTACCCATAGCAGTGCCGCTGATCTGAAGGTATACATTGTCCCCAAATGTAAAATAGTTATGGGTAAGGACAAAGTCACAAAGTTCAGCCACCAGGTTAGCCGTGACATTATCGGGGATAGGTGTTCTTGACGGCTTGTAGTCCATCTTTGTGTGGAATGTTGGTGTAGAGGGCTTCTACATCCATAGTGGCCAGGATGGTGTTATCAGGAAGATCACCGATGGATTGTAGTCTCCTCAGGAAGTCAGTGGTGTCTTGAAGGTAGCTGGGAGTGCTGGTAGCGTAGGGCCTGAGGAGGGAGTCTACATAGCCAGACAATCCTGCTGTCAGGGTGCCAATGCCTGAGATGATGGGGCGCCCAGGATTTCCAGGTTCATGGATCTTGGGTAGTAGACAGAATATCCCAGGTCGGGGTTCCAGGGGTGTGTCTGTGCGGATTTGATCTTGTGCTTTTTCAGGGAGTTTCTTGAACTGTAGTTTCTTTTGGTAACTCTCAGTGGGATCAGAGGGTAATGGCTTGTAGAAAGTGGTGTTGGAGAGCTGCCGAGCAGCCTCTTGTTCATATTCCGACCTATTCATGATGACAACAGCACCTCCTTTGTCAGCCTTTTTGATTATGATGTCAGAGTTGTTTCTGAGGCTGTGGATGGCATTGTGTTCCGCATGGCTGAGGTTATGGGGCAAGTGATGCTGCTTTTCCACAATTTCAGCCCGTGCACGTCGGCGGAAGCACTCTATGTAGAAGTCCATTCTGCTCTTTCGACCTTCAGGAGGAGTCCACCTAGAATCCTTCTTTTTGTAGTGTTGGTAGGGAGGTCTCTGTGGATTAGTATATTGTTCAGAGGTATGTTGGAAATATTCCTTGAGTCGGAGACGTCGAAAATAGGATTCTAGGTCACCACAGAACTGTATCATGTTCGTGGGGGTGGAGGGGCAGAAGGAGAGGCCCCGAGATAGGACAGCTGCTTCTGCTGGGCTGAGAGTATAGTTGGATAGGTTAACAATATTGCCACACTATCAGAGGCTCATTCACCTGCACATCCACCAATGTGATATATGCCATCATGTGCCAGCAGTGCCCCTCTGCCATGTACATTGGTCAAACTGGACAATCTCTACGTAAAAGAATAAATGGACACAAATCAGATGTCAAGAATTATAACATTCATAAACCAGTTGGAGAACACTTCAGTCTCTCTGGTCACACGATTACAGACATGAAAGTTGCGATATTACAACAAAAAAACTTCAAATCCAGACTCCAGCGAGAAACTGTTGAATTGGAATTCATTTGCAAATTGGATACAATTAACTTAGGCTTGAATAGAAACTGGGAGTGGCTAAGTCATTATGCAAGGTAACCTATTTCCCCTTGTTTTTTCCTACCACCCCCCCCCCCCCCCCAAGGACGTTCTTGTTAAACCCTGGATTTGTGCTGGAAATGGCCCACCTTGATTATCATACACATTGTAAGGAGAGTGATCACTTTAGATAAGCTATTACCAGCGGGGGGGGGGGGGGGGGAGAGGTATTTTTTCATGCTTTGTGTGTATAAAAAGATCTTCTACACTTTCCACAGCATGCATCCGATGAAGTGAGCTGTAGCTCACGAAAGCTTATGCTCAAATAAATTGGTTAGTCTCTAAGGTGCCACAAGTACTCCTTTTCTTGTCACAACTTGCTGATCTACTTAAAAAGGCAATGTACTTACAGTGTGGTCAGCGTACTTAAAGGGGCAATGCACATCTCTCTCTCACACACAGGGTCTGTCTGCCATGCTGTCTCCCCTCCCTCCATTTGTGCTGCCTTGGAGAGTGTGGGGCTACATTAACAACGTGTTAACCCTTGAGGGCTCAGCCGAGTACTAGTTCATCATTTAGCAGTAAGGCATTCCCTCGGAAATATCCCACACTCTGACTTCACCACCTCAACCAACCTTCACAATCATCATTGCTGTGTATAGTATTAAATTGTTTGTTTAAAATTTACAATGTGTGTGTATTAGTCTTTTGTCTGCTGAAAAAAATTTCCCTGGAACCTAACCCCACCTCCCCTATTTACGTTAATTCTTACGGGGAAATTGGATTCGCTTAACATCGTTTCACTTAAGTCACATTTTTCAGGAACATAACTACAACGTTAAGTGAGGAGTTACTGTACAAACAACAAATATTTAAAAAGACTAGAGAATGAAAAGCAGACAATGCAAGAGTGTGGTAGAAATAAAGGGTCAGTGAGAAAAGTTAAATGCATAAAACCCAAAGAAAGGGGGAAGAGAGCGAGATACAAAAGAAAAGAAAATGGATAGCTCAATTTTAGACAAAAATATTTTTTTTAGATATTTGTATGGGCCTGTTAGCAAAAAAAGTCAGAAATAAATTCCTCAGCATCTGAAGGTGTAGATGAGTCCTAATATACAGAAGTGACATTAAATCTCTAACTGGGATGAAAATCACAAAGGCTATCAACCACTTGTGGGCCTGGTCAACACTAAATATTTTGGTAAACCTGGCTATGTTACTCGGGGTGTGAAAAATCCACACTGCAGAGCGACACAGTTAAGTCAACATAATCCCTGGTGTAGACAGTGCTAGTCAATGGATAAATTCTTCCATCAGCCTAGCTACTGCCTTTTGGGGAAGCGGATTACCTACACTGATGGGGAAAACCCCTCCCATCACTATAGGGAGTACATACACTCAAGACCTACAGTGGTGCCACTGTAGTGTTTCAAGCGTAGATAAGCCCTTATTGGCTTCAGGGATCTGCTATATACAACACATTGCAGGATCAGGGGCCTAAGATAACCAGCAGCTGGGATCAAGAAGAAATCTCCCCTTACCTTATAATATTGTAGTATGGTACAATTGGCAGAGGACATTATATAGGGGTTCACTGTCCACTGAAACATCTAGCACTGACTAATGGCAAAGACAAGATTCCAGACTTCAAGGGAAGTCCTGCCCTATTCCTGCTATGCTTCTATTAAAAAGACTTTGAGCACTTGTCTCATGTCATGACACTGACAGATTTAAGTAACTTTTCCCCAACTGATCAATGGTTAATGTTATTTTTATATTCATTGTACTTGAGCTTGGACATGAACACCACCTCAATCTTAGAATGTTGAAATTTCCTAGATTACCAGTCAAATCGATGTTTTAGAGGACATATATGGATCTAAAGCATTCAGGTCTTTAATACACTGTTTTGGAGGTATGGAAGTCCTACCAGAGTACTTTTTTTTGTATTATCACCACTACTACCATAAGCATCACTGCTATTTGACCACATATATGTCTTTTTCTACACTAATTCTCTTCATACAGCTCTTCTCGTTGGAGAGAATCACATAACAGTACACAGAACAAGTTTAGATATTGACTCAAAATTCCTCTTGATGCTACAGTGCACTTACAAAGCTGTAAATACAAATCTATACTTTTTCCCCCCCAACTGAATCAAGATTCACAGGCTACAAAGTAAATATTTGAAAGAGGAAGCAAGTTACTACTATAAACCCAAACAGTATTTAAGCCCTGGTCTACACTTGGACTTTAGGTTGAATTTAGCAGCGTTAAATCGATGTAAACCTGCACCCGTCCACATGATGAAGCCCTTTTTTTCGACTTAAAGGGCTCTTAAAATCGATTTCCTTACTCCACCCCTGACAAGTGGATTAGCGCTTAAATCGGCCTTGCCGGGTCAAATTTGGGGTACTGTGGACACAATTCGACGGTATCCCAGAGTGCTCTATTGTGACCACTCTGGACAGCGCTCTCAACTCAGAAGCACTGGCCAGGTAGACTGGAAAAGAACCGCGAACAGGAAACCCCCACTGAGATAAATGGGTCAGTTCACATGTCTCAGAGCTATTATGTCATGCTGTATTCATCTCCATGGGATGGTCTGATCCGCACCCTCCCACCCCCCAAGCACATCCTATTGAGATGAAACGCTTCACACCTCAGTAATCCTCCTATATTGCTGATTCCCCTAGCTCTACCCTATTCCTGAAGTGTGGAATATGAAGTCTGGGGCTTCCATCCACTTCCCCTTGCTCTCTCCAGCAGGCAGATGTGCTCCTCACAGCCCATAGGTTATCATTTTATTTCCTTCCCATGGCCCTTCCATTCCTACAGGTACAGGTCAGCTCGGCCCGAATCTTTAGATCTGACTCAGACCCGAGCCTACCTGGCCTGATCCTGAGAGGGCTGAGTCATTTACTAACCTGACCCAGACCCATTCCCCCGAAACGGAGTCAGCCACCTCCTGTCTAGAGGGTCAGTGCAGCAGTGGATGCTTGCATCAGTGGCAAAAAGTCTGTGACTGGCTCCTGCTGTCTGCCACCATTTGCTGAACCAACTCCTCCACAGTCTCTCGCTCTGCACTGCAGGCAGCTGGCAGGAGTAGGGCAGGCAGTCACCACTGTGCCAACCCCCCCATACCTCCAAAGGGTCCAGTTTTTTTCCCCAATTGATCCAGCCCGAACACTTGTAGTCAGGTCCGTTGGGTTTGGGTTGGGTTACAGGGCTCTACTATGGGGGGAATAGAGGAGCCAGGAGGAAGGCAGAGCTGTTAGCCAAGTGGCTCTGAGACGCCCTGTTGGTATAAGGCCTAGGTACAGGCAGCGATAGCTCTGAGATGCCCTCGGGGAGCAGGGCCTGCTAGATCCAGCTATATCAAAGCTGGCTGAGGTACAGCTATGCTTGCTGCAGTCACACCTCCCAAGTGCAACGTAGACATGCCCTTTGTGTCCCAATCTGCCTTGACAGATGATGTCTATCTTTCCAGATAAATACAGAGCCCTGTGGGGACACAACACATGGGTACAGTAAAAGAAACGGTTAGCGTGCTTATATTTGACCACTTGCTGCCAGGTATTACCAGCCCTTAATGCTTGTCTTAAGGACTCCATCTGGAATAACACCCACACTTACCTCTGCCCTGTAGCGTACTGTTAGGTACGCTACCAGACAAGCACAAATCCCCACGGCAGGGACAAATTATTGTGTGTAACTAAACTCTGTATTTCCTGGTTTTCAGACATTTATGTATAGGTGCATTCAACATCCTGGAAGCATACATGGCACTGCCAGTCAACTAAGTTTTGGGGCAGTGCCTTTTCCAAGACTGGAGCTAAAATGAGCACATAGGATGTTTTTATCAGTGATGGCAAATGTGCATTTCAGCTAAATACACAGCTAGCTTACTGAATTATTGCAATAGTTAGTACCTGTAAGGATGATACAAAATATGTAATGGCTTTCCAGTGTTGCAATATGAATTTTGTTAAACTATCATTAAAAACTTAAATAATTCAAGGTATGTGTTGCTTTCAAGGCCTTCAAGTTAATTCAGATTTATTAGCAACTGAATGGGCACATCCTAAAAGTTTCATTGATATTGTTTGCTTCAGCTGATCCTCTTAGTGTCCCCACAAGCAATAGGGGGACCATGGTCCTTGGTAACATTTTAGTAAAACTCAATCACTATGGAAACAAACATGGTAACAGGAAGAAAATATTTTAAAATACTAGTTGCCTCATTGGCTACTGTGCCATCATCCTCTCCACATAACTGCAAAGAATAAATACCATGTAAAACCCAGATCTGTCTGTTGTGCTTCTTAAAACCACTGATTTTGCATCCCAAAATTATTCATTTTTATGCATTTCATTTATTCATATGTTTTCAGCAACTCAATTAATCAATTTAAGTAAGTTATATATGAACATGTAACTGTCTTATCCAAACCAGTCAGAAAATTATATTTTTAAAACTGCCTTTCAAGTTAATACTCCAAAAGGTTTTGGGCGGAACCTATTGCGAGGTGTAAGCGCAGAGGAAGCATGTCCATCCGACATACGCAGCAATCATTGACCGGCGATCTCCCCGAAGCAGGAGTGTCGCCGGCGCTGCAGGCTGAGCCGAAGGGCACGGCCAGAGAGGCAGCAGATTACAGCGCGCTCCGTGGGGTCCCGGGCAGCCCCCCCGCCCCATTCCCTCGCAGGGGGCGCCGCGGGGGCTGCCAGCGGCGGGGTGGGCACGAGTGTTTCCCGAGCTGCGCAGGAGCCGCTGCACGGACCCTGGGTGCCCCGATCTGAAAGCGCCCCCGTCCCCGGCCCCCCCACACACATGGGGGACGGCGCAGGGCACGGCGCGGGGACGGGGGGGGGGGGGGCTGTGGCTCCCGCACCGGCCTCCTACAAGGGGGAAGTGCCCGGCGGGGAGAGACGCCGGGGAAAGGGGGAGTCCGGGGCGGGGGAGCGGCTCAGAGGCGGGAAGGGGGAGTGAGGGGGGCCGGGCGGGAGGCCGCGGCGGGTCACTCACCGCCCAGGAAGGTGCCCAGGAAGAGACATTTCTTCTTGTGGCGCTTGAGGAAGCTCCACAGGGCTCCCAGCATCCTGCCCCCGGCCCGGCCGCCCCAGCCCGGACCAGCGGAGAGAGGCCGCCGCCGCCTCAGCCCCCGCAGGTGCCGCCAGGCGGGGAGAGGCGGCCGCGCAGGCACCGACACGCCCCCCAGGCCGCCTCCCCGCGGTGCCGCCGCCGCCCGGCTCCCCCAGGAAACAGCCGCTTCGCGCGCCGCGTTCCGGGCCCGGCCGGCGGGGGATGGAGGCGGCGGCGGCGGAGCGCTGGATGGACCGAGCCCTGCGCATGGTGAGTGCGGGGCCGCCGGGCGCAGGAAGTGGGGATGGAGCCCGAGCTGGCCAAGCCACAGCGTGCAAAGGCTGGAGAGCGGCGCTTGTTGTTATTTGTAGCCCCGGGCACCTAGGCGCGCCCCCTCCCCCCGCTTGGTCCCCACCGTGCTAGGCGCTGGACGGAGCCAGGACAGCGCCCGGGTCCCGGCCCCACGGAGATTACAGGCTCGTTGGCGCCTGTTAATTTCTTGACACAAGCCCAGCGCGGAATCTCTGCAGGGGAAGCTGCTGCACCCCGTTATAACTGAGTTAAAATAGGGGCGTGGGGGTGAGGTAATATCTTGTATTGGACCAGCTTCTGTTGGTGGGAGAGACCAGCTTTGGAGTTACACAGAGCTCATCTTCAGGTCCAGGTTAAAAGACACCGCTGAGGTTAAACTGGTGCAGCTTTGTGCCTAGACTGGAGCTGGGGCACTGTGGTGGTGGGCTCCAGCACTCAGGGCTTGTCTTCTCTAGAGTTGGCTACTTTGAATTAATTGGCCAATCCGTTCACTTGAGGCAAAATAACTAGTGAAGGCAGAGAGCTGGACAGCCCAGCAACACTCAACTGCTTGTACCAGGCTTGCAGATGTCTGAGTCTGGGCACTGGATTTAGTATGTTTACTCACGAGTGACCAAAAGTCAGCACCTCAAGTTTACCCCTCATCTAAGGGCACAGCTACCCTAGAGAGTTCAGAGTGGCCCAGCTGCATGGGTACAGTCAAGGTCACCGATATCTAAGATTACCCTTACGGAGCTTACAAATCAGGATGTGGACATAAACTGCAAGCAAAGTGTCTGGGTTAGTGTCTCCTGGACTAGGGAGGTGTCAGTTGCACCTTTCTGCAATAGGCTGGCCCTCTGTGCCTGAAGGAGATTCACCCAAGGGAGGGCAGGCAGGAGTATAACCATCTGCCTGCCTTCCTGGATTGTACATTAAGTGAGAGCCATAGTAGCCACACCAGAAGATGTTTGAATGCGTTCAGTCAGTCTCTCATCACATTCTCATCCCGATCAGCACTCCCACATTTGTGGTTATGCTGCCTTCCTGGAAGGTGTATGTGTTGCTGTTTGCACAATATTTTTGCCACAAGGTTTTCTGGGACGAAACAGGCCCTTTATTTAGAAAAGACATAAAATATCTCAGGTCTGTCTTCTGACTGGAATAGGGTTACCATACGTCCTGGTTTTCCCAGACATAGTCTCTTTTTTGAGCTTCCTTTCTCTGTCTGTGTGGATTTTTCTAATAATAGGAAATGTCCAGGGTTTTTGCAGAGCAGCTCAGAAAGAGCTCCAGTTGGTCCCTCCCTTGCATCCGCAGCTGATTGGTTCGTTCCCCTGCAGCCACAGTTGCCGGATCCCGCACACCTAGGCCCCAGCTCCCATTCCTGGGGAGAGGGTCCTGCTGGGAGGCACTGACTGATGGCTGTTGCTGTGCCCCAGGCTTGCGCCAGCCACACAGCCACCGTGACAGGGAACGTCACTGCCCCTCACCTCCAGTGAGTACTTCTGCTGTAGGTACCCCCTGCAGTACCCCCAACTGTACCCCTCCCGCTCCCCCTTCCCCCAAGCTCCCTCTCCCTCTGGCAGTGTCTTCTTTTTGGGAACCTGCAATATGGTAAACCTATACTGGAAATACAGAAAGAGCTTCTGTGACAGAGTGTAACTTTGCCATCAAGTGTACAGTGTATACAAACGCAAACAGCAATTAGGTTTTATTTTGTCTGCACTTTATCATTAACATTTCCCCCTCTATCCCTAATTTTCTTCTGTGTCTTGCAGGCTAAAGAAGCATTGGAAAATGGGGAAGTTCCTGTTGGCTGCCTTATGGTCTACAACAATGAGATCCTAGGAAAGGGGAGGAATGAGGTGAATGAGACTAAGAATGTAAGTCACAAAAAAAGCCCTATCAAAAAGTACACACTACGTGCAATGGGAATTTCACGATTGACCTCAGTGGGGCCTGGATTTCCCCCATATGTGCATATTTTGTTTTCTTTTCATATATGTTTCAAATTTCTATCTCTGCACACCTAACCCCTCTTTTCAGTAAATTAGCCTTTCTGTCTTTTTTTTTTTATTTTTTTTGCTATCACTTTTTGCATGTTTATTTTTCAGAGCATGGTCTAGTTATTTCAGTATGCTTTTGCTATCACCTGGGACATTTGTGTACTTACTGACTGTAATTTATGTGAGTGATGGATTTCAGAAGTTTCCACTTATCTACTTATCAGTAATTCCTCTAGGTAGAGCTATTTATGACAAGAAATAAACAAAAATCAGAAAAGGAAGTTGATATACACAGATATAACATGGCTATCTACAAATACATATATTATGCCTTGTATGTTTTACTGAATTCATATTTACAGTTAAAGCAGCATCCAAATTTCCTGTGACTATAGGACACTGAAGATAATGCATTATAATGTAGACTACTGGTAATTTTTATTTTTTTCCGTATATTTGTGGACATCATAAATTATGCAGGAGAGCCTTGCTAATTCACACTAATGACTGGGAGAGATGACAAATAATTGATTTTTTTAGTTTAGCATTTAAATGACAAAATAAGGATATCTCTTTGCAAAATGTACTTTGACAAGTGTAGTTAGGTTTTATTTACTTACAATAATACGTCATAGGATTGATGTTAGTGTGTGTTCTCAAAAATTAGTTTTAGTAATATGAGACCTAACTCTAGTATTCTTCTATGAAAACTTCCCTGGGAAGAAAGACAATACCAGGACTACTAGTTTTGGTATGCAAGTTATAGGATAGGCATTTTTGCAAAGTTCAACTGTATTGTTTACCCAAATTATGTCAATAACAAAGACTTTTGCTATACTGAATTTCTGCTTTCAACATTTAGACCCAGTTCTTGCAATCAGATCTGTGTGGGTGGATGCTAAGCCCCACAGAGCCCTATACAAGTCAATGGGGCTCTGTGCAGGAGAAAGGTTTGCCCCCAAATGGATCTGATTGCAGATTCAGGTCCTCGATTTGTATTATGTCTCATCCAGTCCAAAAACAAAATTAAAAAAAGGAGGCTTATAAATTCAGTTTCAGAGAGATGGTAGTAAGTCTAATGACCCACTTCCATTTGTGTTAGACGATAATGCGCAACCTTTTTGTAGCAGCTTTGCTTCTCATCTCTAGTTAATGAAAATTAGAAGTGTAGTACATGTTAGGGGGTTCAGTTTAAAATCCTTATGAACACTTCTCCCACCATTGAAATACAGGCACCTCTTGGATGACCTACAACATGTATTTAATCAGTACTACACCATTATTTAGAAAATAAAGTGAAGAATACTAAATCCAATTAGGGAGAATGTACTGTTATAAGACAGAATGTAACGGTAGAAGTCAATCACAAAAAATCAGCAGTAGCATCCCTACTCCTACAGAAAAAAAGCATGAAGGGAACTTTAGGCACCCAAGTTTCACATTTTTGTGGCTTGATTTTCAGAAGTGCTGAGCACACACCACTCACATTGAAGTAATTGGGAACTGAGGGTGCTCAGCACTTCTGAATATCTCACCGTTGTTCTTCAGTGACTACAAGCAGTCTGGGTCTTGAATGAAAGATGTTGTTACAGTGGGGTGACCAGATAGCAAGTGTGAAAAATCGGGACGGGGGTGGGGGTGGGGGGTAATAGGATCCTATGTAAGAAAAAGCCCCATATATCGGGATTGTCCCTATAAAATCGGGACATCTGGTCACCCTGTGTTATAGTGACAGTGATTACTTACTAGAAAATATGTAAGCACGAAAAGACCAAAATGTCTTCAATATTTCTCCTAGTATTTTCTCACACCATTTTCTGGCATTAGTTGACTAGGCACAAAGTGAACTGCTAAGGGCACTCAACATCCCTTCTCCCTATTCCAAAACTGGTCATTTTTGTCGAAAAGCTTATTTTCTGAAATCTCTCCAAATTTTGCCAGCAATTGAAATCTCTAGTTATTCTGCATATTGTCACATATGTTCTCTTTCTGTTCCATACGCCAATAGCAATATATGTAAAACCAGTGAGGCAACCTCGTCTACCAGCCTTATCTTAAAATTGTTTATCATCTGGTTCCTCCTTCTTGCTAAGGTTGGGGATAGGAGGAAGGGCTGTATATATTACAGAATCTTTCGTGTTGCTTAGGAGGAGCATGTATTTAGATTCAGCCCTTCAAGATTGTTAGGCTTGTCATTACTTGAATTCGTTGGGCAACAGTGCAACAAATATCTTTGTAAGGCATTCTTTTTAAACAACTTGGCAATAGGTGCACAAGACCTAGCCAGCATTGTTTTCCCTCTGGCAGCTCCCACGCTTGCCTGATTGTTCTCAGTCTTTCCTCAGACAACCCTACTATTTCCTCTGTAATAATACATGTGGCCTTCCCAGCAAGAAACATTTTTGGAATTTGTTTATGTGCAGGCATACCCCTCCCACTAAACTGTTATCCCTTTAAGATGCTTTGTTACCACATGGAGGCTTCTCCTCTCTATTTATCTCCTGTTTAGTCTTTGCCCAGAGCATCTTGCAAGTACCGTGTGTAATCACTGAAAAGGAAATATTGTTTCCACTCATAAATTACTAATGATGCCCTGAGATAAAATAGAACTACCAGCTTTAGCCCTGTCACTCTCACTTGTTGATTCTTGTGTAAGATTTAGATTGTTAGTTCTTCAGGGCAGGATACTTTTGGGCACTGTATTAATAGCATCATAAGTTTCTTCCCTAATGACTTCACTTTCAGGTAATGCCTATTCTTCCAACACCTTTTATTGCTCTTCTATAACAATAATTATTTTCTTATTCCATCGTTACTGTTTATCTGTTTTTTCCTTTATACAATAATTAATTAATATGTAGCACACAAATGCTATGCAAACAGTAATTTTTATATATTGGTCTTAAAGGAGATTATAAATGGACTCATATGATGTAATATGAAAGTGACCACATGGACAACCCATATGAAAATGACACATAGGTTTGTTTCAATATACCTGTTTACAAAGTCATATTTTAAGGCCATGTGTTGTTCCACTAATGTGGACTCAATCCTTATCTACATCCAGCTCATGGTTGGTGCAGTTGAGTTGGTGTGGGGGCAAGCAGAAGTGACTCTATCTTCATGCCTCCTGTGATCTTCAGGGCATACTTTAGAGCAGTCAAACTGGGCTGCTCTAAATTACATTGACTATGATGGTTTCCTGGGAATCAGTCTGCTGGCCAGGGATTAATGGAGTGCAGTGAGCTAACTCCCAGGCATTCTCAATGCACACAGCCTTCATAGATTCTTGGGGACCAAGGCCAGAAGGGACTGTTGTGTCAGACTAGATGATCATAGGCCATACACTTTCCCCAAAATATTTCCTAGAGCATAAATTTTAGGAAAACATCTAATCTCAATTTAAAAAATTGCCAGTGATGGAGAATCCACCACGACCCATGGTCAATTGTTCCAACAGTTAATTACCCTCACTGTTAAAAATTTACACCTTATTTCCACTCTGAATTTGTCTAGCTTCAATCTCCAGCCATTAAATCGTGTTATACTTTTTTCAGCTAGATTGAAGAACCCATTATCAAATATTTGTTCCCTATGTAAAGTATTTATAGACTGTAATCATGGCACTTGATAAACCTTAACAAACCTACTCTTTGTTAAGCTAAATAAATTGAGCTCCTTGAGTCTGTCACTTTGTTTTCTAATCCTTTAATCATTCTCATGGGTCTTCTCTGAACCCTTTCTGATTTTTCAACATCTTGAATTGGATCCTTCTGGATACCAGAACTGGACACAGTATTCCAGTAGCAGTTGTACCAGTGCCAAATACAGGGAGGAAATAGCCTCTCTACTCCTACTCAAGAGTCCCCTTTTTATGCATCGATGGATTGCATTAGCCTTTTTGGCCACAGCATTGCACTGGGATCTCATGTTCAGCAGGTTACCCACCAGAATCCCCAAATCATTTTTAGTGTCAACCTTCACTGAGGAATCCTCAGCTACCATATTAAGGCAATGTTAAGGTCACATTTCATCACTAAGTAGGTGGGAATTACATCTAAATATTGATTTAGATCCACATATAGATTCTAAATGTGAATCTAAATATGAATTTACAATTATTAGTTTTAGCAACATAAGATTTTATTAGTAACCTATTTATCTGTATACATGGGCCTCATCACCTTAATATCCAAGCACAACACAATCATGGCACCCTAATAAGGTATTATTCCTATTTTACAGATTGAAAATAAAGTCACAAAGATGAAATGACTTGGCCAGCGTCACACAGGAAGTGAGTGGCAGAGCCGGGAGTTGAACTCAGATCTCCCACATTCCAGTTCAGTGCCTGGGCCACAAAAAAAATCCTTTTCCTAACTAAGGATTTAAAAAAATAAAATTATCTAGGCAATATTCATTCAAACATGGCTACTCTCTGATACTTGATACATTGCCATTGTAATAGAAATGAAAATAACTGATTTTTAATAAACAAGGTGTAGCCCATCTTGTTTTTATTAAAAAGAGATAATTTTATGGTGGTGTGTTCTCATTTCACTTGAGTGGATAAGGTTAATAGGGGTAATATGTTTAAAGTTGCAGATCAATGCAAGCCTTTTTTGTCTCCCTATAAATTCCCAGGCTACTCGACATGCAGAAATGGTAGCAATCGATCAGGTCCTAGACTGGTGTCATCAACACGACAAGGATCCTGCGGAAGTTTTTGCACACACAGTGTTGTATGTAACTGTAGAGCCTTGTATTATGTGTGCAGCTGCCCTGCGCTTGATGAGTATCCTTTGGTTCTGATTCATGCTGGGAAACCATATCTCGGTATGTTACTTTCAAGTAAATCATTTGGTAATGAACCAGTGGAGAAGAGCTTGATGGTGTCAAACAAAGCTTTATAGGGTACCAGCTTATCTGCTCAGAGAACGTGCCTGCTACAGTTCCTATATGGAGGCCATATGACCAAGGATGAGTGATTTAAGGATAAGAGAAAGCAATTTGCAAACCTGGCACATACATTGTTTTCTCTTAGGGGTGTGAAAGTAAATCTCAGAAAGAGCCTGTTACTGTATACAATTAGTTAATCCCACGCAAGTGTCCAGTTTTAGAAAATGTAACAAACTAGTTATCTGTCGTTTCAAGTTTGTCCCCTTTGGGATCTCTTCTCTCCCATCTTCAAAGGCTAGAGCAGGATGACCCCATCCTTCCATCTGCAGAAGGCATGCTCCATGTGTTACCCAGAACAGCCAGCCCAGGAGTGAGGGTTGAGTGCAGACTAATTTTATTAAGAGTACAGGCACAATTTACGGAACTCAGATGGGCCAGTAAAATCAGGATACTCTGCTTCATACCACTCTTTTCGCATTAACTTAGTTCCTTAACTCTTTCATATAAATCCCACTGGTTGTATATGGCTGTCAAAATGAGCGATTTGGAGGTTGTGGCTCAGTCTTGAACATCTCCTCTGCTAACTTAACAGACCCTGGGGAACCATTTCAGGTAGAACATCAAGATGTGTGCCTTCTTGTATTTAATGTTTAAAACAATGAATATAGTTACAGTTGGTGATGAGAAACTGAGATAGTGAGGCTGTAAAAGGGTTTCTGACATCAGCAAGAACATACTGATGGCATCACAACATAAGCACCTGCTTTTTAGATTGACCCCCTGCTGATCAGTGGTGGGAGAGAGAGGAAACTTGCTTGTGGGAGCTTTGTACAGTCTTCTCCTGAAAGATTATTCTGATATTCAAGCTGAAAATGGGTATTAGCTCTCAGATATGCCCAACTATGTAAAGGAAAAGGCTACTTCTATAGTAAATGTTTTTTTCAAGGAATTGCAGTGGGATGAATGTGTACAAGTTAGCTTCTTTTTATGTGGGTGTACTCTCTGCAATTAGTGGTGTTATTGAAAACATCCTAGCTCGTTATTTTTCCTATCATTCCCATTCACATATTTGGGCAGGTTACTGTACATTTTGTGGGTGGGAGTGTTACTTTTGAAGGGCCAAGGAGGCCTCAGAATTGATTTCTAGGAATAGGATCATAGAAGAGCTACTTGATAGGAACCTAATTTACAAATACCCACATGCATGTTTCTTATATTCCCAAGAGTTAGTGTGATTTACAGAAGTAATCGGAAAGTACACTGCTAGTATGTGGAGGAGGGAAGGGTGGTTGCAGAAGAGTTTTTGTTATAATTCCTATGGAGGATGAGCAGGTCTGCCAACTATTATGCTAAGCCTCAGCCTAATTTTAAAAACAAGACAAGGTCTTCATCCTGAAAATGAGGGTTTCTGATCACAGATAATTAGAGGTATACTCTCAGTAAACAGAAAAGGCAGTACAAAGTCTGTGCAATTATCCTACACCTCAGGTGTTACTGTGTGGCACAAGGCATCTTGGTTTTGGATGCTTTAATGAACATAGAGTTCTAATTTCAACAGTGCATTGCTGGTTATCGAGCTGAAGAAGCAGTGGACATGTTAAAAACCTTCTACAGACAAGAAAATCCAAATGGTAAGTTTCCTTTTTTTTTTTTTTTTTTGCAATTACTGTAACCCTAATCATAAGTTAAAAGAATTCTGGCACAGGCATTGTCATCTTTCACTTTCCATGTCCTTTTTTCCCCTCCGTCCTTTCTGGCAGCACCGAAATCAAAAGTACGGAAAAAGGAATGCAATAAGTGATCGTCCTCTACTGATGGAAAACTGAAAGATAACAAAATAATGTTTTGTGGGAAAAGATCTCTTCAGAGTTCCCTTTGATACAGCATTTGGGTATGGAATGGAAACATTAATGAACTTCAAATATGTTTATCTGTATGGTTTCACTAGTTGAACGTTATTGGTTTCTGTCATTTTCTATGGCGAGTAGGTTGAATGATTTTTAATCACCAAACATAGCCTTTATGAAGAACATATGGCTTCTGTTTCGTGGGGAATATTTTGAATTTTAGTTCAGACTGAACTTCTTTTCAGCCATATAGATTCAGCGCTCCATTGGAGTAACTGCCATTCTGTACAGCACATGGATGAATATCTGTGTCCTTTTGTCTATGGAGCAGCCTCTTGCTGTTAGACCGAAGGTACTTGTAGAGACTAGATCAGTACCAAAAGTGGATAAACAAGCCCCTTAGAAAGTTACTTTCATATACATACCATACTTCATATTGAATTAGAATACAGTTAGGAGTTACAAGAGGGTAACAAAAGGACAGTTAAGCAACTATACCGATCTTGAAAACTGAGATCAGACCAATGTAACAGTTCATTGTTTTCCACTGTATATCTACTGTAGGCCAAACTTTCAAAGAGCTTCTGAAAAGTCACATATGAAAAGGCAGATATTTATACAAAACTACGTGTCAGACTACTTGATTTGCATAAACAAATGGTGATTTGCATAAACAAATTCCAGTTTTGCCTGCATAGTATTTGTACGTGAAGGTTTTGGAGGTTGCCATGAAAGTTGGTCCCTCTTACCCCTCTCTTGAATGTTAGCATATAGAAAAAGATTACAGTTAAGAATTAAATCCACCAGTCAGTTGGACTCATTCTAAACTACTAAATCATGGCATTTGAAATGTGTAATCACAAATGTGAAAACTAGGAAAGGAAAATGGCAGTAAGAAAAAGAGAACCAGATGCATGACAGTCTACCTTTTGGAGCATTTGTTATTTAAATGTCACTTACATATGCTTTTGCTTGGCCATGCTGTAATTCATAATCCAGAAGAGGGCCTTACTGTTCCACTAATGAGTAAAAAAATATAGGTCCAAGTTGAATCCTTGATTATATTGTTTTTGGTGGATATTTATCTTGAGGAAAAAACATCTTGTGATTTAGTCAGTTGATTTGCAGAAATTTTGAGAAATGTCTTATTTTTTATTACAGAAGAGAGATTAGAATTCTATGGATACAAAAGTCAAAATCACGGTACAATTACATATTTTCTACAATTAGAGTAACATGTTGAAAAAGTGGAATTTTGGGGGTTTTATGGTAAAATAAAAAAAACTAATTTGCCACCAGTTCCCCCAACACCTTGAAATTTATTTTCTTTATACAATTTTCTCACTGTTTATAGTTTACTGAATGGAGGGAAAAGGAACTAAAAAAAAAAAATTGTGCTGGGCTCCTATATGCTATTTTTAAATATTACTGTTATTTACAAGATTTTAAAATTTTTCCTTTTGTTTACATTTTCAGTCTATTGAATTTCCTGACCCATTGGACCTCAGTTGCTGCTGGTCTGAGTCTTTTCTTTCCTATAACCAAATAAAATGTTACTGCATTTGTAGATTCATCAGCATCAACAGAGATTATGTACTGCTGAAAGGAGATTCTGTCAATTCCCTTCCTTCAGTAAGCAAGGGCTGCAAGGGACCCTGAAACAGACTGCCTAAATATCCACAATTTAGATAACATAGGTCCAGATCTCACTGTGGGGACGGATATACCAGTGGTTAAGGCACTTGACTGGTGGCTGGGGTAGGAGTTAAATTCCTGGCTTTAACACAAGCTTCTTTGATTACTTTGAACAAGTCATTTTAAGGCCCAGATCCCTGAAAGGTATTTAGGTGCCTAATTCCCTTTGAAATAAATGGGAGTTAGGCACCTAAATACTTTTTGAGGATCTGGGCCTTATACTCTCTGCCTCCATTCTCCATCTGTAAAATGGATACCAATACTTCCCTATCTCACTAGTGTGTTGAAAGGACAAATTAATTAATATTTGAAACTGGTCGTGGGAACCATTTAAGTACATAGATCACTGCTAATAGGAAAATTAAATACTTCTGAAGCCATGCCTGATTTTGCCATCCTTACTTACATTGAGGAATGCTTACTTGCATGAGGAGTAGTCACTGAAGTCAATGGGACTATTCACATGAGTAATAACTGAGCAAGAACCAGGGCTGAAGAATCAAGCTGTTGGGTAGCAGGACTGCATAACGCACACGGTACAGCTGAAGGTGGTTGACACAGTGAGAGTCTATCTAGGGCTTTTGAACTGGGACAAAAGATGGCAAGTGGGATTCTTTAGAAGAAACCCATCTTAGAGGGAGGTTCTTCTTTCTCTAAAATTGTCAGGATATTGATCCTTGTGACAGGCCAAATATATTGCTGAGTCATATTTCAGATAGCAGGGGTGAGAAAGCCCTACCCAAACCACTGGCTTTTTCTAATCTGGTCAAATTCTAGCTTCTAGGACAAAGTTATAATGAAGTGAAAAAACCCAGACTAAATCTGGTGGTGACATTTCTAAGTCTCTGGTAGGGTTGATTATCCCTTCAACAGGTAAAGCAGAAAAGAAAAAAAGGCCAGTTACAGGCTCCTAAAAATCTTTTCAGTGCTAACCCACCTGAAATCAGTGGGACCGCTCATGCGCTTAACTGTTTTCAGGATCAAGGCTTTAGTCTCTTTTACCAACACTTGTTGTAGCATTAGAACTGATGCTAAATGTGCATGTTCCCCAGCCTCATGTTGGTCTGTTGGGGTTCCAAAACGGACTCTCCTGGCTATTGATGAATCCTTGATGAAGGACTTGAAAGGGAACCAATTTCTCTCCTCTGAAAAAGCAAAATTAGGTTACAAAACCTATTTCCTTGTCATGGAAAATATTCATGGATTTTAGTCTCTCTCTCCTGACTTGAAAAAATACATTGATAGATCAATTGATAAAGATACTCCTAACAGCTACATGCCCCCAAAGCCTGTTAGAAAATGTTGGTGTTGTTGTATTGTACTGTATTTATATTGGGTGCCTCAAGTCCTATTAACTGCTGTTGCGGCTGTAGGTGTTCAATACATTTAAAATTATGTACCTAAATACGTGTCTGAGTTTTAGGCAGCTGAGTTTGAGAAGTTTAACCTAATAGAGAAATCAAGCTATGTAAAAAATCTACAGGCTTTATAGTGTGTCCATTTAGAACTGGGACGTAACCCACCTTTTAGTTATTCTGTCACCTTAAACAAAAAATCTTAGTCCTAAAATTCTTGGGCTCAACTCTTGCTGCTCTGGGAACTAATATATATATTCCATTTTATAATATGCCCTTTTCACCAGCTCAGTGCACATTTACTTAATCGTTAAAACTGCATAAATTAACACATCACATTTATAAAACCATAGAAGAAGCCTTCAGTGTAAAATAACCAATCAACCCCTCTAAGCAAAATTATTCAAAATAAAATTGTGCCTCTCAAATCTACTACAATATTTTGCATGCATTAACAATATAGGGGAAAAGAAGAGCCAGATGACACAATTTACTGGGTTTCTTATAAACCTTTGAATGTCCCTCAGAAACGGCTATTTAAGTAGGAAGGGAGTGAGAGATGAAGTTCTGTTATTGATTAGAAATTAAAAGGGCCATTTTCAACATGGCAAAAAGTTAACAATGGAGTACCCGAAATATCAGGACCTGTATTGTTTCAATATGTTTATTATCGATTTAGAAAAGGTAGTGAACAATGAAGCAGTAAAGGTTACAGATGAAACAAAATTCTTCGGATTAGTCAAGAATAGAGAAGACTGGGGGATTTCAGAGGGACCTAACAGGATAGGTGAATCAGCAACTAGATGACTGATAAAATTCAAGATGACAAAGGCAAGGTAATGTACTTTTGTAAGAAATAATTTTTGCTACTTGTGCACATTGCTGGATTCTAAGTTTTCTAAAGGAAAGAGACCAAGATATCAATATGGAAGCTCAATAAAAACCTTTGCTTGATGTTAAGCTGCAGTCAGAAAAGCAAACAAACAGGAACAATGCATGAAGACCAGAATAGAGAATGATAATGAAAGTATCATCCGATTATAGCAAACAATGGTAGGGCCTGTGACGTTATCTGATTAAAATATGACCATATAGATCATTGTTGCAATCACTGTTACATATTTGCAACAAATCTTGCACAAATGTGGCGTGTAAGATGTCTATGAAAAGGTTATGATTTGCTGGTTACAATTATGCTATTTGTATGCATGTATGAGTTTTGTATTTGAAGTTACAAGTATTGGCTCCATACCTGGATTTCAAATGTTTGATTCTGGGGTAACGCCCACAAGGTAGTTAGCCAGCACATCTTGGAGGGACGATTCAAATTGAGTGGCCCATCAAAAGGACACTTAACTGACAATGGACCATGAGAGATGTCCATCTACACTTAATGGAATTTTCCTACAAACATGCTGTCTGTGGTATGGGTAATGATTTCCTGCTGTGACTGAGCAAAATCGGTCATGGACATGTGACTCCAAACACCATCTTGTTACTGTAATTTTCCACGGTAAGAAAAATGGGGTTCTCTCCCCATGGCAGAAGATATAAAAGGCTCTGGAAACACCTCCATTTTGCCTCTTTCTAGCCCAAGCCTCTGGACTATGAACTTATACTAATGGGAGCATTCTAACCAATGGACTGAGGACCTTCCAATGATTTGGAAGCAGCCAGAGACTAGACTTAAGCCAGCAGTTTATTCCATCACTGCTACAAGCCTGAACCAAGAACTTTGCAATTATTGTATGTATTTGATTCCTTTAACCATTTTTAACACTCACCTTTCTTTCTTTTTCTTTTTATGAATAAACCTTTAGATTTTAGATACTAAAGGATTGGCAACAGCGTGATTTTTGGGTAAGATCTAAGTTATATATTGACCTGGGTGTGTGGCTGGTCCTTTGGGATCAGAATAACCTTTTATTTGAAGAGATTGGTTTTAAAGAACCACTCATCTCTAAATCCAGTGTTTTTGGTGGCAATATAAGAAGTGGAATGCCTAAGGAAACTGCTTTTATGACTTCTTGTTAGCCAGTGAGGTGAAACAGATGTTTACTTTTGTTGCTGGTTCGGTATATCCTATGGGGAATTAGCCACCAGTCTTGGGATGCATCTGCCCTATTTCTCAGCGATTTGTCCTGAATTTGGCACTCTCAGTTGTGGCTCACTGAGGCACGGTTACAAGCCCTCACCTGAAAAACTCTTCAGTTTGTATCCCCTCTCCCCCCCAATCTCAAAGACATAGTAGAAAGAGAAATTCAGAGGTGAATGACAAAAATGAAAAGACTTCTATGTGGAGAGAATGAAAAGGCTGGGACGGATTAATTTATAGAGGAGATGAATAAGAGAGGACACGATAGAGGTCTAAAAATAGTGATGGTATAGAAAAGGTATATGGGATGTCCTGTGTATCATCTCAGTATAAGAACAAGGTAATGATCAATTAAAGGCATCAAATTTACAAATAAGAGAATTTTTAATACAGTGCATTATTAATGGCTAATGAGTGTTACATTTTGGGGTGCAACCCAGAGTAGCGATAGGTTGTGTCACTACTTGTCCTGTAACCTTGAGTGCCTTAAAATGCTCTACTGCTTTAGCATCCCAGTCTGGATGCTCCCAGCCAGCATATAAGCATGCACTGAATCTCTGTGTGATAAAAAGCCCTGGTTCAGCAACTTTGACTCCAGCAGCCTGCTTGTCACACCACAGCAACACTCTGGTCTCCACCCGTGTTGGTTACTACTAGCCATGTGATCCCAACACACACCCCAGTCCCGAATTTCCCCAAAACTCTGCCCTGAAGCGTCCAGCTCTGGCCTGGAATATGTAGGCAAGTAATAAGGTCTGCTACTCTACACGTAGCAGTTATTTTGCTTTAAGTGGTGTTAACAGTCACTTCAAATACAGCACTGGGTTGGTAGAGATTAAAAGTAAAATGAGTTTATTAACAAAAAGGATTTTAAGTGAGTTCGTGCATAAGGGATAAAGTCAGAAATGGTTACAAGCAAAAAAAAGTGAAAAACACTTTCTGATGACTAAGACTTAACAAAACTACAGTCTTGGTTCAAGGTAAGATTCTTACCATGCTTCCTACCAGCAAGATGGCTGATCACCCAGTCGGTAAGGATCTCCCACCAAGTCCAAAGTACTTGTTTCCTTTGTCATCTTAGGTGAAAGGGAACTTGGGGTTCTATGCCCTTCTCTTTTATAATGCAATGAACTTTTGAAATGTATCTTTCTCAAAGTCCCGTGCCCCTGCTGTGAGGAAATGTGCCATGAAGTCTGATGGAGAAGGTTTCATGCAGGTTTATTCCTTGCTCTGCTTTCTACAATGAAAATTAATCTTTTTCTGCAGCCTCCGATATACCAGTGAGTCACCACTTGACTGGTTGCCAGTTGTTTGTGATTGTGCTTGAATGGAGGTGTCGGCCTTTCCTTTGGAAAAAATCTGTTTACCCACTCCCCAGACTTGTGTCCCTAAACATTTTAGTCCCGTGTTTCCTTGACATTTGTACAGTCCTTTGGGGGCATTTACTATTTCTGCACCACACAAGAATATTAAGGATCAGGTTGTTATGGTTTTCCAATAACACCTTACACGACACCTAAGAAATACAGATTATGACATAAGTGAATTGGGCTACACTGAACTCATCAGGCCAACTGAAACTCACTACCAGATACCCGTGAGCCCCTTGCCGTCTGGCATTGGGATGCTGTTAGAGTCACAATAAGTTACATAGCTGAAGTTATTATTTTAACAAGGGATCTAAACCCTCATATTTTAGGGCATAAACCAACCACTAACAGATGGCGGTTAAGAAGGAACTTCCTCTAAAGGACATGTTATTCCATAACTGTCTATTATGAGTTTTTGCATACCTTCCTCTGAATTGTCTGTTAGTGGTCACTCAGAGACAGGATATTAGATTGTCTGTTGGGCTGTTCTAGTAATTCTGATGTCCTCAACAACCAGTCAAAACATTATTTCATGAAAAATTTAATAAAATTGATAGACCTTGCATCACGTTTTTATGCTCTACAAACCCAGACTCTGTCAGACCGTCAGGAAGATAGGTTTCAGATTTGTGAACTCTCTGCCAGAGTATGCTGTTCCTGCTTCCTTTGAAGTAGAATTCCAGGGGCAGAACCATGAAGATCTCCACAGCCTACCTCAATTATTGGTATGGAACGCAGGACATTATAGTCAGGACTTAAAACATATAATGATTTACTGGTCCAAATCGAACCTTGACCTCAGCTGGAAACAAATAGGAATCCGTTGCTGCTTTTGGAGCACAGGTGTAATGTGTTCCATAGAAAAATCTTTGCCAAGTAGGCAGGTAGCCACAATGTGGCAAGTAGGTTTCACGTGTAGAGAGCATTACAGCAAACCAAGGTGGAGGTGACCAAGGCATGAAAAACTGGTAGGTTCCACATGCTGAAGAAATGATTACAGCCTCACCAGGGGCCTATCCAAAGCCTATTGTAGTCAATGGGAATCTTAGACTTCACTGGGCTTGCCTCAAGACCCAAGTGAATGTTAAACAGAGCATCCTTGGCTATCAATGCCACCTGGAAATCTCAGTGCAATCTTATTAATTATGCAAATTATTTTCAAATGACTTTTGCTTCATTATTTCTATTTTTGTTTGTTTCTTACAGTGTGGCCAAGAGACATGAAAAGATACAGAAAACATACCCACAGCTTGTACGACATAGAATTAATTTAAGTATTTTAAATGCAGGCTTCCCCAGCCCTCCAAAATATGCTGCTGCATCAGACTTACCTTGGACTGTATCTTCTCCAGTTTAAATCACAAAATTCTGTGACCTTATTTCAGCCATTGGCTTGCTTGTCAATAGATTTTGACATGAAAATCTGTTGAACCAACTTGAAGGGCAAGAGCACAAAGCTACATGGCCCTGTCTGTGCTAAATGGACTGTGATTGACAATCCAAAGATATAATAAGTATGTTTTGTGACTGGCACGGCAGGAGAAAGCATTAATTTAAATTACAACTTGGGGCTTTGAAAGGCTTATTGAGCCATTCCATTCTCATTATGAGTTCCTTCCACTATTTGAGATTAAGTGATACCTTTACATGACAGTTTTATTTATTTAAATACGTACATTTATGGAGTTCTTCTATTAAGTGTTTGAAATGTCTGCAGGTCTCTTGCAGAGATGTATATGCAGCATGGCCCATAATTACCTTGGCAGGCTTGGAGCACTGATAAAAGATTATATTTTTAAAAGTAAAGTCCTCAAACTTTCACAGGGCTTGGCAGGAAACCTATTCCTCTGTTGTATTTGGAGCAAGTTCTGGGGAGATAGCCTGCAGCCAGGAGCGCCAGTGTGGGCAGTAACTGTTAAATCTTAAAAGAAAAGGCTTTTGACACTAACAGAGGAAAGGAGAGAGGAAGACAATTAGTGCTAGAGAACAAGAAACAGCTGTTTAATCATTTGTTTTGCCTTGTGGCTGCCAATATACAAGCTTATAATTAAAATACACATAGGAATAGGTCATTTTATATTAATTCTCTAAGGCAGGCCTTTATCTTTTTAAGGAACCACCTCTGAAGTGAGGTTATTTGAATTTTTCAAAATTGTTCTAAGCCAAGAATGATAATTTCTTTCTTTAACTGATTTTTTTTTCAGAAGTTTCTGGTATGGCAGATGGCCTGTAGTGATCCAATAGGATGTAAAACTCTAGTTAGGTAGTCACTTGGCAATAAAATATGAGTTAGCCTATGTTTCCATAGAGACGTTAAATGTTTTCAATGCTGTCTTACTTTTGTCTCTTTCAAAATATGCATGATTAAAAAATAAGAAAAAGGTAAGATTAAAATAAAATAAAATAAAAAGCTTAGGACTCTGCGGACATGAAGGTTTAGAGCTGTTTGATTAATCTTGCCTTTCTTAGGGGATGTTATGTTTGTTAGCCTCATATAGCCTGAGGACAGAAGGAGTGGGTTTGTTGCTTTCTGGCTGAAGAGCAACTCAGTGACCTCAGCTATGAATGTGTCCACCAGCTATTCTTATTTCGAGAGAACTAGACAGAGCGAGTGTGTGTGTGTGTCCACCAGCTATTCTTATTTCTTTTAGAGTGGGTGTGTGGGTGAGAGAGAGACAGAGCAAGCCAGCTACTCTTATTCCTTTTACGGGTGTGTGTGTGTGAGAGAGAGAGAAAAAAAAATGTGTCTGCTAGTTACTCTCACTCCTTTTAGAGGTGTGTGTGTGCATGTGCACATGTAGGTGTTGATGATGCTGTTGGGTAAAGTAGGGGCAATTTCTGGAATTAAGGAATTGGTCAGATTTTAATGATATGGGGTGAAATCCTGCCCACAGTGAAGTCAATGGCAAAACTGCCATTGGGATAGTTGGAGCCAAGATTTCACATGATGTTTTTCCATTTTAATATGGTTAAAAAATACATTTTGTTGCGAGGCTTTTGGCTTTTGTAAGCTTATTTATAAGTAACTATCATGAAAAATTCACTCAGTGTCCACAGGACCCTATATTCCACTTCTGTGAAAAAGAAGCCTTGAATTTTGAGATGCAGCCATTAGATTGCATTACACTGTGACATGTTAGTTGCTCAGATACCCTGGTGATGGGAATAGACCAGGCGTAAATGGGTGTGGGCAGGGGGAAGGACTAATAAAAGATGTGGAGACTGAGGATTCCTGGGAAATTGTGGCCCTAACTCCCAGACTGTCCTCCATCATTTCACACAAGAATGCTTAGCAATGTCACCACAGTTGACAGATTTGCCATGTGGCCACTGGCTACTTTAAGAATAGCTAATGCTATGGCTCCCCTTCCCAAAAGGCTCTCATGTATGGGGTAGCACAGGGAAGCCATTTCAGTATGCTGATAACATCCAACTGTATGGCTCTCCTGTCTTGCTTGAATAGCATTGTGGTCCAGTGCCTCAGCCACTGTTCAGTTCAGACAGGGCTGTGGATGAGAACAAGCTGGCTGAAGCTCAGCTCATCAGAAATGGAGGTGAGGACTGGGTTTGGGGAAGCTGCAGAAGAGATAGCAGAGATAATAGATCAACCTCTTCCATTGAAGAAGTGAGTTCACCACTCATAACCAAAGTTCAGGACTTAGGGAGTGATTTTAGACTGCCAGCTGCTGTTAGAGGATCATCTTGCAGCAGTAACTAAGGTGGCTTTTTACACTCTGTGCCTAGCCAGGATGTTGCAACTTTTACTTTTGGATGTGGATTTTGCTATTGCTAGCCATGCCTTTGCCACCTGCAATATGCTCTGTGGGGCGACCACTTAAAATCCTTCAGAGACCGATGCTGGTGCAGAACACAGCAGTTCAGTTGCTGAGTGGGGCCATCTTGCTGGGAGCACATAACACTAGAATTCCAGGATCTCAGCTGGTTGCCTATCGGTCTCTGAGTGAAGTTTAAGGTATTAGTTCTGACCTATAGAGCCCTAAATGGCTTTGAACCTGCCTACCTGAGGGACCTCATCTCTTCTATGACATACTGCCATAGCTGTGATCAGCAGAGGCTCTCAAGTTTGATTTTCCTCCTTATAAATATGAGGGGGCTGCTGGTATTGTTTTCTCTGCAAGCGCCCCAGGACTTTAACTGGTTTCCCACCTTGGTCTGAAATTGCTCAAACTTCAGAACCTTCCAGGCATACTGCAAAAGCCACCCATTTGACACAGTTTGAGGGAAAAGATGAGGATATATACCTCGGGAGAGAAGTGAAAGGGGCTTTTCTGTTTTGATTTACTGGCTGGATGAGTTAGCTTGTTCCCCTTTTACTATTATTTAATGTTGCTGGATGGTCATCATTCTGTAACTATAATTAATTAGGAAACCTAGAGCTTTCTCTGAGAGTGTTTATTAGTACAGCTAAATAATAATTAATAAATAATGCTGTTCCAAGCATCACTAAATAACCAGAATATTTTACAGAGTTGGAGAACATATGCTAAGAGCATCTGTTCTCCGGTTCTTCCACTCCCTGACCTCTGTCCCTATGTATGGTCTGTCTGCCACATGGAATTTTTGTGCAGGTGTCATTAGCAACTACATAGATGTTTGTGTGTGTAGGGATATTCCATGTGCCATCTTTTTCCTGCCTGCACTCGCACTTCATGCATTTTTCTTTGATTTGCTTCTCCAAAGTCCCCATCAAATTGAGCAGTGACAAGTGGAGAGGAGCACTTACGTTGGAGTCATGTAATAGCTCCTTGCTTTGCAAACGATCCATATGAGTCAGGCTAGTGCATCAAATTGGTGTAAACTTTTTTCAAAAATGGGTGAAGATGAATTTGGGCATCTCACATAATTTTGCTGCCAGGGGAAGAGAAGAGTAGTTTTTATTTTATTTGTATTAAGAAAATGTTCTTACTTTTAAACATGAAATCAATCCAGGTTGTTTGTGATTTACAGCATTACACAAGCAAATGTCACTTTAATGTTTGAACAGAATTGTGTAGCTACCTTTGTGTTCTCTGGCTTCACTCATAAACTCATGCTGTCATCAGGCCAAGAATCCCCAGGCTCTGAAAGGAGATGGACAGCTCCTAAGTGGCCAAACCTGTTCTTGTTAATCCTCTCCACAAAGACAGCTGCTACTTCATTTCAATGTGATTCATTTGCTTATCCTCCACACTGCAGAGTCTACAGTTTATTTCCAACCACTTTTGCAGGGCTGCTGCTGTTGGCAATAGCAGTCTAAAGGAATCACTCACATGCACACACATATGGACTTACTGAGTGTGCTCTGTAGTATTTAAATCCATTGTGTAATAATTTGCTAACTTGGGGCTTTTTCTAGTAGGGCATCTAGTACCTCCAGTGAGATCTTGAGGAGCCTTCACTCCCATTGACTTCAGCAAAGGCCCTAGCTTCTTGCACAACAGGACTCTTAATTACTTCGACTTGAAGATACCTTAATAGCATTTCCATCTTGGGGGATGTCTAGCAACTGCAGCTTGAGAAATCTTTAGGTTTGGGGATTTTTAAAAAAAATATTCCAGCAGTGTTCAGTGTTGTACCTTGCCTGCACACCAGGGGGCAGCTGGAGATCTGAATGTCAATAGATGCCTCAGAGCCTTACACAGTGAGTTGACTCCTTGGCCCATTCCCACCCCATCCATTCTTTACCTTAGCTTTGTGCCAGGGCTATCTTTTAAGTGTTTGTTTATCTCATTTTGTTGTTTTTTACTATCACTCCTATTTCAATAGTTTCTTTGTTCACTGTGGCAGCTCTTAATGCAGATATGGCATGTCTTTATTCTTACTGCTAAATTCCCTGTATCATAGGCCAGATGCATAATTGGGAGCACTATGATGTGTTTAGGATGTTATTTCCTATGCTTTTGATACTTACACATTTTAGGCCATCTTTCCAGTCTTCCCCAGTCATTATCTGGCACAGTTTTCAGCAGCCTTCAGACTACATGAATCTCTGTTGTGAGCCTAGACCAGTGCTGAGCCAGCCAAGCAGGGTTCTGCAAAAGTAACTTAAAGCAATCTTTGCACTCACCACATCTGGTCTAGCACTCAGTACAGCCAGCGAGACTAAAGAATGTGGTTCTCTCTTTTTCCTGTGCATTTCATTTCTGCCTCATGTTTGTTCTGTTTCTCTCAGTTGGAAACATGGTGAACCTGCACCATGTGACCAACAAGTGCTCCATGGATCAGAGGTGATGAATCTCTGTCCTGTCTGATGTATTTCTAGCACCTTCCTATTGGAGATCTTTTTTCCAATTACAAAAGAGGATTTGCCCAAAAGGAGTTGGAGATATTAACTCATGATTGACTTTACATTTTCCAGGATCATGTATCTGCCATTTATTAAAAATTTTAAGGGTTAAATCTGAATCCATGTGGTCCTATTAGTTTTTAAAGCAAAACTCCCCATCAGAATCAAAATCAATGGAGATTTTGGATGCCATCAGTTTTAACATAGGTTTTCGCCACTGGATAGGAGTATCCTTGCTTTTATCCTACCTTTTAAAAATCTGGATAGGAGCCCAAATTTCTCAGTGGTTATCACAATACTTTTGCTGGAATGAACTGATGATTCATGTCGATTCATCCAACACCCTAAAAGTATGGAAATAAAGGGAAAGAATTGTGTGTTCCTTTCAACCTTCATATTGCCTACAAAGCTATCAATGACACTCCCCAACGGTCCATGAGGCTTTCATTCCCAGCTCCAACAGGTACTCAAAAAGCAACACCAACTTCATCAAATGTGGACTCTAACACAAGCCATTAACAGTTACCTTATACACCTTTGTATCAATAGAGCAACACACCTGACACACATTCCATGAATTTGGAAAATTATTCTGCCTTAGCAGTGATGAGGTCCCCACCAGACTCCCACTCCATCACTACCCATTTCTTTATGGTCAGGGTAGAAAAGATGAGTCTTGCAATGCACATGGAAATTAATAAATTCAGGTCACTGTATAGACCAAGGGGAAGACATGCTTTCGAAAAGCTCATGTACCTAATGAAGAATACCCTGTCAGCAGCCCCTTGCTCTTATGCTAATGAGGCTTCAACTCAGGTGCCTCCAATACTGCAACTGTGGCATAATAGCATTTGGAGATGAGTATTTTCTTGTCAAATGCTTTCTCCAGCATCTAAGGAAATAGCATGGAGAGGGTGCTCTGCATCCTTCACGCTGCACAGTAGATTCACCAAGCATCATAACCCCAGCTGAGCCATCATCACATCCGAGAAGGATGAGCAATAGCTTTCACAATGTTTGCAAGTCTTTGGGACAACTTTTTTTTTTAAAAAACTTTGTTTATGTCATCTTAAACCATTTACATATGAATTGCTGCTAATGAGGACTTGCACATTTGGCTTTCCAGCAGACTTGCAACAAGACAAAAATTAAGGATACAATTATAGTAGTATGGCAGAGGAGTAGGCAGAGCACTAAATGGTTTTTGGGTAAACAAAGAAGTCAGCTGCTGTTTATGGGTGGGTGCAGCCCAGTTAGGGGCTGTTGGGTTTTATTTTTATGATTACTTGAGAATTTTAAAAATAGCAAATTATAATAGGCCTACAGATTCTGTAGCACCTTTTCTGATTAATGTGAACCTCAAGATTAGATGCTAAAATATTCTCCATAAAAGGTACTATTCTGGAATTTTCTGGATGATATTTTAGTCTATGTCTTTATATTCATATTAATCAAAGGATTTTGGCCTGTAATTTAATTATTGCAAATGGTCCATCATTGAGTTTTTTGGTGGGGAGAGAGGTAAGAAAAATCTAGGCTGCAATTAATGCTGCAATGAAACCCTTTTCCTCTACATCTCTAAAAACATTTCAGTAAATTAGGAGCCAAATGAGACTAAAAGAGCTTATAACATTCTATTAGAAAGTCGTCTTCACCCAGAGCTTTTCTGGACCCCAGAGATTTTATGGCTTCTTTTTTCCCCTCTGCTATAGGACTACCTAAGTGTGCTCTAATTTCCTGAGGAATTATAGGTATTTCCATTTTATTTAAGAAACCTTGAGTCAGTTCAGATGTGGCAACTGACTCAGATTAATTATGTAGGTTTTTAGAACTCAAGAGACATCACTGAGGTCCAGAGGTTTTGTAACTCATGCACCAGATGACCAAGCAGAGAGATGATATTACACACTGTGCTTTCTTGTTCTTAAACTGCACTGCCAGCAGCTTCCTGGCCATTTCCCTGTGCTCATGGTTTCTTTGTCATAATAGGGAAAGACCACATCCACCATTTTGTCAGGAATCTTTGCTTTCACTCCTCAAGTAAGTACAAATAAAATGTAATTTTGTGTCTGGATTCCAGTGAGCAACAGAACGCCCACCTCCATATCACTTCCACATAGCCACTCCTATAGATTACTCAAGCTCCTTTGGTGAGTAATTTGAATGAATGAGGATGCATAGTGAGCTCTCATTGGAATTCAGAAGCTCTCACATATCACAATGATTGATGTGACATAAGAATACCGACTTTATCAGAAATTCAGTTGAATGGGGCCAGATTGATGTATTACCTTACTCCGCTAATCCCATTGACTGATTATAAAGTACTATTCAATGCAATTAAGGGTATCAGTCTGGCCTTTAGAAATGTATTTACCTACTTCACAATGAAAGAATAGGGTTGGAAGTGGAAAATTTTGACAGAGGGAAAAAGAGAGTAGAGAGTGGGTCAGAAAAATTCTAATAGAACAGTAAATACAGTGAGCCAAAGTCATCTCTCATGTATTACTTCACTGAAGCCCAGATTATATTCCATATGCAGGGCACCTATTTGTGTCAGGTTAGCGTTTGGAAAGGAAGATGGTTCTATTTCTAATACACTGGCCACAAAGCTTCCACAAGTTTTGCTAACAACATGTTTGTAATGAATCATCATTGGGGGAAGAGGAGAAAAATGGTCTGAGGAAAAAATAAATATTATGCACTCAAACTAGTTGAAGAAATGAGCTGTGCATTCAGGGGAATACATTGGGGCTAAGGATTCTACTCCTCACTACTAGCCCTTTTAAAGCTGCTCTGAAGCTACATCTGAAAGATAAGTGAGAAGTAGTGGACAGGGCCAGTTTCTGTTTCCCCTGGTATGTTGAAACAGTGGATCCATGCCAGGTGCAGACCCACTGGACATACCACTACTTTACCAGCTTAGAATCCCTCTCCCTCTGTGCTCCTATATATACTGTCACTCCAGATCTATTCCACAAGGGTAGAGCGGAGTCACTTTGTTTCCAGGCCTTTGTGCTGATGTGTTTGAGGCCATGAATGCCTATAAAGCAGGGATCGGCAACCTTTGGCACGTGGCCCGCCAGGGTAAGCACCCTGGCGGGCTGGGCCGGTTTGTTTACCTGCTGCGTCCGCAGGTTCGGCCGATCGCAGCTCCCACTGGCTGCAGTTCGCTACTCCAGGCCGATGGGGGCTGCAGGAAGCAGTGACCAGCACATTCCTCAGCCCGCGCCAGTGGGAGCCGCGATCGGCCGAACCTGCAGACGCGGCAGGTAAACAAACCTGCCCGGCCTGCCAGGGGGCTTACCCTGGTGGACCACGTGCCAAAGGTTGCCGATCCCTGCTATAAAAGAAGGATTTGACCTTTGAACTCGAGTCTTGCATGAGCAAATGGAAACAAGCGATTTAAGGATTTAAGCAATTTAATGGAAACAAGCGATTCGTTATCTCCCCTTGTAAGCATGCAATCACCTTTTAGATATTTAATTATTTTTCAGTAGGTCATGTCACTTTCTGAACAATTAAATAGTTACTCCCTGTAGAATACTAAGCAATCTGAAGAGAGGCTACAATACAACTCAACAGCAAGGGGTGACCAGGCAATTCATTAATACCATTATATTAACTTGTGTAAAATTAGCTGACATGAAATCAATTCCATGTTCATTAAATTGTGTTCCCCTTCAGTACATTTAATCTAAAAAAAGAAAAAGGAGGATAAGACAACTACAGTCCATAAATTATTTCTAAATAGTGTGCTATAGATTGATGGTAACTAGAACTGTCTCAATTCTGTATTTATATTATAATAACTGCAAAAAGAAAAGGAGGACTTGTGGCACCTTAGAGACTAACAAATTTATTTGAGCATGAGCTGTAGCTCACGAAAGCTTATGCTCAAATAAATTTGTTAGTCTCTAAGGTGCCACAAGTCCTCCTTTTCTTTTTGCGGATACAGACTAACACGGCTGCTACTCTGAAACCTGTCATTATAATAACTGTTTCATATGCATGCATTACATATTATAGCAATTATACCAGCTGAAAAAAATAAATTTGATGTAGATAATAAATTAATGCCTATTTTACCATTCATTAACATCTTATCTTTGCTAGGAAATGCCTTTTTTTATTCCACACTATATAATATACTGGAAGATTAATGCAACTACACAATATAACCATATAATTTACTTATATAGATTTCTAAATACCTAGAACCCAGACATGAGCAATGAAACAGAAGACCAGGCAATAATATATTTAAATCAATAATAAGCCACTCATTCTAACTAGAATTCCACAGAGAGAAAAAATGAACATCAAAGTTAAATCTTCCTAGCTACTGACACTTATTTGGCTAGATTCAGTCCCCTGTGAAACCCCATTAACTTCAATGGATTTAAACCAGAAGGAATATGGGATAAAATTTTCAAAGGCACCTAGATGATTTAGGAGCCCAAGCCCTTAATCTATTCAGTATTAGGATTAGTAAAGCCAGGAATGGTTCAAGAAATGGCCAATGGAATCGTTTTTCACTTCCATATTTCTGCTTTGAATCCATATTGTCAGTGACTGAAAGTTATTACCATCTGTTGGCTGTTTAGTGGCTCATGTGAAACGAGTTGGTGGTCTCATTCCCAATCCTAATCAACAAGAGACAAATTAAAAAAAAAAATCACCTTGGTTGGCATTTGTTGGTGTAGTTGTTGATAGGCTCACTAGAGAGGCCTGAATAAGCGGAGAATGAACTACCCTCTTACCTTTAGGCTATGTCTGCACTTGGAGCTTGGGGTGTGATTCCCAGCTCATGTAGATGTTCTTGCACGAGCTCTTAATGAGCCGTGGTGAGCAATGACACCGGCTAGCCGCCCCGAGTACAACCCTGCCTGGAATTCCTGGGTATGTACTCGGCAGAGCTAAGCCATGCCGCTGCTCACCGCTGCCTGTACTACCATCGCTACACGACGACTGTTCGCATGCTAGCTCGATGACAGCTAGCGTGAGTGTGTCTATGGGAGTTGGTAAGCTACGTGTCTCGTGCCCAGTGTAGATGTAGCCTTAGAACTGGTGCCCACAGCACAGGCATTTTGGCACAGCATTCTGGGAAAAGTTTGCTCTGCTGCGGCTAGTGTTACAGTTGTTCTGTTGATCCATAGAGAGGCAATCAGTCTCCCAAATAACTTGGGCCCGATCCTGCAGCCTTTATTCACAGGGAGTAAAAGCTGCAAGATAGAACCTAAACAATCAATACTGGAAACAAATTACTATAGTGTAAGAAAAGAAAATGCTTGATACTTATTTGAAGCCTAGCATGGGGCACACGTTTTCAAAGCCACACTCTGGCTGGGCCTTTGTCACAGATCTGGTCATAATCTCCCTGTCCGCAGACCACCACTTTGCCGTGGGGGAATCCCAGCCTCTGGATACTCAGGTGTTTTAAGCCTCTGGATTTTGAACAGACCCCAGGCACTGTCCTATGCTTGGGATTCCTTGGGACACTGTCAGAGTGACAACTCTGTCTAGTACCCCCTCCTGACAGCTGCTATCACACAGTCCAGCTACCCAGCCCATGCTACCAATGCTGATCCATCAAATTCCTCTGTAGCTTAAACACATCCTCTTCCAAAAGCCCATCAAAAGTATCAGCCTTCTGGGTTATGGTTTAGCTCTCTCAGGTACCTGTAGCATGTAACAGACAGACACTTTGCACAGAACTAAACACGTTGCTCTTTACTTCGTCACCCCAGAAATACACAGATGCATAAAAAAAAAAAAAAAAGCAAAACCCTGCACACACTTCCTCTCACTATAGCTCACCCTTATCTTGGGCGTCCTTTGGGATCTGTGTTCAGGTAGGTAGGTAGGAAGTGTCCTCCCCACCGCCGGTTCATCCAGCTCCTGTAGCAGCTTCCCTCATCTTAAGAGAGTGAAAAATGGCCAGGGAAAGAGCAAAAAAAAAACAAACAAAAAAACCCAACCCCAACAAAAACAAAAAGCAACAACAACCAAAAAACCCCACCAAAAGCAGCTTCTACTCTTTATGGTCTTCCAGTCCCTGTGTCAGGTGATTTCTGTATCAGCCTCTTAGGTGATCCCAGATATTTATCAGGTAACTTCATTGCTAGGCAAGCTCTCCCCTGATAAATTAGTTCTCCTAGTTGGGATCCAGTGTTTTGTCTACAGCAGTTTCAATGGTTGGGCACTTAAGTCAGTGACCCTCTTCTGTTATTCTTTTGCCATTTGCTTTTGGAATTTTAATCCAACATGTAGGTAATAGGAAAACAAAGAATGTAAAGAACCCCATATCCAAAACAGAGTCTACAGTCTGGTAAAGACACATATAAAGAATTCATAATGTCACATAGAATTAATAAATTGTACAGTCAGTTTCCCTACGTTGTCATAGGACCCTACACTGGAAAAGAATTACTGTATGGTAAGAAAATGCTTGACACTTTTTTAGAGCATTTCCAAAGCAACATTCTGGCTGGGTCTTTTTGATGATTCTGTACCTGTACACCAGCTCCTAGCATTGACCTTATCAGCAACAACCGCAACAACTTAAACCCAGCCAACCAACCTGTGCCCCTTATACTAAAAGGGGGGATGAGAAAGTGAATTAAGAGACAGGGATAATACAGGCAGCCAGAGGGAGTAAGAGGAGAAAGGTGATTAGATTTAAACTATCCCCTGCCCTTTATCATTTATAATTCTAAATTCCAAACTGTTCAATATTCCTGTTTTGGAATCCCATTACCATTTTCATATAATTCCCAGAGTGTATTAGGCACTTCCCAGACATAGAAATAGACAATGTCCCTGTCCTACTGAGTTTACTATTTAAATTATTAAAAATACTCAAATATGAATAAGCCACACCAGGAGGTGCATCAGTAGGCTATTGGTGAGTGAAAGCATTAGTCAAATGTAGCAGAGGCATGTACCAGTACCCTGATAATACATACATGGTTATTGTTTATTGCTGTACTACTTAGGAAGGGAGTGGTTGAGTAGAACTCGGGGGTTCTCTTTCCACTTCTGCTATTGATTTTGTGCAAATAATATAACCACTCTGAGTCTCAGTTTATCCCTCTATAATGCAATGCACATGATAATACCTCACAAGGTTGTTGTGAGGCTTAACATTTGCAAAGCAATTCGGTGCCTTCCAACGAGATTCTCATTAAGTGTAAAGTATCTCTAGGGAAAGGCAGCTGATAAAATAGATTCATATGTACCATAATGAATCCGCAGAAAGGCCGAGCTTAGTTTGGAGATGGATGTGGAAAGATTAAATTCAGTCACTGATGGCAACATCGTTTGGTTCCTTCTATGGGTGCACAAGGCAGAAGTGTTCCATTTCCTCTGCTTAAGGCGACTGGCAAACAGTAACCCATTTCCCTGCCCCGTCCCTACTTCTCTGCAAAAGAGAGGGGATGTTATGAGCAGCTCAGGGAGTGGCAGGAATGTGGCCAACTAGGACAAGCACAGCACAGATTCACTGCCCCCAAATATTGCACAGTTTGTGGGCACATGCTAGCTACAGTAGCAGCCACAGCCCCCCTGGTGATGCTGTTTTCCCCACCCCGTCCTTGCACAGGACACACAGCACAGAGCCCCTTTACTCAGGAGAATTTGGCCTGGAGTGCCAAGTGAAGGGAAGGAAGAAACGTGACTTTTTTTTCCCAGTAGTTGGATTATGGTTTGAGTATGACTCAGCTCTGGAGAGTCCATAAGGATAAGGTGAGTTGTGCTTTGTTAGCAATTAGGTTAATCTGTTTAATTATTTGGTGCTGCCATAAGCACAGTTCACTGGTGCATGAAGGGAGTAAAGAGTGACAGTCACTACTCACTGTTACAATCCTCACATTTAAATACAAGGAGTGCAGCAGCCTGACTGGAGCAGTAAATGAGTTTCACGGTTATCCGAGTGACTCAATAATAACTGTTCTCCGTATTAGGGTTTAAAACCTCCCTTCACTGAAAGAAATAGAGAAGAAAGAGGTGGGTTAACACAGAAACTTAGCAGTCCATTTGTGTTTGTTAAATGTACCCCAGACTACATTGGGCAGTGTCCTTTGCCTTCGTTTCTCACCTTGTGGTGTGAGAGTCTAAGGGCTTGTCTACATTGGCACTTTACAGCGCTGCAACTTTCCTGCTCAGGGGTGTGAACCCCCCGCCGCAAGCACTGCAAGTTTCAGAGCTGTAAAGTGCCAGCACAGACAGTGCACCAGCACTGGGAGCCGCGCTCTCAGTGCTGGGAGCTACGCCCCTCATAGTGGTGGTTTTTTCTGAGCACTGGGAGAGCTCTCTCCCAGCACTCTGCTGCGACTACACAAGCCACGTTAGCGCTTTAACGTTGCCAGTGAAGACGTGCCCTAACAAAGAAACATCCCTTTAACACACCACTCCCCTCTTCCTCCACCGCACCCTGCTCACAGCTGTTGTCTTTGTTCAGCGAAGACCCAGAGTCCGGAGGTGCATTTCACGTGAGTTCACCTCCCGCCTGGGGGAAGAAACTTCAAGCAATGCCTCAGCTCTGCTGCCAACGCAACTGGCTCACACCGCTGAGTGACATATGTTGACTTAAGCTGTAGTGTAGCCGTAGCCTTTGGTTGTTCATGTAAACATAGTCTGGTCCTGAAGCCTTCCCCCCAGCTCATCAGTGGCCATCAGGGGAGAGCTCATTCAGCCCTTGTTTATATTTGCGATGCCCTCAGCTGAACTAGGGTAAACGATCTAGATCGAAGATGTGACTTAGTGGCTTTCTTAGTGTTTTGCCAGACACAAAAAAAGGCTAATTTGATATGCTTTTAAAATCTTCTCTCCCCAGGAACAGAATACAGGAGATGAAACAGAGTTACAATAGTATAATTGAGAGCTGATTTTGGCCCAGCATCTGCATCAAGGAGTGGAGATAACATCCTTTGTCACAAAGATTTGCTTGGGGAGCTCATGACAATTGCTAGGCTGCTGGTGTGCTGAGACCACAGCTTGTAATGCTGACCAGTATTGTCTCTTGGTTTTCTTGTACCCCCCTATCTGTCTGTATCCATCTGTTGTCTCTTATGCTTAGGTTGTAAGCTCTTGGGGCAGGCACTGTCTTTTTGTTGTGTTTGTACAGCACCTACCACAATGGAGTCCTGACTCACGACTGGGGCTCCGAGGCGCTACAGTAATACAAATAATAATAAATGTGTTAAATTAGGGTTTAAACCCTGCTGTGTCTGGCATAGGCCATCAATCTTAAGTGTAAAATAAGGACGAGATGGTGAATAAGGAGACTCAATGAACATGGAGGGATTTCCCAAACTGAGTAAGATCATATCAGTATCTGTTTTATCATCATTATCAAGCAGGGGCAGGCGCAAGGTGGGGCAAATCATCGGGGGCACAGAACTTCTCCAGCCCCAGGGCCATGGAGGCAGGGAAGATCGAGCTCCTGCCGGGCTGGGGCAGCGTGGAAAGGAAGATTGAGCTCCTGCCTGGGGCCGGGGCAGGGTGGAGGGAGGGAAGATTGAACTCCTCCCAGGGCTGGGTGTGGGGGCAGCGAGCTCCTCCTGGGGCCAGAGGGGGGCGCAGTGAGCTTCTTGTCAAAAGGGGTCAAATTTAAATTCCTGCGCACGCCCCTGCAGCAAAACAAATACAATTATTAGACTATAGTAGGGTCCTCTTCAGCCCTCCTTTGCATTTACAGCAGAGTTCTTTGCATTTTAACTGGAAGTGGTGCTCAATGCAACTCCTTAATTGCACAAAATCAAATAAGAGTCAGGCCAAGGTGCTAACTACACAGAAGTTATGAAGAGTGGAACCAATTATTCCTCAGCTATCCACACACATCTCCCATTGACTTCCAGGGTATTACATGGAGGTATTGAGGGCTGAATTGGGACCCAGTGATTTCAGTCAGCTATGGACAGCAGCAGCATAGTCCTGCTTAATTTTCACTGGCCCTGTTAGATGCAGATAAGAGAGTTTCCCTGATAGTCTAGCTGCAGCACAGAGACTGTAGGGACTCCTAGAGACCAGCAGCTGTTTTCATTACTATGTGTCCTATTTCCTCCTATCTAAAACCTCCTACTGGGATGGTTTATTCTGTTTCTAGTAATAGTGACTTACATAGGAACAGTGTCCCTTTATGGTGTTCCTGATAGGACCAGGGAGGCCAGATGTCACAGGCTACCCATGGATACAAAAAGTCAGCTCATCTCCTGCATGGTCTGAGTAGATACCCCCCTGCTACCAGGGCTGTCCACTTTCACTGGCACATAGTGGGGCACAAAGCAGAATCTGGGCTTTGCCCATTCTCCCTGCCCCTTCCTCATGCACTTACTTAATGAGAGGAATATCCAGGGCAGAGCTCCCATGTGTTGCACAGGACCTGGACCCAAGATCTGAGTAGCGCTAGAGCCGGGGGATGAAATGAGGCCTTAGATCCCTTTACTGCCCTGATTAGCCACATTAGGGCTAGTCACAATATAGCCCTTAGATTATATGCTTTTGGGGTGAGGGAATCCATCTGTATCTGTATTTTAAAGCACCATGCACATTTACGGTGCTACCTTCTTTGGGTCATAAATCATGAAAAAAGCAATAAATATCTATTTATAAATAAGCCTGCTGCCAGCTTCTTTGCCTACCTCTGTCTTTCCTGGTCTAGAGAACAGCTCTGTTCAGGCAGCTGCTTGGCTTAACCCAAGTCTTGCACTTTCATCCTCATCATCCTAATGAGGAATTTTTACCAGCTGGATCCCACTCTTACTGTAATCTCTGTAATCAGGACAAACACATGGGGACCTCACTCCCTGGGTCAGGGAGAGAATTTTATTTCAGTCCTCAAATCACACCAAATTAAAGGGCTGGAGAGTGAGAGGTAACAAAGGTGGAAGGAAAGGATTAAATGTTGCCCTTGCATGTGAGCATGTAACACACCCTTTGGTTCGAGCTCTTTTTTATCTGCATAAGTGTTAGTGGAGAGCACATGGATCTGATGTTTGTCTAACGTAACTGCTTTAGCTGGGAATTATCCACATTGTTCTATATTTTCATTCTGATTACTTGTTTTGTTCTATTTTGTTTGCTATATTTTAGTCACAGCTGGTTGGGTGGTTTTTTTTGGTGTTTGACTTCTTAACGTCAATACGCGTTGGCAGAAGTGACATTTTAAAAATACATATTCTAAATATGCTCCGTCCATTCTCTCCCTCAGAAATTTGATTGGCAGAAATCAGAGGGTAAAAGCAGAGCATGTCACTCGTTCCTAAATCCTTAATATGGAAATGGCCACCTACATTTTACAGCAGAGTTTGTGCCATTATGTTGAAAGTGCCTGTGCATGCTGAAATACACCTGAAGGCTGTCAGGGTTCCCTCCCCACTCTGAACTCTGGCGTGCAGATGTGGGGACCTGCATGAAAGACCCCCTAAGCTTATTTCTACCCGCTTAGGTTAAAACTTCCCCAAGGCACAAATTCTTCCTTTCTCCTTGGACAGTATTGCTGCCACCACCAAGTGAGTTAGACAAAGATTCAGGAAAAGGGCCATGTGGAGTTCCTGTTTCCCCAAAGTATCCCCCCAGACCCTTTCACCCCCTTTCCTGGGGAGGCTTGAGAATAATTTACCAACCAAATAGGTAAACAAGGTGAGCACAGACCAGACCCTTGGGTTTTTAGGACACGAAAAACCAATCAGGTACTTAAAAGCAGAACTTTATTATAAAGAAAAAAGTAAAAGAAGCACCTCTGTAAAATCAGGATGGAAGGTAATTTTACAGGGTAATAAGATTTAAAACACAGAGGATTCCAGTCTAGGCAAAACTTTAATGTTACAAAAAACAGGAATAAACCTCCTTTCTAGCATAGGGAAAATTCACAAGCTAAAACAAAAGATAATCTAATGCATTTCCTTGCTTTACTTACAATTTTTGTAATCTTGGATGCTTATTTCAGGTAGGGTTTTAGGAGAGGGTTTTTTCCTGCCTGGTCCCTCTCTCTGTCCCGAGAGAGCACAAACAAAGAAAGTACAAACAAAATCTCCCCCCACAGATTTGAAAGGAGCTTCTTCCCTTACTGGTCCTTTTGGTCAGGTGCCAACCAGGTTATTTGAGCTTCTTAACTCCTTACAGGTAAAGGAGGGATTTTATGCTACCCTTAGCTGTATGTTTATGACAAAGGCCCATTCTCTTTTTTGTTTTCTGATTTAGGCCATCTGTTGAGAATGCACAACGCAGAGCATGTGCATGTGCAATTGTCTCGTCTGCACCTGCCACTCAGACATCTTTGTAAATTTACCTCCAGGAAATATAAAGAGCAAACAAGAGTTCATAGACCTGGATGCTGGTACCCATGTGCAGAGGAGGAGGCAGTTACTGGTGCCTGCTAAACACACCTTGCAGTTGATGGAAGCGGAAGCAGTGTGTGTCTTTGGATATTAATAAGCAAACAGATCTATTTCAGATATACCACCTTGGTTCCCTTTTGTTAAAAAGATTCGTGGGTATGCCAGATATTTAGATTGTTGTATAATCACATCTAAGAAGGGCCTTTACAGCTCTCCATTTTCAATCTATGCAGACAGCTTATTTAGAAAGCCAGTAATATACTGGCACAGAGAAATGTGTCTGCTCCTGTCCATGTGGCTTAAGGCAAATGGAAGCCCTATCCCCCAATACTTATTATATTGAAATGTGTATTGCCATTTGAGGTCAAAGTGGCTTTCTGTGTTTTTGTCCTAGATGCCTTTGTCTATGACTCTTCAGAAAACAGACCATTTGGTAGGAACTGACAATGTAACTGTGACCAGAACAGTTGCTCCGTCTGAACTAAAAAAAGGAAAGGGCAAGTAGCCTGGGAATCATATATGATTTAAAGGTGTATGTCCTTTGTAATCTTTATTTATAAGTATTTTAGCATTTTATAATTTTAGATGTAGTTTTATTGTAATTGGCCCACAGCTAAATTGCTATTAATAAACTTTCCTTTGCTGTGTGGGTATCTTCTGTAACATGTTGCATCAACTCTGCCTAACCAAAATGGCAGCTCTCCCTGCCCAGACTCCTAGACATGAAATTGTAGTGACACACACCATAACAATGGCACCGATTCTGGGCTGTGTTCTGGTCTCTTTACAGTGCTCCAGCAACGAAGAAGGACCCTAAAACAGCTGGATCTCATAATCCAGGAAGTCTGCCCAGTACAGAGGCATTCCTCAAGTGCTATAGGCCACTGTGACAGCGCTATGCTTGCTCTCCTTTTAGATCCAGCCCAGGGATGGGAGGGGGATCTATTCGGAGAAGGAGGGGATGTGACCATATTGCTCTGTGCTCTGGCTATTCTGGGCTGCCAAGCATTCCCTTTGGGACTGTGTAAGCTAAATGAGCTCCTTGTGCTTTTCTAGCTCCTGCTGGGGCTGGTACTAGAGGCTCTCAGTAGCCCGTGAATCTAGGGGCATGCAAGGGTGAAATAAAGCTACCTTCACCCTTTGCCTCACTACTCGGCCAGGCCTTCTGGGAGGCATAGCTAGCGCCTAGGTTTATGCAGAGGCATTTTGGTCAGGGTCAGGGCCTGGGTGTATGCATAGACACTTTGTTCATCCCTTGGATGCTCTTGACATACACTGTACACTGTGGCCTACTGTGACACTGGAAGATCAGGTGACAGCTCATGCCGAAGCCCCAGGTGCATTCACTTGTCTGTGAGTATAGATGAAAGTAATTGTTAAATGCATAAGAGGGTATTTGGTGTTTAAACTTCGTGAAAACTAGTGGGATGTTACATGCATTGCTTTTACTTATCTGTATCCTGTTATAACATAATTGTAAATACCACTTTAACGAAATAACCCATCAGACAAGAAAGAAGCCTTGTGAAATGCAAATGAAGAACTGTAACAGAAAAGTGTTAATTTCAAAGCAAGTGGTCCTGGTGTGTGATGACTGGAGGTCAAAGTCCAAAATGCATTCCTCACTCTCCATCATCAAAGGAAAAATCCATGTGGGTAGTGACCCTGTCAGCTTGTTTTCTGTGAGAAGAAGCTATAAGTATGGACTCATGGAAAGATCCTGCATCTCTGCACTGTTTGGATTCCAGCAGGGCAGAATAACTGAACGAGAAGACAGAAATCCCCAGAGTTATTCTGAGTAGCCCTAACAGACTTTTGGGAAACTGGCAGATTACTACATCTCTAGTACTATTTGGAATTACAAACTGTGACTCACCTGTACATATATTTTATCTGCTTAACCCCTCAGTAACTCTCACTTCCTGTTCTTAGCTAATAAACCTTTAGTTCGTTTACTATAGAATTGGCTGCCAGCATTGGCCTTGGTGTAAGATCTAGAGTACCAGCTGATCTGGGGTAAGTGACTGGTCTTTTGGAACTGGGGAGCAACCCGATGTCATGTGATTTTTGGTTTAGGTGACCTTTTATCACAAAGTCCAGTTTGTCTGGTTGGCAAGATAGACTGGAGAGACTAAGGGGAATGTCTGTGACTCCATGATAAGACTGGCATAGTGATCCAGGAGTTCACATTTGTTACTGGCTTGGTGAAATCTAATTTTAGAACACACCACCAGTTTGAAGTGTCTGCCCTGTTCTCTGACAGTCTGCCCTGAGGTAGGCACTCAGTTGTGAGCTACTTCAGACAGTGTGACACCTAGTTCCAGCATCACTAATTTGGCTACCTACGCTTGGCCCTGATTTTGAGAGATTTGGACCCCCACAACTCCAGCTGACTTCCATGGGACCTATTTGCTCCAACCCCTCAGACAGAGACCAACACCTACAAGATCTTCACCAAGCATTCTCAAAACTATGATACCCACATGAGGAAATAAGGAAACAGATCAACAGAGCCAGAAGCGTACCCAGAAGCCTCCTGCTGCAAGACAAGCCCAATAAGAAACCAACAGAATTTCACTGGCCATCACATACAGTCCTCAGCTAAAACCTCTCCAACGCATCATCAGTGATCTACAACCCATCCTGGACAACGATCCCCCACTTTCACAGGCCTTAGGAGGCAGGCCAGTCCTCGCCCACAGACAACCCGCCAACCCGAAGCATATTCTCACCAGCAACTACACACCGTACCATAGTAACTGTAACTCAGGAACCAATCCATGCAACAAACCTCGATGCCAACTCTGCCCACATACCTACACCAGCAACACCATCACAGGACCTAACCAGATCAGTCACACCATCACCGGTTCATTCACCTGCACGTCCACCAATGTAATCTACGCCATCATGTGCCTGCAATGCCCCTCTGCTATGTACATTGGCGAAACTGGACAGTCCCTACGTAAAAGGATAAATGGACACAAATCAGATATTAGGAATGGCAATATACAAAACCCTGTAAGAGAACACTTCAACCTCCCTGGACACACAATAGCAGATTTATAGGTAGCCATCCTGCAGCAAATAAACTTCAGGACCAGACTTCAAAGAGAAACTGCTGAGCTTCAGTTCATTTGCAAATTTGACACCATCAGCTCAGGATTAAACAAAGACTGTGACTGACTAGCCAACTACAAAAGCAGTTTCTCCTCCCTTGGTGTTCACACCTCAACTGCTAGAAGAGGGCCTCATCCTCCCTGATTGAACTAACCTCGTTATCCCTAGCCTGATTCTTGCTTACATATTTATATCTGCCTCTGGAAATTTCCACTACATGCATCTGATGAAGTGGGTATTCACCCACGAAAGCTTATGCTCCAATACATCTGTTAGTCTATAAGGTGCCACAGGACTCTTTGCCGCTTTTATGGGACCTATAGGCGCTCAGCAGCTTTGAATATCAGGCCCTAGAAGTCTGAAGTTGGGTATCCAAAATTTGTTAATACCTTGAAAAATGTGGCTCAATATAACAAACATTTATTTCACAGTAAAAGTCCTCCTAACACTTAACTCAGCATTGGCCTACAATAAATTCAGTGCTCAGAAAAGCTGCCAAGCTCCTGGTGCCTAACTAAAGGTGAAGTCCTTTATTAACAGAACAGGAACAGCAAAGACAGGGGCAGTGTTCATCTCCTTACCCCCAGTATGTCTCAATCCTGACATGGAGGGACCGCTAATAGTAGGAGGATTCAAGATTCCCAGGCAAGAAGGGACCATTGTGATCATCTAGTCTGACCTCTTGCATAACACAGAATTTCCCCAATACACAGGATAGTTAAGCCCAGACAATAACTCAATCCTTGGTCTTTCCATTGAAACTACCAGCTGTGGTGATGGTTGTGGTCTGTCCCAAATGCCAATTTGCTAAGGAATGGGCTGGTTTATAATATACAAATAAAAAGAACACAACTAAATCCAGCTGCATTAACATTTGCTGGAAAAGGTAATATTTATTCTATTTGTTTTGCTTCCAGTATTTGAAGCACTTGAAGGAAAAATCATACCCAATGAGGCTTACATGCATGCTATTTTTTGGCTGTTACACTTTGTGTTTGGTGTTACTTATCAGAGAGAGCTGCCTCACGCTTGAGCCTCTTGGCTGTTTACTGTAAAATGGCAAAGCACACACATTAAAAAAATGGGGAGAGAGAAAAAGTGAAACTCACTTCAAACATGTTTTCAGAGGAGATGATTTAGCTGCAGTCTGGAGGCAAATTCTTGGCCTTGGAATAAGCCGTTAAGAATCAACCACTCTGGGCTGTCACTAGGAAGCAGAGTGGACACACTGGTCCTTCTCATGGGTTCTAGGAACCTACCTGCTGATTCTATACTTGGAATATGACCCATGATGTTATTGCTACTTTTATTTATTCGTTGTGCCATGAAGATTCAGCAGCTGAGGTAATCTTTTCCAGTGATCAAATGTGTCTTGTGGAAAGCCAATGCCAGATGGAAGGTTTGATATTTGTGTTCTGTGACAAAAGCCAACATGTTATAAGGTGGACAATAAGACGACAAACACCCTGGCTCAAGTAGTGAAATGGTTAAAAAAGTGCCAGCATCCTCCAGTTACATTCAGTTTGCCAAAGCCACAGTGTTCCTCATTCACCACACCCATCTTTCCAGGGCCTTCCCTTATTTTTCGGACATGGGATGTTATGACATATGTTTTAAGAGCAAAGATCTAATTACCACAAGGAATGCAGCTCCCCAGCTCATGGGCCTTGCAAAACAATTTCGCCTCCAAGGAGTAGGTCTGGTCCTCCTCTTCTCCCCCCAGGATGAGTGCCAGTGATTTGTATGTCCTTTCAAACTCCAGCTCTATATCCCTGATACACTTCCTGGCCATACCTCATTAAATCCTTAAATTATGCACTGGGATCTGTTCACTAGCTCCAGCTCTTTCTAGTGAAAAGCTTTTCTTAGGCCGCCTTGCTTTGTCCCAGTTATTGTGCAGCCTGGGATTGCTCCTTCAATGTTAAACCCAGTCTGAAGCCTCTGCCATCCAGGGAGCCAGTGACTGCAGGGTCAACTGAACTGCTCCCATCGCAGAGATCATGCTAGCCATATTCTCTGACATTTCTCTGAGCGGTGGAAATACCTGCTCCTGCCTCATGGCTAAGATTCCATTCTCGGTGGTGTGTTTCTGCTCGTCTTGGCTTTTTCAGCAGTTTTTGCATGCCTGAGACCTCTGCCAAAGTCTTGTTGCTAACCTGGTAAGTTTAGATGCTGTTAGGTGTGCTGGAGAGGCTTTGGGGGTGAGGTCATTACATTTTAAAAAATTCTCTCCTCTCTAGCATGGAGCAGGTGACACCACACGATGAGCAAGGCACCATGGTATCTGGCAATTATTTTCCATCACCTCTAGCTATGTAACTCCTTGTGAAAAAGTTTTGTGCTATCACAATGGCAGCATACCATGGTGCGGTAACATAATGGTATCTCAAGATGTTACTCCGAAGTGGCACCATGGTGGGAAGCAGCCAGTTTGGTTTTGAGACTCATGCCATGGCCCCTTCAACTTGGTAGCTCAGTTCCTACCTCAGCCGATTGTGCTTAGGTGTTGCAGTTGATATGGCCTTTGATTGGAGAGCTTCAGATTAGGGTGGGGGTAGGGGGCTCATTCAGGCCCACTATACAGCCCCTTTGCACTAATCTAGCAGCATGAAGGGGCTGCACAGCTGGCATGGGGAAATCCTTAGCAGGTGTAGAGCCAGCTCAAGTGGCTATATGCATTCCCCTTCTGTCCCATTGTAGGGGCGTATTGGGGGGGGGGTGCCTGGGGAGAGGGGAAGTTGGCAATCCCCACCTGGGGTAATAGCCCTTTGAGGGGCATTACTAGCCAGCATTCATTAGAGTAGCCCTCAGTTAGAGTAGCCTAGGGGCTGGTCTATTTTATGCGAGGAGTTGAAGCAACTCCCAGTAACCGAGGGTGTGTGGGGAGTGCAGATGTGGCATACAGTCTCTTTTTCCTTCCCCTCCATCAAGTCGTGTACTCAGATGGACTCAGGGATTGGAGCCAGAGAGTTTAACGTACTAAATAAGCTGCAGAAGCCACAGCACATTGGGGTGAGTTAAGGACATACTTTCCAGCCATAATTCTGAGTTTCCTAGCTTTTGTCAGCTTAAGCCAGATTCTTAATGTTATTTTAATGCAGTTGTTGTTGTGAGTGTGTGAATAATATGCTCTTTATGCCAAACCACAAGCCCTGGAACTAATATCTCATAAAAATGCTGAGAGCCCAAAGCGAATAGCTGTTATGCAGAAAATCGGGTGATGGCTAAAAAGTTACAGCCTGCTGTTATTCCCACTGTGGAGGTAAAATGAAATGTGACCAGGGACTGGTACTGGGTGCTATTGAATGTACATGATCAGTGATTGGGGAGGAAATACCATATTATTAGCTTTAAACCAGACCATGCTATGGCCCATCATTCAAAAAAGTGTGTATAAAATGTGCCCCAAACCTTAACTGGAGTACAGGGAATCTGAATTCAGGGCAGTTGGGGGATTTCCATCTGCTTGTCCTTTTAAGGAGGAGTTTAAAAAATGTTCAGTATTTAAAATAACACTCCACCCACTGATGGGTTAATACAGCTCATCCTCACCCGTCACTGTCGCTGCGGGCAATGATTCACTGGAGGAGAACTCAGGATACCAAAAAGATGGATGGATCCTTTCGCCCAAGGTCGGTGGTTTTTGAGCGAGTCACGGAAGTGGTGAAGTCAGGCTCCCCAGCACACTACAGCCCCTGCCAGCTGGACAAGAAGCAGCAGTGGTGTCAGCTCAGGGGCAGGTGCTTGTTTGCCTTCCCAGCCAGCAAAAGTTTGTGGAGATGGAAACAGCAGCGAGTCATGAGAGGGAGGGAGGGAGGGAGGGAGAAGGGTAAGGGACTGAAGTGAAGGGAAGAAAAAACAGGAATTCAGTGTTCGTAAGTTTGTGTCATGTTCATTCCAGTCTCAGAAATCAAGCCATGGGATGTCAGTGCATCCTGTGAGAGTGCCAAGATTTCTGACAGGAGTTACTATCTTTTCTCAAGAGCACATAAGACCCCCCCCCCACCCCGCCCCGAACATCTGATTTAGAAACCTCACATCTTGATAGGCAAAACAAAGAGACGGCAGCCCATAGAAAGGAGGATGCTTATTTAGAAATAAGAAATGAAGTGGGGTCTGTAGACAGTGATTATGGGTAAACACCTTCAATAGAACCTTTTAGGGTGTACAAATGGTACAGGTAAAACGAGGGCGGAAACTGTCCACAGTAATGAATGCAATCCTTAATAGGTTTGGGGCACTAGCTGTGTCTATGACTTATTGCCCACAAAAGAATCAGCGAGGAGAAAGGATAATCTCTAGAAACATAAACTATTGATTATTTGCCTGTAACACAGAAGGGATTCGCTTCTGCAGAGCGGAAGAATTGATGTGTCGTGTGCACTGTTTATTTTGCTTTAATCAGATTCACACCCCCTACCTCCCACTCTTAATAAAGCTTGTTTTACTACAGCTCCTGTGAGTTTATGCAGTTATTTGTGAATTTCAAACACCTTCTGAAAGAGGTGAAACAACCTTTAACCTCAAGGGAAAGGCAGTGAAGGGAGAGTGTTTGGGACCACTGGGGATTCTATGGACTAAGAAGTCCTCTTGCAGTAATTGCAGAGAAAATAGCCAACAATAAGAGAAAAGAACCTTTCTGGAAAGTGAAATGTCAGCGTCTCAGTGCATCCCGGGGCATGGTCTTCCCAATTTTGAGACTGTCCTAGATAACCTGCAATAGAACATCGTGACTGGCAGTAGCATCTGATGATGTTAATCAGAAAATGGACTCCCTCTGTTTTGTCCTTGCTCCCTACACAGCATTGAGACCATGGGGAAACCACACTGGCACAGCTGGATTCCAGATAACTTCATTTATTAACTATGTACAGATATGCAAGACCTAGCTACCTAAGTACACTGCTGCTCTGGCAGGGTTCTGATGTCCTCTGCCACAGAAGACAGGGAGGCCCATTAGATGAGCGCACACTATTAAAAGAGATTTCACCCAATTATCACCCAATTTCCATATACTACAACATTGATCCATATTCCATGGATTTGCCTGCATTTTTATATGCAAGTTGAAAAAGAATTTTTTTGCAGCCACTTCTTATATTTTCTAGACACCGAAGAACTCTGTAAACAAATCTCTTGGTCTCCTGTTTTTCTAGCCACTTTGCTAAAACAAACAAAAATAACCCACACAGTATATGCAATAGTTTTGCCTTTTGAAATCAATCTGGTCAAAGCCCTGTAGAACAAAATGAGGTGGGATGGAAGTAGAGAAAAGTTTGGAAGAGTACAGTGTGAGGTCTGGATGGCTGCGAGTGCAGCATTCTGTGATAGGGCCCCTGCGCATGTAAGTACTTCAGAAGCCTGTACACTTTGTGCAGGTGAAGTCTTTGAAGTCTCACTGCCAAGCCACGTCACTCAGAAGTTAACCTCTGTCTCTGCATCAGACCAGTCACCACAGACATTAGAGTAAGTATTACTGTCCCGACTGGCCTTGCACAAAAGAGAAGCAAAATTAATAATTAATTCAGTGATAGTTTTGTTGCCTAAATTAGCATTGAGTATGCACTTTAGAATTAGGCCCTTAATTTCTAATTCTTCTATTTAAGTGTTTTCTTCAGAAAATGAGTGCTTTCCCTGTAATACATACAGGAATCAGATTTCTGTGGGGAGTAGCTGGTTCTGTGATTTCAGAAGATATTCTGCACCCTGGGATTTCTTTGGGCCCTACACATACTTATGGGCTTGCCATCATGAAAACATTCTTCTGATATATACAAATAGCTCCTACCATGACAGTTATCCTCAATGTGTGCATCTGATGAGAATCTTTTGAGTTTGGTCAACTTCTTCCCAGTGAAGGATTATTATAATTTTCTGTTGATCTTATTACTCAGTAACTGCATATAGTAGGATCAAACAAACACATGTAATAGGTATCTTTCATTCTCACCCAGATCACCTGGGTGATTTGATACATATAGTTTTCCAAGGCCATCATTTACAGTAATGTCATTTGCCTTTTTTCATCTGCATGTGTCCACTAATTTTACTCCTGGGGGAATTATGCACCAAAAAATTAAAAATTCTGCAAATTGTATGTTAAAACAATATAATCACACCAGTTTCAATTATTTTTGGTCATTTATTTCAAAATACCTGTCAGCAAGTATGTCTGTAGCAATACAGACAAAAAAGATTCAGGAATTTTTTTTTGATAAATAGATTCCTTACTAGGCATATTAATATAGAACTATGAGTAATAATTCATTTAAACTACCATACAGAACCGTATTTCCTGCACCCCTCAGAAGCAGTGCAAAGGCTTTGGGGAGTCAGGGGTAATGGAGGAGCTGAGGGAGAGGGAAGTAAATTGCTGGGAAGGAGTGTGGATGTGAACTTGGAGGGTTGTTGGGCATGGGTGGGAAAAGTATGGAACATGTTTTTGGTGGGGCAGGGAGGGATTGTTAGGGAGCTTCCCCCACACAGACCCTGGCTGAACCCTAGCCTCTCCCATTCAGTCAGGCACATCTGATCCTGCACCCCCATGTGTCCTTGCATCCCCTGTCCACATGTGTCCCTCCACCTCCACTCAGACACCCATTCCCCCATCCTCATGTGGCCCTGCACCCTCTCCCCTATGTGTGTCTGCCCTCACCCACCCACTCCCCTGTCTGTATGTGTCCCTGTACCCCCTCCCCCATCACCATGTGGCCCTGCACCCCCTGCAGCCCTGTGCCTCCACTCCCATTCAGCCCCAGCCCCAGTCTGTCCTCTGACACTAGCCCTTATAAGCCTGTCTGACACGCCCCTCCCCCCAGCACCCCACTCTGTTTCCCTGTAGCCCCTGTCTCCTGACCTGACCTGACAGGTGCTGCAAAGAAGGCTCTCTCTCTCTTCCCTAGCTGGTGGGGAGCTGCTGCTTTGTTCTATTTCCACAGCACCCTCTGGTGGGCAAAAGGGCAGAACTTCAGCAACATTTCTGCAGAAGCTTTTTTCTGTGCAAAAAAATTAAATATGCAGGGCCTCATAAATTATGCACACCCAGAGTAGTGCAGAATTCCCCTAGGAGTAACTAATTTTTGGTGCCCAAATTGAGACACTTAGGACCTGATTTTCCAGAGTGCTTAGCAGTTTTATATCACATAAAAATGTTCAAAGCACAATTCCCATTGACTTCAGTGGCAGTTGTGAATGCTCAGCACCTCTGTGAATCTGGCCCCAAGTGTCTCATGTTGAGGACCCAGAAAATGAGGAACACACAATTAGCAAAGAAGCTAGGGGCCCTACAAACACCAGTCTCCTTCACTATAGAACCCTAATTCATCCCCAGAGTACACTCCATTCTGTTCACTGAAAAATTTAGGGATACTGTGGAAAAGTGTATATGACAAATAATTAAGATTATGTACTTTCTTAAAAGTTGTGTGTGTGTGTGGGAAGTTAAGTGGAAAATTCCATCATGTGGCATCATATTGACCCCAACTAGAATTATCAACAGACCTTTAGATTAGGAGCACAGACTGCTGTCACTTGAGTTAATGGAGTAACTGATAGCAGTAGTAGGCCGTTTTCCTCTATGGGGACCAGCACTAGGGGGGCTGAGACACACACTTTCCTGGTGGATTTCACAGATATTTGTATTGATAGCAGAGAATGGTGAGACTCAGGACTCCTGGGTTCAGTTCTAAATTCTTGAGCGGAGTGTGTTCTGCTGGTGATAGATCCTTCTGCTGTGTCCCCATCACTGCTCCAAGCCTGTCTCTGTCCCTTCTGTACAATCTACAGCCCAGCCCCCCTCCTAAGCTCCTCTCCCAAATCCCCCTTCTTCTCTCCTCCTATCCACCCTGGCTCCTGCCCCCACCCCTTCTGCTCCTCTCCACCTTATGGCTCCTGCAACTCTCTCCCTTGCACCCATCTCATTCACCACTCATCCTTTATATTCTCAGCAGTGGGCTTCCTCCTTCTCCACTCTGCCTGGGCACCAGTACACCAAGACATTGATAGCACAGGAGACACAGTCTTCCTGCTCTCGGCTCTTGTGCCTGGTGCCACAGCAGTCCCTGGCTGTCAAGAAGAACAAGTTCAGGAAAAGTCCTGCTCAGCCCGAGGATGGAGATGCTTACTTGGCTCTGCAGGGATGGTGCATGCTCAGTCTGCTCACACGTAGTAGCTGTGAGAGGATGGTGAATGTCTGGTGCAGATGAAATCTTTGGAGAATTTAGGGACCAAATTCTAGCAAGTCTCTGCTGAATGCGTGAACTGAGATTTTTCAAAGGCTCCTAACTTGGCCAAATTTGGGCAGATGGTCACAGGATCAGAAGAAGGCACAAGCCTAATGCTAGAGGAAGACATCATGATTTTGCTCCATAGCACTGAGGTGCTAGAGCTTCTGAATGAAATAGTTACACAATATTTTTTTAACATGGGCAAAATTATGTATTTTCCCCTAACTGCATTCTTGGAAACCACCATCATTTTAGTTTTACTTTAAACTAAAAAAACTTTTTTTAAAAAAAAAGGCTCCTGGAGGCAAACACCAGGCATGGAAAACGGTTAGAGGTTGGCAAAGTTATAAGCATCTGAAAACAGACTTATAACAGGAAATCTCGGGCAATCTTAATAATAGGTGGTGCTCCCAGTTCTTCCTATAACACAGGAATCAATCTTTTCTGCCACTGAAATGTAACCACCTCTGGCATGGAGCTGGCCTGTTGGTTTAATTACCAAAGCAACAGTACACCAAAGTTTAGGGCAGGAAATGAAGCTGAATATTATATCTAATGTAAAGATCATGCACAGTTAGAGTAACAGGATATGAAGGGAGCCTCTTCCTATCTTGGCATGCCTAGGCAGGATTCCAACCTGGAGCATCCTGAGCACTAAATGGGGGATTGGTAGTGCTTCATGGCCACAACGTGGTATGACCTTTTTGGCTGGGAGGAGTTACTCAGGCTCAGTCCCTCTGTGTGTCTACTGCCAATGGTAGCAGGGCAAAGGGGAACACATTGCTCCTTTATGAAGCAGAAGTAAAGAGTGCTGGATCACCTAAGCCATGCAACCTGACACCAGCAAAATGATTTTTGCAGAAGTGCACCACAGCGGAATTGCCTGTGTCTTTGGGGCTTCCTTAACAAGTTTGCAATTCAAAGGACACAGGATAAACTAGGAAAGAGCTAAATGCAGAATCCAATTAAATCTCTATCTACAGAAGCATCTGCATCATGGGAGCCCGGGAAATTTATTTTATTGGGGCTTATGAGGCCTAGGGTAGAAAACAATGTTTTGCCTATTCAAGGGAACAGATAAATATTGTTTAACATTTCCAAGAAGGTGAGTTCATAAATTAACATCCCTGATTGTCAACTGGCTTGTTCGTTAACTTAATATTCAGTAAAGGGAGCAATTACCATGGCAACATTCACATCTTATGACACATTGTGCTTCCTTGACTGCATAATCTGCACAAGACACACACTGTGAACTTTGGTATTTGTGATAAAATTAAAGAGAAAGTATATCTCATAATTGACATATTTGTCTGCTTTTTTTTATTGCTCCTTTAAAAAAAAAAAAGTCCTCCCCTCTACCCTTCTTCAAATTGTTTTCTCTCCATCCCACTGAAATGTTGAAAACAGCTCATGCCTCCCCCGGATCTTCAGATATATGTTCCTGACAGTAATCCTACGCTATGCAAATGTAAACTGCAAAGTGCAGGGTTTTTTTTTAAAATTAAGTACATCCATTGGAGTCTAAATTGTGAATAAAAGCGCTAAGGGGAATACTAATAATAATAAAAAATATCTTCCAGTGCCTGCATAATTATAGTTCTGTTGAACAAAGCCTTACATCTTTTTGTTTTGGAGTTAACCTTAAATCTCCAGACATATGTGCCAACCATGCCTACTATATTTAGGAGAGACAGTCCTTATATTTTTAATTTCTCCCTTTCTTTAAAAATCTGTCTTTCACTCTGAAAAAACTTTATAAAGGTCCAACGTGTTTCAATGGAGTTAATTGTTTATCCCTATTTTTCTCATGGATTGACCCTAATTATAGCTTTTAAATGTTTGCAAAAAGAAAAGGAGTACTTGTGGCACCTTAGAGACTAACCAATTTATTTGAGTATAAGCTTTCATGAGCTACAGCTCACTTCGTCGGATGCATACTGTGGAAAGTGTAGAAGATCTTTTTATACACACAAAGCATGAAAAAATACCTCCTCCCACCCCACTCTCCTGCTGGTAATAGCTTATCTAAAGTGATCACTCTCCTTACAATGTGTATGATAATCAAGGTGGGCCATTTCCAGCACAAATCCAGGGTTTAACAAGAACGTCGGGGGGGGGGGGGGAGGGGGAGGAAAAAAACAAGGGGAAATAGGTTACCTTTTAAATGTTTATATTCAAGATAGAGGGCAAGATAATTAACCTCCTTACATCAGATATCTTTGACCCTCACCCATTAAGAGAATGTGGGACAGACCTCCTCCCGCCCAAAAAACTCTTGGATACTTCTGTTGTGCTGCAGCTTCTTCCAGGATGAATGCTGAGCCTTTGGACTATTTTTAAGCCTATGTAAAGGGTCCATTTTAGAGTGCTCTCACTTCCCACTGATATCAATGGCAGCTGAATGTGGTTAGCATCTTGCAGGATCACCCCATTATCTGTATTTGGAGTTACTGGCATGCCCTAATGCTTCAACAGAACTATAATTATGCAGGCACTGGAAGATTTTTATTTCCCTTAGCACGTTTAGTAAATACAGCCAATGGAGTCGAAATTGTCAATGTTAGAACTCTAGATATTCTTGTTATCCATATAAAAGGTCTAATTTTCTGAGTCTTGCTAAGCTTCTCAAAGGTATCATGTGGCAATGAGTTCCATAGACTAATAATTAAAGTATTCCTTTTATCAGTTTTGAGTTTGCCATCTTTCAGTTTAGTGGAATCTCTCCTTGTTCTTGTATTATGAGAAAGGGTAAATAAAAGTTCCCTGACTATAGTATTGATTATTTTGTCATGCCCTCCTTATGCATCTCCTGTCTAAGTTAAAATAGTCAGTCTTTTCAGTCTCTTCATATGAGAGCTTTTCCATGTCCATCACTCTCACCACCCATCTTTGAATCCCCTTTATTTCTGTTTTATCCTTTTTGACATAGGGTGAGCAGAACTGTATACAGTACTCCAGTACTCCACTGATTTATTTACTAGAAAAATGTTATCCTCCCTCCAGCATTCCTCATACAGCCTAGTATTTGTTTGTTTCTTTGGCTGCTGCTATACATTGAATCAAGACCCCTGCCCAAATGTCCGCACTGATGCCCAAGTCTTTCCCCTGAGCTGATGCTGTTAAATAAGAACCCAAGGTAGAGTATTCCCTCCAACATGCATTACTTTGCATTTGTCAATTTCATCTGCCATCAGCCTGCCCATTCACCTACCCTGATTAGCTCTCTGAAGTTCCTGAAATTTAGATCTTGACTGAATTTCAGAATTGTGTCATCTGCAAAATTTGGACTGTGCCCCCCTCTCCCCCTTTTCAGATAATAAATATACAAAACAACACCAATCCTAGCATGGAACCCTAAGCCACCCAATGGGTAATCTTTTGCCATGATGAAAATTGACTGTTTATTCCTCTTCTTTGATTTCTTCATCTCTCACCCTATGACTGCTTAGTTTCTTTAGAATCTCTTGTGAAGAAGTTTGTCAAAAGCCTGTTGAAAGTCTAACTAAATTATGTCAAGATGTTCTTCCTTGTCCACTAATTTACCAAAACATATAAAGAACCAACAGTTAGAAAAGGCATGAAGCTATACTGGCTAGACTGTAATCATATCATGATCTTCTAACCATTTTCTAATTCTAGTTTTAATTGTCATTTCAACCAGCTCGCCGGATAAAAAAGTGACTCACTGGTGTGCCATTTCCTGGATCACCCGAGCACTCCTTCTAAAATATAAGTACCACATTTGCTACTTTCCAGTCCTTTGGTACAGTAGTTGATATTAATGAGAAAATGCACATTTTTGCTAGCAGTGTAGCCACTTCATTCTTAGGCATCATTTTGTTTATATACAATCTGGGCCTGCTGAATTGTTGCGGTGACAGGTTTGGTCACAGAGACGCCCTTGGGACTGTCACCTGATGTGCTGAAACTACCTCTGAGCCTGGTTTCTTTACCAGCTTTGGACTCCAGAACCCTGTCTTGTTGAGCCAGACACGCTAGCCTGCTGCAACAATCCTTTCCTCTGGAACAGTCCTTGTAGTTCCATCTCGGGTGGTATCTAGGGGATTTCTCATGACTGGCACCCCTTTGTCCTGCTCCACCCCCTTTTATAGCTTTGGCACGAGATGGGAATCCTTTGTCCCCACCCCTCCTTCTAAATGGAAAAGCACCAGATTTAAGATGGATTCCAGTATCATGTGACACGGTCACATATCACTGTAAGACCTCATTGTTCATTACCCAGGTCACGTACACTGGAAGGCTTGCAGGTAAATAAACCCATTCACAACCAATTGTCCTAGTCAATGGGAACCATCAGGATCCTAAGCCACCATTAATGGCCCACACTTTGTATCATTACAATAGGACCTCAGAGTAATACTTCATATTTCTAGTTTTAGATACAAGAATGATACATTCATACGAATAGGATGAACACACTCAGTGGATTATCAGCTTTGTAATGATACCTTACAAGAGACCTTTTGCATGAAGCATATTTCAGTTACATTAGATTCACACTCAGCATATTTCCATAATACATATGGAACGCAACGTCACAGTTGCTTTTTAATTTCTCAGTTTCTTCCACCATTTCTTCTTTTGACCTCTGAAATCTTTTCTAGTGATACAGGTGTACTACCAGAATACCTCTAGAGTAGGTATTTTCCCCAACATCCTCTGTGGTGAAGACATGCAAAGAATTATTTAGCTTCTCAGCAGTAGCCTTACCTCTCTGGTAATCAGCAGACAATCATGATCATCTAGTCCGACCTTCTGCACATTACAAGCCACAGAACCTCACCCACCCTCTCCTCTAATAGAGCCCTAATCTCTCGCTGAGTTACTAAAGTCTTCAAATCCTCATTTTTAAAGAGTTCAAGTTACAGAGAACCCACAATTTACTCTAGTTTAAATCTGCAAGTGACCCGTGACCGCGCTGCAGAGGAAGGCAAAAACCTGCCAGGGTCTCTGCCAATCTGACCCAGCCCCAAATATGGCCATCAGTTAGACTCTGAGCATATGGGCAAAACCCACCAGACAGACACCTGGAAGAAAAATTCTCTGTAGTAACTCAGAGCCTTCCCTATCTAGTGTCCCATGACCAGCCATTGGGGCTATTTTTTTTTGCAAGTAATCACAGATTGCCTACCTGCCATTGTAGGCAGTCTCATCATACCATCCCCTCCATAAACTTATCAAGCTCAGTCTTGAAGTCAGTTAGATTTTTTGCTCCCAATGGTCCCCTTGGAAGGCTGTTCCAGAATTTCACTCCTCTAATGGTTAAAAACCTTTGTCTAGTTTCAAGCCTAAACTTGTTGATGGCCAGTTTATATCCATTTGTTCTTGCGTTCACATTGGCTCTTAACTTAAACAATTCTTCTCCCTCCCTGGTATTTATCCCTGTGATGCATTTATAGAAAGCAATCATATCTCCCCTCAGCCTTCTTTAGGTTAGGGTAAACAGGCCAAACTCTTTGAGTCTCCTTTTATAAGGTAGGTTTTCCATTCCTCTGATCATCTTAGTAGCCCTTCTCTGCTTCTGTTCCAGTTTGAATTCATCTTTCTTAAACATGGGAGACCAGAACTGTACACACTATTCCACATGAGGTCTCACCCATGCCTTGTATAACGGTATTAACACTTCCTTCTCTCTACTGGAAAAGGAGCAGATGCTACAAGCATCTGGGTACAGACCTGGTCCTTATGCTGCTCTGCTGTGTACTGCAGTGATGCCAGCCAGGGCCAGCTCCAGGCACCAGTGAAGTAAGCAGGGAGTGCCACTAGGCAGGGTTGGCATTTCATGCGTTATTAGGGCGGCACGTCCTTTGTTCCCTTTCTTCCTCTTCAGCGGCACTTCAGCGGCAGCTCAATCGGGTTTTTCTTTTCTTTTTCTTTTTTTCCCTTCACCGCTTGGGGTGGCAAAAAAGCTGGAGCCGGCCCTGATGCCAGCCGAGTGAATACTGGAGTGGCATGGGAAAAAGTGTCCTATCATGGTGGAACAAATAAGGCAGCTCTCCCCAGAAACCTTCTGCAAAGGATTGTAGAGTAACTACATGGAAGTTTCCTAGAGCTCTCCATGGAGGATTTGTCTGTGCACATAAGCAGTCTTTTCGGGGAGCACCCTCGGCTTAGCTGGAGCAGCCACCAGGAAGCAGACACCCATTGCACCTCATTTTTTGTTCAGATTAAACAAAATATCAGAGCATGTAACCCCTACAGTTAGATTAGAAATGTGTACTCACCAGAGGTGCCTTCCCTGGCATTACAGTCAACCACCATGCTGTCCTGGGACCAGCTGGGCTCTGGGGTTAAAAACAGCTCCTGGCTCTCTGGGAGAATGGATCCACTGCTCACCTGTCTCCCATTCTTCTCCTCCTCCTCCTGAATGTCCTCCTCATTGTTGCCCCTTGCAATCTTTACGTAGATGTCTTATGTTTCTTCAGCAGGATCGGAGGTGTGACTGCTCAGACCCTTCTCCCCACAGACTAGTAAGATCCACCATCTCCTGTGTACTCCAGGCTGGAGCGCATTTGGGGTGTTGAGTCATCATCATGATCAGCTGGTCTGGCGAGCTCTCCACACTGATTAAACAGGAAATGGCAATTGAAAAGTTTCTGGGGCTTTAACAGGGGAGGGGCTGTTTCCTGTGAATCTGGTTGCTGTGCAGCAGAGTTTAAAATGATCTCCAGAGCGGTCACACCAAAGCATTGTTGGACACCTCCTGGAGGCCAATTCAGTCAAATTACACAATACTGCATCTACACTAGCTCTCTGTCGACCCATCAGCACTGAATTAAGTGCTACACTTCTCACAGAGGTAGAGTAATGAAGTTGGCATTACAGGTGAGTTAGGTTGGCAGAAGGGACTTGTTAATATAGACACATACATTATTAGGTTGATGTAAGGTGGCTTCCATTAAACTAAGTTCATAGTGTAGACCAGGCCACAGAGTCTAAACACATTCTTACAAAATTCAACACCCATCTTTAACAATATTAACATACAGGTGAGCTGGTCTGGTTTCCAGCTATGAATTTGTAAGTGCTTTACTGACACCTACAGCCTTGGCAAGCGCTGGCAGCTGGTTTACCAGCATCACTTTAGTACTAATGGTACCAGCAACACATTAGTACTCATTTTAGGAACACGAGGTGTATATGGAGTAAAAGATGCAGTGCAGGTTCTTTTGGCAGTGGCTTCTCACTCTTACAAGGTAGTAATATGCTTTAGTAAGGAGACCCGTACCATGTCTGCATGCAGATTGCGTGGAGTGGAGACAGCTCACACAGATTTTCATAGCTGAGGAATCTCCCTGTTCTGGATGTTCTGGACCAGAACCACAAGCACTGAGTGATGGGACTACATTGTCGGGCAGAACTGGGATGACCAGCAGCCAGCGCCTGATTAAAGTATAAACTAAATTACAGCTTAGGGTCTCTAAAGAAAAGAGTCCGTTTAAAATTTTAATCAAAATCAGTTGATAAATAAAGGAGATCTGGGAAAGAGAGTCTCTTTACACAGACATTTTCATTCAAATATGACAAAAATATACACATCTGGCTACACAAATACTCTAACCCTTCACTACTTGTTCATTGACAGGTGGGAGGCCAGGGCTGAGAAAAAACAATAACTGTACTTACATTTAGCACTTGTACTTTTAGAAATACTATCAGTCTCCTAAGGCAGCGTTTTGTTGGCCAGCTGCTACTGGTAAAATTCTGACTGTGCCTTCAAAACTTATTTAAATAAATAAAATAATCTCTCTGCCGATAAAAATCGGGAAAAATGTGAGGTCAGAGACAGCAGTGGTCATGAAGCAACCCTGCCAAGCTCATAGTTGTATGTTAGGGTTAGTGTGGTCTTTCTTCTTTTGATCCGTACAGTGTGTCAGTGCGCATGCCACGTTCTGCTTTATGTGCTATCCATGCTTCACGTGATAGAGTTTGCAGGTGACAGTCTTATAGACTTGGATCGAGTGGATCTTGGAGGATAAATTTGTGTTGGCGTCCCTCCATCAGTTTCGGGAACCTTCACAGTAAATACCAGAGTGCTGACGAAAGGATAAATAGAGAGTTTTGAGAGAAGTGAAGGAAGATATACCAGAATAATATCCGATGAAGTGAGCTGTAGCTCACGAAAGCTTATGCTCAAATAAATTTGTTAGTCTCTATGGTGCCACGAGTCCTCCTGTTCTTTTTTCAGAATAATCTAAATATTCTGAGTACTTGGTGAGCAAGTTATTTCAAACTATGTGCATATATGATTTATAGGCTATTAAAGCCTATACTATTCATTATATTTGCTTGAATATAGGCTAGTTTTTCCTCACTTTCTCAATGCCTGTCGAGAGATTACCATTCTCTTTTGCGCATAGAGCTTGTGGTCATTCTGTGTGTTGGAGAGGTTTACTCAAGATTAGTGCTCCTGGGGGAGACAGGATAGAGAAGCAAATGCAAAGAGATGTCTGCCTAGAAAAAAAGACTGGGATTTTCTGCTTGGCGGGTTTGGAGCATGCAAGATATTTTACTATCGGTAGTATGAGACGTCAAAATTCTTATATAGACTTATAAATACCATGTCATATGCATAATACATTGTATTTTTATAGTATGGCAAAAGAAAAAACCCAACAATTCATTGTTTTGTAGCGAATATTAAATTGGAATAAACATTTGTAAATAGTCTGGATAAACTTTGTATTTCCCTAACAAAATTCAAACTTTTTTCATTTATTCGTATGAAAAGGATAATTTTCCTTATTAATGGTGTAAAAAAAGGATATCTCCTCTCTCATTTTACTGTGAGAACATAGACAAAATAGGACTAACTTTCAAAGAAATATCCTGGGAAAACACCACAGGTTTTTGGCATATATCAGCGGCTCCCAAACTGTGGGTTGGGACCTCAAAGTGGGTCGCGACCATGTTTGAATGGTGTTGCCAGGGCTGTTAAACTTGCTGGGCCCAGAGCTAAAGCCAAAGTCCAAGCCCCACCAGCCAGAGCTGAAGCCCTCAAGCTTCAGCACCCCCCAGGGTGGGGGGCTCAGGCATCAGTCCCTCTTCCTGGGGTCTTGTAGTAATTATTGTTGTCAGAAGGGGGTCACAGTGCAATGAAGTTTGAGAAACCCTGGCATATTTAAATATAAATATTATTTGTTGTATAGATATATAAATCTCAATATTTATAATATAAAATTAATTTTACTGGTTTCAATAAAAGCCTTCTGCTACTAATTTTAGCACCAATAGTAGGTAATTCAGCATAACCTTCTATAAAAACAAAACAAATCAATTTATTGGAAAAGTATAACCTGCATACAATTTTCTAATTGTTTACTTATTACTTGGGTATAGTTCATATCAATATAACTAATAGTTGAGCTTTAAACTTGTAACTTATCAGCATCCTATATCTTCTGTTGCCTCTTGTATCCTCTATTGCCATCTTATATCTTCTAAGAGTCTCATTGCGTATTCAGAAAAGGAATTCCACAATTTAGATGCCCCAGCAGAGAAGAAACATTTCCTGAGAACTCTTCTAGTAAATTGTATTATTTACTGTATTTTTTATATTGCATTGTTTACTTCTACTTTACTGACATATGCAATTAGTTCAAAGAATTTATCTAAAATTTATTTCTGTCATGATGTCATTGTTACAGAGAGGGCTGCTGAAAATGACGATTATTCTGTTTTTACAATTTTGCCTTTGTATATATGCAAATGTTTATATATTGAATGTCCTTTCTGTGAAAATAATGAATTCATTTTTTTATGGTATCATGCCTCTTACATTTGACATAGCTGAGGGCCTCAGAATGTCATAATCCAGCCCTGCCAGCAGCAGGCTCAGAACTTTTGAATGAGGAAGGCCACCTTGCTGGAGCTAAGTAAGGAGCTTGCCCTAGCCTTTCCATGCTGCAATACCCAGATGAGACTCTGTTCTAGTCCAGAAGCGTTGCTGCTGTTACCGTCTGGAAGCTGGCCACCCTGGACTGTTATAGATTGGTGGCTGAGCAGTTTGCCGTCAGGAAGTAAACACAGTCAGTGCTGCGGTGATGGAGGTTTGCAAGGCAATTATAGCTTTGGTTCACCTGCAGGTGGTTAAGATTGAAAATGTCTCTGAAATAATAAAAGGCTTTCAGTGAATGGACTTCCCAAATTGTACCCATTAGCTGCCTTCCCCCTCCAACATGCACGTGATTAAGTAAACTGAAAAGGATGCTACTCCATTGTTCTGCAGGCCTTGGTCAACTACTGAGGGAGGTTCATGACCAACTTTATGGGACGACAAGCCGAATGCATGATGCTAGGGCTGTAGATTAAGTTAACTGTGGCTGTGGACTATGTGCAGAGACCATAGCTAGTGAGAGACAGTGCAGTCCTGCCATGCACAGAATTCATAGACAACAGTTATGATTGGTAGTTGGTTACTGTTATGTTTTGGCAGAAAAATGGGAAAAGTCTGTCTCACCTTTTACAGTCTGAGGTAAACAACCCCACTGCACATGTGCAAACTTGAAAATAAACCTGGCTCTAGGCAGAGAGGGGAGTTGTTTAATTCCCCTCAGACTTCAGAGGACAGCAGACAGGAAACCCCTAGCTTTGTTCTTGCTACTAGGACCCCTCCAGTTCAGACAGGATTAAGTTAAACCATACATATACACAATAGTACAAATGTGCTATGTGCAACAGTATTGTTCAATAAACTACATGTGTTTTATGGAGCAGGTCTCGTAGTCTTCTACCTAAGGCTGTGTGGCCCAGAACCATACCCTTAACAGCAGGGTAACAAATTGGCGCCCGAACAGGGACCCACAAGCTAAGAGACTACGTCAGTCAACTGATAGTACTATAGGCTTGCTTGGGTGAAGGGTTGCAACCTTCCCCACAGTGTCCAGGGTGGATTACGAGTGAGGCTTAGGACAAACCTTTGTTTTGACTGGTACCTTACCTTTCTTTAATACCAGGGAAAAGTGGTTATAGGACCACGTCCACAAGAGCACAGGCTCGGTGTGGTGGCTGGGAAACTTGCCTACAAGTGACCTGTTTGGTCAACTATGTGATCAGTGGGATAAATGTTTGGGAAAGAGACTCAGGGAGTCTTCTTAAACCCACCAATAAGAATAAAAATATGAGTTGCCTTAAAGGACTTCATATAGCTGCCAAAAGGAGATTCCCAGTGTCTAGGTGATGCTCTGGAGCAAATACTGCAGTTGCTGAAACAAGTGGCTGCCAGTCAGGAGCACTGTAAACAGCTAGAGGGAGAAAATGCTGTTTTGCAGGGCAGTGCACTTAAAGATGCCCTAAAGATCGGGCAGTTGGCACAGAATAACAGCTATTGTTGTGAGGAAATTGAGAAGCTGACAGAACAGAACCACTGCCTAGAACAGAGGCATACTACAGCACAGGCTGCCATTGTTGTAGTGTTTGACACACAGGTACATGGTGCCATGGCTGATCATGCTGGATGTAGGCTGGAAATATCATTGTTGCAGCAGCAACTTCAGGCAGCCCAAGCTGTTAATGTGGTACATGCTCATTGCCCTCTTATGTTGCCCTCAGGATCAGGGGATGAAAACCCTTATGACAACGATGATAATGATGATTTGGACTCCAGGCAGGATGATCGGGATGATGGACAGTGGGTCATAGATCCATTGCTGCTTTTGGCTCACCTCCTTACACCCCTTTAAAACAACAACTGGCCTTGTTAGATCCTAGAAGAGGTAACCTCCCCATGGCCCCAGTAACCATATGCTGAATGGAGGTTGGACATGGAGAGAACACCGAGACCAAAGTAACGTCCCAGACCATTACTAAACTGTACTCTCCCGAGGAGATCAGGGTTATAAGTAAAGATCTGGGACCTCGCACGGAGGAAACAACTGCCTCCTGGATTTTGAGTATAGAGCTGAGAAGCGATACCATAGGTGATACAGCACTGAATGAAGCCAGGTGGATTAGATGGCAGCCTGGCGACTGACGCAGCAACAAAACCTGTATTACATGGACAGGCTCAGGTGGGCCAGTGGTGGGATGGGCTGAAGCAGGTTGCATGTTTCAGCTGCCCAATTCAGCGGGATATGATGTGAGTACTCAAGTAACAGGAGTAGTCATGGGACCCACGGGGGAAGGCAAGCAAAATACAAATAGATACACCAAGTGCTATGTAAGTGTAGGAAGATCTCTAGGCTACACACCAGCTCTGCCCCAGACTTTGAGTAATACCACACACTGTACCTGGTCAAGGAAAAAGAAGAGGGACCATAAAAGGAATAATCACCTCTCCAGGCCCTTGATGGTGTATTCTTGGTGGTAGTGGAATATTTGCTAACTCTTCCGTTTTGGATGTAAATCCTCTGCGTACAACAACTCATCTCTCAATTCCAATTAGGTTAAGGCTCACAGCTGATATCCCAACTTTCACTGAATATCTGATAGAAGTCAGTCGTTATCTTATCAGTCAGGATCATATGCAAAAGGTTGTAGTTAATACTGTTCACAGACTGAAGAGACTAGAATTGTTTCTGCAAAATGTGTCAGAGGCAAGCATTAAACCTGAGTGTCACAAATACATAATGCCACTGCTGACAGGATGGGACAATTGGTGGAGGTACCAACAAAGCCTAACCATCAGAGGAGGAGCACTGTGGGAGATGTGTTAGGAACCGTGGGCAACATTTGACTTTAGGTTAACTTTGCAGTGAAGACAAGCCCTCAAACTTATTGGTTCCTCACACAGCCATGCACAAATATAAAGATTTTAAATGTTTTTATTCTTGACTTTTCAATTAGCTTCCTCTTCCCTTCCCCCCCTTTAAGTATAGTGTCACTGTACTAAATTTTGATACCTTTCCTTCCCCAAGGATGTTGAATTTAATTACACTGTGGTCACTGTTGCTTAATGACTCATCTATAATTACTTCTTGAACCAATTCCTGCATTTTACTTAATTTTAAACTGAAAATAGTCTCTCCTGTTGCGTGCTCTAGAACTAGCTGTTCCAAGAAGCAATCATTCAATATGTCAAGAAAAACCTTGCCCCATTGTGACATTTGACCAGATAATATGCAGGTAGTTGAAGTCCTTCATTATTATAATTTTTGCTGCCTCTTTGATCTCTCAGTATTATGCACTTAATGGCCTTTTCTTGATCTAGAGGTGGATATTACTGCTGTCCTATTAACCCAACTCTATCGAAAACTGCTTCCAGACAAACAACAGCAGAAAAGTTGTAAATGCCTAACTCTCCTACTCTATTCACATTGATTAGGTGTCAATTTAAACGCCAAATTGGGACCATTGCTAAGTTAGTTATTTTATTTTCACTTAATAAATAAACCAAGAAAATTAAATGTAGAAAACTATTCAGGTAATGCTATGTACACAGAGTAAACACAAAACAAAAAGTCCAGAAACGCAGAAGGTAAATGTCCTTCAGCAGCATGAACTCATTGAAGTTGGACAGCCTGTTCAACATAAGTAGACCTTGTCACAGGGTGTGCGCAGGTAATCCCAAGTGAGAGCGCTCAGATGCTACGGACAAAATCTGAAGTTTTTCAGCATCACATTTAACAAGAGAAATAGGAACAAAAAAAGACTGCATATTTGCTATATGGTAGAGTTAAAGATAAGGTAGGGAAACTTCATTTCCCCCCCCCCCCCACTTCTGGATTCCTTTTCATTTTAACCATGTAACTGTGCGTCTTTAACATCTAGCTATATTTCTCTGTATGTCTCATAAAAAGGCCAGATTTGCATCAGTGTAACTGAGACAGAATCTGGTCCATTTTATATATATTTGTGGCTCTTTAACTTTTATATATAGTATCTACACACATACAGTGGGTACTATTTATATATTAAAAGGTAAACAAATATTATATCATGGTGCTGATTTTACCACAATATTCTCTATATTTAGAATGTACACCACAGAGGTACAATATTTATGCAAAATCCCAGTAAATGTTTACTTTTTAATATGCATACGATCTATAAAATTCTGAACTTGGAGACCATGGCTAGCTACAATAGGATTTATATGAACAAGCTGCTCTTTCTTTTGCATGGTTTTATTTTATTTTAAGCTACAGCAGATGCATCATTTGATAAGCAAAGAAATACGTGGCTTAGTTTCTTCATTGCTATAGTGGCATTTAGTGTGTTGAGGTTCAAAATGTAATCGTGGCTTTATAGCTGTGGTCTGAAAAAGAAAAAAAGGCACTTAAGGCAGTGCTTCTCAAGCTATCTGATGTGGGGGACCGGCAATTTTTCCCCCCCAATGTGCGCACAGACCGGCAGCCGATGGTTCCAGTCCGCGGACCACCGCTTTGAGTAACACTGAGTTAAGGGACTAAGACTACAATTTACCTCTTCGGTGAAATTAAATCAATTGATTTCCATCTAGCACTTGAACAAAACAGAGAGTGTATTGCGGTTAAAAATAGAATAGCTTACTTTGGAGACTATTATATAAAATCTTTGCTGTTTATGGTCTGTATATTGTACTGCACTATTCTTATTAGTGTTACTAATAGTACAAATTAGAATATTCAGCTATGGTCACAGACCTATTTTGATAAAAAAAACTTCAAGACATTGCATTTTATTACCGCCTGTTATTATTAGCATTACAGAAAAGTTGGGGCCTGAAGGCTCACTTAGGCCATGATTGAGGAAAACATCCCTCTTCTGGGCAGCACTTATGCATGTGGTCAAGTTCCATTGGAGGCAAGCCTATGTGCTTTTCTGAATCAAGGCCTTAGACAGGTAGACACTTGGGTAGTTTTACCTTCTAGTTCCATGGTCTTTATCCACCCACCATAGAATATCAGGGTTGGAAGGGACCTCAGGAGGTCATCTAGTCCAACCCCCTGCTCAAAGGAGGACCAATCCCCCATTAAATCATCCCAGCCAGGGCTTTGTCAAGCCTGACCTTAAACTTCTAAGGAAGGAGATTCTACCACCTCCCTAGGTAACGCATTCCAGTGTTTCACCACCCTCCTAGTGAAAAAGTTTTTCCTAATATCCAACCTAAACCTCCCCCACTGCAACTTGAGACCATTACTCCTTGTCCTGTCATCTTCTACCACTGAGAATAGTCTAGAACCATCCTCTTTGGAACCACCTCTCAGGTAGTTGAAAGCAGCTATCAAATCCCCCCTCATTCTTCTCTTCTGCAGACTAAACAATCCCAGTTCCCTCAGCCTCTTCTCATAAGTCATGTGTTCCAGACCCCTAATCATTTTTGTTGCCCTTCGCTGGACTCTCTCCAATTTTTCCACACCCTTCTTGTAGTGTGGGGCCCAAAACTGGACACAGTACTCCAGATGAGGCCTCACCAATGTCGAATAGAGGGGAACGATCACGTCCCTCGATCTGCTGGCTATGCCCCTACTTATACATCCCAAAATGCCATTGGCCTTCTTGGCAACAAGGGCACACTGTTGACTCATATCCAGCTTCTCATCCACTGTAACCCCTAGGTCCTTTTCCGCAGAACTGCTGCCTAGCCATTCGGTCCCTAGTCTGTAGCGGTGCATTGGATTCTTCCGTCCTAAGTGCAGGACCCTGCACTTATCCTTGTTGAACCTCAGATTTCTTTTGGCCCAATCCTCCAATTTGTCTAGGTCCCTCTGTATCCTATCCCTACCTGCCACCGTATCTACCACTCCTCCTAGTTTAGTATCATCCGCAAATTTACTGAGAGTGCAATCCACACCATCCTCCAGATCATTTATGAAGATATTGAACAAAACCGGCCCCAGGACTGACCCTTGGGGCACTCCACTTGATACCGGCTGCCATCTAGACATGGAGCCATTGATCACTACCCGTTGAGCCCGACAATCTAGCCAACTTTCTACCCACCTTATAGTGCATTCATCCAACCCATACTTCTTTAACTTGCTGACAAGAATACCGTGGGAGACCGTGTCAAAAGCTTTGCTAAAGTCAAAAAACAATACATCCACTGCTTTCCCTTCATCCACAGAACCAGTAATCTCATCATAGAAAGCGATTAGATTAGTCAGGCATGACCTTCCCTTGGTGAATCCATGCTGACTGTTCCTGATCACTTTCCTCTCATGTAAGTGCTTCAGGATTGATTCCTTGAGGACCTGCTCCATGATTTTTCCGGGGACTGAGGTGAGGCTGACTGGCCTGTAGTGCCCAGGATCCTCCTTCTTCCCTTTTTTTAAAGATGGGCACTACATTAGCCTTTTTCCAGTCGTCCGGGACTTCCCCCGATTGCCATGAGTTTTCAAAGATAATGGCCAATGGCTCTGCAATAACAGCCGCCAACTCCTTTAGCACTTTCGGATGCAACGCATCCAACCCCATGGACTTGTGCACGTCCAGCTTTTCTAAATAGTCCCTAACCACTTCTTTCTCCATAGAGGGCTGGCCACCTACTCCCCATGCTGTGTTGCCCAGCACAGCAGTCTGGGAGCTGACCTTGTTCGTGAAGACAGAGGCAAAAAAAGCATTGAGTACATTAGCTTGTTCCACATCCTCTGTCACTAGATTGCCTCCCTCATTCAGTAAGGGGCCCACACTTTCCTTGGCTTTCTTCTTGTTGCCAACATACCTGAAGAAACCCTTTTTTTTTTACTCTTAACATCTCTTGCTAGCTGCAGCTCCAGGTGCTATTTGGCCCTCCTGATTTCATTCCTACATGCCCGAGCAACATTTTTATACTCTTCCCTGGTCATTTGTCCAATCTTCCACATCTTGTAAGCTTCTTTTTTATGTTTAAAATCCGCAAGGATTTCACTGTTAAGCCAGGCTGGTCGCCTGCCATATTTACTATTCTTTCGACACATCGGGATGGTTTGTCCCTGTAACCTCAATAGGGATTCTCTGAAATACAGCCAGCTCTCCTGGACTCCTTTCCCTCTCATGTTATTCCCCCAGAGGATCCTACCCATCAGTTCCCTGAGGGAGTCGAAGTCTGCTTTCCTGAAGTCCAGGGTCCGTATTCTGCTGCTTCCCTTTCTTCCCTGTGTCAGGATCCTGAACTCGACCAACTCATGGTCACTGCCTCCCAGATTCCCATCCACTTTTGCTTCCCCTACTAATTCTTCCCAGTTTGTGAGCACCAAAGTAATTGTTGCAACTATAGAGTTTAACTCAATTAAAAATGTAAATGTTATGTGCTGTGAGTTTTGCACTAATTAAAGCTATGCACACACCCTGCCTCTGTCATTACCTGTAGGCATGCATCTCATACTAGTGACATATACATTTTTACACATACACATAATGTGTTGGGACAGATTTAGTGGTACCCGCCAGTTATTTTATCTCACTCCAGTGAGGCAAAGCACGTGTGAACCTAGCTTCAATGGCTAGCTAAACTGCGTGGAGTCACTGGAGCAGCACAAAGCAGCTGGGGCAAGGCAGTGAATCTGGCCCATTATACACTATTCTGTATATATCTTTGGCAGAATGCTTTCTTGCATTAGCACTTGCACCTGTGCTGTAGCAGAGGGTACAGTAAAACACATTGTTTCACACTGTCTCACATTTCAGAAACTGCATTTATAGCACAACACACCAATGCACACATTAGAGTTTGTGTATTTAACCCAAATAAGGCCAGATTTCCCGCAATCACTGTAACCTGATGCCTTGCAACGATATGCGAAGTTGAGAGAATCTTCAAGTCGATTTGCTTTCTCACATTCTACTTTGTGGAACCTAACACCAATTAACAAGATAGGATAGCCATGGAAGGACACCAGAGTGTGCCTTTGAGGTCTCTCTCCATGCTGATCCATCTTGCTATGTGTAGTCTGGAAGAGTCTCAGTGCAAATTTAAAAGACAAAGCCAAGGGAAAAGCAGAAGCCTTATGCACTATTGTTCTGAACTGTCATTTAAGAGCCTGTCCCATCACTGTCACCTCTCATGGCTTTGGCATGCATTGGCATCAGTGCCACTAGCGTTACTAGTGTCCAGAACAGAAGCCTCTTGCCAGCAAGCTGAACGTTGACATGACAAAGATCAAAAGGTCAAAAAGGGAGGTCGTAAGGGAGGAGTGTAAGGGTGAGGGAAAAGATGTGACAAACTGGGGTAAACATTTGACAATGTTACCCTCAAAGGTTAGACAATGGGTGACATAGAGAGACAGTAAAATGGGTTTCTATCTCCCAGGAGTTCACAAATTACTGAAGCTTCACATTTTGGTAGCAATTAGCAGATGTGTGGCAATCTCATAGTAATATTTAAAGGAATACGAATATTGTACATACCTGCTTATAGTACATACTTCCAGCTGCACACAGAAATTAGGGATGAGATTTTTTCAAAGCCAGCTAGGGGATTTAGTCACAGAACTTCCATTGAAAGTCATGTGAGTTGTGTGGCCCAAATCTACTTAGTCAGCCTTGAAAATCTCAGTTTTTTCTCTTCTGTAGTAGAGAAACAGACCATGTTAAAAGAACATTAAGGTTGAAAAGTCAAGCACTTAAGATTTAGAAAAGGCCACAGCGTCTTCCCACAGCTCCCAGTCTCCTTGCCAAGATAGTTGCAGTCACTCCGTCCAACTTCCAGACCCAGTTTCCCTCCAATCCCACCAGCCTCCAGTCCCAGTCTTCCCTCCACCCCCTGACTCCTTGTCCCAACCTAATTCCCTTCCCCTCAGTCCAGCTCTTATTCCCTCCGCATTCAATTAAGGTAGCTTCCTCCTCCATGCTGTCTAGGCACCAGTGAGGGCATGGAGAGTCAGGATCCCTGCTCTCAGTTCTGGTGGCCAGATCCAGACCTGGAACGAGCCAAGCCACCACCCACACCGAGTGCTGTGCTGGCTCGGGTGCCCAGCAGCCGCCCCCGCAGTGCTGGGCCGAGCCGCTGGCCTAACCCCCTCAGCCTGCCCCAGAGGCATGGCAGGCTCAAGCTCAGGGCTGCCAGCTGGAGCTGAGCACCAGCTGCCTTAAGGTAGAGAGAGAGGGCAGGGCCATGGCCTGGGTCAGTGGAGGCATAGCCTGCCCTGGCCTAGGATACCTGCTGCCCATTTATAGAAGAATTATGAAATCTATTTCTGAAGGAAAAAAAAAATCTTGTATTCAGTTGTACTCTACACCTGGGTACTTTAGGCAGCAAAGATTTTGCAACATAGGTCTTGTATTAAAGGCTGGAATTAAATTGCCCTCTAATTCTGTTCTTTAAAGCCTATGACCCAAAGCACACAGGAGTAGTAGAACTTTGAGATAATGGGGATAAACCGAGTTCAGACTTTGCCAGACTACTATGCATTTTCCAAATCAGTTGTAACCATTACAGTCTCCACTGCATGTATTGCTACTGGCCAACATTTTCAAACTTGAGTGGCTAAATCCATATTTGACACCTAATTCTGAGTGTACTGATTTCCAGAGGTGCTGATGCTTACAGACCCAACAGCAGACAATACTAGTTGTATGTACTCAGCACCTTTGAAAGTAAGGTCACTTTGATTTAGGTGCCTAACTGTGCATTTAGATATCTAACTCATTTAACAGCATTGATCTCTGTCAGCAACCATGATGGGGATAGTCTGACCTAGTGTCTGGAGTCAGAGCCAGAATCATGAGTCCAGAGGTGGGCTGGAGCGAGAGCAAGGCTGGAGCAGGACCAGGGCTGGAGCGAGAGCAAGGCTGGAGCAGGCTAAGACTTGGGGAGGAGAGAGTTGCAAGCCCTGGAGTGACATTGAGCAAGCTAAGCTGCTGGTCCTCCTGTGGCATTTATATACCTGCCCCAAGAGTCACCAGACCAGTTCCTGGCTTGTGGATTGGCTGGAAAGTGTTAGGAAATCTAAATGTAGGTGGTCACTACCAACTCCCCCTAGATTAGAATTTATTCTTAACAGTAGTATGTAACATTGGCAAATGCAGTCATTAAGGAGGGTTCCACAGAAAGGGACAAGTTATCTAGGTCTTCAAACAACCCCCAACCTCATCATCAGACACAAGCTCCCCACAGACCAGACACACCAACTCAAAGCGGCACCAGACCCTGCCAGAACACCACATGCAAAACCTGCAGACACATCTCCACTGCTACAATGATCAACACCCCCCACAACACACCTTTCAAGATCTATGGGTCCTACACATGCCTATCACAACATGTGGTCTACCTCATCCAGTTCACTAAATGCCCCAATAGCAACTGTGTGGGTGAAACCAGACAATCCCTATGCTCTTGAAGGAACTCACATTAAAAAAATAAGACAAAAATACCACACCACCCACGGATGAACACTTTTCACAAAGCGATCAATCCAGATCTGACCTCTCTGTCCTTGTCCCCAAAGGAAACCTGCAGAACACCTTCAAAAGACAGGCCTGATGCTTAAATTCATAAATTTGCTAGACACTAAAAACATGGTCTTATAAAGACATTGGATTTACAGCTTATTAAACAATATGTGACCTACTAACCTCCCTTTTTTGTCCCTAGGACAGTAGAAGTGTTAAGGGCATGTAACAGGGTCAGCACCCGCCTCTCATGCATTCCCTCTTTCTCTGGCTGATAGTGCCTGCAAATATAGTCTTTTCACATGGGGAGGGGACACTCCCCTCTCATGGATGGCCCCCTTTCCTCTCGGTTAGGTCCATGTGTGGTGTGATATTTTTGTCTTATCATTTTTCTTTTTTGGTCTTACATCAAGGTGGCACCTGCCTCTCACAAGCACCCCCAGCCTCTGGTTCTCTCAGCCAGTCTTCAGCAGCTCAGCCCTCCAGCCAAGCTGCACACACACTGTCCCAGGGTATACAGTTCAGAGTCCTTATCACAGCCCTGGTATGGGGCCGTAGCTCTTAGGCTTCTTACCAGAGGCACTGCCTTCTTCAGGCACCTAGCCAGGGCCCATCTTGGTACCTTCAACTGGTGTCCTTTTCAGAGGCACTCCCGGGGCTCAGTCTGCTACCAGACCAGCAGGGCCCATCTTGGTACCCTCATCTGGTCTGGCCAGGTTTTATGCTCAGTCCCATGGGCTAAGCCTTCCCACAGTGACCTTTCAATGGCTCTGCTGCTATTCTAGCTAGCTAGCTAGCCAGCTACCCATTCTTCGGCACCCTCCTATGGGCTCAGTTCTGTCTGGTGAGCTCTCTGCAGCAAGCTAGCCACAGTCCTGCTGTTCCTCTAACTAGCCAGGCAGCCAGTCCTCCCTTGTCAAGCTCTGCACAACACTTAGAGCTTGCCTTTTATCTAGCCCTTCTGGCCCCTTATTGGTCACTCCAGCAGCCTTTCTGATTGGCTGCTCTTCTGCAGCCACTCTAGGCTGCCTGGAGGACTTCTCACTACTCTGTTCTGGGACAGGGTGATGCAGGGCCGTGAGGCCTTCAGCAGGGGGCCTCCGGACCTAGTCCATCCTGCCACAGGGCCACTTCACCTTGAATGGTTCCTTAGAATATATGTTAACTTCTTATGCTAAACAATCAGTTCCACATTGTAGTTAGTTGCAACACTCTTGGGGGCTGGCTTCACAAACAGTGCTACAGTGGATTTTTCACACCTGAGTGATATAATTATAATGATATAGGTCTGTAGTGTAGACCTAGCCTGAGTAAGCCCTGGTCTACACTACACAGTTAGGTCGACATAAGGCAGCTTGTGTTGATCTAACTATGTCAGTGTACACACTGTAGCTGATGTAAGTGCCCTACCATACCAACATAATAACTCCACCTCCATGAGAGGCGTAGGGCTTATGTCAGTGTAGTTAGGAGGACGCAGTATCAATATAGACACTGCGTTACTTACATCGACTGTTGGCTGTCTTGTAAATTTCACGTCTGCACTGGAGCCGTGAAATTGACAAGAAAGCCCAGCTCCGCAACTGGGCTGCTGCCAGGTCTCCGCTCCAAGCGGGGCTGCCACCCAGGCTCCTGGCTTGCGCTGCCACCCAGGCTCTCCACTTCCTGTTGAGAATCCTGCTGTCCTCTGGGGTCCTGGCTCCCTGCTTCCAGCAGGGAGCCCAGCTGCACTGAAGCTCCCAGTTTGGAGCCTGGCTGCCAGCCCTGGGCACTCGGTTCCCTGCCAGCTGACCAGACTCCAGGCACGGATCTCTCTGGCAGAGGCAAGAGGTCCTGGGTGGCTTCCTCCCTACTCCTGGCTGAAAGCAGGAAGGTGAGAAGCCTGGGAGGCAGCTGGGCTCTAGGTGGGGAGCTTTGCAGAGCTGAGAGCCCTGACTCTCAGCCCCTTACACTACCACTCTTCAATCAGCGGAAGTGCTCCTGCTGAGGACACACACCATCGACAGAAGGAGAGTAGTATGGACATCAGCCACCACAGCAATTATTGGTTGATTTAAGATTATAGTACAGACCTGAAGAAGAGCTCTGTGTAGCTCGAAAGCTTGTCTCTCTCACCAACAGAAGTAGGTCCAATAAAAGATATTCCCTCGCCCACCTTGTCTCTCTAATATCCTGGGACCAACATGGCTACAACAACACTGCAAATAGGCATGAGTAGGTCAAGTGTATGGTGGAGATTTAACTCGGATTTTCCCTGTTTTTGAAATTTAAAGGAACATTGTGAAAGTTTTAAGAGTTAAAACTTTTCCTATGGTATTTTAATATTTAGCCCATCTGGAATGTCTAGCCAACTGTACTCCTAAACTGTATTTTAAATAGATCGTTGTTTTTTAAACAACCAACCGCCACACCCCAAAATCTCTATTTTTAACACCCACTCCCCCCCAAAAAAACCCAACTCCTGCAATGTTTCTTATCATACTGTATGTATACCAATTTGTTGATAGTAAATCACACTGCAACTTGCATGTCATGTTCTGCAGTTAAATCCAGAATGGACACACTAAAAATTCTAGTTCCAGGTTAGGACCACTGTCGAGCCAAATCAACCTCCTGACAGTGTCCCTCTCATTAAATATATATTGAACACGTACAACTTTACACCGTCGGCGTGTAAATACATTTTAGTATATTTTAAACAGTCAATATTGTTATAAAGTATGTGTGAGCTGGACATCAAGGTACTTGCATATTTGGAAGATTATTTTTTCTTAAGTATATTTTCCTGTTAAAAATAATTTGGTTTGTTAATCTTAATCCCACACAGCTTTCCCCTGGCTGTAACATTTCTCTTTTAATTGTCTGGTTGTCAACTGGAATCCAAAAGAGCATAGACCACGGCAAGTACTTAGGAACTAAGGCCCCAATACACCTAAGGGACCCGAATGCATTCTCTCAGGTACCCTATGTACTGCCACTTATCTGTTAAGAGCCCAGGGCTTGGCTACCCAGTTTCAGGACTTCAGCATATTATACGGCAGTCAATTTTGTATTAGAAATCGTGAGGAAAGAACTTAACACAGAAATGCCATCATCTACAGGTGACATAACAAAAACTGGAAATAGATTATACAGTACATGCTGCATCTATCCATTTGGAATTCTGAGAAGCAGCATTCAGAAACAGAAAACTGGGCATATTGTGGTCTTTATTTATGTGCTTTTGTATTTAAGAAAAGTTCCATCATATGCACATAGGTTCTAATTACAATTAGGGTTTGATTCAATTGATATAATTACTATTAACATTGCCTACTTAAGGCAAGTGTTATACACTGGTACATTAATATATCATAGTTTGATTAGATTATTTCTTCAGGTAAGCTTGTGTAGTGGTCTTTTAATAGATCTTTAGAGTATACTCTGAAATATACAGGATTATTACATTTATCCACAGTAGGCCTATCTGCTTAACCTCTTTCTGAAAATGATACACAAATGGACCCATCATTCCTCTCACAATAAATGGAAATACATTTACACTGATATACATGTTGAGAGCATTGTGGAGATAATTAATGTACATATCTCCATGGATATGATATGTACAAATACTGGAAAGAGGAGGATCAACACATATTTAATGTTTTTAGCTAAAATCAATTCTCCTCTAAATAAAAGTGAAAGCATCCTTGCATTGGGTACATGGTCCATATAAACTTTTTTCCAAGAGATTCCTTTCCCTGCCAGCATCTGTTCAAGCTGAAAAGTTTTCCGTGGAGCAAAAAGCAAACTCTCCTTGTTGCATTCAATTTTCAGTCCATTTTAGGCTTTTCTTTTCCTTCTTCTATACCTGAAACAATATGGAAAACACCTGAGTGATGAAAAACTGATCACTTACTTGGAAACCTAATACATTAATCTTTCTTCTTCTTTGCTAGCAGCCTCTGTCATGTTACCTGACCTTCTGTGAAGGAAAAGAACATCTATACACCTGAAACCAGCAGTTGTCTGGTAATGACCTACCTTACCCTTTCCTTCCCCAGGACCCTTTTCAGAATCTTAATCTGAACCTAGAGCATGCTCTGCCTCTGACTGTTTCAGGAGAATGAAGATAATTGTCTCCTGGGGTTCCAATTGCTTACATACAAACAAAACAGAGCAGATTTTATTATGGCTACCATTAGCTGAAGCTAAGCCGCTGACATTTTTTTAAAGTACATTTTCAAAACTATTATTGATAATTCCATTTAGGTTTTTTCCCCCTTTCTTTCCATTGTCAGATTTAAAAAAAAAAAGAATCATAAGTAGAAGTCATTTTTCCTGACAGTGCACAAAGAATCAATGATTGCTAATGGAGTTTTTTTCTCATTAATGTCCATTCCTTTTAGTAATCTAGGTAGCATGAGCACAGTACATATTCTCTTTAGAAGATTTGTCTTTGCTGCAGAACTGCTCTCTGTCGTCTGTGCTGAAAGGCAGCTGGGTGTGGCAACAGGCTGTTCTCCTGGTGATGAAAAGTCAGCTCTTTCAGATGCTTGCTCCTGGGCAATTAATTTATTATTAGAATCTAGCAAAAGTGTAGTTCTTTTGTCCATTTTGTTTCTTCTGACTAAACCTCCCTGCCCAAGATATCAAAGATAGTCTGAAAATGTTTCTTTTGGAGGTTTCCTGGACTGTTGCAAATCACAGAAGAAAGATTTCTCAGGATATAAGGCCGATGAAAAGTCATTCTGAAAGCAGCAAAAGGAAAATCCGACCATAGATGATATTACCTACTAATGGAATATGTGTGCGGATGTTAGTTCTTGGGCCCTTCTGAAAATGTACCTTTTAATACCCAGATGGGGGTAGGAGGAAAGCATCTACAGAGGAGACTTTACTGAAAGAAGCCATAAGGAAACAAATGGCTCCAGACATTGCCAGCAGTCTGAACACAATGGGCGTTGTATTTTTGGTTTGCCAGCAACCATGTGATAGCCATAGTCAAAGGTCTGAAAAACAAAACAAATGGGCTGGCTCCAAAAGAACACTATTGGCCTAAGATCTGCTCTAGAGCCAACCTCAGGTCCCTTGTGTCCTCTGCTGCGAGGAACTTACCCAGTGGTTTTAATTAAAGCATTGTATGTGTCTTTTAAAAAGAGCCTCTTTCCTTTCTTCTGAGGTATTCTACTGCAGATGGATCAATTAATTTGGCAGGAATGCAGGTATCTTCAGCACTGAGAGAAGGCTTGAGGAAAGGGCAATTTTTTCCTTCCCTATCATGCTTGTGGTTTAGATTGGAAAAACTAACTACAAAATCATTTAGTCAGTAGTGGGTTTTTTTCTTAATGCACCTCCAGAGGAAAAGGCTCACAGAAATAAATGAAACCTTCTCAAGTCAGATTGTTTTAATCTGAAGGCCCCTTTTAAAGGTTTGGTTTCCAAATATTTTTTGCTCCAAATCTTACATATAGTTATAATTTTTCATTTTTTATGGTTGTGGGGTTCCTATCATACACTTTAGGCCTGATTTATATACCACGCTTCATACATGGCCACACAGCAGGTGACTCATGCCATTTGCTGGCTTGCATGTCGCTGAACCAAAAGAATTTGGGTCAATGTCTCCTAACCAACTGGGGGGAAAATTGAAGAGTAGCTAAAGGCCTTGCTGAGCCTATTGAGCCTATGGCAACATTAACCTCAATTCTTCTGGGATGAGGAACCAAAGGAGATAAAGTTTCTATTATACATACTATGGAACAGTGAGGGAGATTTTCCTTGAGCGACTTGCTTGTGGATTCAATAAGAACATGTGCTGCTTTATCATATTATTATTATGTTTTATATCATATGGAATTTATTCACAGTGAAGCCATCATCTTTTGGATAACCTTTCTTTAAAGGACCTTTCCTGCATTATCAGAAGAAAAGGTAAGTGGTTTAAATAGCCATTAACATGAAATTGAATTACAGGTTCAGGACCAGCCATAAATGCAGTGCCAAATGACCAGATGCTCTACAGTTAAGAAAAGAGGTGCCTGATGTCTGGACTCTAATACTGAAAAGGGACACATGAGGCACACAGAAAAGCAGGTTTTGTTTCAGATTCTAATTAGAAGTTAAGGGTGACATTCTGGCCCCACTGACGTTAATGACAAAATGCCCATTGACTCCAATGAGGCAAGGATTTCACCCAATTTGGCGCTGTTCCAGCGGGATGATTAAGGCCATCTGGATTATGTGAGAGGGCACACCCTCACTCTGGTAGAGAGGAGGCTAAGGAGCTCTTCTTAGTTTAGCCAGCACCAATCAGGTGCACCTGTAGGGCTTGCTCTGCCTGACGGAAGAAGCTTAAGGAAAAGACTTCCACATGAAGGGGAGGTGTGAAGACTGCTGGCTACAGGAACACAGCAGCAACCAGGAACATAGCTACAGAGCTGACTGCCCTTAAGACTGTATGAACCAGATATGAAGTGGGGGTATCCTTAAAGGAGGGGCTGGAGGCAGGCCATAACAAGACACTATACCTGCAAATAAGCGAAACTCCAAAGGGGTAACCAAAAAGACTGCCTAAGAGACTGACCACCTTTGTCTTTCTTCTTCCTTTTGGACTTTTGACTCCCTTGCTCAGGGGAATGAGAGGAAACAGGACCCTTTTTGTTTGGAGAATTCTTCGTGTGCCACAAACAGGGGAAGAACTTTATAAGTTGTTCAAATCATGATCTGCTGAGGACTTGGCGTGGGGGTAACTTCATCTATTTGGATGGTTTGGAGGGAAAAAAATCTAACAGTTATTTATGAGGAATCCACTAAGTTTTGTGCCTCTCATTTTATATGCCTAGTTGCAAGTGATGGGTAATCTAAATAGGCTAGTGATATTGATTCTGTAGAATTCTGCAGCATGGTTGTCTGTTATCCCTATTACTTGGACTGTTGGATATGGACATATTTAATTTCATAGGACAAATTGATTTATAAATAGATAAGTACCTGATGCTTGAAAATACCTTTAAAAACAATCTCTCTTCCTAACCTCAAGCATAACAATTTCCATAGAATGGCACTTTATTCTAGCTAGATTTTACTGGTTCCTCAGCTAATAAAACAGAGTGGGTTGTAAATCTTTCAGGTAATTGCCAACAGCTCTTAAATTAGTATTAGAAGTTATAAAAATGAATACATATTCATAGCTAATCATGTTACCTGGCAGACATTTCATTCATTTGACTTTTTTTAAGAGGAAGAAAAAAAAGTTACAATGAAATCTTGTCAATTCCCCCATGTTTTAATCCTAAAACTTACATTAACGTCAATGGGAACAGGATCAAGCCCTAAGAGAGTAATCCTATTGGTTAGTGCTCCTGAAAACAATACTTACATTTTTGTGTATCCCAAATGTAGTTATTCAGGACCTCTCCCAGCAAGTAGAAAATGTTAAGTACTAGGGTGACAGTTACAAAGAAAATTATCTTGGCACCTGGGCTGATGTAATCCAGGAGAGGGTACACCCAGACCCCTGTTACTTGATGGATCCAGCACACCCTGAAATGGAATCAAAAGACCAGTGAAGATATTGCTTATGTACTGGTTTTAAAGCGACTCTGGCTACTGTGTGTAGTTACCCTAACCCATCAATGAGTCAATTTTTCCAAAGAACAAGGTACAATTGAATGTTTGATTCTTAGGATCACTTGAGACGATGTCCTCCTGGAATAGGGGTGACACGATGATGAAACTGAAACAGTTTTACAAGAATATTGTTACCCCTTTTGAACTGAGTAGTTAAACCCTGAAAATTGGTTATCAGGTTGTTTCTATTAGAAGGAGGAATTGAGGCTGGACCGGGTATTTCTCTGATGCAATCCTGCTTATTTACAAAGAATGTACAAAGTCCTGTTTCCCTGAACACAGGAGGCATAAATCAACAGGAGACAGTTTGTTTGATTTCAGTTCCAAGCCTTTGAACCAGCACTTTACCTGAAAACTCTCTTTTAGTTCCTTCCCCTCCCCCCCCCGCCTTACCTAAAGTCATGCTACCACAACTCTTCTGGCTGTGTCCGGGGCTTCCTTGCTCCTTCTGTGTGTTTCTGCTGCTTCTCTCAGTCAGAACCAGACACACATAGCTCAACTCATCAATGCCGCAGCCCCCACACCCGCATTTGCTATACCAGTCCCCAGGGAAAACCCTCGAGTTACATGGTTCAGCTTCTAGTCAAGCCTTGCCATGTGCCTGTGTTTTGGATGGTGGCTTCTATTGTTTCAGCTATCTGGTTCCATAAAGGAGCTTGATTGTTTATTGTAAATGAAGGGCAGTGGTTACATCCACCAGTTTCCGTGAGGTTTTACTCAACTCCCAAAACACTGATGAATTGTTGGAGGGACTCAGATTCTCAGAAGAGACAAGGTGGGTGGACCAACTTCTGGTGGTGAGAGAGACAAGCTTTCGAGCCACACAGAGCTCTTCTTCAGGTCTGGGAAATGAATTCCCAGCCTCCCCGCAAAATGCAAGGTGGAACAGATTGTTCAGTATAAATACTTAGCACATATTGTAAAGGACCATTCAAGGCAGAGATTCTTCGCACTCATTGGCAATTCAGGTGACTGGTCTCTTGACCCAAGAAACAGAGTTTGTCAACCTTAGCACAGTTTCCAAAGAACTCCGCATAAGTACCTGGCTTTTCCTCAGGGTATTACTGTGACAAATGTGAAGGTGCTTGGTGGTGAATGTTGATCTGTAAAATATGGCTTGTTGTATTGTATTTCTAAGATGGTGGGCTGTAATGTCAGAAGGGAACAGAGAGTTTTAGCATATTCCCCCCACAGTCATAAGACAAGTGATTGTAAGTCATTAAGGGTGAATGGTCTAACTGCCGAAGAATGGAGCAGCCATCATAGGAGCGTTCCTTAGATGGCTGGGCTGGCTGACTGGGGGTGGGAGGGAAAATAGTTGGAAGGAAAGAGAAGATGACACACTTAGGCCCCATATCAAAAGTTAGGGTGATATGGTAACTGGGCTTAGGCTCACCCACGGACTGTGGGGCTCTGAGAAAAGGGAGCTTTCCTGAAAGGGGAGGGAACAGGCTAGTGGTAGGGGGCGTCACACAGTGGAAAGCAATTGGAGATGAGGCAGGATCCCAACAGTCTTTTGGCTTCCTAAAAGAATGTACATTAGTTCTTTTCTGTTCCTGTAACTCAAGAGGGAAGCCCATCTAACTTGGCTTTTAGGGAATCACAAGTTTAGATAAGACTAAACATGTACGTAGGCTTGTCATGGGGCACCTGCCCTTTATGGGGAGTTAGGGCCTACCCAGTGTGCGACTGCCTTATGAAGGCCTCCTTGGGGGTAGCTGCCTGCCCCAGGTGACTGATTAGTAAATAATAAAGGTTACCCAAACTCAGTTATGGGGAGAAACTGCTGGGGGGAGAGGAGCTCGTAAGAGTGCTGATCAGGGAGCCTAGAGGGTGAACTCTCCAGGGAACACATCAAAATGGGGACCGATTAAAAGGTGCTCCTAGAGAAAGGATCCTCACAGACCCACGGCTAGAGTTGGCAGGCATCCAAGAGGGTCTGATCTCAGCCAGAGGGTCTCCCAGATACTCTCTTGAAGCCCAGTCTGGCAAGGATCACCTGCTGTCCCTGGAGAAGAGTTGCAGAGGATGGATCTCCCCAGATTCTTCTCTGTCAGGGATCCTTCTCCAGTAGGGGCAAGATGCCTAACATCAGGGGCAAAGACTGGAATGGAGAGAACCCCTGTAAAACAACCTAGGTAGAGGAGAGCACCAGACTCAGGTTGAGGACAGATGGACAAAGAATGACTGGGTCACCCAGCTGAGATGTGGCAGGTGAAAGTTTGGTTTTTGTGTAAGCTTTTCTGTCAATAAATGAGACCCTCCACCAGGAGGTGTTCTTTAGCATTGAAGTCTGCCAGGACTTGTTGATATCCTGGGTAAGAGCTCACCCACAACACCATGCCTGCCTACAAGGGGGCGCCCTGGGTCAGCCTGGAATGATAAGGCCGTTTGTTGTGGAATCCTTTTCTCTATTGTTCTGTTCCATTTGTTAATAAACCTACTTGTTTTTGGAAGGCTTTGGGGCACTACATCTCTGGTCACGGGCTCCTGAGGGAAAGAGATGCCGGTGTCCTATTGGACTTACATGGTAATAAGTGGTTGGCATAGGTGGGGTATTGTACCCAGATCCCAGTCTAAGAGTGGGAAATCTGCAGACTAATAAGGGCCTTTGTCACCTTGAGGAAGGATTATGGAAATGCCCTGTGGTGGCTTGCTAGAGTAGTGGTAGTGTTCTGACTGTGCATGGGAGGGCTCATGGGTTCAAGTTCTGGGAAATCTCTTGCAGAAATTGTGAAAACTCTCTGCTTTAAATTCGCTGGGTGAAATTCCATGGCCTGTGTTATGCAGCTGGCCATACTAGATGATCACACTGGACCTCTCTGGCCTTAAAAAAAACCTGAGCTCCGTCCATTCCAAGTGGTCTCCTTATCTTGGTCCTGTACATGGTTACCATATCCTCCTTCAGCTGCTTCTTATAGAAGCTTTTATTATACAGTCAAATCCCAAATTACTAGAAACTTCATGTAGGAATTAAAATGTTGGCAGTAGCTAATCTGTGAGATAACTGTGACTGGCTGCTGACCCTAGCCCCCCTCCTACCTCTCTGAAAGAGTTCACATGTGAAAGAGTCCCTCCATACTTGTGGATAGCTTGTATTCTACAGATCTTGTACTGTGCCAGAATGTACCTGTGAAAAGGTAAAAGTGCTAAAGACTGTAAATGACTAACAGGTCCCAGCTTGTCACACGGCTGCTGGGGTTAAAGGAAGGGGAGCTAGGTCAAAGGGGAATGGTATGTCTTCTCCCCTTTTGGCTGAGTCAAAGCAGAGAAACCCCATGGGAATTAGTGTTCAGTATTTTTTCCACTTTTAGTTTTGTGATCATTCGGTGGACTGTAAAACAAACCTTGAAGAAAAAGCCTTAAAAAGACCTATGCTTGGAGCTTTATTTCCCTTCCCTGGCTGGTGAAACTGCCCACCAGTTTACAGCACCTCTAGAGGAGGAATACTCAAAAGGGTCTTTGATCTACTGCTGTGCACCTGAATGATTGGTTCATGAACCAAGGGGAAGTGACACTTCCTAGAATGAATTTATTTTGGACACCAAAAATATTGTCTAAACCCAAGTGAGTCACTAAAGAATTCTTGAATGTCATCTATGGCTTGTTGAATGCAGCATCCTGGCTTAAGTCCCTTTGTGGATCCAACTTTATGTGGCTGTCCCCAGAGCAATAGGTCACTAACTGGAACTAATATGACAAGAACAAGGTAAAACAAGTGCTGCTTAAGAAACAAAGTTCAAAAGCACACCTGCCTAGCCATCCTGACCTCACTGAAAATCAACCCTGCAACCCAGTTTACTATGCTGGAATTACTAACATTGTACTTCTTTCCACTGAGCAATGACACAGCGAGTATTGGTGCATTGTCTATATTACAAATGCCAGTAGCAAAAGTAGGACTGCTACCATGGAAACATTACCTGAGGTCCTTTGTTAGTTTGTATTCAAGTAGGAATGAACTCACTAACTCAACACTGCACAATAAAGGGCTGATCAACTGTAGGTATAAGTCTTCGATACAAGACTACTGATTATTAACTTTAATGAATGCCTTCAACACGGCAATTCTAGCAATCATTATTCTTGTTCAACCTCATTGTTAGCTAAGCACAGGGGAACATGCATTAAGACACACTTTGGATTGCAAAACCAGAGCCAATTTAAGAGCCTACTATTGTACAGGTTAAAAAAGTTGCTAGTTGAGATATAAATATTGTGTGTGTGTGTGTGTGGCGGGGGGTGGGGGAATTAAACTAAAACTGGACCAGCTAACTTTGCAGTAGACAAAGTCAACTTAGTTTTAAAATACACCCAGCGGTGCAATCTTCATTAAATGGTTTATATTCATGTATGCAATATTTAATATTTTTACCTTAAAAGTCCAGAGGGTTAGAACCTCTGCTCTCCCTCTGATTCTGTGACAGCACCGGTATCATTGCTACTACCCAGCTTTTTTTTTTTTTTTTTTTTTTTTTTTAAGATGAATATCCGAAAGGTCCTAAATAACATCCTGTCATTATTACTGAGTTCAGCTGGTTGAAAAGACACTTCTCAAGAAATTTCTTACAAAATATGTCATTACTTTAATGAAACATTTGAAATTTTTCAACCTGCTCAATAGCTGGCTTGAAAACAGGTAAAAAGAAAATTAGAAAAATGTAGCTCTTTTTCAAATAAACATTTTTGGAGGGAGAGCAGCTCTGTTCTGGGGTTCAAAACATTGACGTTTCCCCCCCCCCCTTTTTTTAAACTGCTACTATTGCAGTTGAGCCGTTAGCTCCTTCTTGCCAAAATACTGACTCTTCCTCTCTGCCATTCTTCTAGCATTTGCTTTACAAAACGAGCTTGCTTGAGGAAGTGGAAGATGCATTGGAAAACTCTGTACCTCTATTACTTCTAGGGCTAACTGAGGTAAACCAACTGAGCCCAAGCATGTAGTGTGTGACACTCTGTACATATCTACCAGAAAAAAATTCTTGGCATATTGAATGATGTGACCCTGGTTACCTGAAAAAGCTGTTACCTGAAAAAGAGCTCAGCGTAAGTTTGAAAGCTTGTCTGTTTCACCAACAGAAGTTGGTCCAATAAAAGATATTCCCTCACCCCGCTTGTCTCTAATATCCTGGGACCAATATAGCGACAACAACATTGCAGGCTGTGGAATGTCTCCCAGAGGAGGTGAGGGAGGTGTATCAGCTGAGTCATTCAAAACCGGAATGAATGAATCACTCAAGATTATAGTGTAGGGAACAACCCTGCACTTTCAGGGGCATGAACTCAATGACCCATAGTAGGTCTAGTCTATTTCTGAGTTCTATGATGCAGGGTAAATAGACTGACAGAAAGCTGCTAGAGATTTTAGCCAGGAATGTATTTTTTGCAAATTTGATCCATACTGATTTCTTCTTCCCTGTTCATTTTGGAAGAAAGTAGTGTGAACTTCAGTCTACATGGGATTTAAAAATAAAGGTAGGCTGTAGTGAATGGAAGTATAAAATGGCCAGCACACTGAAGATGGAGATCACTACAGGGGGGTGAGATGCATGAGAACACATGGGATGCCTCTGATAAATGAATGTAAATTTAATTTTTCTTTTGCATATATCCAACACTATTTGTCTTGATTTATTATCACACTACCAAACGCCTAGGGACTTACTTTTTTAAAAAAATGCATACAATCATCACACCATATATTACACTATGCAAACTTCCCTCCCTCCCCTTATCAAATTAACAGACCTCCCTAAAGCCGGCTGTAAGAAAATCCACACGTTTTTCTAAATCAGTTTGATTGGACCTGCCCTGCCTGAATTGTTTTATTAAGTAGTGAAAAAATGAACCCATGTTCAGCCCTGGCACAGGTGGGGACAACTCCCACTGTAGCAAATGTAGGAACAAGAGGACTGACCAAGTGCTTTACTACCAGACACCTACCCCATATGACTAAAGCGCAGTCACATCCTTGGGAGTGGCTCTTTGGCATCCAGTATATCTCAGCAGCAGAAGGAACACAAACATCTTTTAACTATACTCCTTTGGCTTCATTTCTTCTATGGCCACATATCGCTCAGACAGTAGTTGCCATGAGACCATGATTGCTACAATGAGCAAAACAATAACTTGCTATTTTATCTGCCATGACAATCAAATTCATAGACCCAGTGCCTGTGGGGTTGTTTTGTTTGTTTGTTTTTGGGTAGTTGAGGTGTACTCAGAACAGTTTTCTAGCACTAATGAAAATAAAGTGTGATCTTTTCAATCCCATTATCAATAAAGCAAACTGTCATTTTACATTATACCAAGGCCTTGATCCTGAAAGTCCAAGTAAGGTGGGCAGTATGCAGTGCAAGACTATTGTCCCCTGGTGCAAATCTGAGAGACTGCCATACATGGCCATGAGAAAAGTTAATTAAAAGCTAAGGCTTGTCCTTCCACAGAGATGGTGTGACTCTCTGCAGTTTGTGTGCCTGCTCTAATCCTTTCATGAATGCAGGGTGAAAGAGAAAATAAAGGGGTGACGGGTTGTGGGGGGAAGAGAAATGGGCTTCAATGTAATCTCCAGCATACACCTTGGTTCTGCTCCTCTCTGTTGCTACTTATTTTTTTAATTTTTATACACTATATAAGAGGGAAAAGCACCTCTTTCAGCACCCTAGTACCTTTCCATACATGAAATACAGACACATGACAAATAGAAACACCTGCTTCCCCTCACCCCAAAACCAGAAAATAACTAATTCCAAATAAAGTCAAACCTAAACACTATCCCCAATGTACCCCTTTCTCCCCAAACAGCTGGCTCCAGTGATGATCATTGCAGTGTGTCAGGAAGGTCAAAAGATCTGGGCTAGGTCAGACCCACACAGAGAACCTAAAACCTGAGGACAAACCACCGTGGCACCAGCTTCCACCGCATCTGCCTCTCCTCATCTCAAATATGGCAGGATGGCACAGGGAGAGAGGCAGTCTCTCAAGCAGGCAGGCCATGAGCTTTATAAGTCAAAAACAATCCCGTAAGCTCTAACAGGGAGTCCAACCAGGTCCTGGGGCAATGGTGGTGTGTGCTCCCAGCAAGAAACACTGCTTAATGAGCAGGCTGTTGCATTCTGCTCTAGTTTTATTTTCCAGGTGCAGCCTCAAATCGAATGCACTAAGCTTGAGGTGACACAGGCATGGATCAGTAGTTGGATCCCAAAGCCCATCTCCAAATGAAATCAATACAACCTCCTGGCAAGACAGATGAATAAAAGCATTCCTGGTTAGGGTTTGCATATGGTCACTTACCAACAGGTGGGGAATCCAGCACTACCTCAAGTTGGTAAATTCTCGTTATGAAACGTGGGCACACCCTTGCTAAAAGGGGCAGATACAATCCTTTTCATATTTTCTGGTTGCTCCTTCCAGCCTAAGCCTACCATCATCACTTCAGTTCTGTTTGGATTGAACTTAACCCAGTGATCCTTGATCTATAGTCCAGTCTCAGCCACACACTGGGTAGAACCTTCAGTAGCACCGGGGAGATTCAGAGATATAGAACTAGGTGTTATCTGCAGGCTGAACACACAACAGACCATGCTGCCTCACTACTCCTCCCACTGACCCTTACAGGCCATGAACATGAGAGGAAACAAAAGGCAATCCTGCAGAACCCCACATGCGGGTCCTTAGAGAGGAGAAGCAATTGCCCCAACTCCCTTTTGGGAATGCTCAGCAAGGAAGAAATGGAGTTAGCTGAGAGCAGCCCTATCCACTCTTGGTACAGTCTGTAGGTAAATCAATAATGGAGTGAAGAGTATGCTTATAAATCTTACATATGACCCCAAGCTGGGAGGGATGGGAAGCACTGTGGAGGACAGGATTAGAGTTCAAAATGACCTGACAAAGGAGAGAATTTTGTCAGAAATCAACATACCGAAAGTCAATAAAGACAAATGCAAAGTACTACACTTAGGAAGGAAAAAAAAATCAAATGGCCAAGTACAAAAGGGGGAATAACTGGCAAGGCAGTAGTACGGCTGAAGGGGATGTGGGGGTTATACTAGATCACAAATGGAAAGGCTAAAAAAGGCTAATATGCTGGTATGTATTAACAGGAGTGTCCTATGTAAGACATGGCAGGTACTTGTCCTGCTCTATTTGGCACTGGTGAGGTCTCAGCTGAAACGCTATGTCCAGTTCTAGGCATCACACTCTAGGAAAGATGTGGAGAAATTTGAGAGAGTCCAGAGGAGAGAAACAAAATGATAAAAGATTCAGAAAACTTGACCTATGAGGAAAGGTTAAAAGAACAAACTGGGCACGTTTAGTCTTGAGCCAGGAAAACTGAAGTGGGATCTGATAGCATCCTTGAAATATGTTAAAGGCTGCTATAAAGAGGGCAGTGATCAATTGCTCTCCATGTCCCCTAAAGGTAGGACAGGAAATGATCAGCTCAGTCTGTAACAAGAGAGATTGAGGTTGGATATCAGGAAACGTTTTCTAACTATAAGTATAGATAAGTACTGGAAGAGGTTTCCAAGGGAGGTTGTAGAATCTCCATCGCAGGAGATTTTAAAGAACATGTTAGACAAATGCTTTTCAGGGATGGTCTAGTTATACTTGGTCCTGCCTCAGGGCAGGAGACTGGACTAGATGCCCACTCGAGGTCCCTTCCAGTCCTACACAGCTATGAATCACACCTAAATGATCAACAATGCTGACGGGAGCTCACTGAGGAAAAGGCAGCAGTGTGATATAATAGACAGGGCAAAAAACTGGAATACAAGGGAGCTGGGTTCAAGTCCCTCCTCTACCACTGCTTTGCTGCATGACCTTGGGCAAGTCACTTCCCTTCCTGTGCCTCAGTTTCCCTCAGCTGTAAAATGGGAATTATGATACTGGTTTCTGTAAAGCATTTTGAGATCTATGAATGAAAAACACTATAGCAGGGCTGAGTATATTATGATAGCACTGAAATATGTAGGCAGGAATAACAAAGTGGATGGGTAGCAGTGTACATCTCTTAATGCAGAATCAGTTTCCCCTGTGTTCCCTGTCCTGTTCATCTCCTTTTATCTTGTGCTTCTAGATGCAGGATGCAGATACCTGTGCTGGGAAGGAGCAAGCTCTATACAGGGTTCTTAGTTGTTTTAAGAAATAAATTACCGAGTACTTGGAATGACAGGTGTATGCTGTGCAATAGCAATTTCCATCAGACTCTTTACACATATAAATGTAATGAAAATAACTGATATGGAGGATGTGATGTGGCCCTGTAGAAGCTGCAAGATAATGTATCCCCTTGAGTCAGTGTCAATTTATGTTTGCAATTCACTTGAGGGGGAAAAAAACACACGTAAAACAATCTTTTCATACTGATTTTGTAACGCTGCCTTAAAAAGCTCTTAAGACACTACTCAAATTTATTCCCACTTACACAAGTGGGCTGCTTCAACTTTTCCATTCCTGTGGAATAATTTTCCATGGGCCTCATCACATGATTTTCACAGAGTCATAGACTCCGAGACCAGAAGGGACCATTTTGGAAAAAAGACAAGTTGCTGTACTAAATCAGCCCACTGATTTATTAAGTCTGGTATCCTGCTGCTGTGTATTGTTCAGAGGAAAGTGAAAAAATACCCATAACACACCTAGCTAATTGTGCATTTTTTGGTAGAAGTGAAAAAAAAATCCTTCTTTTCCCCTAGAGAAATCAGTTTATGCCCCGATGCACGAGATTTGTTTATCTGTATCTCACCAAGCACAATTACAAATATTATTAACAATAAAATTATTCTGATCCTTTTGAAATCCAGCCACAAAATTTGACTCTGATCTCCTTGATTTTGGTTATTACATGATCCCTGTGTGGGTGTAGTAACTATACATGGGTATAATGCCCCCTTTTTCCTTGGCCCATATAAAGGCAGGGAGCACTGAAGAGGTAGCACTTTTCAGACCCTATGTTGCTTTCGAACTAGTGGCCCCCTTTGGTTGGTGGAAAAAGTAGTATTCCTGAGTTCTGGAAGGAGCTGTATCCCGTTCTCTTAGGCTATGGGAAGGCTGTTGTGATGGAAAGCCTCAGAGGAAGGGAGTAGGAAGAGAGGTAAACAGGAGATCATAAAAGGCCTCAAGGGGAGGAAAGAGGGGGAGAGAGAGAGAGAGAGAGTGTGTGCGCGCACGCTTGTGTGAAGGGGGATGGGGGGGGACAGACAGACTTTTTAACCAAACAAGGACGGGGGGGGGGGGAGGGAGGAGGGGAGAAAGCCAGAATGACTAAATAATTGCAGGGTAAAAAAATAAAAAAAGTCCGATGGGTAAAGTTGCTCTGTCAGATAAGTCAGGTTTTTTTCAATTGGAAAACTCCCCAAAGACCAAGTTTAGTGTTGCTTATGCTTTCTTTACTTAAACATTTTCCCAAATATTTTCATTAGAAATAAATTACAGAATGTTTGGATTTCTGTAATTGATTTCTAACACAAGAATGAGTGAACTAAAAAAAAAGAAAAAGAAAAAAGCGTTATCTTTTCTGAAGGGGCTTAAAATGCTGTTGAAGGAAATCATTTGCCTATTCTCAATTTTTGTCTGATAGAATAAAAAACCCTAAGCAATAAAACCAGGGTCCAAGAAAAACATTTAGTTTGAAAAAAGGTTGAAAAATGTAGCTTTGGAAAGATCACTGCTTACATGGGATTGTTCAACAAATTCCTGTTGTGTGAGGTTTGGCATATACTTTCTAAAAATATCAGCATCTGGGGAAGCCAGACAAAGCCCAGGTCTTGGACCATACGAGACATGCAGTGTGAATCTGTTAGTGATTATATCCATAATGAAATATGTGCCCAAATTTAGCAATATAAACCCCCAATACAATATGAAAACACAGCATGTACAGTCCTTACCATAATATATAGCCAACAGAGAAGGTGCATACTGCAGCCAGTCCACAGCTCCTGCTGGGATACTGATGATGTGTTGTTCTCATCTCGATTAATATAAAGGGCAAAACTGTTGTATGCTAAGAAAAAAACAAAACGCAACAGGAGAAAGCCAGGTGATACAAATGATTCTCATTGCATTTCAGCACTTGTTCTACAACAGGAAACTTAATAGCAAAGACTTCTCATGAGAAAAACAAAATTCTGAGGTAATCTCTTTATAGGTATGGAAAAAGTCAAAACCATGAGCATATAAAGCCGATCAAATTTAAACCCTATTACTTAAATTGGCCTTTTTAATGCCTGATCACTGAGGGCAGTGTAGGAAATAGCGAGCAGAACATACACTTTGTTTTGCCTGAGGGTTGCAGTGAAGGATCATTTTGTGATTAAGGGACAGGACCTGGAACTAGGAGAACTGGGTTGTACTCCCAGTTCTGCTCCACAATTGCTGTATGACCTTTGCCACATCACTTAGGTCAAATGTGTCCACTATTTTCGGATACCCAACTTCAGACTCTGATTGTTAGAGGCACAGAGCACCCACAACTCCAAGTGAATCAATGGAAGCTGCAAGTGTTTAGCACCTCTGAAACAGACCTAATGTGTCTCAATCTGGGGACCCAAAAATAGGGGTAAAATTAGGGATAATTACCTTTCTTACAGAGGTGTCATGAGTCTTAACTTGTTAATCTTGGTAAAATTAATTGATATCCTCAGATAAAAGGCACCAAGGCTAGCGTTCTAACAATGCCTATATAGCACCTGTCCATGTTTAGAAGGGACAGTCCTTATTTTATCATTCCACCTTATAGCTTTCTTGTGCTGCACCTTCCAAAATGATCTCCTCTTCCAATGAATATCAGCAGAGTGAAAAAGGGTGTCCTCCCCCTGTCCCAAAGCTATACATAACTCAATGTACAGATTTTAAAATGTTAGGTATGAAAATGTACAGAAATGAGGAGCAATTCCATCTCAAAATAAAGTTTTGGATTAAAACTTTCATTTTTGAACATACAGCTCAGGCAGAAGTGATCTTATTGATGACTCCAGCAGCATACATTGCACTGAAGACCTGCCGTGGATCTGTACACCAATCTCCCACTGAGCTGAAGGAGAGGTCTACCAGGTGTCAGGATTGCAGGAGCAGTCTAAATCATAAACCAGTTTCAATCCTTTCTTAATACTGGCTCAGGAATAAGACAAGAATGTTGTTGCTTATGGCCAGATTCTGCCAGCAGATGTGCATGTGCAGCCCTCATTTGTTGACTTTGGCGGAAGCTGCAGATTGAGGGCTGAATTTGGAATTTAATAATTACACTGTGAACGCCCTAAAATGTTAACCAGTATTATGGTGGGAGGGACAGAGATGCTAAAAACTATCTTTGTGGGGATAACAGGCCTTAATGAGATAAAACAGAACAGCCTTTTGTAGACCTGCTCTTCTTTAACAACCATAAATTTTTTTTTTTATTTAGATGAGAAAGACAAAGACAGTGGAAATTTCTCTGGCTCACAGATGTAACATAATCTGGATTGGATAAGTGTTCTGATTTTTCAATACACTAGTAATTAATGACTGGCATTTAGAGAATGTCAGGTGGATAATATAGCAGTTAGGGGAGCTTTCAATTTCTTCATCTTTTAACAGCTTGTTCCGCCCCCATCCCTTTAAACAATATAAATCAGCACCAAGGGAATGCACGTATGTTTTACATGTGGTCTATTATAGTCGCACCCACTAATATCTTAAGGTCTATTAACTGTGCAAAACCTTCAGAGTGCACTGACAGGGGTTTGCAGCAAAGCAACCCTAATGTTCACTTGGGGGGTTTGGGGTCTATAAGTGAAACCCTTTAGATACAGTTCTGGTATCCAGCTTCATATGCCTGGGCTACTGTGGTGTAGCTGAAGCTGCGCAAACAACTCCAGCCCAGGCTCAATAATCTATTTTGGAACCAGGGGTCAGTAAATATGTTCGCCTCCAAAACCCCCTTGATTCTGTCCAGGTTATCAGTTCTTTCTGATCTGTTCACCAAGTCTTAATAAACAATAATGCATTGAAATCAGGTTTATAATGGATAATTATTTGTATTCTTGTCGCACTCAGAAGCCCCAGTCATGGACCAGGACCCCGTTGTGGTAGATGTTGTACAAATAAAACAAAAAGACAGTCCCTGCCCCAAGGAGCTTACAACCTACGTGTAAGATGTGAGAGAACAGGTGGACAGAGACAGATGGGAGAGACCAAGGAAACAATGAGACAATATTTGTCAGCACACTAGGCTGTAGTGTCAGCACACCAGCAGTCTAACTGTTGTCAAGTTTTTTTGTGTGGACCTCACAGCAAAGTAGAGTTTTAAGGAGGGGTTTGAAAGAAGTTTTGTGGATGCTTATGGGAGTGTCTCCCAAGCGTGAGGGGCAGCATGGGAGAAAGCACAAAGATCAATGTTTCTTTTGACACCAGGTAATAACAGTATGACACACAGAAATGTTGAACAAACTGATCTTTAGTTCTGGGCTCTAGCCTAGAGAGACATGGGTTAGCATTACATCAGGTTAGTAACTGCTACATGGCAGATGTCATTATCCCCAATTCCAGTGGCTACTGCTCCAGGTCTTCAGGATGGTCCTTAATTTTGAGGTACACAAATGAAAAAGGTCAAGGGAACTTCATTTTTTCCCTTGCACAGATACGTATGGCTCTGTAGTTCGTCTGTGCCTTAATCATCTTTCATTTTGACTCCACTCTTTGGGCCTGTCTACACAGCAGGGAAAAACCCATGGCTGGCCCATGCCAGCCAACTCAGGCTCACGGGGTTTGGGCCGCAGGGCTGTTTCATTGCTGTGTAAACTTCTGGGCTCAGGCTGTACCCTGGGTTCTAGGACCCTGTGAGGTGGGAGGGTCCCAGAGCTCAGGCTCCAGCCCATGCCTGGAAGCCTAGGCAATGGTGAAACAGCCCTGCAGCCCGAGCCCCGCAAGCCCTACTTGGCTGGCATCGGCCAGCCATGGGTTTTTCTTTGCTGTGTAGACAGGCCCTTTGAATCTGTGCATTGACTCTCTCTCACTTGCTATATCAAGCTAAATCTTGTGGCCCTGTCTGCACCTCTGTCCCCACTTCTTCCTATTCCCCCTCTTGCTCTGCCACTCCCTGCCACCTTATTGCTCTGTTTTGTACGCTTCTCCCACTTTTGGACTTTCTGCCATGCTGCCCCTCTCAGCTGTGACTCACTCTCACACCTTGTCAGACAGGCAATCATCCTGACCTTAATTCAAATCATTCTTTAAAACACACTTCAGCTAAGCCCCCCACCTCAGCTAGAAGTACTGTGGTTCACACCTTAAAAAATGCAGTGCCAACTACTCTGGACATTAATGTATCTGTATTGTTTTGCACTTCTCTCTTTCACTCTAGTTTTAATGTAGTGGGGACCATGGCTATCACTGTGTTTTGTACAGCTCACAGCACTCTGTTGCCATTTAAACAAATAATACATAGCTACACAGTTTGGCAAGATTTAGAAGGAACATCCAGCTTATGGGCTGAGAACTTGTGCCTATCAGCTCTCGATCCAATGAGAATTAAAATGATCAGGTTGTAAACCTAAGAAAATAAAGCGTTTACCACAAAAATAATAGCATACCCTAAAGGGTGGTGTACTCTGCAAAATGGCTATGTAAAAATTAATGGCACAATTTTACTCAACAGATCTATTGCATAATAATAATAACAAAAAGCTTTTTCTGCTTTTTATCCCTGCTAACTCTGAAGAGCTGGCACTGCTCTCTGTGGGACTACAGGTTTTATTCCATCTTGTGCATCAGAATTCTCCCCTAAGGCCTGATCTACACTTAAAATTGGATTGACCTAACTATGTCACTCAGGGCTGTGAAAAATGTCTCACCCTTAGGCTGTAGTTAGGTCAGCCTAACCCCTGGCGGCTAGGTTGTTGGAAAAATTCTTCTGTTGACCTTGTTTCCACCTCTCAGAGAGACGGATTAATTACATCAATGGAAAAACCCCTTCCATCAGTGTAGGAAGTGTCTACACTATGGCCAACAGCATCACAGCTGCTTCACCGTAGCCTTGCCATTCTAGCATAGAAATGCCCCAAGTTTCAGTTACATCTGTGCAAACCTACTGAAGGCAAAGAGGTTGCACAGGTGTCACTGAGGGTACAATTCAAAGAGAGTGGCGTTTCACAGATGTAACTAAGGGTAACTTGGCCTGCAGAACCTTTACTACTGGAAATAATGCAGAGAAAGCAAAACCTCAACTGTCAGAGCCCAGGCTGAGTTTGCAGGTCATCTTACATACAGAAATCACTGATGGATATTAAACACCAAACCTCACCACCTCACTCTTTTTTAAAAGACTGACTTTTTAACATGGTTATGTGAGCACAGACTGCAATAATTTTCCCTTACAGCTGCAAGGTGGAGCAATGCCCCTAACCACCATACTCGCTTCCAAGAGAGACAGAGCTGTACTGAGACATATGCTAAAAATGCACATTTATTAATGCCTTTTTAAAGGATATTTTTAAAAGTTCTGCCCATCCCCCTCATGGGGGTTTGCTGTGTGTGTGTATATATGACCCTAGTGAAATTTTAGACGGAAAAAATCATATTACAAATAGGCACATCTGAACTGTCAGCCCAGCAAATTTAGACTTGATGTACTATACTTCCCACTTATAGTTATATACTACTACAGGTATTCAGAATAAAAGGTTTTATGCAAATCAGGTACATTAAGAATGAGTCTGTAATAGAGTTTTTTAAAAAATTAAATACTCTGGTGTTGAAAGCCTGATTACATTTTGTCTTCTCATCAGTCAGTACTGTTTTAACACTATTTTCATCAGTACCTTGCTTAACTTCCCATACCCCGCACCCAAAATTGTGTTTTAAAATGAATTTTAGGTAGTTTTAAAAAAGATACTGGCTGAACTGTCAGACCTGCATATTAACATCTTCTTTCCTCAGGGCAGGTACAGCACCTAACTGGTAATGTAACCTTCCTCACCAGTCTGACCCAATCCCAATCCTGAAATGATCACCTTGAGTCACTCTAGAAGTGAGAAGTTCGTTCAGTTCAACAGTCCATTTGTGCTTCTGAGATGCTCAGTAAGGGTGTGTAAGGGATGACTGCCACCCAAGCACCCCCTCATGGCCGGAAGTCACTCCCCAGGCATCCTGCCTCACTTTCTCCCCTTGGACTCCTCAAAAACTCCAGATCACAATCCAGAGTTAGTTAAAGCACTCCCCTTTCTTGGGTCCAATTTATTTAAAGATACTGCACAAACTGGTCCTTCAGGCCTCAACCCCAGTTCAGCATCTCTCTCTATCTCTCTCCACCCCCTTGGTAAAGGGTTTCCAAATCTCCTTCATAAAGAAGAATCTCAGTTCACCATCTCCCAGGCTTTACCTGGCTGGAGTTCAGCCTTCAGGCACTGACTTCCAAACTGCCCTGGTCACAGGGTCTTTCTCCTGCCTTAGCAGGCTACTCCTAATCCTCCTAGCTGAGGCAACTCTCCTTGTCTCAGGTCTTTCATGCAGAAGCTTTTACTTATTCCCTGCAGTCTCTGACACAGCTTCTTGAGCCCCCCAACTTTGTGGGGGCTTTTATGTGGGAATCAGCTGTCTTCTATTAGGCCCCATCAAAACAGTTGATGCAGCGCAGGTGGGCTTGAGAGGTCCTTTAGTAAATCAGGGTTGGCTGGCCCCAGGCCTCCAGCCCTTTAGGGCAAGCCATCTTGTTACAATCCCCCCTTAGAACCTTGCCCACCCCAGGGAAAGTTCTACCTTAGGGGATACTCTTCCCCTGTCCCTGCCCCCCAGGGGTGGCCAGGTCCCATGCACCCTTACAAGGAACTTGAGCTACCTACGCTTGCTTTGTTTTCCCCAAGGCTCACTGTTTGGGTGCCCCACCTCCTTGCATGTGTTATCTGGGCTCTGACTTCATCCCCCTGGAACTCAGTTTGGGTTCCCAGTGTCTCCTGATCTCACACCTGCTTCCCAAGATTCCTCCCAGAGCCTTGCCAATCCTGATGCAAGCTTTCTGCCATACCTTGCAGGGGATCTCACAAAACTGGGTGACTGGGCAACAAAAGGGCAGATGAAATTCAGTGATGATAAATGCAAAGTAATGCACATTGGAAAACATAATCCCAGCTATACATATAAAATGATGGGGTCTAAAGTCGCTGTTACTACTCAAGAAAGAGATCTTGGAAACATTGTGGATAGTTCTCTGAAAACATTCACTCAATGTGCAGTGGCAGTCAAGAAAGCAAACAGAATGTTAGGAACCATTGGGAAAGGGATCAATAATAAGACAGAAACTACAATGCTACTATATAAATCCATGGTAAGCCCACAATTTGAATACTGCTTGCAGTACTGGTGTCCCATCTCAAAAAATATATATTAGAATTGGAAAAGGTACAGAGAAGGGCACCAAAAATTATTAAGAGTAAGTAACAGCTTCCATATGAGGAGAGATTAAAAGACTGGGACTTTTCAGATTGGAAAGGAGATGACTAAGGGGGGTGGGGGGCTATGATAGACGTCTATAGAATTATGAATGGTGTGGAGAAAATGCGTAAGGAAGTGTTATTTACTCCTTCTGATAACACAAGAGCCAGGGGTCATCCAATGAAATTATTAGGCAGCAGGTTTAAAATGAACAAAAGGAAGCAATTCTTCACTCAATGCACAGTCAACCTGTGGAATTAGATAAGTTCATGGAGGATAGGTCTATCAATGGCTACTAGCAAAAATGGTCAGGAATGCATCCCCATGCTCTGGGTATCCCTAAGCCTCTGACTGCCAGAAGCTGGGAGTGGATGACAGGGGATAGATAACTTGATGATTGCCTGTTCTGTTCATTCCCTCTGAAGCACCTGGCATTGGCCAAAGTTGGAAGACAGGACACTGTGCTAGATGGACCATTGGTCTGATCCAGTATGGCTGTTCTTATGTTCTTCCTTCCTTGGCCCCGTGCCAGGCTGCTTCTCAGACGGCAAGCTCTCCAGCTCTCCATAATGAGTGAGTTCTCTCTCTTCTACAGTTGCCTGATGCATCTTGTCTAACTTGTCCCTCAGCCTCAGGGCCTGCTGCCTGGCCTCCTCCGTAGCAGCTAGCTCCTGCCAATACTTCTCCCCTAAAGAGGTCAGGCTTTCTATATCCCTTTTTCTGGGTGTTGTGCTGCACATCTTGGCAGCCGTAAGAACTGCTCTCATGACTGCAACATCCACTTTTGCTGCAGCCTCTGTGGTCTCCCAAACACGAATCCGACCATGCCATTCTCTGGACATCTCTATGCTTTGATCACATTTCCTCATGGCCATTTCTGGCTATCACTGTGGCTATCACTGCTCCACTTGTTTTTCAGGGCTGACACACTGCTTCCCCCTTTAGCTCTCTCTCTTTGACTCTCTCTTGGTCTGTTGGGCTTTTCCCTTCCTTTCCACCCCATTATCCAAGGTACAAACTCTTTTAATGTGCCCCATCTCTCCATATCAAACACTTGGGCAGATGGCCCCCACCCTTTGTGCATCTGTTTCTTTCTTGTTCATTCCCCACTAAAGTATTCATACTGCTTCCTGGGGCACTCAAATCTTCTGTGCCCCGGTCTTCCACACTGGCAACACACAGAGATTACTCCTTTGCAGGTGGCAGTGGTCTTCCTGCCAGCACTGTTGGGTCCCAAAGCCTACTGTGTGACCCACTGTGATTTCTGTTGCTGCTCCTGCAGAACTGCCTGCATCCACTGCTGCTGTTCCGCCAAACAGCTTCCTCCATTTTGCTTTCCTAAGCTGCACTGTCACCTTCCTTGACGGGAGGTGCTTTTGTCAAATCTGCCAACTACCACCCACGCATCCCCTCGTGGCCTGGGCTTGCTCTGCAGGCACCCTGCTTTAGTTTCCCTCCTCAAAAAGTCCAGATCACAATCTGAAGTTAGTTAAAACACTCCCCTTCTAGAGTCCATTTATTTAGTCTTCAGGTACACACTGGCCCTTTAGGCCACAACTCTGCCAGGGTTCTGAGGCAGGACTTAGGGATCAAGCAGTTCAAGATCAAATTTCCAGGCCAAGATCAGTAAAAGAGGTCAGAGTTGTGTCAAGGTTCTGGATCCAGAGCAAGTGTCAGAATTCAAGTCAGAGCCCAAGTCAATGCCGGGAATTCAGGAGAAGAGGAACAGAGAAGCAAAATCAGTTGTGGCAGCTCGCTGGGGATCCGTGTTGTTTCCTGGATGCTTCCTGGTATGCCCCATGGGCTTATATGGGGCCAAAAGACCAATCAGGAGCCTCAAAAGCAACTGCCAATTGGGTCTCTTGGGAAGGATTTCCCATACATGTACATCCACTGCAGTTTGTGGGTCATGGGAAGCAGCCAGATTACAGTTGCCAGCAAGTTGTAGTGTGAGGGTGTCGATTGCCTAGTTTCTCTGCCAACCCAGGTTTGAGTCCCACTGATCTTTACAAAGCCTGGTTCAGAGTGTCTCTCTCTCCTCCCACCCACCACTTGATAGGGAGTCCACAGCACTCCTTCCCAGAGCAGGATCTCAGATCACCAATTCGCAGGTGTTGCTTGGATGGTGCTCAGCCTTCAGGCTCTGACTTCCAAACTCGCCTGGTGTCAGGGTCTTCCTCCTGACTTAGAAGGCTACTCCCAGTCCTCCTAGCCAAGGCAACTCCCCTGGTCTCCGAGCCTTCCCTGCAGAAGGCTGTCTCTGCCACAGCTTCTCTCTTCCCTGTACTGGGAGAATCAACTGTCCCCCATCAGGCCCCATCAAGGCTATTAGCACAACACAGGTGGGCTGGAACAGTTCCTTCAGTACTCAGGGTTGCCTGGCTCCAGGCCTCCAGCCCTTAATGGCAAACCACACTGTTACAGGGTGCAAGTTCTGATGGTGTTTCTTGTCATGTAGTCACCTGTTCACCAGGAAATGGCCTGAAACCAACATGTGATTTCACATTAGTCACTAAAGAGCCATCAGATGATGATGATTTTTATTACTGGCTCAGGCTAGATTCAAAACTAAAGATCTAAGTTTTTGATAAGGTCTCCCACAGTATTCTTGCCAGCAAGTTAAAGAAGTATGGATTGGATGAATGGACTATAAGATGGATAGAAAGCTGGCTAGATTGTTGGGCTCAACAGGTAGTGATCAACAGCTCAATGTCTGGTTGGCAGCTGGTATCAAGCAGAGTGCCCCAGAGGTTGGTCCTAGGGCTGGTTTTGTTCAACATCTTTATTAATGATCTGGATGATGGGATGAATTGCAACCTCAGCAAGCTCGCAGATGACACTAAGATGGGGGGAGAGGTAGATATGCTGGAGGGTAGGGATAGGGTCCAGAATGATCTAGATAAATTGGAGGATTGGGCCAAAAGAAATCTGATGAGGTTCAACAAGGACAAGTGCAGAGTCCTGCACTTAGGAAGGAAGAATCCCATGCACCGCTACAGGCTGGGGACCGACTGGCTAAGCAGCAGTTCTGCAGCAAAGGACCTGGGGATTACAGTGGATAAAAAGCTGGCTATGAGTCAGCAGTGTGCCCTTGTTGCCAAGAAGGCTAACAGCATATTGCGCTTTATTAGTGGGAGCATTGCCAGCAGACCGAGGGAAGTGATTATTCCCCTCTATTCGGCACTGGTGAGGCCACACCTGGAGTATTGTGTCCGGGTTTGGTCCCCCCACTACAGAAGGGATGTGGACAAACTGGAGAGAGTCCAGTGGAGGGCAACAAAAATGAGTAAGGGGCTGGGGCACATGATTTACGAGGAGAGGCTGAGGGAACTGGGGTTATTTAGTCTGCAGAAGAGAAGAGTGAGGGGGGGATTTGATAGCAGCCTTCAACTGCCTGAAGGGGGGTTCCAAAAAGGTGGGAGCTCGGCTGTTCTCAGTGGTGGCAGATGACAGAACAAGAAGCAATGGTCTTAAGTTGCAGTGGGGGAAGTCTAGGTTGGATATTAGGAAACACTATTTCACTAGGAGGGTGGTGAAGCACTGGAATGGGTTACCTAGGGAGGTGGTGGAATCTCTATCCTTAGAGGTTTTTAAGGCCCGGCTTGACAAAGCCCTGGCTGGGATGATTTAGTGGATGTTGGACCTGCTTTGAGCAGTGGATGAGACTAGATGACCTCCTGAGGTCTCTTCCTACCCTAATATTCTATGAGTCTATCTAAAGGTGAAAGATTATTTTAGTTCAGTGGAAATCCCATGAGCCATCCTGTCTTGTTAGCAAAAGGGTTTAATTATGACAGGTATATAGCAGAATGTTAATAATTAGTACAAGCCAATAAAGTGATGAAAAAGGAAGTTTAATGGCTTTGATATCAGAAATAAATCTTTTGTCACAACAGACTGTGAGGGTCTGAAGTATTGGCTTCTCCACAGAATAATAATCTTGAATGATTCTACAAAAATTAATGAGTAATTATGTTTCTGTCCTGTGATGACAGTATGTAGGTATCCATGGATACTATATAAAACTATGAAGAGCTGCAGTGCTTCATGAGCGATAAGTGATGCAGCAGACTGACAGAAGTGCAGGAAACAGAACGTTACGGAATATTGTGAGAGGCCAGCATTACATGCTGAGGCTCTAGGTGCTGCTGTGATAGCAGCCTGGCCTTGGCTTGCATTCCTGAGCCTCCAGGACCCACCACACTAGGTCCCTCCTGAAACCTGACCCTCATCCTTCCGTTCCAATTATCATATTACAGGTAGCATTTCTATATATGCAACAGACACTTTCATGCTTAATCAGAACACTTGCTTCTAAAGCGTTTCATTTCTGAAAATGAGACTTATGCAAATCATCAGGCTACAGCACATCGTCTAGACTTACCATCTTGTGCTGTGATCCCATCAGACCCCACAAGATAAGCAATACTGAGCCAGGGCAGTGCTTGAATGGGAGACCTCTAAGGGTATGTCTTCGCTGCAGCTGGGAGTGAGCCTCCAGCCTGCGTAGATGGACTTGCACTAGCAGGACTCAAGCTCTGATTCTAAAACTAGCCATGTGGATGTTCCAAACCAGGATCTTAAGCCCAGCTGAGCTCGAGAGCTCAAATTCCAGCCTGAACTGGAACATCCATGTTGCTAGGGCAAGTCAGACTGGGAGATTCGCTGTCAGCTGCAGTGTAGTCATACCAGAGCTACACTGAGGTGCTGCAGCAAATGTTCGCTGTGATTCAACTGCTAGCGCTCTTCCTTCTCAGCCAACACTGAATAATGCTCCAGAATGGTACTAGTAAGGGAGGTCAGAGGTGTTGTCTTTTGAATAAGAAACAAAACCGAGATCCTGACCACTTAGGGTCATTGAAGATACAATCTCATGACACATTCTGTAAGGGCACGAGAACCCCTGGGGTGGGGTGAATTTCCCTTATGGGCATCCTATTATCCATTAACAGGATAGTTAATGGATAATAACATTATTGCCTCCCTCTGAAGCATCTGGTACTGGTCAGAGACAGGATATTGGACTAGATGGACTATTGGTCTGTGTGGGGCAATTCCTACATTCCTAACCTTGGTGTCCTGACCAAATTCCAATATTATTCTGCTTTTCTAAATTTCTCTCTGCCATTTCAATCAGATATGGCATTATCCTTCACTTTCTGTTCTAAATTCTCATGTAGTTGTGTGCTGTTAAACAGCTGTTGCATTTCAGAGTGGGTTAAGCAATCCATGTCCCTCCCTTCCCTACTTCCCACGGGCATGTAAAACATTGTGAGATTAAAGGTGTTGTAGAAATGAAAAATATTATTAGCAAAATAACCTACTACTTTCCACTACATTTAAAATCTCTGCCAGTGTGCTTACCTTAGCAACGGATAATGACATACAGTATCTAAAAATTGCCACAATAGCAGGCAGCCACACTTGTAGCATAATAGCTCTCCATAATAATGTCGCAAAAAGAAAAGGAGTACTTGTGGCACCTTAGAGACTAACCAATTTATTTGAGCATAAGCTTTCGTGAGCTACAGCTCACTTCATCGGATGCATACTGTGGAAAATACAGAAGATGTTCTTATACATACAAACCATGAAAAAATGGGTGTTTACCACTACAAAAGGTTTTCTCCCCCCGACCCCACTCTCCTGCTGGTAACAGCTTATCTAAAGTGATCACTCTCCTTACAATGTATATGATAATCAAGTTGGGCCATTTCCAGCACAAATCCAGGGTTGAACAAGAACGTCTGAGGAACAGTGTGTGTGTGTGTGGGGGTAGTAGGAAAAAACAAGGGGAAATAGGTTACCTTGCATAATGACTTAGCCACTCCCAGTCTCTATTCAAGCCTAAGTTAATTGTATCCAATTTGCAAATGAATTCCAATTCAACAGTCTCTCGCTGGAGTCTGGTTTTGAAGTTTTTCTGATGTAATATCGCAACTTTCATGTCTGTAATCACGTGACCAGAGAGATTGAAGTGTTCTCCGACTGGTTTATGAATGTTATAATTCTTGACATCTGATTTGTGTCCATTTATTCTTTTACGTAGAGACTGTCCAGTTTGACCAATGTACTTGGCAGAGGGGCATTGCTGGCACATGATGGCATATATCACATTGGTAGATGTGCAGATGAACGAGCCTCTGATAGTGTGGCTGATGTGATTAGGCCCTGTGATGGTGTCCCCTGAATAGATATGCGGGCACAGTTGGCAACGGGCTTTGTTGCAAGGATAGGTTCCTGGGTTAGTGGTTCTGTTGTGTGGTATGTGGTTGCTGGTGAGTATTCGCTTCAGGTTGGGGGGCTGTCTGTAGGCAAGGACTGGCCTGTCTCCCAAGATTTGTGAGAGTGTTGGGTCATCCTTCAGGATAGGTTGTAGATCCTTAATAATGCGCTGGAGAAGCAGCTGTCCTATCTCGGGGCCTCTCCTTCTGCCCCTCCACCCCCACGAACATGATACAGTTCTGTGATGACCTAGAATCCTATTTTCGACGTCTCCGACTCAAGGAATATTTCCAAAACACCTCTGAACAACATACTAATCCACAGAGACCTCCCTACCAACACTACAAAAAGAAGGATTCTAGGTGGACTCCTCCTGAAGGTCGAGACAGCAGACTGGACTTCTACATAGAGTGCTTCCGCCGACGTGCACGGGCTGAAATTGTGGAAAAGCAGCATCACTTGCCCCACAACCTCAGCCGTGCCATCCTCAATGCCATCCTCAGATCCACAATGCCAGCCTCAGAAACAACTCTGACATCATAATCAAAAAGGCTGACAAAAGAGATCCACTTCCTGGACACTACAGTGCTAATAAACGATGGTCACATAAACACCACCCTATACCGGAAACCTACTGACCGCTATTCCTACCTACATGCCTCCAGCTTTCACCCTGACCACACCACACGATCCATTGTCTACAGCCAAGCTCTGCGGTACAACCGCATTTGCTCCAACCCCTCAGACAGAGACAAACACCTACAAGAGCTCTATCAAGCATTCTTACAACTACAATACCCACCTGCGGAAGTGAAGAAACAGATTGATAGAGCCAGAAGAGTTCCCAGAAGTCACCTACTACAGGACAGGCCTAACAAAGAAAATAACAGAACACCACTAGCCGTAACCTTCAGCCCCCAACTAAAACCCCTCCAACGCATTATTAAGGACCTACAACCTATCCTGAAGGATGACCCAACACTCTCACAAATCTTGGGAGACAGGCCAGTCCTTGCCTACAGACAGCCCCCCAACCTGAAGCAAATACTCACCAGCAACCACATACCACACAACAGAACCACTAACCCAGGAACCTATCCTTGCAACAAAGCCCGTTGCCAACTGTGCCCACATATCTATTCAGGGGACACCATCACAGGGGCTAATAACATCAGCCACACTATCAGAGGCTCGTTCATCTGCACATCTACCAATGTGATATATGCCATCATGTGCCAGCAATGCCCCTCTGCCAAGTACATTGGTCAAACTGGACAGTCTCTACGTAAAAGAATAAATGGACACAAATCAGATGTCAAGAATTATAACATTCATAAACCAGTCGGAGAACACTTCAATCTCTCTGGTCACGCGATTACAGACATGAAAGTTGCGATATTACAACAGAAAAACTTCAAAACCAGACTCCAGCGAGAGACTGTTGAATTGGAATTCATTTGCAAATTGGATACAATTAACTTAGGCTTGAATAGAGACTGGGAGTGGCTAAGTCATTATGCAAGGTAACCTATTTCCCCTTGTTTTTTCCTACTACCCCCCCCCCTCCACTGTTCCTCAGACGTTCTTGTTCAACCCTGGATTTGTGCTGGAAATGACCCACCTTGATTATCATACACATTGTAAGGAGAGTGATCACTTTAGATAAGCTATTACCAACAGGAGAGTGGGTTTGGGGGGGGGGGGGGGAGGAGGGAGAAAACCTGGATTTGTGCTGGAAATGGCCCAACTTGATTATTATATACATTGTAAGGAGAGTGATCACTTTAGATAAGCTATTACCAGCAGGAGAGTGGGGTGGGGAGAGAGAAAACCTTTTGTAGTGGTAAACACCCATTTTTTCATGGTTTGTATGTATAAGAACATCTTCTGTATTTTCCACAGTATGCATCTGATGAAGTGAGCTGTAGCTCACGAAAGCTCATGCTCAAATAAATTGGTTAGTCTCTAAGGTGCCACAAGTCCTCCTTTTCTTTTTGCGAATACAGACTAACACGGCTGTTACTCTGAAACCTGTCATAATAACGTCGTGTTCCGTTCTTGGGATAAATGGAGAACTAGATAGCTATCTTATAAGACAAGGGGCAGGATTATTAAACTTATGAGAGCTGAAACAGTTGACCAGGGAATATTTATGTGTCATTTGAAGGATGGCACCTTCCACCAAGGCAGCATAATCCACACAGAGAACAGCAGGGTATCAGAACTGGGCATATAATAAATTGGAATCCTTGAGTGAGTCTGAAACCTTCTGAGACCGAGAGCACTGGCAGCACTTTCCCTTTTGCAAATGAGAAATTATTACTATTAACTGAGACACACTGATGCACAGGATGCACTCCAAGGCAGCCACAGACAGATCATTAAGTATTATTGTATGGTTTAAGAGAGGAAGAAGTATTATGTGATCTAAACAAAGACCCATACTACCCAATGCCACAAGAGCCAGAGAAAACAATTTTCAATCAATATGAGAGTGCAATGCTCTTTGGAAAAAAAAATTAACACTCTTGCATGTAAATCCCTCTCTTCCTCTTTTGTGTGGCTATATATACAGGGTATTGTACATCTGAATTAACTGGAATTGTACAGTAGACCTCTCCACCCCTACCCATTGTTGACGGCCTCAGCCTCCTTGTTTCTGACATACCGTACATTAAAATAGCAATGGTGGTCCGTTCTCACCATAATCTTGGGTTGATTAGTGGGAGTTATTTAGGTTTATTTATTTATAGCTTTTCCATAATCCCAATCACTGCTGTATCTGAACACTTCAAAAATATTAATAAACTTATCCTCATAATATTGCTATAAGGAATGGAAAGGAAGTATTATCGTTCCCATTTTGCAGAAGAGGAACTGAGTCAGAGGGAGATTAAATGACTTGCCCAAAGTCACTCAGGAACTCTGGGGCAGAGCTGAGAACAGACCTCAAGCCGGAGTCCTAGTCCAGTGCCTTAACCACAAGACCATTCTCTCTCATACAGAGGGGAGACAGGGTAACAAAAAGTTGGCTAAAACCGTTTCCAGACACTAATGTTTGTAGCTTTGGGACATTCTGGAACTCTGCATCTCTGAGTTCCTTTGATCTACCTTCTGTCCTTGATCCTCCTCCATCAGTTTTCCCAGGCTGCTCTGATTACCTCCCTCAGAGCCATTCCACTCCCATCTTTCAGCTCCTGTTGCTTCAAGCTGCTCCCTTGCAGCTCCTGTTCTGTCAAGCCAAGCTACTCCTTCTCTGCTCTTCCCCCTCCATTACCTGATGATGCGTTCGTTATCTCTGTTTCTCTGTATCTTCCACTTGTCACAGCTCCTCTCTTTACATAATTTAGTATCTCCTCCAGGTATACATAGTACTCTATAATTGGACCACATGAAAATCTTTGTCACTAGTGCTTGAAACAAGGTGGAATGCAAGATAGTGTAGCAAAATTTTTATTTTAGTGCAATACACCCCCAAACAAAACAAAACCCCTCAACAATTCTGTGCCACTAGTTGAAACTGCAGTGCTACATAATATAGTGATACAACAGTAATATGTCTGTCCCCATTACCCTTTGGGTGGTACAGGAAATAGTAAACCAAGCAAATGATTTACTCTACATATTTCTCCAATAACAGATCCTACTCCTTTCTTCCCTGAGACCATAAAGTACCTGTGAACCAGAATTTAACTTTCCACTTCATGTCAAAACACCAGCAGGAAAAGAAAACCCACTAGCAGAGTTTCTGAACTTTGGCGAATGCCACTTGTTAATAAGTGCCATAATTATTACTTAATGAGTATTATAATTCATGAACCTCTTGTCCAACTGATCTCAAATTTAATAGAAATTTTATTTCATCCACAAACCTAATCTTCCAGTTTTGAAGTTGATATTCCTCTGTGAATTTCTGAGGGAGGGGAGCAAGTTGGATTTATAATATAAACCTTCACTATGGAGCAGCCACAGCCTGTCCACTATAACAACACACACACAAACTGGAACTACTGCAAACTGCTGCCAATTTTTTTTTAAAGAACCATCCAGAGAAATATTTCCTTGTTTCTTCCAATTGCCCCCAAAATCACAAGCCCAGTGCATATATACTGAATTATGTGTACCGTAAAGGTTTTATTGGCATGACTGTTGGATGGTCACTTTATGCGCAAATGAGTGCCAACAGAATCTTTATACCACACTGCACCATCACGTTTTAATAGGCCACATTTCACAAAATAAACCTTGTAGGTATATTTTACAGATTATTTTAGAAAATGTTACTGATATGAAAAATAGTATTCCTCTCCTTGAAAAGCCAGGCTCTCTGAGTACCATGAGTCCAATTGTACAGGTTTCTGATAGAGAGAAATATTATAATCAATACCTTTTATAAACCACTTTAAATGACCTAAAATAGCTTATTTATACATGCAATGTATCATTTTAAAGTCCTTGCAATCTACCAGGGCTAAAACAAAGCTTTAGAAATTTGGGGAAGGATATTTCTGGCTTTATAAAGATGTAAAGCTCCTGTTTCTAGCTTGGAGATACTGGACTTTGAACCTATGACTAGTCCAGGGCTGAACATTGCTTGTCCTGGGCCTCAGACCAGTGTAATTTTGGAGCAGAAATTCCACATTTGGGAAAGGCAAGAAACATTTCTTTGGAAATTTCATTTTTAAGTGGTGGCTAGGGTTGCAGCCCTCCAGGATTGCCCTGGAGTCTCCAGGAAGTAAAGATTAATCTTTAATTAAATATTATGTCATGTGATGAGATCTCCAGGAATACGCCAACCAAAATTGACAAGTGGGGGTTGTTAGATGCTGCTCAGAAATCTGAACACTTGGAAGTGGATTCTGAGGAGGTGGATTGTTCAGGTGAGGTAGCCAAAGATGCATAAATGTAATCGATCACACGGCTCTGCAATTTATCACATGGTTCTACAATTTATCTCAAGGCTATTGCCACTACATATATAATGTGTTTATACATTACACACATACACACTATAATAGGCAAGTTTACATAAGCCTGTAAGCCCTTTCCCTCTGAGATTACAAAGAGAAGCAGGCAAATACGAATCCAGTACCATCAATGTACACAACAACCCAATTTGTAATTTGTTTTGCATGATGTGTATGGTACTATACATTTTAAATAGCAAGTATTCCACTGTGAGAAAGATACAGCAATGTGCTTTGTCATAAACTATGTTATACATTTCCAACACATTCTGCCCATTGTATTTCAAGCTTCTTCACTCCACAGATCCACTAGCTTGCGTTCTAAGTGCAATTATTGTAGATTATTTTAATCTGGCATTGTTTATGTTAAAAGAAATGTTATTTTGATTGATCAGCAAAAGTCTACAAGCTGCAGTAAAGGCAATTATGTCTGACATAGGGACATTATAGAAATCTATAACCTGAACCTTTAAAGCCTGACTTGAACCATCAAGTTTGACTTATGAGACCAGTTACAACACTGCTTCATGCAAAAAGCATTAGGTTAATGCTGGATCAAGCAGTTTTGCCAAACATGCACTGGCATAATTAATCAAGAATATTTCAGAAACGGATTGCCTGCAAGAGGTTATTGATTTCCTTTCACAATATGTTTTCCTTATGAGGTGCTACAATGCTATGTATCGGAGATGTTTTGGCATGTATTTTTCAGTGACTAAGCCTTGATCTCTCTTGCTGGATTTCTGCCATTGGTGCATTGACATCTGAAACTACTCATGTTTGACAGCCTCATGCATGAGCTATGTGGCTTCCAAGTTGGATGGGATTAGTATAGGAGACTTTCTAAATACTTCAAGTTTAATTGAAAGCAGATAAATACAAGGGTCTCAAGAGGGTGGCATACTTCTTACAAATGGCATCACATTAAATCATACACACACGCTTAGAATGAGAGAAATTTCAGTGTTAAGCAGTGTAGTATGCTCAAGAAATCAGTTGCCCTTGTTTTAATATAGATGAATAATTCTGATAATGACACATCTTCCTAAGCTATGAATTTGCTGCATGATTGTAAGTGGACATATGCCAAGTACACCTTGGTACATACATTATCTGGGAAACAGCATTTTTTATTGTGTCTGGAAGGTGTTTTGCCTTTCATCCAAACTTTTATTATGGCATTATTTGATTTCTTTTGTTAACCATCCCAGCTGCATTATGATACCTAACACAAACTACTCATGAATGCAATCTTAAGGTTGTAGAGTTACAATTAGAAATGTCAGAAAATATGAAAGATAAGGTTTCCATAAAAGAATAGATTCAGCCACATTATACCTACATATATATATTGTAAGGAGAATTTTATTTTCCTGTTTTTCTTGTTAAATGTGCAATTTAATATGTTTTTGAGCATATTTATGTACTAGTAATGAAAGCCTGTGTCACACAGCTGTAATTCGTAAATTCACGTGTGTAAAAGAGCTCAAAATTGTGGAGAATATAAAAATTGGATGGTAACAGACCACAGATCCCAGTGATGACTGCACCTTGGTGATATTCTGAGCAAAAAGAGCTCTCAATCATTCTCGTAGCTCTTTCCAGCACTTCACACTGACTCAACGGACCTTGTAGGCTGCAGAAGGATGTTTGGGGTTATTGCATGTGCTGCAGTGAGGGACTATGTGTGTTTGGGGTTATTGTGTATGCTTGTGGTGGTGGTGGCGTGTGGGTGGCTGTGTTGATCTGTGTCTAGAGGAACTGTGCTGGGAGAATTGGTGTTGACCGGTGCAGGTGGCAGTTGGGCACATGGGTATGGCCATTGGACCAAGTAATCCATCATCAGTGCAGTGTCCGTCATACAAACAATGAAATTGTTGCTTCTAAATTAGTTGTAGGGTAAGGATAATGATTAGTTGAGTTACTTCTGATATCACAATGGTCTAGAACTTTTGCCATGGCATAGATTCATGCCTTTCTGTATCTATACACTGCTCAAGTGTAATTCATAAAGTCAAAATTAATGAGAGTTTAAAAACTGGATGGTAACAGATGGCAAATTCTAGTGATCACTGAACCTGGTGATAGTCTGAACAAAAAGACCTCTCAACCATGCTAGTTACTGCTTCCATTGCTTCACACTGACTCAACAGATGTTTTAGGCTTCAGAGTGACACACAGAGTGATATTAGTGGAATCTTATTATACAGATTTACTACACACTAGATAGGAAACATGCCTGTATATTGCTGTATGAAGCTTATCTTTTGCATTTCCTTTCTTTTTTTAGCTTTTAACTGGGCAAACATAATGTTGCTTTAATGTAGATTATGAGCTTGACAGTCTCTTGATGGAAAACGGACAGTTGGTCTCTGATGTCAGCAAGCCCACCTAGCAGGATGGGCGCAATATGGGAAGACCCCTGCAATACAGTCCAAAAAGCTGTGCAAAGAGGCAAGTTGTGGGTGAAACCATTTTGCCACGTTACCTGTAGCCTTCACCATACTTTGTACTTCTATCATACCCTTCACCTCAGAATCTTGAAGCATTTCATAAACAATTTTCATAACAGCTTTGTGAAGTAGATAGGGACACTGAAGAATAGAGAGGTCACATAAAGGCTATATAGACTCAGGTACAGAGAGATTAAGTCATTGTAACTGGGTTAAAAAAAGAACTAGACAAGTTAATGGAGGATAGGTCCATCAATGGCTATTAGCCAGGATGGGCAGGGATGGTATCCCTAGCCTCTGTTTGCCAGAAGCTGGGAATGGGTGACAGGGGATGAATCACTTGATGATTACCTGTTTCAGAGTAACAGCCGTGTTAGTCTGTATTCGAAAAAAAAAAGGAGGACTTGTGGCACCTTAGAGACTAACCAATTTATTTGAGCATGAGCTTTCGTGAGCTACAGCTCACTTGTTCTGTTCATTCCTTCTGGGGCACCTGGCATTGGCCACTGTCGGAAGACAATATTCACAGTATTCTGGGCTAGATGGACCTTTGGTCTGACTCAATATAGCCATTCTTATGTTCTTAAGTAATGTGCACACAGTAAATCTGTGGCAGAGCTTAGAACTGAATCCAGATCACCCAAGTTCCAGTCCAGTGCCTTCACTATAGATCATCCTTCTTCTTGTCTCCTGATGCTCAGCCCAGTGCTCCTTCCCATAGGCCACAGATTACTTTAGTAACATCTCTCCTACTCTCAACACTGTTAAACACAAGGTGCTCCTCACCTAATTACATGACATAAAAGGAGCGAATGACACAGCACTACAATGGCTTCCATCATTTCGCTCATGTCAGAGTGGAGATGGTTGGCTGTTCTTATGCCCAAAGAGCAAAAGAACCAGTGGAGTCCAGTAGGCATCTATCTCACCTCCTCTGCAATATCTATGAAACCACTTAGAGACTGTGGCCAGAGTTGCTCAAAACTTATCAAAAAGAACAGGAGTACTTGTGGCACCTTAGAGACCAACACATTTATTTGAGCATAAGCTTTCGTGAGCTACAGCTCACTTAATCACGAAAGCTTATGCTCAAATAAATTTGTTAGTCTCTAAGGTGCCACGAGTCCTCCTTTTCTTTTTGCGGATACAGACTAACACGGCCGCTACTCTGAAACCTGTCAAAACTTATCAGTTGTCTTTCATGGGAAATTTTAATTCCCCCCCGCAAAAACTCCACATGAAAATATTTTGTTGAAATGCTGAAACTGAAATAATTTTTTTTCCAGTTCTTTGAAAGCCAGGGTTTTTTTCCAGTAAAAATTTTCATTCAGTTATTGAAAACTGAAGTTTTTTTCTTTTCTTTTTTAATTCCGTTTCAAAAACCTGAAAATGTTTTGGCTTTTGATTTTCAATTTCTCTCTGAAAAAAAATCCGACTAGCTATATTTGTACCTTTCCAGTGCTGACAACTTTACAGACAATAATCAGTAAAAAAGTTAAAACTAATTTCAGGATGCATTTTTTCTTATAATGCCCACATCAGGATATATTAACGATATCTTACAGATATAGGACCCTTCAGATTTCAAGATGGTTGTCATCTTCATCCTAAACTCAGAGAAATCATAAACGTGCAAGGTATCTTTAATGTGACTTGACAAGGATGTTAAGAAAAAATGCCTTATGCAACTGAAACATTTTATTTTAACTCTACTGATTATTTTATGTACAATATAAACATTATGGCTTTTTCACTATAAATACCTATAAAATATATAGACTTACTTCCTTGTTTAACTATTTGTTGTTTTATTTTAGATGCATATTGGCCCAACCTCATACTTTATATATTTTGTGTGTGAAACCTTCTGCTCCATATTATTATTCAGACCCATATGCAACCACACAGAAAAGATCTGTTATTCCCAGGTTTCCTTCATGCAAAAACTAAGCTCTCTAACAGCTGGTCTACACTACCGCTTAAGTCAATGTAATTTATGTTGCTCAGGGGTGTGAAAAAGACACCCCCCCAGCAATCTGAGTTAGATTGACCTAAGCGTTGTCCACTCTGGTGCTATGTTGGCGGGAGACGCTCTCTCCTGCTGACATAGCTTCTGCCTCTCATGGAGGTGGAGTAATTATGCCGACAGGAGAGCACAAAAGGAACCAAGATTCCTAGTGATTTCCATACCCTTAGAGCAACAGATGGACCTCCTCCTTCTTTAGCCTGGTGCTGCTGCACTCCGAGGTTCATTGTTCTTGGTGACTGCAATTTCCACGGAGACGGTGCCAAGGACACCACAGCATCCAAACTCTTCTCTTGCGTAGGTTTCGCACAAAGTTCCCACACACTCAGCTGGGCACATGCTGGCCCAGATCCTCGGCCTAGGAGTAGATGCTCAGGATGTAACAAATGTCCTGCTCTGCCTGAGTACTCATATGGCTGTCTTCAGCATAGTATCTGACTACCATCCTGGTCTGATCTGCACCTCATCCAGGAAAAGATTATTTCGTTCCTTTCGTCCTGCCAGGGGAATGAAGCAATAAAGCAGGTTTGCATGCCAACACTTTTTAATTTTTAGTTTTCAGCATACCCTAAAGCCACAAACTGCCTGGCTGCAAGGCCAAGGTGCTGATGAGCTGGTTGAGGCAGGGCGCTGCTAGGAAAGCCCTTAATCAGCTCCTGCCATCCCAGCCCCAATCAGGGGGAATGGATTGGGGCTGGGTAAATAGCCAGTGCTTGGCTGGGAACTTCCCGCATCTGCCAGCCTCGTTAGCAGGAGCTAAAAGACTGGGAGGAAGTGGAGGAAGTGGGGTGGAGACCAGGAGGGGAAGATCAGGCTCAGAGGGAGGAAGGAGCCTACTAGTCTGTTACTGGTCGGGCCGGTGTGAGGCCAAGCTGTGTAAATAGCCTGTAAACAGTGGGAAACTGGTGGTGGGAAACGGACACAAAATAAGGAACACAGGTGTTGCACCAGCTTGGAGCATCCCTGAGTCTTTAAGGAGCGGGCCAAAGGGGCTGAATCCTACAGGGTGCAGTGTGCACCCCGTTACATGGGTATTATCATCATCTGACCAATTCATCTTTCCACTCCTCAGACACAAGCTGTGTCTCCCCACTCATCAGTGAGGAAGATCAGTATGGCTCACCCAGGGGTGAAAGTAATATTAAACACTTACCGGTACAGAGGCCTGGCTCTGGTCCCCTGGAAGGGGCGGGGCCTTGGCAGAAGGGGCGGGGCTGCGGGTCAGCCTCCTCCAGCCAGCCCATCCACGCTGCGTGGCCTGTGCCTCCTGGGGCTCCGGCGGCAATTTAAAAGGGCCCGGGGCTCTGGCCGCTGCCGCAGTAGCAGTGGCCGGGAGCCCCAGGCCCTTTTAAATCGCTGGCCCCGGGGCAGATGTCCTAGCCCCCCCGTGAGCTAGGTTCTATTCAGTGTCTTCAGCGCAGAAGAGGCAGCACAGGAAGAGGGAGCAAAGACAGCTTTATGCTGCCTTTATGCTGCCCAGTTGGCCCTCAAGCTCCTCGTCTGTCCCAGTTTTATTTATTTAAAAAGAATCATTGCTGTTCCATTTTGAGCAGGGAGCGGAATCTGCTGCACAGAACAGGAATCATTTTTTAAAAAACCACACACACAAAAACCCAACAGCTCTCATCTCACTATCTGACTTTAAAACTTTGCTGGAGCCTGTATAATTAATTTAAACAGATGAGAGCTTTTTTTTTTCTTTTTTTTTTAAATGCTGGTTACTCCAACAGACTGCAACGGAGCTGCAACAATTTCAAAGGCTTCCGCTCCCTGCACAGAACCGAGCAGCTGCAGAACAGTTCTTTGAAGAGGAAATGGCACCCAATGGGACAGGCAGGCAGCTCAGGACTGAGCTCAAACAGCCCCAGAAGTCCTAGGGAGCATCTGAGGACATCAAAAGAAGGAAGATCCAGGCTTAGAGACATCTGAAGAATTAATTTGAAAGACTTCCCACCTTCCAGGAGCTTTCGTCAGTGCAAGCAGTAGCGATTGGAGGAAGGAGCCTTTCATAGATCACATGACATTTGACTGAGGCAGCCCTAACTCTTGGGGCCTGGGAATTAAGGGTCCAGCTTGAGTTGTGGCAGGCTTCCCAGTTTGTGTATTAAAAATATAGATCTACATTTAAACAATAAGAGTACGTTGTTAAAAAAAAGGACTCCTGTATTTAAATACGTCTTAGGGCTTGTCCTCGCTGAGGAGGGGGAGGGTTTAAACCGGAGTGATTTGACACACATTATTTAACTGAGCATGGAAGGCACAGTAATAGCATGCACACAGGATGCTACGCCTTCTTTCAAGTCACATCATTGTGTGCACATGGCAGTGGCTTGCCGCATGCTAAGTGTGCGGCATTCTCAGAAGGTATCCCATTGGTCCTTTACGTCACTGCTCAGCAGCATGCGCTCTGGGATTTTTCTTGCTCTGCTTAGCAGAAGCCAGTTGGGTTCAAAGTTTTTAAAAATCCCATGTTTCCACTGTCTTGACCCCATGCTTCCTTTCCAGGCAGACTTTTCAAATGGTTGTGGGTCAGCATAGACTCAAGAATACTCTGCTCTATTCTGCTGGCAATCACAAGTACGCAGAGGCTGCTTGAGTGTATTTCAGCTCTTAAAGCCAGATTAATTCAGCATTGAACTTCACCAGCTGCACCACCGAGTGGAAGATCTGGCAGCAGCAGCAGATTTAGTGGCAGCAGAGGAAGTGGGACAAGAATGAAAAAGAGGAGGACACAGAGCAACTGATACTAGAGGAGCAATTCCTGGAACAGCTTCACACTGGACAGCACCGCTTCTGGGCTTGCGAAACCAATGTGGATTGGTGGGAAAGAATTGGTCTGGAAATGGCCAGCAATAGAGAGAGAATTTCAGGATGGCGAAGGCACCCTTTTTTGAGATAGGTGCTGAGCTAGTCTTGGAGCTGCAGTGGCAGTGTATCAACATGCAGTACCCCATATCCATGGAGAAGCGGGTCACCATTGCCATCTGGAAGCTGACGACACCCAAATACTACCAGTTGATAGCCACACAATTGGGGAGGTCAACCACGGGGCAACTGTCACGCAAGTGTGTGATGCCAAGGAAAAGGTACTGTTGTACCAGATTGTAAAGCTTGAAATGCTCAGGAGATTGCTGATGGCTTTTGCCCAGAAGGCATTCCCCAACCGTATTGGAGCAATAAGGACCCATGTGCCTATTATTTGCCTCCTCTTCTCTAGGGCACAGAATTTATACACTGAAAGGGGTATTTCTCCATGGTGCTCCATTATCATGGCAAGCTTCCAGACCACCTTGCATTTAAGTATGTAAAGGTCTATGCTGCTAAGAGCTTTGGGAACTCCGCTCTATCGATCTTAATGGAGAACGGACTGCTTGCCTTCAGGATCACTATGGCCAGTAATGGTGTGGAGATTGCTCTGGTTATCCAGGGAAACCTGACTAATCCTCTGGCTTTGCTGGTCAATGAAGCCATTCAAAGGGAGAGAAGGAGGGAACAGTTTAACTATCACCTCAGTAGTTGCAGAATGGCAGTGGAATGTGCATCTGGCCGTCTGAAAGGAAGGTGGTGCTGTTTGTGGAATAGGTTGGAAGCAGCAGAAAAAAATGTGCTAAAGATTTAGCAGCACGTTGTACTTTGCACAGTATTTGTGAGACTAAGGGAGAAAGCCTTAACAATGGGTGGGAGGCGGAGGTGCAGAGACTTGCTCAGTGGTTTGAGCAGCCAGCAAGGCATCCAATAGAAAATGGAAACAGCCAGGGCAACACTATTATGGAATGCCTATTCATCGTACTTTGAGTCTCAGGCCTGAGACTGTGCAGCTGAACGTCCAGCTACTAAGCCATCAGGCGGGCTAGGGGTGGGATGGATTGGGATCAATGTTTTTTCTGGGTGGTGGAAGTGCAGCATTGTGGGAATCCTTATTTTTCCTCAGATCTGTGCTTAGAATACACTGATGACTCCTCATAAATGAATGTTATCAAGTTTTTATTATTAAATACTGTATTAAATTAGAGCATGAGTGAAGCAAAAATTCACAGTGGTACAGTACCGTGGAGGGCAGAACACAACCAGGGGAGGGGGATTCAAGTTACAGATATATGCCTTCCCTCTGCCACTTCTTGTTCCTGAGTCTTCTGTCGTTGAGTGGTGAGGCTTGATGTTACCAGGGTTGTTAGTTGGCTCAAAAGAGCTGGGCTCCCAAGTTCAGCTGTTCTCAGTGCCCTGGTTCAATGAAGGGAAAGGCCTCTAGGAGCACAGCTCCAGGGGTACAGAGTGGAGGAGTTGCTGGCATTCCTAGTACCCTGTATTGTCCAGGGCACGGCTTAAATTCTCACAGAGTATTTCCCGGGGCTCAGGGCTTCAGCCCCGCGAGAGGCACCAAGGCTGGGAGCTTCAGACCTGTAGGAGACGCCAGGGCTCAGGGCTTCAGACCTGTGGGTTTGAAAATATTTACCAGAGCTCCACTCCAGCCAGCTCCAGCTGAATTTAAGCCCTGGTCCAGGGGCTACAGAACATGTACTGCAGCAGAGCTTCCTGGCTCTGTATTGCCTCTTTGGGGTTTGCCTTTGCATCTCCCTGTCTTTTCCAATACTGTGCTGTCTTTTGCCATGGCCACACTGTCCCTGGCCACTGCGACACAGACTTTGGCCAGTCCAAAGATCTCTCTGGAGCTCCATTTCTTTTTCCATCTGCGTCCTCAAGTGCTGCCTCCACCTTTCTGCTATTTTCATTTTTCCTTGGGACTCGGCAGTGATGTCTGTAAACACTTCATCCCGAGTTTTCTGTTTTCCAGCCCTCAGGTTAGCCAGACACCGAGCTGTTGATAAAGGCCCTGCCCTGGCTGCTGCAGGTGCTTTGGGGGGTAGGAGTAGGAAAAACCCACAAGTGGTTATTGTTCACATTCCAAAGATGCTGTGATAGCTTTTTTTCATATGCATTTCTGACTTTCCCTCTCTGAGATTCTTTCCAGTCTTGAGGGAACCTCAGAGATGTTAAGTGGTGTATGCATGAGGAGGGTTGTACTGGGATTATTGCCAGTGCAGTATATGCTGTTTGGGTTTGCTGTTGTGCCTTAAAAGCAAGGTGGAGGGGACGTTTTGGGAATTATGTTTCCAGTTTGGGTTTTTGCTTATATGGTGTCAGAGGGCTTAATGTGGGGTATCTGGGGCTAAACTGAATAGTAATTCCCTCTACATCCCCTTTAGGCTGTCCTGACTCTTGACGACATTACACTGAAGTGGGTGACTGGGAGGCAGAGAATGGCCTTATTCAAAAAGCCAAAGGGCAGACCAGTAAGACAGAGATACGCTGTGAAGTTATTCATTAGGATGGTCCCCCCAGAAGTGCTGTGGGAGTGGAAAGGAGGTGCGAGCTATACCAGGGGGAATGGCTGAGCAGCTATCCCCATAATATCTAGACCAAAACTGAGCAATTTCTCAGTGTTAGATTCTGCTTGATCTCCCTTGCAGACATGGAGAAAGAGTAGAGAAAAACAGACAGGGTTCTGCAATGACTGTCTGAAGCATTCACTGTAAGAATGCAGGTTATGTGGGCTCACAAACAGCCGATAGTCAGGGCTTTAGAATGAAACAGAGGCCAACTGCCCACCTGGAGCAGCCGTCATTTTGAAAATGTGTACATGGGAGCCAAATGGACAGTGTGGGCTGGGTGAGGAAGAGAGGGAGGCGGGAGCTGGGGACTCTGAAAGGTTCCTAGCTCACGTCTGCCTAAAATGGCTGTGGCCATGGGCCACCTGGAACAGAAGCTAGCATGCCCATATAGCACAATAATAAAGACAGGGACTTACATGCTGAAGTTCCCTTGAGAGGATCCTCCTGCTTTTGAACTAGTGACCCTCACTCCTGTCCTTGTTTTTTCATTTGTTGTCCCCCCTAATCTTTTGATGCTTGGATCCAGTGGCTCCTCCCATTAAGCTCGGGGGTGGGGGGGCCCTTTAGATGTGGACGGGCCTGTGCCCATCCATCCCCAGAGCCTCAATAGGTGCAACGCCCCCATGCCTCCTGGCCTGGGTTTCTGGCTAGGAATTGGACTCAGCTGCTGCACAACAGGAATTGGGCTTGCCATCTACCTGGCTGGCTTCAAGATCCTCAGGCCTGAAGAGATCCTGGCTTTCCAGAGATAGCTCTTCACTGGCCTCCCACTGCTCATCCTCCAGTGAGACTTGCTGGTTGTCCTTGCAGAGGATAGAGGGGGTGGAAAGAGAGAGGGCAGCAGGGTCCACGACCTTCTTGGGTTGGGAGGCTGTGTAATGGTGGAAAATCCTGACCAGCTCCTCAAAAAATGGACAGGTCACAATTCCACTACTTGACTCTTTCCCTGGTTTGAATATAAGTCATCCTGAGCTGTTTGCTCTTTGCACTGGTCAGTGTCCCGGCTGTGCCCCCTCACAGTCGTCTGCTTAGTGATGCCCATAAAAAGATCTTTATTCGAATGGCTGGTCACAAGATCTTCCTGCACAGTCACTTCTCCCTAGATGGCAATAAATTCCAGGGTCTCAGCACAGCTCCAAATGACTGCCCCAGGCCTGTTGTAAGGCTTCTGGAGTTTTACTGCACCGTGCTGATACACTCAAATCCAAGAGCACGTGGTCAAATTTTGGCCCCGTGTCAGTTTTTAAAATGGGGGAGGGGGCATCCAGTCAGCTTGACACTAGAGAAGTGGGGTGCACACAGTAAACAGACAGGTCACTAATGGCTGCCTGCAAAGCAGCGTAAGATAGCTGTTGCAGGACTGCCAAAGCAGTACACAGCAGTGTTACTTGCACATAAACAACAGACTGAACCAATTCAATTCACAGCAAATGTAGTTCACTTTGAAAGAGGACTCTGGAGTTCCAAAATAAATACAGAATTAGTGTGCTATACTGAATTACATTGTGTGTATGTAAGCACTTTCAAAGTGGTTTAATTGGACTTAATCTGGTTTAACACCACCACCCCCTCCCTGTAGAGCCAAGCCCTTAGTGAGAGATTATTTTCTAAAAATCAATTAAACATAACCTGGGACTTCAGTTCAGGATTTAGCCTGAATAGGGGCATTCACCATGAGAAGTCCAATATCTCAAGTGCAGTAGTTTCCTTACCCCACAGGTGAACGTGGTCCCGGGGATGCTTTGGGAGACCTAGAACTTCAGGGCACAATACCTTCCCAAATAATCCAAAATGCAAAGTGAGTGTACACATTGCAACATCCCTGGGGCTTGAGCACCCTTCTCCCCCAAGCATAACCGGGCAGCTTTGTGGGCTAGTGCAAAGAGAAGAGGGTCCATGATCCCACCTTCTCCTCACACACTGTGGGATAATTTGAATCAAAAGGGGAGCAGTCCTTGTGCTCTCCTAGTATCAGCAGCTGTGATTGCCCTCGCCCTTGTGTGATGTGTGCAAGGAGGTGGGGAAGTTTCTTTCACCCTTCCTCCCCCTATACTCTTGAGGGAATTCTGCACCACTGCGCATGCAAAATTTGTGCAGAAATTAATGATTTTTGCGCAGAATTTCCTTTTCCTCCACAGAAATGGGCTGCAGAGTTGCTGGCCACCACTAGGGGCCACTGGATGCAGCAGAGCACAGCTTGCAAGTAGAAGACAGCTTGACAGGGGGAGGAGGAGATAGCTGGAGGGTTTCTGGCAGCTGCAGTTCTCAGCACGCCCTGAAGGAAGGAGGCATAGGAAACTCCATACAAGCCCAAGAACCAACATCAGGCTGTTTCTCCCTCTGGATCTCTGGGCTCTGGGGGAAGATGGGGTACGTGTATCTGTGTGTGGGGGGCCTGCAGCTGAGGTCTGCGGGGTGGAGATTAGGAGATGCGTGCGAGTGTCTGGACTGGGGGGAGGTGCAGCTACGTTCTGGTGGAGAGGGGATGTGGGTGTCTGGCCCCCTGCTGGGCTGTCGGGGGAGGGGGCAGAGAAACAGGAACTGGGTTGTCGTAGTTTAACTCTCTACTCCGGGAGGAATTTTTTTGTCTCTGTATTCTTACAGAAATACCTGCTGACAGGTATTTTGAAATAAATTACCAAAATAATAAACACTGATGTGATTATATCATGTTATTTTGACAAATAAAATATGAAAAATTTTGCAATACTGTGCACAGAATTTTTAATGTTTTGGCACAGAATTCCCTCAGGAGTACCCCTGGCCCTAACACATCTATCCTGTCCTTTTGAGTACAGGGACAACCTGTCCCTTTATAAACACTCCATTCCACATCTAGGTTTGCATCCATTACTCACTCTACTGTATGTATGTTTTGGCTATACTGAAGTATTTAACTACACCACTGCCCTCAGCATACTGAGGGGGTTTGTATGTTGATTGACAAATACTCATCCTGAAATTTGCACACACTTTGCTCTCATCTGTGGCTCCCATAACACACCCATAACTATCTTTTCTATTTAAGAGATTGCTAGCAAAATCAATAAATAAAAATCAACAAATCTTGCCATCACTCCATGTACACACATACAAACTTGCAGAGAATACGGGTGACCTTCAGCCTAATTTTGTAACCCATAGAACTGTCTGGCTCACTTTATTAAATAAACCCTAACTGTTCCTTTAATTTAAAAATATAATTTTCAGTTGATTCAGCTTTTTTTGTAGATGAAATTTGTTCCAACATTTAACACTCCCAACTCAGACCCAAAACACATATGGAATATTGGCTTCAGTGCACTGATCTATCCTAATTAGAGTACCAAATACCACCAAAGCCACAATACAAACAGCAGTTAATTTAGTTCAAGGCTCACAGAATAAAGATATTAAACTGAATGCATATTCTTTGGAAGCTGTGTGCTCCCTTTATTACTAATGTATAAATAGATACCATTTTAGTACACTCTGCTACGGCACATAATCAAAATGTTGTCTAGAAAAAGAACTGACACAATTGCCTCTGCTTTGTTGGATTGTGCTAATTATACACCCATCACATCAAACCACTCCATCTTTGTCCTGTAACCAGCATTCTCTCTCCCGCCTTGTCAATTTCATGCTACTCTTCTCTCCCATAGTTATTAACTTTATTCTGTGTGTGTATGTGCATGCGTGTGTGAGAGAGTGAGTGTGTGTGTGAGAGAGAGTGTGTGCTAATACCAATGACTTGAGCCAAACTGAACACAGATAGATACTGTATACGTTTTCACAAACAGCTTTACCTTCGCAATTCCCCGATGTATAGGGACCCAATTTTTTTCTGGGATCATTCTGAGTTTGACAGGACAATACTTTTTCTTGCAAAGAACTATCCCAGCATAATTTTGCATTATAAATAGTTTTGCTTGGCAACTAACTTTATGTCACAATGTTGTGCTGTCAGTCTCAGATGTGAGTTGTGGCATAGCATCATTGTATTATGACAAATTGCACTACGACAAAGAATTTGGCTGAATATCTTAATTTTAAACACTTTTACTATATTATTGACTTTTACTATTCCAGTCCTTGGCCTCAACTGAGCACAGAGTGCTTTATTATACTGTTCTATGCTGTGGAAAAATAGAACAAAGAACTAAGATGAGACCACTGGACTAATTTACACTTAAACTTTCTTCCCTGGGAGTGAAAAGTGCACTGATCTCCTGTACCATCTCACTTCTTTTAATCATATTTTAAAAGGATGATGAGACCAAGTGCTGTAGAATGAAAACTCAGTGGGCAGTTGTTTATAGTTACAATGGCAAGATAAAAATGCAAACCGGAAAATAAATTCAAATGGTCTCAGAGTTTTGAATGGAATGTACAAATTTTGTTTAATTAGGTCACTAAGCATATATTTGTGTACTTGGATGTATTGCCTTTGGCAGTTCACCTGTGGCAGCTACCCTATTTGAGATATTGGCGTTCTCATTGTGAATAACTTAAATCATTTCTGGGCTAGAAAAATCAGAATATTAAAACACTCATCCAAAATTTGTCTTTGCTGATTGAGAGAGAGCACAATGCCGTGGCATCCTGATTCTGCGTCACGTTTTCCGCTGCCCCAACTTTCTGCTCTGCACAACAGAGAGGCAGTGCCATCAGGGAGCCAGTTACAGCTATCAGAGTAGCAGCCGTGTTAGTCTGTGTTCGCAAAAAGAAAAGGAGGACTTGTGGCACCTTAGAGACTAACCAATTTATTTGAGCATAAGCTTTCGTGAGCTACAGCTCACTTCATCGGATGCATTCAGTGGAAAATACAGTGAGGAGATTTATATACACACAGAACATGAAAAAATGGGTGTTATCATACACACTGTAAGGAGAGTGATCACTTAAGATGAGCTATGATGCTCTGCCCAGCTCTGGCACAGGTTAGAGCAGTCCATCCCTAAGATATCCATGATGTGGCCCCTAAGCAGAGAGTGAGCTAGAAGGTTGACACCCCAGGGGACTTCCCCCATACTGGGAGACAGAGTGGGGCAGGGAATCTAACCCTCAACCTCTATCATGTTTTTCTGAACAAAGACTTGAAAATCCTGTGCTGTGTTTGGACCAACACATGAAGAGTCTGACGGTGAATTAGAAAAGTAACTACAGCTTTATTAAGAACTCAGTACAACTGAGCTTAACAGAAACTGCCTACGCAGGTTGAAAACCACTTCTAATTCAGACCCATCCTCGATCCAAAGCTGCCCACAAGCAAATCAAGTTACAAATCTTGTATCATTCAAGCAACTCCCTGAGGGCATGACCCCTACCTTGCAGCTTTTCAGAGCTGCTTCATCCTTTGTGGTGTCATATACATTGCACAGTAATTCTGGAACTCCCTGGTTAAACAGAGTACTATGTATTTGCAAGGTGAGATTTGTTATGCTTATATATTTTTTTACCTTGATTACATTTCTCATTAATAGACTGCAAGAAGGTTTCTTAGCCCTGGTCTACACTATGAGTTTAGGTCGAATTTAGCAGCATTAGATTGATTTAACCCTGCACCTGTCCACACAACGAAGCCATTTTTGTCGACTTAATAGGCACTTAAAATCGATTTCTGTACTTCTCCCCGACGAGGGGATTAGCGCTGAAATCAACATCGCTGGGTCGAATTTGAGTTAGTGTGGACACAATTCGACGGTATTGGCCTCCAGGAGCTATCCCACAGTGCTCCATTGTGACAGCTCTGGACAGCACTCTGAACTCGGATACACTGCCCAGGTAGACAGGAAAAACCCTGCAAACTTTTGAATTTCATTTCCTGCTTGCCAGTGTGGCGAGCTCATCAGCCGAGGTGACCATGCAGAGCTCATCAACAGAAGTGACCATGCAGAGCTCATCAGCAGAGGTGACCATGGAGTCCCACAATTGCAAAAGAGCTCCAGCATTGTCCGAACAGGAGGTACTGAATCTGATCGCTGTATGGGGAGATGAATCTGTGCTATCAGAACTCCGTTCCAAAAGATGAAATGCCAAAATATTTGAAAAACTCTCCAAGGGCATGAAGGACAGAGGCTATCACAGGGACTCACAGCAGTGCCGCATGAAACTTAAGGAGCTTAGGCAAACCTACCAAAAAACCCAAGAGGAAAATGCCCACTCAGGGTCAGAGCCCCAGACATGCCACTTCTATGATGAGCTGCATGCAATTGTAGGGGGTGCCCCTACCACTGCCCCACCCCTGTATGTGGACTCCTGTAAGGGGGGAGTCTCATGCCACAGGGATGAGGATTTTGGGGATGAGGAAGATGAGGAGGAGGGAGAGGTTGAAGATAGCGCACACCAGGCAAGCGGAGAAACCGTTCTCTCCAACAGCCAGGAACTCTTTATCACCCTGGAGCCAATACCCTCCCAACCCGGGCTCCTGGACCTTGAAGGCGGAGAAGGCAGCTCTGGTGAGTGTACCTTTGTAAATATAATACACAGTTTAAAAGCAAGCGTGTTTAATGATTAATTTGCCCTGAAGACTTGGGATGCATTCGCGGCCAGTACAGCTACTGGAAAAGTCTGTTAACGTGTCTGGGGATGGGGTGGAAATCCTCCAGGGACATCTCAATGAAGCTGCCCTGGAGGTACTCCCAAAGCCTTTGCAAAAGGTTTCTGGGGAGGGCAGCCTTATTGTGTCCTCCATGGTAGGACACTTTACCACGGCAGGCCAGTAGCATGTAGTCTGGAATCATTGCATAAGAAAGCATGGCAGTGTGTGGTCCCGGTGTTTGCTGGCATTCAAGAAACATTCGTTCTTTATCTCTCTGTGTTATCCTCAGGAGAGTGATATCATTCATGGTCACCTAGTTGAAACAGGGGAATTTTATTAAGGGGACATCAGAGGTAGCCATTCCTGCTGGGCTGTTTGCCTGTGGCTGAAAAGAAATCATCCCTACTGTTAGCCACACGGTGGGGGGAGGGGTGAAGCAATCATCCCAGAAAATTAGGTGTGTGTGGGGGTTAGTTGGGTTTGTGCTGCATGTTAACCCAAAAACATCAGTCCCTCCTTTTAAATGGCCAGTGTGTCTTTTTCAATTTTACTCACCCTTTTTTTCCTCCCGCAGCTGCAAATGTTTCAATGCTGTGACTAGCATCTCCATTCCAGAGGCTAGCACAGATAAGAAGGCGAAAAAAACACACTCGCGATTAAATGTTCTCTGAGCTCATCCAGTCCACCCAAACTGAAAGAGCTCAGCAGAATGTGTGGAGGCAGACAATGGCAGAGTCCAGGAAAGCACAAAATGAACACGAGGACAGGAGGGATGCGAGAGAGGATAGATGGCTGCAGCAACAGGAGAGGTGGTGAGGTCAAGAGGAAAGGTGGTGGGAGAATGAGGAAAGGAAACAGGATGCAATGCTGAGGCTACTGGAGGATCAAACTGATATGCTCCGGCTTATGGTTGGGGTGCAGGAAAGGCACAGACCGCCACTGCAGCCCCTGTGTAACCAACCACCTTCCCCCCCAAGTTCCATAGCCTCCTCACCCAGACGCCTGAGAATGCGGCGGGGGGGGGGTGTGTGTGAGAGCTCCGGGCACCCAACCACTCCACCCCAGAGGACTGCCCAAGCAACAGAAGGCTGGCATTCAATAAGTTTTGAAGTTCAGTGTGGCCTTGTCCTTCCCTCCTCTCCCACCCCTCCTGGGCTACCTTGGCAGTTATCCCCCTATTTCTGTGACAAATTAATAAAGAATGCATGAATTTGAAACAACAATGACTTTATTGCCTCTGCAAGCAGTGATCGAAGTGGGGAGGGGAGAGCAGTTGGCTTACAGGGAAGCAGAGTGAACCAAGGGGGCGGGTTTTCATCAAGGAGAAACAAACAGAACTGTCACACCATAGCCTGGTCAGTCATGAAACTGGTTTTCAAAGCTTCTCTGATGCGCAGCAAGCCCTGCTGTGCTCTTCTAACAGCCCTGGAGTCTGGCTGTGCATAATCAGCGGCCAGGTGATTTGCCTCAACTTCCCACCCTGCCATAACGTCTCCCCCTTACTCTCACAGATATTGTGGAGCACACAGCAAGCAGTAATAACAATGGGAATATTGACAGGTTTCAGAGTAACAGCCGTGTTAGTCTGTATTCGCAAAAAGAAAAGGAGTACTTGTGGCACCTTAGAGACTAACCAATTTATTTGAGCATAAGCTTTCGTGAACATTGGTTTCGCTGAGGTCTAACCGAGTCAGTAAACTGCGCCAGCGCGCTTTTAAATGTCCAAATGCACATTCTACCACCATTCTGCACTTGCTCAGCCTATAGTTGAAAAGCTCCTGACTACTGTCCAGGCTGCCTGTGTATGGCTTCATGAGCCAGGGCATTAAGGGGTAGGCTGGGTCCCCAAGGATAACTATAGGCATTTCAACATTCCCAATGGTTATTTTCTGGTCCAACTCCAGACCAGAGTTCCTGAAGATGCGCGCGTTATGTACCCTTCCCAGCCATCCCACGTTGATGTTGATGAAACATCCCTTGTGATCCACCAGTGCTTGCAGCACCATTGAAAAGTACCCCTTGCGGTTTATGTACTAGCTGCCCTGGTGGTCCGGTCCCAAGATAGGGATATGCGTTCCATCTATAGCCCCACCACAGTTAGGGAATCCCATTGCAGCAAAGCCATCCACTATGACCCGCACATTTCCTAGAGTCACTACCCTTGATAGCAGCAGCTCAGTGATTGCACTGGCTACTTGGATCACAGCAGCCCCCACAGTAGATTTGCCCACTCCAAATTGATTCCCGACTGTCCGGTAGCTGTCTGGTGTTGCAAGCTTCCAGAGGGCTATTGCCACTCGCTTGTGAACTGTGAGGGCTGCTCTCATCTTGGTATTCTTGTGCTTCAGGGCCGGGGAAAGCAAGTCACAAAGTTCCATGAAAGTGCCCTTACACATGTGAAAGTTTCACAGCCACTGGGAATCATCCCAGACCTGCAACACTATGCGGTCCCACCAGTCTGTGCTTGTTTCACGGGTCCAGAATCAGCATTCCACGGCATGAGCCTGCCCCATTGCCACCAGGATGGCCAAATTGCCGGGGCCCATTCTTTGAGAGAAGTCTGTGTCCATGTCCTCATCATTCTTGTCACTGCGCTGCCATCGCCTCCTTGCCTGCTTTTGCAGGTTCTGGTTCTGCATATAGTGCATGATAATGTGCGAGGTGTTTACAATGCTCATAACTGTCACGGTGATCTGAGCGGGCTCCATGCTTGCCATGGTATGGGGTCTGCAGGAGAGCAGGGTTGCAGGGGAAGTGGTGGTTGGATGACCAGTTTTGTAGACCTGCTGCACTGTCTGCTGCCAGGACACAACAGCTGAGTGGGCTGCACGCTTGCTGTGATATGGCGAAACAAGAGCAGCTGAGCAGAGTTGCAGCGGAAGTGGCCCTGCAAGACCATCAGGAGAGCAGAGTGCCAGCGGAAGCAGTGGATGACAACAGTCATATAGAGGACCTGTGACGTGGATTCATAGCAGAGCAGGAGAGCAGAGTGGCAGTGGAAGCAGTGGATGACGACGACGACGGTTAGCAGTCCTACTGCACCGTCTGCTGAAAGCAATATTGCGCCCACACAGAAAAAAGGTGTGAAACGATTGTCTACCGTTGCTTTCACAGAGGGAGGGGCGACTGACAACATGTACCCAAAACCACCCGCGACAATGTTTTTGCCCCATCAGGCATTGGGAGCTTAACCCAGAATTCCAATGGGTGGCAGAGACTGCAGGAACTGTGGGATAGTTACCCACAGTGCAACACTCCGAAAGTCGACACTAGCCTTGGTACTGTGGACGCATTCCACCGACTTAATGCGCTTAGTGCATTAGTGTGGGGACACACACAATCAACTGTATAAAATCGCTTTCTAAAAAATCAACTTCTATAAATTTGACCTAATTTCATAGTGTAGACATACCCTCAGTGAGAAGCAGTAGGTTAAAAAGTAGATACAGTTCTGGTTCTGGGGTACAGTACAGGAATGAACATAAAAAGGGAGGTTAAGGAAAAGTTTCTGGTTGGAGAATCCACCTGTTAACAAATAACATTCTTTACAATTTTATGCAATTTACAAAAGAGAAATAATTGGTTACTTTGCTTGTGGAACAGCACATGGTTTTCAATGACAGACAGCCCTCCAACTCCACTCGTCAGGCCATTGTTACACTTCTCTGGGAAAAGGGAATGTGATGTCAAGCTGTTCAAGGCTGAAACAGAGGCCTGTATAATTGCCAATGCTACTCATGAAAATAATACTTATATACAGACTTTCCCTCTTGAATAGGTGCAAACAAAATAGACAAGTGGAGGGAGGAACACTGTAATATATATAAGGTCTGTTCTAAACTATAGACCTACATCAGTATAACTACATTGCTCAGGGGTGTGAAAAATCCACACCCCATACGATGTAGTTATACCGACCTAAGCCCCCATGTAGACAGCGCTATGTCGGCGGGAGAGCTTCTCCCTACTGCCTCTCGGGGAGGTGAATTAACTACACCAAGGGGAGAGATCTTCATTAAAGCACTACAGCGGTGCAGTTGCATAGGTGCAACTCCGCTGATCCAGCATTTTAAGTGTAGACCTGCCCTAATTAAAAAAAAGAACTACTGTAAAAGAACATCAAGGTTGCAGAGCCAAGCACTCAAAAGTTACGAATTGCCACCTTAATTATATCACCTTGTGCTCGTACAAGCTTCTTAAACTTAGAAATTCCATCTTGTGGAATCATTTTGATCCCCACAAAGGTCATCTGCTGGGTTGGGATCTTTAGATTTATAGCACTGTCCTCTGTCACTTGACCTAATGGAGTAACTGGTAGCAGTTGAAGGCTGTTACCTTCTATGTGGACCTGCCACTATAGGTGGATGGAGAAACACACATTATCAGTGGGTTTCACCGCTATTTGCTGACAGCAAAGGAATACTGAGACTCAGGAATAATGGTTTCCATTCCACGTTCTGCAGGGAAGCGTTTTTGAGAGGGCACAGATCCTTCACCCTGTCCACCTCATGCAACCCTGCCCCCTTCTGTCCATGGCCCCTCCAGCCTGCCCTCATCCTGGTTCCAATCTCCCACTGAGCTCCTCGTCCCAGTCATCATTCCTCCCTACCCTCTTGACGGGTAGTGATCAATGGCTCCATGTCTAGTTGGCAGCCGGTGTCAAGTGGTGTGCCCCAGGGGTCAGTCCTGGGGCCGGTTTTGTTCAATATCTTCATAAATGATCTGGAGGATGGTGTGGATTGCACTCTCAGCAAATTTGCGGATGATACTAAACTGGGAGGAGTGGTAGATACGCTGGAGGGGAGGGATAGGATACAGAAGGACCTAGACAAATTGGAGGATTGGGCCAAAAGAAATCTGATGAGGTTCAATAAGGATAAGTGCAGGGTCCTGCACTTAGGATGGAAGAATCCAATGCACCGCTACAGACTAGGGACCGAATGGCTAGGCAGCAGTTCTGCGGAAAAGGACCTAGGGGTGACAGTGGACGAGAAGCTGGATATGAGTCAACAGTGTGCCCTTGTTGCCAAGAAGGCCAATGGCATTTTGGGATGTATAAGTAGGGGCATAGCGAGCAGATCGAGGGACGTGATCGTTCCCCTCTATTCGACACTGGTGAGGCCTCATCTGGAGTACTGTGTCCAGTTTTGGGCCCCACACTACAAGAAGGATGTGGATAAATTGGAGAGAGTCCAGCGAAGGGCAACAAAAATGATTAGGGGTCTAGAGCACATGACTTATGAAGAGAGGCTGAGGGAGCTGAGATTGTTTAGTCTGCGGAAGAGAAGAATGAGGGGGGATTTGATAGCTGCTTTCAACTACCTGAAAGGGGGTTCCAAAGAGGATGGCTCTAGACTGTTCTCAATGGTAGCAGATGACAGAACGAGGAGTAATGGTCTCAAGTTGCAATGGGGGAGGTTTAGATTGGATATTAGGAAAAACTTTTTCACTAAGAGGGTGGTGAAACACTGGAATGCGTTACCTAGGGAGGTGGTAGAATCTCCTTCCTTAGAGGTTTTTAAGGTCAGGCTTGACAAAGCCCTGGCTGGGATGATTTAACTGGGAATTGGTCCTGCTTCGAGCAGGGGGTTGGACTAGATGACCTTCTGGGGTCCCTTCCAACCCTGATATTCTATGATTCTATGACTCCTCATCGCAGTTGCAGTTTTCCTGTACTGCTCCCCTTCAGCTTCTTGTCTCAGTTCCAGCTCTGCTCTCTCACCCTGAGGTGAACACCCCTGTCCTTCACCCTTGCCCGCTCATCTCCTCTAGCCCCTTGTCCCAGTCCCCTCCCTCGTCTTCCCCTGCCCAGCCCAGCTCCTCACCGTTCCAGTGTGGCTGTTTCTTCTTTCTGCTCCAGGCCTCTGGGCACCTGAGAGCACCAGAGAGCCAGTCTTCTTGCTCTCAGTACCTGCAGTTGGCACACCTCCATCACCTCCATCAGCCAGAAGGAGCACTTGCAGGGAAAGTCCTGGTCATCCTTTCCAGCCCCAGGCCATAGCATGCTCAGTTGCTCTGTGGGGTTGGCACATGCCCAATTTGGTCAGCATATAGGAACTGTAAGCGGATGGAGTATACCCAGTAAAAACATAATCTTTGGAGAATTTAGCTGACAGACTCTAATAAGTCTCTACTCTGTGAACTGAGATTTTTTAAAGGCTCATTACTTGGTCAATGTTGGATAGATTTTCACCGGCGCAGCAAAAGACACACCCCTGACATAGGATATGTTTACACTGTAATAAGAAAACACACGGCACTGAGTCTCAGAGCCTGTGTCAATTGACTCAGATTCATAGGACTTGGGCGGAGGGGCTGGAACCTGAGTTTTGAAACCGCGCTAGGGGAGTTGCGTCTCAAACTTCACTGCTACACTTCAATTTTTAGCCCCGCAGCCCAAGCCCAAGTCAGCTGAACTGGACTGGCCATGGTATAGACATACCCACAAAGGTCAAATTTCAAGTTCTCGCTCCAACTAATGCCAAATTAATGCCACTCTGCCAAATTTCAAGTTCTTACTCCAACTAATGATGGTGCTAGAGCTTCTCAGTGAAACACCTGTATTTTTTTTTTTAAGGAGGCTAACCTAGTTCTGAGAAATGGCTGATTTTTTTTTTTTTGCCGAAGTTTTTCTACAAAATTCTGCCTGAGGTAGATACCTGACATGGAAAAATTCATAAGAACATAAGAATGGACATACTGGGTCATACCAATGGTCCATCCAGCCCAGTATCCTGTCTGCCAACAGTGGCCAATGCCAGGTGCCCCAGAGGGAGTGAACCTAACAGGTAATGATCAAGTGATCTCTCTCCTGCCATCCATCTCCACCCTCTGACAAACAGAGGCTAGGGACACCATTCCTTATCCATCCTGGCTAATAGCCATTTATGGACTTAACCTCCGTGAATTAATCTAGTTCTCTTTTAAACCCTGTTATAGTCCTAGCCTTCACAACCTCCTCAGGCAAGGAGTTCCACAGGTTGACTGTGCGCTGTGTGTAGAAGAACTTCCTTTTATTTGTTTAAACCTGCTGCCCATTAATTTCATTTGGTGGCCCCTAGTTCTTATATTATGGGAACAAGTAAATAACTTTTCCTTATTCACTTTCTCCACACCACTCATGATTTTATATACCTCTATCATATCCCGCCTTCGTCTCCTTTTTTCCAAGCTGAAAAGTCCTAGCCTCTTTTACCTCTCCTCATATGATACCCCTTCCAAACCCCTAATCATTTAGTTGTAAAAGTTTGGCATAGTTATAAGCAACTGAAAACAGGGTCTTATAATGCAAAGTGTCAGGCAACCTTAACTACAGGTGTCACTACCCTGTGCCACCTATAATATATATGAAATTTTATTTCTCACTTTGATTTCTTTTGCAACTCATTCCCCTCCTCCTGCTGTATACTGATTTTTTGCTGGTTTTTGGGCTGTGGGGTGTTTAAAATGGTAAGCTTCTCATAGGAGGGATCTTGTCTTTAAAGTTCCTGCCACACTTTTGGTGCTGTAGAAATAGATAAATAATTGACTCCTCCTCCAGCACTAGAGGATTCAGGCCAAAATTAGGAACTCGAGGTAGATCTAGCGGTATCACAGTTATACTACAAAAGAGGAGCAGCCTAGTGCAAGCCAAAGTTAAGAGATTCTCAATGCTATGGCAGGCCTCACCTTTCCCTGCACTGTGCTGGAAGTTGGACAAGCTAGTTCAAAGAGTGGGACCACCAACCCTGTCAATGCGGTTGCAGCTATGAAGCAATACAAGAAAGGAATGGGAAGAGACAATGTGTGTTTTTTTTCTCCCCCACACAGAGCTTATATTTTCTGGATGGAGTGCCTCAGCTGTTCCTCTTCTGTGAGCCTCATCTGACCACCTGGGATACGTTTGTCTGATTTCTCAATTAACGTTATTTGCCCCTGGATAGGGATGATTCGGGGTTGGAGGAGATACTAAACTGACAATGGGAGCTGGGAGAATCCTTGCCAGCCTTTGTGTGTGCAATTGCTGAGTCAGTTTGACAGGCTCACGTATCACCAACCCTGCCCCCACATATCCATGCAAATGACCATCAAAAAGGGAATCTTAATTTGGCTACATACCAAATTTCACATTCCTCTTGGCTGAGCTAGACCAGTTTTCCCATATGGCCTCATCTTCCATGCCCTCATGGCGTACTGACAGTCAGGCAAAGCAGTTGCTTCTCTAAACATCCCGGAGTTGTTGTGGAAGTGGGAGTGGATGAGAGTCAGATACAAGCCAGAGGAACAGCAAACAGGCATGCCCGGGTCTGGACCTTTGACCTTCATATCTCCCTTGTACCCACTAGAGACTGGGAAACAGATCCTTAGCACTACTAAGTTTCTTTTGTGCCATTCCCCTAAACATTAAGTGGGCAGCTAAGAATATCACCAGCATGAGGAAATCCCAGCTGACATAAAGCCTGCTCTACACCAGCCCCTCCTGGCCCTCCCAGCCTGCTTCAGGGGGCATGTGATGGACAGTCAAGGTGCAATCTGACCATCCTCGCTGGCAAACACTGCCCTTTCGTGGGACAACCATGTCAGGACAAATTAGCACAAACTGTACCAGGGACTGGTACACTAGCTTTGCCTCTCTCCTCCCCTCAGCTCGCTGTAGCAGAGGATTGAGCCATGGGAGAAGGAGAATGGAAGGAGTGAGCAACTACAGAGATGTTATATGGTCTGCCGATGCTGGGCAGGAAGAGTCCCTCCATGCTGTCGAGCAAAGGGACCTCAGCTCTGTCTGGCTCTTGTGCAAATGGTAAGGGGAGTTTGCAAATTCTCCCAAGCATAACTATTTAAGGGCCTAAGATAGTTGTGTCTAAATCGTGCAAGCTTATCCTCTGTCCCAACCACCTTCCAGAGCATTCTTGGTGTAGTTAAATTAGCCACTCAGACAAACACAGTGAATCCTTCCTGAATTATGCTTAGCAAAAAAGAAAGAAAAACAATTCTGCACCCACTCAGTATTTACAAAGGCTAATAATTTGGTCAAATCAAAACCAATTTCCTCAAGAACAATGAAAGGCACTGCTTCTCAAAGAAGGTTATTTTCATGCCAGATTTCACTTTTCAAACCCCAGACATTTTGACTGCACAGCTGATCAAACAAAGTTGCAGGATTTCTTTTATTTTGGGAAACATCTATTTCCGCCTCCCACCTAATGCTCTAAAAACAGTGAAAACATGATTTAAGTTTTTGGTTTTTTTAAATAATACTTTTAAGGCAGAGATCAACCCTGGAATATTTCAAGCCCAAATGGTGGAAGTTTAACAACAATTATGAGCAACTGAAAACAGATTAGCATAGAAACTATTATGCAACCTCAGCTGTAGAAGTCGCTGCTTCAGCTGCTATAATTAGCCAAAAGACATATTAAAATTTGTGATACTTAATCCAGTTCATATTTCATTTGGCTTGTTTAAGAACCAACCACTCTCATCTAAATTTTAGTATCTTGGGAGTTAGGGCAGAAAATAAAACTTGAGCAGATGGCTTGAGAATGACAAAATAAACGAGAGCCTACTGCTGTTAGAGGCTACATGGATGGAAAATTATGACTGCCAGGTTGGCTGAGCTTCAAACGTATCCTACAAACAGTGCAACTGGCTCAGGAAGGACTGGACAAGAGAGAAGAGGGGGTGTAAGTCACTGAAGAGCTAATAACATACATCCATAGCTGGCTGACTCTGTGTTGGGCTCTCACACAGGCTCATCTAACAAGGACAATACAAACATCAAAGTTATGACCAGATAATCTCTCTGTAAAGCAAAGTTAAGTACACAAGAGGGAACAATAATAAATATCAACAAATACACTGTGCAGCACATTCAAAGCTAAAGTAAGGCTGCATATGCAGAGGGGGTGCTGCTGCATTCAGGAACAGGACAGGAGTACAAAGTAGCATGAAGGTGTTTGTGCTGGCAACATGGAGAGTGCTCTACACTCGGTAGCTCTTGGGGGGGGAAGACAAAAAACTATTACCTGCAAAATGAATTCTGTTCTTAACATGTTGGTAACAGGCCCAGACTTTGTGTCTATTTAAATGTAAAAAATCATGGAAGCAGTGTGGATAGAGAGGGAAGGGTGGGGAAGGTTAGGACATGTCCATTAAATCTCCTGGATTGGTTGGGAGACTCCCCTCCATGGTTTCTGAGTGGCTACTTTATTCTACCCCTTGGGAGTGGTGCAGAGCTGTGGGGGAAGAACTCTAGGATGTGTCTCTATTAGTTAATCTTCTTCAGGTCTCTAACCACAGAGACCCCACCGAGAGCATAGACCCCACCAACCCATGATAGCCATAGAAATATGGCTAGAGTGATGCGGAAGAGTGTGAGCATATTGGGACTACATTCCAGGTCAGGGTGGAGGGAGAAGCCGGAGGGGGAAGGAGAACCAATGGGTAGTAGTAAACTTGAGGGGGGAATAGAGGAGCCTGGGGAGAGGGAAAAATGGCAGAAATCCAAATGGTGGGGGGGAGGGCAATGTGGGAAGCCAGAGACAGTAGGGGAACATGGGGTTGGGAAACCTGACCAGGGAGAAATTTAAAGAATCAGAGCAGAAGATTTTTAGTTTGCCATGGCATATGAAGCAGCACTATGCATAGTACTATCTATGACAGCTATGGCAATTTCCTGCCATATCCTTCGGAGACCTTATTGAATTAAGTTTTAGTAGCTTGGGGGTCCATTGTATTAAATGAATGGTTTATGTATTGTTGCAGCAGGGATTGTATGTCACCTCTCAAAGGGGTAAATGTGACAGTTGTGAGACCTGGGGGTTCAAAAGACTGTATTGAACAATGTGCCAGACAAGAACGGACTTTCAGAACAAAAAGCATGAAGTGAATTTCTTTGGGAATATCTAGGGAGAGGTGAATGCAAATCCCCCATCTCTACTTATGCAAAAAAAATCCCAGTCTTATTAATCTCTCCTCATACGGAAGCTGTTCCATACCCCAATCATTTTTGTTGCCCTTTTCTAAACCTTTTCCAAGTCCAATATATTTTTTTGAGATGGGGCGACCACATCTGCACGCAGTATTCAAGATGTTGGCATACCATGGATTTATATAGAGACAATATGATATTTTCTGTCTTATTATCTATCCCTTTCTTAATGATTCCCAACATTCTGTTTGCTTTTTTGACTGCCACCGCACATTGAGTGGATGTTTTCAGAGAACTATCCACAATGGCTCCAAGATCTCTTTCTTGAGTGGCCACAGCAAATTTAGACCCCATCATTTTATATGTATAGTTGGGATTATGTTTTCCAATGTGCACTACTTTGCATTTATCAACATTGAATTTCATCTGCCATTTTGTTGCCCAGTCACCCAGTTTTGAGAGATCCTTTTGTAGCTCTTTGCAGTCTGCCTGAGACTCAACTATCTTGAGTAGTTTCGTATCATCTGCAAATTTTGCCACCTCACTCTTTATCCCTTTTCCAGATCATTTATGAATATGTTGAATAGGACTGGGCCCAATACAGACCCCTGGGGGACACCACTATTTACCTCTTTCCATTCTGAAAACTGACCATTTATTCCTACCCTTTGTTTCCTATCTTTTAACCAGTTACCAATCCATGAGAGAACCTTCCCTCTTATCCCATGGCTGCTTACTTTGCTTAAGAGCCTTTGGTGAGAGACTTTGTCAAAGGCTTTCTGAAAATCTAAATACACTATATCCACTGAATCCCTCTTGTCCACATGCTTGTTGACCCCCTCAAAGAATTCTAGTAGATTGGTGAGGGATGATTTCCCTTTACAAAAACCATGCTGACTATTCCCCAACAAATTATGTTCATCCATGTATCTGACAATTTTGTTCTTTACTATAGTTTCAACCAGTTTGCCCAGTACTGAAGTCAGGTTTACTGGCCTGTAATTGCTGGGGTCACCTCTGGAACCCTTTTTAAAAATTGGTGTCACATTGGCTATCCTCCAGTCATTCGGTACAGAAGCTGATTTAAATGCTAGGTTACAGACTACAGTTAGTAGCTCTGCAATTTCACATTTGAGTTCCTTCAGAACTCTTGGGTGAATACCATCTGGTCCTGGAGACTTATTACTGTTTAGTTTATCAATTTATTCCAAAACCTCCTCTACTGACACCTCAATCTGGGACAGTTCTTCAGATTTGTCACCTAAAAAGAATGGCTCAGGTTTGGGAATCTCCCTCACATCCTCAGCCATGAAGACCGATGCAAAGAATTCATTTAGTTTCTCCGCAATGGCCTTATCGTCCTTGACTGCTCCTTTAGCACCTCAATTACTCCAGTGGCCCCACTGGTTGTTTAGCAGGCTTCCTGCTTCTGATGTACTTAAACATTTTTTTGCTATTACTTTTTGAGTCTTTGGCTAACTGGTCTTCAGATTCTTTTTTGGCCTTCCTAATTATATTTTACACTACATTTGTCATTAACATGCATACTTATAAAGAGCTGTGTGGTAACTTCTCTCTGGGGACCATTACACTGTTCATAGCCTTTGACGAGAATGCAAAGTGCAGATGCTGACCTGTTTAGGCAGTTTGGCTTACCAGGAATATCACACTGTAGGCAGGGAACTGTGCAGCCTGGAAAAACCTTGATCATGAGGGAGAGGCACAGGTCTCTGTCCAGGAGAGGTGATGGCTGAGGAGTCGGTAGCCTAGAGTGGGTGCCCTTGGTGGATCATGAAGGGGGGAAATACAGGTGCAGTTACTCTGTACTGTGACAGTATCACCAAGACTGACTTCGGAGTCCAAGGTGATCAATTTAGCAACTAGAGATGGGTTGAACAAGTTTGGTTAAAATAAGAAATATCCCAAACCTGAACCATTATCCATCACTCAAATAGAAACACAATCATTTTTTGTTTTTTTAAGGTTTGGAAAAGTTCAATAGTCTTTAGTGCATGTTTCACAGTAATTAAGAAATAAATAAGGATCAAACTAGCTTACACCTGACAGTGAGCCAGGTGATGATGTGTGATAATTTGTTTTTCTTAGAATTTTTTTTAGAAAGGGCATTTATAAAATTCCAAATATAGATTTGCTGCTCTGCATGTACAATAAGTGGAACATTTGGTTGCACTGTGGTCATCTCAGTGCTATTAACCTGCAGTCTCATGATTCATTATTTATAACAGCACTCACTCTGTGAGGTATCAGATCACAGTCCTCATAAAAAGCAAAAGTTTGAAGTTATGAAAGTTTTGATCATTTTGTGGGAGGAGTTGGGGAAAGGGTGGGGGGAAGAGAGTGGAACCAGGAAGGGGAACTACGTCATCCTAATGGGTAGGGTGATCAGATTTTCTGGACCTCAGTCTAGGGTAAGCAGCCCAGGAGGTTGCCAACTCTACCAGCTCTAGAGATGACTAAAAGTTCTTATGGAGGAACACAGGTTTGTCAAATGACAATGCTGAGCCCTGGGATATATTAAATGGGGTGACCAGGTGTCCAGTTTTCGACCAGAACACCCGGTCAAAAGGGGACCCTGGCGGCTCCGGTCAGCACCACAGACTGGGCCGTTAGAAGTCCGGTCGGCAGTGCTGCGTCTCTAAGGCTAGCTGTCCTGGGGCACTGTGCTGCACCCCGGAAGCAGCCAGCGAGTCCAGCTCCTAGGCGGGAGGGCGCCCACGGGGCTCTGCAAGCTGCCTCCACGCTGAGCACCAGCTTCCCGGCCAATGGGAGCTGGGGGGGGCAGTGCCTGCAGGTGAGAGCGGTTCATGGAGCCTCCTGCACCGCCCCACCCCAGCTGCCTAGGACACGGACCTGCTGGCTGCTTCCGAGGAGCACACAGTGCCATGCCACTGCCAGGAGAGGCAGACAGCTTACCTTAGCCCCATTGCGCCACTGACTGGGAGCCGCCCGAGGCAAGCCGACGCCCCAACCCCTTACCCCAGCCCTGAGCCCCACCCAAAACCTCGCTCTCCCTCCTGCAACCCAAACCCCTCATCCCTGGTCCGATCCCAGAGACAGCACCCCCAGGCCACTGCCCTCCCCCCTCCCACACCCCAATCCCCTGCCTCAACCCACAGCCCCCTCCCGCACTCCGAATCCCTCGGCACCACCCCCACCTTGGAGCCCCCTCCTGGACCCTGAACCCCTCATTTCTGGCTCCACCTCAGAGCCTGCACCCCCAGTTAGAGCCCTCACCCCCTCCCATAACCCAACCCCCTGCCCCAGCCCAGTGAAAGTCAGTGAAGGTGGGGGGAGAGTGAGCCACCGAGGGAGGGGGAATGTAGTGAGTGGGAGGCGGGGCTAGGGTGTTTGATTTTGTGTGATTAGAAAGTTGGCAACCCTAGATATATATGATTGTTACAGCCTTCTGTGGACCTATAAACGTTGGCACAGCAAGTTAGGGTGACCAGATGTCCCAATTTTATAGGGATATTCCCGATTTTTTAGTCTTTTTCTTATATAGGCTCCTATTACCCCCCACCCCATCCCGATTTTTCACACTTCCTGTCTGGACACCCTACTGCATGTTAGCATCCGGGTGTATGTGCACCATTAATCTCAGCTGGCAAGATTCAGACTGCTCAAGTGTTAATCAGTTTGTCATTATTTCAAATCCTTACTTAGACTGTAAGATCTTTGGGGCAGGGATCATCCTTCTGTTATGTGTTTGTACAGTGGCTAGCACAATGGGACTGCGTACTCTCGATGCTACCATAATATAAATAATAGTATCTTGCCTTCCAATGGCTGGCCTGAAGACAGGATGTGAGCTTGTACCAGGCTAGATTCACTCCAGGTCTGTAACTGTAATGGCTTCTGTGGGACTGTCAGCAGCTCTGAAATGTCATTAAGCTGCTTACCTTGGTGAACCTAAACATCAACTGCCTCCTCAGTGGGGGAATATGACTTGGAACACGGCCTCTCCTGCTTATGTCAGTGGATGCAATTTAACCCACAATGTGCTTGAGGGGAGAGAGACAAGTGTGAATGAAAGTTCGCTATCTACAGCTAGCAGTAGACTGTTGTGTTTTGGGGAGCTGGTGGTTCAAAACAGTGCTGCTCCCACTTACCATGGAAATATATTGTAAAGTGTGAGCCAAATATCACTGCTGTTCACCTTCATAAAACAAAAAGAAAGATGCAGACAGAGAGACCTGGTACGGCAACTGGCATTGTAGCTGTGCACTCAAGCTCTCCTCACTCTGTAGGTCGATCCACTTAAATCACCACAGCAAAGTCACTAAACTGTCTTTAGTATGCTAAAAGGCAGCATGTGTCTTGTTGGAAGACAACAGCTGGCTGAGGTACAACATGGTACATTGTGGACAATTACTTCACGTGATAAGATATTCTCCATGTCCTCACTCATCCCCACAAATTGTCTCCTTGGCCAATACCTGTATAGAGTGGTTGCATAAGAGCAGATGTTTGTTAATTTGAATGAAGGCAAGTCTCTATGCATTCCCCTATCTATGCTCTCATCAAGACCAAGTATCCCTCTACGTGGCTGTCTAAGACATCTAGAAAAAGCCTACAGCTCCAGCCACACTTATTTTGTGACACCAGTAGCACCAGCAGGACACTTGGGTTGTTTCTTTATAACCACCTACTCTATATCACAGGCTAACCTACAAACCATTTGTCACGGTTACAAGACTAGTTACACCTCTCTCACCTTTCTGATTTCTCTGCACACAGCCCTTCAGGTCTTAGGCCTCATGGCTTTACCTATTCCAGGATGGAATTCCACAATTCTCCTAGTCTCAGACCAGGCCCTGGGCTACCATATCCTGAGTATCCACTGTACTTGCCCAGCAGGTCTGGCTGTGATTGAGTACCTGCAGTTCTTCCCTTCAGGTGACTGACGAGTGGTGTACAGGGATCAGTTCTTCAAACAAAGTATTGTTTATTTTAACAGTAGGAACGAAGCATTTGGGGTGGGGGGAGGAGGAAGATTTTAAAATAAACAGCCTACACATTTCTGATGGTAACCTAGACAGGCCTAACCACTTTAGACATCCCATTGGATGCCTGTGTCACTCTGGTTCCCCTGAATAAATCCTCCCTCTGGTGAGAGAGCCTTCCTTTTTAAACTTGCTTCAGTTCTGTGTGGGTCTTTTCCTATCCTGGCATTTACTCTTAACAGCCCTCAAGTGTTTGTGGTGAAGTGTTTTATCTTGAGACTTGCTTTTTCCCTCCTGCTTGTTTTTCCCTTACAGCCCCCTATTAAACTCAGCCAATATAGTCATACAGTAAACAGCCCAATAGTCAGGTCAACACAGCATAGTAATAAATTATTACAAAGCAGCTCCAAATCTGTCAGATCATCATTCTCTCATCTCTAAAAAGTCTTCATTCCACTGCCTCCTGCTGACTTTGCTGCCTATTGAATTTAACCCTGATTGGCATATTGCTCATTTGATTTTTTAACTGACTTGCTAAGCCTTCTTTTGTCCTCAGTTTGATCCCTGATTTCAGCTTAGGTCTGTATTTTATCCCAAACTCTGTTTCCTGTCACCTCACAGAAACTGATTGTGACACTATGCCCCATATTCTTCATAGAGATATTGCTATGATATGAATATGGCATAACAAAGATATATTTTATGCAAGATGGGTCATGTGAGATATCACTGGCAAAGTCATGATTTACGGAATGTGATTATCCTATTTGTATGCATGTATCATTTCCGTATCTGAAGTTAGGAATACTAACTATGTATCAATTACAAAAGTGTTTGCACCTGGGGAACGCCCACCAGACAAAATGCAATCAGTCTGGCTGTTTAGTCAATGAATCATAGAATCATAGAATATCAGGGTTGGAAGGGACCTCAGGAGGTCATCTAGTCCAACCCCCTGCTCAAAGCAGGACCAATCCCCAATTAAATCATCCCAGCCAGGGCTTTGTCAAGCCTGACCTTAAAAAATTCTAAGGAAGGAGATTCTATCATCTCCCTAGGTAACGCATTCCAGTGTTTCACCACCCTCCTAGTGAAAAGGTTTTTCCTAATATCCAACCTAAACCTTCCCCACTGCAACTTGAGACCATTACTCCTTGTCCTGTCATCTTCTACCACTGAGAATAGTCTAGAACCATCCTCTCTGGAACCACCTCTCAGGTAGTTGAAAGCAGCTATCAAATCCCCCCACATTCTTCTCTTCTGCAAACTAAACAATCCCAGTTCCCTCAGCCTCTCCTCATAAGTCATGTGTTCCAGACCCCTAATCATTTTTGTTGCCCTTTGCTGGACTCTCTCCAATTTTTCCACATCCTTCTTGTAGTGTGGGGCCCAAAACTGGACACAGTCCTCCAGATGAGGCCTCACCAATGTCGAATAGAGGGGAACGATCACGTCCCTACATTTTCCAAAAACTTCCTGGATTGTCTGTGCACCGCTGTAGTGCTCTCCCAGCAGATATCAGGATGATTAAAGTCACCCATGAGAACCAGGGCGAACCATTAGGAAGAACAATAGGACTTTGAAAATGCTAATCTCCCACCTTCCTGGGATGCTTCTTTGACATTGCAGGGTCATGTGATCATGTCACCTGGTACTGGACCCCATCTTGTACTGCTAGTACTGCTAGTATTTTCCCACTAGTAGGGTAGGGATCAAACTGAGAAACAAAGGATTCCCACCATATGTAAATCCTGAGTGAGCTAATCAGGGTCGGTTCTTCACTGAATCCCTGCCCAGGATGACTGCTGAAAACACCTAACACTGATCTGGGGAAGAAAGAACTGGACCCAGGCTGGAAAAGGTGTCTGGCCTGTGAAAGGAATACCTGGGGTTCTAAGCTGCAAGCAAGAGCAGTTTGTCGTCAAGAAACTCTACAACCTGCTTTAAACAAGATTTAGGGGGAGAAATTACTACTTGTGGCCAGTTTCTTTAATGTATTAAGTTTAGTTTGAGTGTTTGTTTTATTTGCTCAGTAAGCTGCTTTGACCTGTTTAATATCCCTTATAATCACTTAAAATCTATCCTTTGTAGTTAATAAACTTGTTTTGTTTTCTCTAACCCAGTTTGTGAAATTCATAACTGGAGGGCAAAAAGCTGTGCCTATCTTCCTCCACATTGGGGGTGGTGGTGGTGATTTTCATGAGTTTACACTATACAGTTCTCTGTGCAGCACAAGACAATACAATTTTGGGTTTGCACCATGGGGGTGAGGGGGTGCACTTGAATCCTGGGCAATCCCCAGCTCAGGGGTTCTCAATCTTTTATTTTCTGAGGCCCCCCAAACATGCAATACAAACTCCACGGCTCACCTGTGCCACAGCAACGGTTTTTCTGCATATAAAAGCCGGGGCCGGCATTAAGGGATAGCAAAAAAAGCAGGGCAGTTGCTCGGGCCCCCACATCACAGGAGGCACCGCAAAGCTAAGTTGCTCAGGCTTCAGCTTCAGCCTTGGTTCGTGGAGCTCAGTATCCTTGGCTGCAGTCCCTTGCAGCGGGGCTCTGGCTTTCTGCCCTGGGCCCTAGAGAGGCTAATGCCTGCCATGCTTGGCGGGCCTCCTGAAACCTGCCTGTGGGGCCCCAGACCCCTGGTTGAGAACCACTGTCCTAGCTGATTCTTCCCATGCAGAGCTGATTTCAGTGTCTGTGTCTTTCTGCAGCTAGGCGTGTCCCTACCTGTGTGTGTGTTAGAGGAGGCTTGGCGGCCTGGCACAGCAGGACAGGGTGAGGGAGCCCAGGCTGGTGGAACAGGCGGGCTCAGTGGGACTCCAGTACATCAGGTTGCACCCTGAAGTGGGGGGGGGGGTAACCTGTTACACTGATATAGACTTGTTTTGTTCCTACAGTTGCTATTCATCTTCTGAGAACCACTGGCTCTTGCCCTGACGAAAAGAACTTGGAAAAATATTATTAATTATTTGGAAGATGTGGGTTTCCTTCTACCCCTACATAATTCTGGGGTCTAAACGCCCCAATTTTTTCAACTTGTGCTCCTTATATTGAAAAGGGATGCTTTATTATTAAGTGATTGTTGTAGCTTGTCTCTCTCACCAACAGAAGTCGGTGCAGTAAAAGATATTATCTCACCCAACTTGTCTCTCTATTATTAAGTGGAACAATTGAACAGAGAGCTATTTGCATTAGTACTCTAGCTAACATCCTGCAAATACATGATACATTGAGTCTTCATTTAAGAAACACAACCCATGGTGGTGCTTTTTTTTAATCTCTGCCAATTCATTGCGGGTGCTGATGAAGCTGAAGGAGGGATTTCGCTGTGCTCCATCCCTAGGTTTGCCAATTCTGCGGTACAAAAACCAGGACATCTGGAATAAGGGTGAGCCCATAAAACTGGCCAGCTGCCAGCTGAGCATCCCCAACAGATTTCCCAGGACAGCCACCTCCAAAAAGGGAATATCCTCAGAAAACCTGAACAGGTGGCAGCTCTCTCCACACCCTCCTATCTCCCCCACTGACAGCATCAACATGGTGTGATGTTGCACTCTATATGATTTAATGAAAATATGCTAATGTGTGAATATAATGTAAATGGAATATGCTTCATGCAAAAGGTCTCTTGTAAGGTATCATTACAAAGCTTATAATCTACTGAGTGTGGTCATCCTATTTGTATAAATGTATCACTCTTGTAACTGAAACTAGAAATATGAAATATAACTCTGAGGTCCTATTGTAATTATGCAAAAGTGTGGGCCATTAATGGTGGTTTGGAATCTTGATGGCTCCCATCACCTAGGACAATTGACTGTAGATGGCTCTGTTTACTTGTAAATCTTCCTGTATATGTGTGTGCTGGCAAGTGGGTAATGAAGTCTTACAGAGACATGTGATCATGTCACCTGAAATGGACTCCATCTTTAAGCTTTTCCATTTAGAAGGAGGGGTGGGAACCCAGAGAGGGACAAAGGATTCCTGCCTTGTGCAAAAGAGATACAAGGGGGTGGAAAAGAACAAAGGGGGCTGCAGTCATGAGAAATCACCTAGCTACCACCTGAGCTGGAACAAGGACAGTATTAGGGGAAAGGATTGAGCCCAGACTAGGAAGTCCAGTCTATGAAAGAAGCTTATTGAAACATCTCTGAGGGTAAGATTTTATCTGTATTCAACTTCTTACTGTATTAGGCTTAGACTTGAGTGTTTTATTTTATTTTGCTTGGTAATTTACTTTGTTCTGTCTGTTATTACTTGGAACCACTTAAATCCTACTTTTTGTATTTAATAAAATGACTTTTTACTCATTAATTAACCCAGAGTATGTATTAATACCTGGGGAAGGAATGGGAAACAGCTGTGCATATCTCTCTATAAGTGTTATAGAGGGCGAACAATTTATGAGTTTACCCTGTGTAAGCTTTATACAGGGTAAAACTGATTTATTTGGGGTTTGGACCCCATTGAGAGTTGGGTATCTGAGCACTGGAGACAGGAGCACTTCTTAAGCTGTTTTCAGTTAAGCCTGCAGCTTTTGGGGGATGTGGTTCAGACTTGGATCTGTGTTTGAAGCAGGCAAGCATGTTTGGCTCAAACCAGGCAAGGGACTGAAGTCCCAAGCTGGCTGGGAAAACAGGCTCAGAGGTAGTCTAGGCACACCAGGTGGCAGTCCCAAGGGGGTTTCTGTGATCCAACCCGTCACACATGGGGCACAGATGATGCCAATTCTTATGAGCAGGACCAGTGTTTGAATCACCACCATCACCTTAGTACTCCCCCTGGCATCAGTCCCACCATTTCATACTACATCTATATTTTGTGTGTTTGTAACAGAAAGTAGGACTTTTAAAGGGGAGCTCTTAGTGTAAGATTTCCTTGGGGCAAAGGGTCAGTCCACTGTTCCTTCTCCTTGCCAACCACAAAACATTTCGGTGTCCATCAGTCTGCAATACCTACTTCTCCATCATCCTCACTCAGAATCACTGTTTCAATGTCAAGGAATCCATCGTTTTATAATCACCATCCGCAACAGCAACAGCATTCTCTTTAGGGACTTGTAGCCCGACCCTGTAGTACCTAATCAATGCTCAGCCCCAATTAGGTTTGATAAATTAAAGGTAAGTGTGGGAAGAAATCCCTGAAGTTTGCAGGTAAAGCTGCCAGGAAAGGAGATGACCAGTGCTGAAGAAGCTATAGAGCCACTGCTGGCACACAGAGATGGTACCTTAATAACAGAACATTTTGTTCTAAGCTGCATCTCCTATGCCACAGATGCTCATCATGCTCTGGTGAAGGTCTGATAATGAAACAAGCATAGATATATGATACAACACATTATGAAGCTGAATAATAAATAATAAATCAGTTTGCTGGCAATAACTGAAGTATTTCCAGAAGATAGTAATACCAGGATGTGGGGAATGGATTGTAGGTTTTTCACCATTAAAACTAAGAGGTACTTATGTCAGGACAACTAAGTTTCCAAACTAGTTATGAAATGTAATAAACATACTATTTAGTGCCAAAGTCAGAGATACAGAGGCAAGGATGAGGAGAAAATGGTTCTTTTTCCTGAATTTTTCTACATGGGTGAAATAATTCAGCAGAAATGTAGCCTCTCTGGCCTTACCTACACTTGTAAGTTACAGTGTTAAAACACGGTAAGTAACACATGTAAAGCAATATAAGGTGAAACGCTTGGTATAGACAATGACTGTTGTGCTCCAAACACCATAGGGCTAACCACAACCAGATAACTACATGATAGTCCTTGTCACATTTAACATTGTGTAAGCTACCATATTAGTTAACACATGTTCTAATATGGTGTAATTTCCTGGTGAAGTGCCCCGTCCTCCACTGAGCTGGGCTGACCTTGATAGTAGAAAAGTTTGGGACATAGGAAAAGTACTATGTGGTTTCCTGAATATTGTCTATCCCAACAAACAGCACGCAAGCTTTACATTCCACCTGGACAGGCTTGGGGATATGCAGCTTGAGCAAAAGAAAATGTAAAAAAGTTTTTCTCCCCCACCATCTCTGGGAGTTCAGATAAAAATCCTGGTGATATGCAGACAGAGTTGGACAAAAGCTAATTTTGAGCAGTCTTCAGTTTAAACATCACTAGTTACTGACAATCTTGCCTGATTCGAACACCTCCTTTTGTTCACGGACCACCATCGTTTCTTTTGTCAAAGTAAGTGAAGTCCTGTACACTTTTTAAATGGTTCTGGGTTGAGTTAATATCCTCCTCAAATATTTGGCTTCTGACAGAAATCTGTGCTGGGCAGGCCTCATTTAAGAGTAATGTTAGCCTCTCATGGGAATTCTCCTCTAGACAAAGTGGTACAGCTACCGCTTTTGGATTTCTCATTTAAGAATTCATTTCAAAATGCAGGGCACAGAGGTAGTGGACTTTCTAAAACCTTCATCATGCTATGCCCAGTTAATTTAAGCTAAAATCATACACTGTAGCAGGGTTCTGGATGTTCCTCCCACTTATGAAGAATTATAGCTTGATTGTCAGAGGTGCAAGCACCCACAGCTCACACTGACTTTAATGAGATCTGAGGAAGGACTGAAAACCAGGCCCCACTGCGTAGTCTTTCAGTGATGTGACCCTTCACTGGCCAAGGGTATGGCAGCCCTTATGATCAGGTTCTATTCTTGAGTCTCTATCATCTTGTTACAAGAGGCTGTGCCAAACAACTGTCAAAAAAAAAAAAAACCCAGTGGAGCCACACAAACACACTTCTTCATGTTGAGATTACAATTTTAGAAGCTGTAAGTGAATATTTATAGTAGGTCTTGGCAAAACTGAAAGGCCATATATGAAAAGAATAAAGAATAAAACTTCTGAATTAAAGCAGAATACTTAATGTCTAAAACGTTCAGCTTTTCAGATCTGACAGCTCGTATTTACCTTTGAGTCTTTAACTGGAATTCATCAGATGGCCTCAGCAATTACAGCAATTGTATTACAGTAATACAATAGTAAAATATTTTATTCATTAAAATAAGGATTTCAAGAAGTTGTCTCAGACTTACAATACAGGGAAGTGGGATTAATGCATCATACACTGTATTAGCAGCACAAATTGACCTTCAAATGCCAGCAAATAACTAGTGGATATTTCCCCTCTACACATGAGCTTTCTGCTGTCTTCTACACGAGTTCCTCCCACCACGCCCAATATAAAGGGAAGGAGGGGACATGTCACGGGAGTTCCATGGACAGGACCTGGGATGGAAGAGTGTGTGGTGGAGTGAAGCTCCACTATAACTGATTCTCCACTGATATAAAGCCCAGTGGCTTATGTTAGGGCTGCCATAACTTGCACCAAAGCCATGATGCTCTGAATCAGGAAACCACAATCATCTGCTGCCACCCTCCACTAGTTCTGAGCTGAGATCAGGGTCATTGTGTTAAATTTAAAGAAGACATTAGAGGCTCAATTTTCCACTGCATCCAAGTACTAATCAGAAGCCGGGGAAAGAGGGGACTGCTGGGAACCAGTTGCAGATTCATAGATATTTAGGTCAGAAGGGACCATTATGATCATCTAGTCTGACCTGCACAACGCAGGCCTCAGAATTTCACCCACTACTCCATGATCCCATGCTGCCTGGCCCCAGCATAAATTAAAGCTGCTGATGTCACTGGTGCAAGATTCCTAAAATGTAATCTATAGGAGAAAAGACTTGCAGGTAGAGCAAAGTCAGTAGAGCTATACTGGCCTACCCTCCTAGTGTAGCTGCACTTTATACTAATTCCCTGGGCTAAATAAGCCTTTCCAGCAAAAACCCTTTTATGCCACTATAACTGCATCTACATGAGGGCTTTTACTGAAGTGTGTAAAAAATGCGACCCCTAACCAACACTGCTATGCCAGCAAAAGTTTCTAAGGTAACTTGTCCTAACTGACCCTGCACATGTAGAAGATCAGCACAGCAGAGCTGCGCTTTGCCATACCCCCTCCAAACCCATCCAGATACAAGCCCTACACCAGGGTTTGGAGACCAGCTGCTGTAGGAAGTGGTTAGACCTCCATCTGCTTTTCAGCACCAGAGACTTCCCCTGCAAAAGGAGAATTCTCTACTAGCCTTTGCCATCCAGTTTCTGCCCACTTTGCGCCATTCAAACAGCAGAAGCTGGATGTAGCAGACTGGAGAGTCCAGCTCTAATTCTCTTCCTTTTTTTCATGATGTCTCCTCAGAGATGACAGAAGAACTTGGAAGACAAAGGAACTGTAAATATGTGGTAGCCATACTTTCTGGGAATACTGCAGTGGAAGAGGCAGGAGAAGAAGTTACTGTTTTAACCTCTCCTTCACATGCTCCTTTGCATCAAATGTAACAGAGGCTCTCCAAGCTGCTGCTTGGATTCCATCATGTTTCTTCAAAAACATTCCCATAAGTTACAGTGAATTCTGTCTGTTTTGATTTGATTGAATCTAAGACTGATTCCCTTAATTTAAAATGACTGATTTTGATAAAGATATAGAAGACCAGACCTTGGCCCCCACTGCAGCTATTCGGCACTGGTCTGCCCATGTAAAGCGGCCACAAAACTGGCTTGGTTGGTACAAGAGAATCCTTCCGTGGCATACGGGAGGTTTAGCTGGTTTTACACAAGGCCTTCCTGTCTCATACCCAAAGTAGAGAAAGTGTTCGGGGTGTTCAGTAGCCAAGTGAGGATGAGACACGGCTGGGGAGCTGAGGTGACCCCCCAGCTGCCATATAGCTCTGCTCCACGTGTCCAACTTCCAGGAGATAGTTTAAAGACCGTAACTATATTATATTGTAAAGTTGAGTTATTGTAAAACAATGCCAGACATGTAAAATTCATGTTTTGGCCCCTAAGATATGGAATTGGAATATTTTCAGCAATTGATTACTTTTCAATATTATACACTGAATGTATTCATCTTCTCCAAATTTTAAAATATTTGTACAATCTTGTTAAAGAATAAGACACCTATGGCCATGTCTAACTTCATTTTAAGCAGACCTTCAACTGACCTTTTTGACTACTACTGATAAAGAAAAGAAAAGAAAAGAGTTTTGCTATTTAAAAAAAATACATAAGAGGGAGGAAATCATATATGTCCATACCTGGCCAGGGCTGCTCAATCATATGAGAAAAGTTTTTTAAAAATCTCTGGTTAATCTCTTTCAATCAAAGCTTTAGTACTTTTGCTGGCAAAATTCCAAAGTGGTGTTGGAGACATATATATTTGTTGAGCCTTTTAAAGTAGTGTAGGAGATCTAGCCCCAAGTCTTCCGTTATATAAGGAGAATGTGTAGTTAAATCCTCCTGCACTGGTCTGAACACTTTTTAAGCATGAAGATACTGTGACTTTTTTAAGGAATGCCAAAATAAAAGTAATAATGATGTGGCTGATGTTAATTTGAATGGCTGACAATGATGCTTTATCTGATTCCACATTTCCTTGATATGAAAAGTTTGGTTTCTAGAAGAACAATAGCTCGGATATTTACTTTGTTATTTCATCCTGAATGGGTTTTAAGAGCAGATATGTACACTGGCAATGTATACGTTTCAAAAGGAAATGTTCATTGATTTGTGGCAGTGTTGCTCTTATTTAGCAATGAAACATTAGATACAAACACAGTACAGACTTTTTTCCTATTTGTCATTTATATATAAAATCAGCAATCTTCACACAAGATATTTAGAGGGTTTCCATTTGACAAAATTACATTAAGTGAATTGTGATCTTACTTTTCTTTTGTACATGCTTCCAATTTGTCAATGATTTAATAAATAATCAATCACTGGTGTCTAAAATATAAATTAAGCGCTTCAAATACCAAGTTACACCACTGAAAGCCACCTCCTCCTCTTGAGGTTACATAAACATCTCAAGAATATAGCAGTGAAAAAAGCTGGCCAATTGATTTTAATGTTTATAAACTCAAAACAGGTTCAAGGTAACAGCATTCACAGGACTTTCATGTCACTTCTTCAGAGGCTTAGAAAGGAAGTGAGAGGACCAATCTTCATACGTTTCCTAAACAAATTCAAACAGGGGCTCTTTGCTTTTCCACTTGGAGTGTGTGATATTTTGTGCCTGCCCTTATGAACACTTTGATCTGGATCAGTTAGCAAGAATAAAAGAATTTGCTTCCTTTGGGGCTCTGGACAGATGACAGCAGCTCAATCTGCCTTGCTTTGTAGGGCGCACTCACACACAACTCAGATGCACATCACTGTGATTAGGAAAGACATTTCAATCTGTTAGTATTTTTTTTAAACAAACCTCAACCCCTCGCCCCCAAATCTCTGCAGTCACCTCAGCTGTGTCATTCTGTTTCTTAGAGAGATGGAAGATGATATTGCTTATTATTTTAACTAGCAGGGGAAAACAGTGACATGACATCAATGGATATAAACGCAATGGTAACCATGACAAAATTTTGTCACAAAATAATTACCTTAAAAAATAATGTGGCTCTGCAACACAAGAGCTGAACAACTGCTTGTTATTTCTGGAATTTTATAGCGAGGAAAAAAATACTGAAATCTACATGTAGCAAACAAAAAACAAAGAATCTATGTGCCAGAAATACTGACGGCAGTACACTGAATTTCTTAAGTATGTAATGAGGTGTGATCTTATTTCTGGAGATATGCTATGCTATTTGATCTAACAATGACATTATACTATTGTTTAAAAGACAATGGAAGATAGTTACTTAGGAGTCGCTTGTGCAAAGAATCACATTGAGACAGCACATATACAGAAGAAAACCTACTATTTGGTATACTTGTTTGTGCGAAATTTTGTTTCTTATTGTCTGGGGACAATTTAGTTAGGGTCAGAGTTATTTCCTAACCCATATATTTTTCAAAATAAGCAAGAAATAATATTAAAAATAGCTTTTCCTGATTGATACATTAACAGTACTCTGGGATGTTCCACTTTAAGGTCTACACCGGGGTTTAAATGGATTAAGAACTGTTCCTCCACTCAAAAACTGACCGAAAGACAACAAGGCCAGAAGCAACAATCTATCCTTCTGAGATTAGACACTCAGGCGTTTACTTTGAAAATATGAGATCAGCTTAATGAAAACAAATGTTTTGTTATGCAGTGCAGGTTTTATTCATACAGCAATGAACTCCCCCATGTTAAATGCATCTACAAATACATGGACAGTTGACATTATTCAGACCTGGATACCTCCTGTTTACATTATTCAGGACCTGGCTACCTACTCATCTCTCCTATATTTCAAGAAGTGCAGCACAAGGAGTTGATGAAGCTCAGTTCTGATGGTACTCTGGAAAATGATTCAACTAAATGGTTTGGTGGATAGGTCCAATTTTTTGCCTCATTGTCTGTGTTCAGACTCCAGCCTTGTATAATATTTTGGAAAAAGTTATCCTTTTCTGTACTGAGCAGAGTAAATATTTTGTCAGTTGTTAAGGATGAGCTAGAGAGTAAGACCCAATGATGTATCCAAATCCAGCAACAAGACTTGGAACCGCTTAAGAACTTTTTCCAGATTGTGACTTGTAATATATTTCAGAAGCCAGCAGAAATACCAACCACTTGAACTACTAAAGAAAGGCTGAATGAATCCTTTTAAGAGCAGTGAAAATATATTTTCCACCCAGCTTTTAAAAATTTAATTAAATTAGCAAAGAAAGGGTGGGTGACAAATAGAAAAAGTTTCCTTCCTTAAAGTGCTGTTTTTATGGTATCTTCTCAAGTGTAGAGCAATTTCACCACACTTAAATCTCATCAGAGAGAAGAACCTTACTGAATTAAGCAAAAATTAAAAGGTTACTACTTATGTAAGGTTCAAAACCCAAACTATATACATAACAGACCCATGCATACAAGTAAAATCTCCATCTCGTAAGGAAAGAGCAAGTTTTGTTAGGTATTTGAGTATCATAGCTGGTCAGTCAGGTTGTAATTGGCTGTCACTGGCAGCCCTACACAACAAAATATGCTTTGCCTACAGAAAAGAGGCACTTAAACATTTTTTCTTACCTTTGGAAATAGCAAAGAAAATCAAAGAAATTCCTTCCTATCTGATCCATGGTGCCAAAAGCCCCACTAATAATTATAAGCTAGGGCCAAAGACATTATTGGAAGCTATACTGTGCCTTGCTATTCTACTGGAGCGCAAAGAAGTGAGGGGGAAATGGTAAGAATCACACTCCTGCACAGTAGAGCTAGTCCTGAATTTTCAGATGAAACTTCTTTTTTTGAAGGAAAATATCAGTTAGTTGAGACCAAAATTCTTCACAGGAATGCACCAGTTTCAACAAAACTTTCACTGGGAAAGGTTTCTTGAGTCAAGGATGGAACTTCTGTTCAAAACTAAAGAAAGAGAGACACTCCCTGAGAATAGCGAATAACTCCAATTTAGACGAGGGACTTGAACCTCAGTCTTCCATGTAAGTGCCCTAGCCACCAGACTACAGGCTATTTGAGGATGGGTCTTTCTCAGTCTCTCCTGTCCTGTTGAAGCTGTTCTATGTATAAACAATTAAATACTCATTAGGCCAGAGCGAGTAAGAGAGACTGACTCTATAGCCCAGTATTTAGGGCGCTCCCCTGGTCTGTAGAAAGGACTTGAGGCTGTCTCCCACATCCAAAGAGAGTACCTTAACCACTGGATTATTGGGTATTCTATGTGTGGGGAGGTCGCCCTCCCTCCTGTGAAAACTTAAAAGTCTCAGGTTCATCCCAATGTGGAACAGGAATATTTTTTAGCTGTTCAAGAGTTTCATGTGACAGGAAAACCATTTCCCACCCAGCACTATTACACAGAAACAGGGCACAAGCACAGTCCTTGTGCTCTGGGAAGGTCATGGATTTCTCCCTCTGTGGTGCGAGTCATTCTTTGCCATGCTCCCTTGCCCGTGCAGCTAGCCAGGTGCACAGTGGAAAGTTTGCTGCAGTTCCTAAGGACAATGTAGCAGCAAGTACATGCCTTCTGTGCACTGCCGTGCTGTGAGAGGTATTCTACCTTGCTGAGTCATAGCTCCAATGGGATAAAATAGGACTTGACACCCTTAAGGTGGGGCTGTGCCATAAAAGGCCACAAGGAAGGAAAGTGTCTTCAGGAATCTAAGTTCTCAGTTGTGTTGCCGCCACCAATCATTACAAGTGGTGATCAGTAAAACTGAATTCCACTTCAGACATCGCTGATCTGTAAATGCATAAGCAGAGAAGGAAATGAAAACTGAATATCTAAATATAAAGAGATAATTCTGGAGCTCACCACATAATTATGAGAGTATCTTTGTGTTCATTTAAAAGTTATCTGTATTATGAGGGTTGTCCCAGTGTCACTAGCCCTTTAAGGGGGGTTGGACCCAACTTCACCTGTGACAGATCAGCTACTTCTCAGCTGCAACTGATCAGTGAGGGATCAGCTGATTACACAAACTCAGCTGGGAACAGAACTGCAGGGAGCAGGAAGGTTACTGTAGGTGATCCAGGAGGTGGGAGGGGGAAAGCACTCCAGGAAAGTGTTGGTTCGTGTACCTATTGCGGTAGCTGAGAAAATGGCGGACTTAGGCCTGCCCATAGCTAAAGGACCATCCCCTCAACTGTGGGGGAGGAACCACTGACCTCAGGCCACAAGTGATTATTTGGGACAAAGAAGGAGAAAACAAGGATGGGAGTGAGGCCAAAGGTTACAAATCAGGGAACCGGAAGGGGACACTGAGAAGAGAAGCCCAGACAGCTCCCACTGCTCCATAAAGGTGTCTAAAGAGTCAGTGGACATGGCCCAGTTGTAGAGCATTCCACATACCACCCCCCTGGCTAGCTTCCTCCTACTGGTGTGTTGGAAGGCCATCTTGGCCAGTGCCAGGAAGAGGTTGACAAGGTCTCATGTAATTCATGGGCCATGGATAGGGTGTACTAGGATAAACAAGTAAGGGAAAGTGCAGTCAGAGCCTCAGTAAGAGGTTCTGAAGGAGCCAGAAGAGGAGCTGCAGCCTGACACACCCTACACAGAAGTGCACCTGGGTCTCCCTTTCATTGCAGAAGGGTTTTTTCTTTTCTTTTTTTCTTTCAGACCGTGAAGCAGGTGGATTCCCAGGCAGATAGCCTGCAGCAGGAATGGAGAAGAGCTGCCAGCAGCAAGAAGGCTCTGAGAGGAAGCTCCTTGGCTGGGGAAAAAAGAGCACAGTTTATGGATGACACTCAGGCATGTGGTCTGTAGTGTGGAAACCTGTAGGCACCTGCAGAACACCCCAAGGTTTCTCATGGTATTGGGCAGGGGGGAGTATGATTGATGTGGAATCTCTTACCAGTTTTCAGATGGAAGAAATAAAGCTGAAGCTCTGAAAAAAGAGCCTGAGCCAAACTGTGAGTGGTGTCACGGAGGGGACAGGCCAGCAGCCAACAAGGTTCTCCTAAGAATGATCTGCATCATGAAAACAGAGATACCCAGGATGCTGTAGGTCAACCATTTGGTGCTGTGACTTGATCAGCAAGGAATTAAATCTCCTAGTACAAGCACATTGTTCAAGAACCAGTCCTTCCTTGTTTGCAGTTGTATTACAGAAAATCTGCTGCCTGTCATTTTGTAAATCTGGAAAGAGCTTCTTTTTTGTATAAACATAGCATGAAACAGGAGGTGATGATGCAGCTGGCATGACAAGATGCAGCAGCCTTAAGTAGCTGCTGAGGATGTGAAAGATGAAAAGGGTGAGGAAAATGACTGTGAGAGAATGACGTCTCAATGGTAGCCACCTCAGAGGAAATTCCCCCCTCCACGCCTTCAGTCGGCAGCTGCACAAGAAGTCTGAGAAGTGAGTACTTGACAGGTAGTTACATTTAACACTTGATTCTGAAGCCCGAATTTTGAAGTGCAGCTTCAGAATGGAAGACACTGGTGAGCCCTCCGTTCCCCTTTGCCAGGGACCCTGTTTGCTGAGGGGCAGACACATACAGATCATAACTTCTTTGGGGCAGGGACTATGTTTTTGTTCTGTTTGCTGGGCTCCCAGCACAGTAGGATCCTGGTCCAGGACTGAGGCTCCTACGCACTACTGTAATGCAAATAACAGATTTTAGAGCCAGGAATCAGATATGTAAATATGCTTCTTACAGGTTCACGGGCGCTACCAGAGACATCCTCTGGAAGTGAGTATTACTTCTGGGCAGGTTTAGAGACAGCTGATTTGGAATCAGGTATGGCATAAACTACTTTCACAAAGGACAGGGTGGACAAGATGCTGTTGCGTATCACCTCCAGGAACAGAGTCAGTCTTCTACTAGAGGCCTGAGAATGGCACAGCAGCGCAAATAAATGAATCAATAAATCACAGCAGCCATTCCCAAGCCCCCCAACACACTTACCTAGCTAAGTTTGAGAGCTCAGCCGCCGAGTGTGAGGAGACTGGGAAGTCACTATAAGTAGAAAGAGAGCACAGCCTCAGGGAGCCAAGAGTCTAGAACTTTTGCTGGGGTCCACTGGATTTGGGTAAGGAGAGAACAATAAAGCTGATCAAAAAAGGTAAACAGCTTAGTTGAAAAGTTTGTCATTTTTGATCAAAATTCTGGAACAATAAGAACCTCATCCCCACTGACCTGAGTAACAGAAAACCCCGCTTAGCCTTTAATTGTCTAGCACGAACTAGCCTCCTTCTTCTGCCTCCCATCTAATGTGGTTGTTATAAAGCATAATTAGAACATAAGAACAGCCATACTGGGTCACACCAAAGGTCCATCTAGCCCAGTATCCTGTCTTCCGACAGTGGCCAGTGCCAGGTGCCCCAGAGGGAATGAACAGAACAGGTAATCATCCTCTGTCGCTCATTCCCAGCTTCTGGCAATCAGAGGCTAGGGACACCATCCCTGCCCATTCTGGCTAATAGCCATTGATGGACCTATCCTCCATGAACTTATCTAGTTCTTTTTTTAACCCTGTTATAGTCTTGCTGTCACTGTTAAGTGTTGCACATGTAGTAATAGAATTTTATGTTTGTATTTTATATAATTTAAAATAAAAAATCAAGAATAATAATGTAGCATGTATTAAATGTATTAGTGTTTGATTTGATCATATCCTGCCAGCCACCCTTTTTGAATAGCAGAAAGGAATGGCTTAATGGGCCACTGGTAGAGATACATCAGCCAGAATCTGTGTCTGGACTGATTTCAAGGCAGTAACAGATCCTTTGAGGGTCATCAATTTGTTGTAGGGTTAGCATTTTAAAATAAGGAGAAGAATGCAATGATTGTTTTCTTTTGCATTGCAATTTGATGTTCCCGTTCAAAATGTTCTGTGTAAATTGATTCTGTTTTGTGTGTGAAACAGGAATGTGTGGGTTAAAAAATAAGCGTGAAGGCCATTGCTGAACCAGATGGCCTAGGGAGGAACCAGAGACAGACGCAAGGGCTCCAGGAGGCTGCAACATATCCCTGTTGAAATGTCAGAGGAGGGCAGATTGACTCCTCTAAAAATGAGACAGGCACCTATCAATAGGGACAAAATAGTGGTAATCAAAACCAGCACAGAATAAGTCCCTACAAAAATTAATAAAAAACCAAAATGATAAATAAGGACAATTTAAAAAAACAAGCACTTGTCAAACAACAGTTGATTACAGCATGATGGTGCAAAACTCATTGGTCCCAGTCAAGAAAAATCACTATATAAACAGGGTGCCTTGCCATGAAACTTTGGATTCGTCCTGCCAAGACTTCCCCGGAGCATCGTGTCGTGACCAACGGAACCCGGATCTTCCCTACTTGAGATCAACCTAGCTGGCCACTAGATTGATCTGGACTGGTAACTACAACATCGACTGGCAGGACAGTGTGTGTGTGTGGTGTGATTGAATGCATTTGCTAATTGTTGTATCTTCAATAAACGCAGCTGTCATAAATATAAAGGGAGGGGTGGCCACCTTTCTGTATACCGTGCTATAAAATCCCTCCTCAACATCCTGTTACCTGTAAAGCATTAAGAAGCTCAGCTAACCTGGCTGGCACCTGACCCAAAGGACCAATAAGGGGACAAGATACTTTCAAATCTTGGGGGCGGGAAGGCTTTTGTTTGTGCTCTTTGCTTACGTGATTGTTCTCTCTTGAGACTGAGAGGGGCCAGACAGAAATCCATCTTCTCCAACCCATCCTAATCCAAGTCTCCAATATTGCAACAAGTATAGGTAAGCCAGGCAAGGCGGATTAATTTATCTTTTAATGTGAATTTTCCCTGTGTTAAGAGGGAGGTTTATTCCTGTTTTCTGTAACTTTAAGGTTTTGCCCAGAGGGGGATCCTCTGTATTTTGAATCTGAATACCCTGTAAAGTATTTTCTATCCTGATTTTACAGAGATGATTTTGATCTTTCTTTCTTTTTTTTTTTTTAAATAAAATTCTTCTTTTAAGAACCTGGCTAATTTTTCCATTGTTTCAAGATCCAGGGGTTTGGGTCTTCGATGATTTTGTAACCAATTGGTTAGGATATTATTCTCAAGCCTCCCCAGGAAAGGGGGTGTAAGGCTTGGGGGGATATTTTTGGGGAAGACGTCTCCAGGTGGTCTCTTTCCCTGTTCTTTGTTTAAAATTCTTGGTGGTGGCAGCATACTGTTCAAGGACAAGGCAAAGTTTGTACCTTGGGGAAGTTTTTAACCTAAGCTGGTAAAAATAAGCTTAGGGGGTCTTTCATGCAGGTCCCCACATCTGTACCCTAGAGTTAAAAGTGGGGAAGGAACCCTGACATGGTGGCAGAGAGGTGGGATCATTTTGAACCAGAGATCATTTTGAACCAAAAGCACAGACCTGAAGAGGTTTTTATTTTTAAGCTGAGAGCAGCTAGAGGGTTTTCTGTCTATTTGCCTGGAGACAGAGGTGTTAGTTTTTTTACAAAGGGATTTTTCTTTTTTGAGCTGGAGTTTTCTTTACCTAAAGACAGGGTAGTTAACCTCCTGCAGGGAAATTCACAAGTTTTTTTTTCCCCCTAACTCTCGGGTATAGCTAGAGTTAAGCACAAGAAAGCAGGAAAATGACTACCAGTGAAGCAGCTAATAAACTAGACCTGGCCAGATTCGAAGCTGAAGAGAAACAAAAAGAGCATAAACAAAAGCCTTCCCCCTCCCAAGATTTGAAAGTATCTTGTCCCCTTATTGGTCCTTTGGGTCAGGTGCCAGCCAGGTTAGCTGAGCTTCTTAACCCTTTACAGGTAACAGGATGTTGCCTCTGGCCAGGAGGGATTTTATAGCACTGTATACAGAAAGGTGGCCACCCCTCCCTTTACATTTATGACAGCGGTGTATTGCCTTTTCCCCTGATAAAGATCCCGTGTTCTTATGAGCATAACACACCTACCTCAGATGTTGTCACTACACAAATAATAAAAGGTGGGATATTTTTTCCAACTACATTTTAAATTTTAATTACTCCTTCCTCCTGTAAAACAGAAGCATTAGCTCACAATGTATCAGCACAAAGGAATTTGAATTATCATGGTCAGGAGGCATGCACTATGTTCAATTTCTCTTTTAATTTTGTCAAAAATGTGAAGGAATTTCTCTTGCCCCTTCCCTGCCTACCAGAAGCACTTACAACATAATCACAGGTGTAAACCTTAACATCTTCAACAGGCCCAAATCCTCTTCTTGTGTGGAATTTGTCTTGTCAAACAAAACTATCATTGAGCTCAAGTGCCAATTTAGGCATGTGCTTCCAATTATTTTCCTCTAGTTCCTTATCTAAAATTGGCAGTTGTATTAGTATATGAACAAAAATGTTCTCTCTCGTGGTTTATCTTCTCCTCTTCCTGCTGGATCAAACAATGAAGTCATAAGGATATATTTATATATTTAAAATTAGCCTCCATTTATATTTATTTTCTGATATAGCTGATTAAGGGCCAATCTTTAAAACATGTGCAAAGCCCAAGTAAAATGCCTGTTTAGAACCAAAATATGCTAAAAGCCAGTGGACCTGGGGGAAAATTTCGGTGCCAAAATGAGCTCCATGGGCATCAGTTGCATAACTGGGCTGTGGCCATGGGGGTGAAAGGATAGCAGATGTGGCCTTGTGACCCCTTCTTACCCGGGGTCTGGCCCAAACCTATCTGAAGGGTGCACAGACCCATTAACCGTATCTCCATTGGTAGGCAACATGCCCACTCTTTGCTCCCAACATTTCCCTGAAGACCTGCCTTGGACATCACCTCCACAGCGTGCACATGTTCTCATAATTTGCTCAGCAGAAATGCATCATTTCTGGGCATTTGACAATTAAGGATTTGGTCAAGTATGTTTAAAGTGCACAAACAAATGTCTACATGCTAGCAATTTCTGGAATTATTTTGCTGTGGACACAGATCCACAGAGAAATTCCCCATTGTGCCATTTATCCTTAGGTAGCATGTAAGCCAACGAAGGGGGTGGCAAGAAAGATGGAAAAGAAATAGCCTGCCTTATAGACTCATGGAAACGTAGGGCTGGAATGGAACTTGAGAAGTCATCAAGTCCAGCCCCCTGTGCTCAGACAGGATCCAGTAAACCTAAACCATTCGTAACAGGTGTTTGTCCAACCTGTTCTTAAAAACCTCCAGTGATGGGGATTCCACAACCTCCCTTGGAAGCCTATTCCACTGCTTTGCTACACTTATAGTTACAAAAAAGAAAAGGAGTACATAAGCTTTCGTGAGCTACAGCTCACTTATGCATCTGATGAAGTGAGCTGTAGCTCACGAAAGCTTATGCTCAAATAAATTTGTTAGTCTCTAAGGTGCCACAAGTACTCCTTTTCTTTTTGTGAATACAGACTAACACAGCTGCTATTCTGAAACCTGTCATTATAGTTAGAAAGTTTTTTCTAATATCTAACCTAAATCTCTCTTGCTGCAGATTAAGCCCATTACTTCTTGTCCTAACTTCAGAGCACATGGAGAACAATTGATCACAGTCCTCTTTATAATAGCCCTTAACATATTTGAAGAGTATTAATAGGTCCCTGCTCAGTTTTGTTTTCTCAAGACTAAACATGACCAGTTTTTTTAACCATTCCTCAAAAGTCAGGTTTTCTAAACCTTTTATCATTTTTATTGCTCTCCTCTGGACTCTCTCCAATTCATTCACCTCTCTCCTAAAGCACGATGCCCAGCACTGGTCACAGTACACCAGCTGAGGCCTCACCAGTGCTGACTAGACATTTTGTTTTACATAAAACACTCCTGTTAATACACCCTAGAATGACAGCAACCTTGTTTATAACTTCATCACATTGTTGGCTCATATTCAATTTAAGATCCTCTATAAAGCCCAGATCCTTTTTAGCAGTACTACCACCTAACCAGTTATTCCCCATTTTGTAGTGCATCTGATTTTTCCTCCCTAAGTGTACTTCTTTGCAGTTATCTTTATTGAATTTCATCTTGTTGAATTCATATCAATTCTCCAATTTGTCCACGTCATTTGGAATTCTAATCCTGTCCTCCAAAGTGCTTGCAACCCTCCCACATTGGTTTCATCTGCAAATTTTATAAGATTTCTTTCCACTCCATTATCCAAAGTCATTAATGAAAATCTAGAATAGTATCAGATCCAGGACTACCCCAGCAGGACTCCGCTAGATATGCCCTCCCAGTTGGACAGCAAACCATTGATAACTACTCTTTGAGTACGGTCTTTCAACCAGTTGTGCACCCACCTTATAATAATTTCAGTAAATCTAGACTGCATTTCTCTAGTTTGCTTATGAGAATGTCATGAGGGACAGTGTCAAAAACCCTACTAAAATCAAGATGTATCATGTCTATGCTTCCCTCATCCAGTAATATTAGACCAATAATCCTGTCAAAAGAGAAAAATAGGTTGGTTTGCCATGATTTGTTCTTGGCAAATCCATGCTGCCTATTCATTATAACCTGTTATCCTCTATGTGCTTACAAATTGCTTGTTTAATAATTTTTTCTAGTATCTTTCTAGGTACTAGGTATTGAAGTTAAGCTGATTGATCTATAGTACCCAGGGTCCTCTTTGTTCCCCCTTTTAAGGATAGGTACTATGTTTGTCCTTCTCCAGTCCTGTGGGACCTCAACCATCCTCCATGAGTTCTCAAAGATTGCTTCAGCTAGTTCTTTAAGTACCCTAGGATGAATTTCATCAGGCTCTGCTGACTTGAATATATGTAACTTATCTAAATGTTCTTTAACCTATTCTTTCTGTATTTTGGCTTGTATTTCTTTCCTCTTATCAATATTAATTGTGTGGAGTATCTGGTCACATTTTAGTGAAGACTGAAGCAAACTATGCATTAAACAACTCAGTCTTCTTGATGTCATCAGTTACTAGCTCTTCTTCCCCACTAAATAGAGAACCTACACTTTCCTTCATCTTTCTCTTGCTTCTAATGTATTTAAAGAACCTCTTCGTATTGCTTTTCATGTCCCTTGCTAGCTGTATCTCATTTTGTGCCTTAGCCTTTCTGATTTTGTCCCTAAATGGTTGTGCTATTCTTTTGTACTCCTCCTTAGCAATTCATCTATGTTCCCACTTTTTGTAAGAGTCCTTTTTTATTTTCAAGTCATTAAAGAGCTCCTGTTGGTGCCATATTGTCATTGTATTATTCTTCCTAGCTCTCCTTCACATCGGGATAGTTTGCAGTTGTGCCTTTAATACTGTCGCCTTCAGGAACTGCTAGCTCTCCTCAACTCCTTTTTCCCTTAGATTTTCTTCCCATGGGACCTTACCTACTAGTTCTCTGAGTTTAAAGTCTACTTTTTTGAAGTCCATTGTCCTTATTCTGATGCTCTCGCTCCTTTCTTTCCTTAGAATCATGAAATATATAATTTCATGATCTGTTTCTCACATATTGCCTTCCAGCTTCAGATTCACAACCAATTCCTCCTTGCTGGTCAGAATCAAGCCTAAAATAGGTGTCCCCAATGCATTCCAAGAACTTACTGGAAATTTTGTGTTTTGCCATCTTACCTTTCCCACAGATCTCAGTGTAATTAAAGTCCCACATTACTACCAGGTCTTTTTTTGCCTATGTGCTAATATTTCCAGTTCTTCCTGTTTATTCCCCCTACTCCTTGCCTTATTAAACTATCATTAATTCAAAACAACCTTAGAAGATTCTTTAAAACTCTGGTAATTTTTAATGGTATTTTTAAATTATTTTTTTCAATAAATAGGTGAACATACTGCTCAAAATAAGTAAGCCACCAGTGAAATCCAGGCTGCACTGAAGTCCACGGCTAAACTCCCATTGTCTTCAGTGGGGGCAGGATTTCACTGTATATATGAAATGAGAAACTACATCAAGAGAAAACTAAACCGTAATACATTTTCCTTGTTTGAGAAGATATGTTTTCAGCATGAAAGGGATAAAGGGATTAACATAGTTATTAAACATTTTTCAGAGGCAGGAATCCATATTCATATATGTTTTATAAGTTTTATAAGTGGACCTAGTACTCCATACCATCCAGTATAAACTATCACAATCCAGACAGACACAAATTTATCCTGAGAAAAATATTTTAAAAATTAGACCTATTTCACCAAGAGCCATCCAAGAAGTAAGCTCTGAAAGCGAAGATTTTGCTTAACTTCATCAAAATGACTTGGAAGAAAATAGAGAGTGAGATCTTCACCCGCACTCCAGCCTTTTCACGCTGACTAAAAAAGGCAGAGGGGCCCTACAAGCTCTGTAAACTCCCAGAGAAGGATTCCCCCAGCACAGACACCGGGGGAACAGCTGTCAGGCTACTCTTCCATAGATCACCTCACAAGTCCTAATGTAGGGGGCATTCCAGGGCTGGAATGGCATCATGTAACACTGGGATTCCGGACAGAGTTGCAATCCATAGGGCAGCCCGGAGAGTATGCCATAAACTTATGCAGGGCCCTGGCCCTGTTCACCCTGGAGACCTCTTGGTCCTCTGGAGCAGCCCAGGATTGAGGGTATAAAGGTGGCTCAGAGACACCTTTGTTGCTGGGCTGCAAGTTGTGTGCTGTGTCTCTTAGGCTCTGTCTATGCAGCAATTGGGAGGGTGCTTCCCAGCGTGGGTAGACAGATGTATGCTTGAGCTTGCATGCTAAAAATAGCAATGGGGTCAAAGTGGCATTGAGGATGGCATCAGCTAATTACCTGGGTACCGTCCCACCCGAACCTCAGGCTACGTACTCAGGTGGCTAGCCCAAGACAATGCCTGCGTCACTGCAGCCACACTGCTATTTTTAACACGCTGGCTGCAGTAGAGCTAGCACAAGTCTGTCTGCCTGCACTGGGAAGCACCCTGCCAGCTGCTGTGTAGACATAGCCTTAGAGGCATAGTTCCTACAACTCATGGTTTAAAGCCGTGGTTCTCAACCTTTTTCATACTATTTTTCACTCCAGGACCCACTTCCAGATCTAGTGAAGAATCCCCTCCACCCACTTAACAATATGGGAAGGGCAGGGTGGTTATGACCCCCTGATTGCTGTGCATGACCTTCAGGTCAAGAACCCACATCGTTGTCATCTATATGGTTAGATGAAACTTGATATAAGCTATTTCATTGGGGAAGGGATAAAATTAAACAATAAAATAATGAAGAGTGATTTTTTAATGATTTCTTTACTTTGCATCTGTGGCTTTTCTTTACCCTTAACTTCAGAACTCCTGACTTGAACAAAGACTCCATGGAGACAAACATGACAAACTCAATTAATTAAATTTCCCCTTTCAGAAGTATAATTTACGGTTGTTTCTAAAGTTATCTTGCACAAACTACTGCAGCAACAAACATAAGACCCTGCTGATCACAAGATCCTCCCATTGGCTCATCTAATATCATCTACAGTATGGAAGGTTAATAAAAAATGTCTAAAGATGAAACACTAAAACTAGTGCCAAAAGTAATTTGACTCAGTCATTCTTTCTAGAAGCTAATGCCTAGCTAGCCAGAGGTCCAGTCTGAGATTCTTACTCCTGACTTCAAACAGATTTTATATTTGCCAGTGGTCACTAAATTCCAGTAAAGATTTAAAACTCCTTAAGACACAATATACTACACTTCATTTTCTCTTCAAAATGTCTAAGAAGTGCCATTTTTAATATAAAAACTTTATTAACAGAATAGAAATTGGCTGAGTGAAACGTGCATGTGACTGAATGAAAGAAAGACAGACAGACATTCTACTTCTGATTCAGCTTGTACTGAAAGTTTCTGGGTACGTAAGAACTTACAAACCCAAACCAGGGCCTTTAAAAAAAGAAAAAAGCTAAAACACAAATGTCCAAAAGTAACCAGAAGAAAAACTTCTGTTTAGCTGGAGTTAAAGTTGTAATTCCATATCAGTAACTTAAGGGAAAAATTGTAAAAGAACATTGAAATTGGGGGGCATTTAGAAAGCCATACAATTTTTGGTTAAGGTCAAACTAAAAAAACTGGAAAGTATGAAGATGCAGAGTTCTGTATTCCCTGCCTCTGTATTCATTCTAAACAGACTAGTAAGGAGTGGTCTATTGGCTGGGGAAGGCCACAAGATCTCTGCCTGCTCTGATCCAGTGATCCAAACCTTTTCTTAGGGGAAGTAGAGTGGCAATTGTCTTTATTCCTGTCAGTAGGCTGTGTAACGGGGTATACTGGCCCTTTAAGACTGAGCTGGGAAGTCTCTGGGGCAATATTACTCCTTTCTAGGTATAGTGTCTTAAAAAAAGACAGAACTGTGGGACAAAGGAACTGATTACCCTGAAAGAGGAAGTGGTCTCAGAGTGGCAGTTTGGGGTTTGGGAAAGTATCCAGGCCGCTGACTCTGTGTAAGGCTTGGGACCAGGGATTTGAGCGTGGGCAGGGCAAGACTCCCCTACAACTTAACCAGAACGAATCCTGGAAAATGAAATCCCAGGGTCTGCTGTAGACCACTACAGAAAGGCATACTTGGAGAGGCTGCAAGATAGCAGTTGCTCCTTCCTAGTAACTTAGGAGAGTGTGGAGGGAACTGGAACTGCTGCTAGATCCTGAAACAGGGAGAACGCTGCTTAATTTGACTTTAACTGCCAAACCTCTGGGGAGAGCCTGGTTACCCACCAGGAACACTCGGCAGGAAGAAGCCCTGTGGGCAGGCCATTCTCTAACTATATTACAAAAATTTTCAGTTTGTTTGTTTAGACTTTACCGCAAGAGCTCTGGGGAGAGAAATCCCTCCAGTGAGAGGCTGTACTGCTTGTTTTTAAAATAGCTTAATAAGCAAGACCTCCAGGGAACACTGGTCCGTTACAGGCTGGAATAGCACACTCAGCGGGAATGGATTCCAAGGTTCATGCAGAATCAATGAGATAATTAGGTTAATGCAACCCCCCATGTGCCCAAATATCCGGCCCCTCATCCCAAGATAACAAGAACACTGTACTCCAGCACAGGGTACATCTTCAAACTGAGAAAATGTGAATCATATCCCCACAACACTGTACCATACCAGACATAGAATCACAGGACTGGAAGAGACCTCGAGAGGTCATCTATTCCAGTCCCCTGCACTCATGGCAGGACTAAGTATTATCTAGGCCTTCCCTGACAGGTATTTGTCTAACCTGTTCTTAAAAATCTCCAATGATGGATATTCCACAACCTCCTTGGGTAATTTATTCCAGTGCTTAACCACTCTGACAGGAAGTTTTTCTTAATGTCCCACCTAAACCGCCCTTGCTGCAATTTAAGTCCATTGCTTCTTGTCCTATCCTCAGAGATAAAGGAGAACAATTTTTCTCCCTCCTCCTTGTAACAACCTTTTATGTATTTGAAAACTGTTATCATGTCCCCTCTCAGTTTTCTCTTCTTCAGACTAAACAAATTTCCCTTCCCAATATACCCTCATAGGTCATGTTTTCTAGAACTTTAATCATTTTTGTTGCTGTCCTCTGGACTTTCTCCAATTTGTCCACACGTTTCCTGAAAAGTGGCACCCAGAACTGGACACAAGACTCTTGTTGAGGCCTAATCAGCACAAAGTAGAACGGAAGAATTACTTCTCGTGTCTTACTTACTGACATTTACAGGCCTGATTAAGCTCTCAGTATAATAAAGGACAAATCAAATGTTGCTAATTTTATTACAAGTCTCACAATATTTGGTGTTTTGCTTGAATCCTGAAGCTGAGGTATTATGTGATTAGACAAGAATCTCAGCTTTCACTAAAAAAAACAACCACCCCACACCAAGTCCCCCTCCCCAACCAACCAAACAAAAAACACAAGAAGTTTCTAGCCCTCATGGTTGTGGAGAATAGCTTGAAAAAAAACGAACCCTATAGACTAGATGCATCCGATGAAGTGAGCTGTAGCTCACAAAAGCTTATGCTCAAATAAATTTGTTAGTCTCTAAGGTGCCACAAGTCCTCCTTTTCTTTTTGTGAATACAGACTAACACGGCTGCTACTCTGAAACCTATAGACTATGACACCAAGAGGCAAATAAATAGCTCTATAAGTTATTATTTTTAACTCTGTCATTATGTTTGGGATCCAACTCATTTTTTTAAATGCTGGGGGCTAGTGATGCTAATAAGATTACTGAAGAACAGGAGCAGGGTCTAAAAGAAAGATACCTAGTGTGTACTAATACCTACCTGCATTATATACCCTGGGTTTATCTAGGCTTTCCACCAGGTGTGGGAGCCTAGGTAAAGGAATACTCTACTAATATGTGTGGCAGATGAGATGAATGCTTGTGGTCAATCTTATAATTATAACATACCTCACACGGCTTTTTACCTTACTATAGCAAAGTATGAAAATTAAAAGTCATGACATTTTGCCTTTTGTCTTTAAGCAGAAAATACATATGTGCCTATTTGGCTCTGATCACATCGGCTTTTTTGTTTTAAAATGCTTCTGCTCAATGCAAGTTCAGTCATTGGAAGACGGATGTGATGGAATGATGAATAAGCTGTACCCCGGTGCCCTTGGACATACAATAGAGAAAGGCTTCCTGGTGGCACTTTACTCTCTGTAACTGGCTTTGGGGAGGAAAATTCCTTGAAAGCAGCACAACATTCAGCAAAAGTAACAGAAAGAGAATACGTAGGAGGGGAACAAATCAGTTAACAAATCTTCATTTCAGATATGGTAGATAAAGTATGGCTAGCTAACTAAACTACTACTATTAAAATGGCACACTGATTGCCAAATTCAAATGTTCAGGTTGAAAATATTCCTCTTAATTTTGAGCTTTACCGTCACCTTGAACTGTCTGGAGGTTTAAAAATGTCCCCTTGGGTTTTCAGTGTGCATTGATGATACTCAGAAAAGCATGCTACTCTCATTGCTGTTTTAGGGACAGTATCACATCTAAAGAAACAGCATGGGCATTGATCAATGGAGACTTTCCAATAATCTTTATTCACATGGGTCAAGAAAAAAGGTGGCTGGACTTTCCTTGAGGAACGCAAGGATGCTTGAGGAGCACATTGGAATGTGTCAAGAATACCCCCTGCAAGCACTTCAATGAAAAATGTCTTTCAGGTGTAATTTTCTGTGTGTTTGGTGTTTCTGAGGAAGGTCACGCTGTTTGACTATGCCGGGTCCATATTCATTTGCTTTGAATTTGTAGCTGGACTGTTAACAGTACTCCAACATGACTTCTAAACCAGGAAGCTAAGTTTAACTAGCCAGGCACCTAGACAAGTCAATGGATTTAAGGAATATGAAGTGGATCCTGTATATCATCATCCATTCACCTCTCAACAAGTCTGAAAAAGAAAAAGGTAGAAGCGATGTATATAAAAGTTACTCATTGAGTGCTTTGCTTGTGGCAAGATTCCAGCTCCAGCTCAAACAGCTAGTCTCTCTTACGGAGCCTGGAGGTTCCCAAAACTTAATAAAGAAGGAAGCAGCTGGATCAGCATTCAAAATGTCTTCCAAGACTTCATTGTGGACCAGCACAAAAAGCTAATGAAGCTCCTGCTCCTTTCAAGCCCAGCAGAGACCCAGAGGGTCCATCAATTGAATCCCAAGGGTTAAGGTGGGCTTTCTCCATGCGCTAACAACAGTTAATACAGTCCCTGACTCAGATCTATCCAGGTCATCCCAGCTCTCCCTGGGTAGCCAGGAGATAAGCTCACCAATTCCCTCCCAGCACTTCTCATCAGCGAGGTTCATACATTCATAAATAATGTCAGAAGGGACCACTGTGATTATCTAGTCCGACCTCCTCTATAACACAGGCCCTAGGACTTCCCTGATTTAATTGTTGTTTGGACTAGAGCATAGCTTTTCGAAAAACCTCCCATCTGGATTTAAAATTTTCCAGAGATGGTGACTCTATCACAACCCTTGGTTAGTTGTTCCAAGCAGGTTTAGCAATTGCCTCTGCTATGATAATAGCAGGAAGGAGAGGGATTTTATTGTGCTCAGGCTCCCAACCCAGTAGCCTTCTCTTTACATCTTCCTCTTACATGAATCCCAGCTGGAATCTCTCTCTTGCGTCATCAAATCTGATAATTTATCTGGGGTGGTCCTTACCCTTTTCCCATCTGTTGGCTGCTAACCCTTTCCCACACACTCTGAGTGTGCAGTAGGTATGCCCTATCAGACTCATGTAAAATTAGAGTTACCAAAAGGAACGGGCCATTTGTTACTAAAAATGATAGTGTATCAGAGTCTTTATTCTTCCTCCCTCCTCATGTTGATATTTCACCTTGGGTCTGTCCTATGAAATAAATAATAGTGCCACCTCATTATGTTTTAATGTGTTGTAGTTCATATCTGAAAAGGTCAAAAACTAAAAATAATCTAACTAGGCCATCTATTCTACAACTGTTCTATTTAAAAGTAGCTGAGTATGTGTACATGCACGTGAGTTGGTAACAGTGGGAGTTGAAATTCAAACTCAAACTTGACTCTGTATGGCTGCAACTTCACTTGGATACTGACAGTTCACAACAATCTCTGTTTTTGCAAAGTCATAATTTGCTGCCATGGAAAGAATTCCATTAGCAGAAAATAAATGTGTTGCCTCAAATCTTCAGGGAAAGAAATATTCCAGGAGGAGGAGAATTTTTTTTTCCGAGCAATTCCAAAAAAGAAGAAGCCAGAAAAACAGGGAGGGGGAGGAGGGGAGTGGAGGTTGGGTACATGGTTTTCAGATGCTGACGTGGAAGATAAATAACCAAGGCTTGGGCAATAAAATTAAAACACTAATATTGTTCCTTCCAGCGCAAGGCCCAAATCTAGGTTCATCACAGGGCATATCTGATATAAAAACTCTTTGTAGAACTATCTTTTGATGAATATTCAAGTTGTTCTTAGAAGAATACAGGAAGGGAATGGTTTGTAATCTGAAAAAGTTAGCAACAGGAAGAAAATGAAATGAAATAACCGAGACACAGTTTTAAAATGGTAAATGTTTCCTTTTGAAAGTCATATTGGGACTGGTGAAAAGTGCCAGATTAATAGCCCAGGGGAGTGAAGTATTCACAGAACAACAACAACAACAACGTGAGCGGTGCTAATATACAATCTGCCTCAACCATACCCTGGAGGGATCACCTCAGGTGGTGTAAACTGTCATAGCTCCACTGCATTACACATATTGCATCTATTTCCCCATGTGAAGTATCCTCACACCTTCTTGTCAACTGTCTAAATGGGCCATCTTGATTATCACTACAAAAGTTTTTTTTCCTCCTCCTGCTAATAGCTCATCTTAATTAATTAGCCTCTTACAGTTTGTATGGCAACTTTCACCTTCTCTGTATGTACATCTATCTTCTTACTATATGTTCCATTTTATGAATCCGATGAAGTGGGCTGTAGCCCACAAAAGCTTATGCTCTAATAAATTTGTTAGTCTCTAAGGTGTGTGACAAAGTTCCTCCTCTACCTTGGTGGGTCTTGTGCTTATTGGCAGATTTGCTCCCCTCAGAGATTCACGGCAGCCCTCAGTTTGGCCGTTTTCGTGAACACACAGTCCAGGTCAACTCCTCCTGTGTCTGATCAGGAGTTGGGAGGTTTGGGGGGAAACCCGGGCCCACCCTCTACTCCAAGTTCCAGCTTAGGGCCCTGTGGAATGCAGCTGTCTATAGTGCCTCCTGGAACAGCTGTGCAACAGCTACAACGCCCTGGGCTACTTCCCCATGGCCTCCTCCCAACACCTTCTTTATCCTCACCATAGGACCTTCCCTCCTGGTGTCTGATAATGCTTGTACACCTCAGTTCTCCAGCCTTCTCACTCTCAGCTCCTAGTGCCTCTTGCTCCCAGGTCCCCACACACACACCACAAACTGAAGTGAGCTCCTTTTTAAACCCAGGTGCCCTGATTAGCCTCCCTTAATTGATTCTGATAGCAGCTTCTTGATTGGCTGCAGGTGTTCTAATCAGCCTGTCTGCCTTGTTTCCAGAAAGTTCCTAATTGTTTGGGAACCTTCCCTGTTACCTTACCCAGGGAAAAGGGACCTACTTAACCTGGGGCTAATATATCTGCCTTCTATCACGTTCCCTTCATTTGACCGTTTGATCACACTCCTGTCCCTGTTATTTCATTAGTTGTCCCCCGTACTCATTTGGTTTCCAGGTCCTGTGGATCCTCCTCTTAGGCTGGGGGGGGGATCCTTTAGCAGTGGGTGGGCTTTGCCCGCCCACTTCCCTGATACCAATAGGATCACTCTCCTGTAACCATCTGGCCTGACCCTGTCACAGGTGCCACAAGTACTCCTGTTCTTCTCACTGCAGCGAATGGAGCTCTGACAATTTACAGCAATTGAAGATCTACCCCTGTCAGTTTTTCTGACAATTTAATTCTTGGCCTCTTTGCTGAGACTGCCAAGAGAGTTCCCAGTTAAGTTTCCCTATGTCCTGCCCTTCTCCTTTATAGGCCCAATTCTGTGAAATGCTTTTCAACATGAATTGAGGGCACTCAGCACCACCCAGAGTTGGGACCATCATTTGATTCATTGAACTGAAATACTACAGCCAGCTCAAAGCCTGCCCAAACCAGGCCTGAGATATGGTAAGCAGGATTCACTGTCAAATATCAACCATCAGAAATATCAACTCAGTAGAAAGGGTCAACAAATATGTTATGCTTTGTTCCTTAATATCATCCATGCCAATGTAAGTTAGGAAGAGACACCTCATTATAAGGAAAAATCCACTCCAGACATTTACCTGGTGTTCGCCCACTACTATTATTAAAATTATTGTCAGCAGTAGTGTGAAAGTATGAAATGAAGGTTAGAGAAAATGTTATTTATGCTAAGGAATCTGATCCCACATCTCTAAATTATTTTTCTTGCTGTCCTCATATTTTGTCCTTGGCCTACTGTACATCATATACTGTATTTGGGTCCAGGAAGGATGAAGGCGATTAAAATAGAGACCTTTTTATTGGTAGTATAAACACACACATACACACAGCCCCAATCAAAACTTTCCTTTACAACCAGAGGGAAACCTTCTGAGATTCCTCAGAAAATAGGTTTAATTTTTATTGAGACAAGCTGTAGTACTGTTTTAAAGAGAATGCAAATTGAAAATTATTAGACAGTTTTGCACACCAGTCCTTTTTTTTTTTTTTTTTTTTTAAAGCATAATTCTGAAGATGCCAGGGGGAATTCTGAGTGTAGGGAACCATCTTCATATTTTTTGGAATGTCACAAGTGGACAGTCCAAATTCTAGTCCACTGTAACAAAACCAAAGCAAGAGTTCTTCAAGAGACTTATGCCCTTCTCCCTTTCCAAATTCCTACTATTTTGGTAGTAAGGACATTTCCTATTTTACAGAAATTGAGTAAGGACAGAAATCATGTTTAGAATCAAACAGCCCCAGTCTTGCAAGTTGATCCACATACACAGACGTATTGCGTTCAGAGGGAACCCCACTAAAGTCACAGTACCGTGAACTGGGCTGCAGGATCAGGCCTTTGTAACTACACTAATAGGCTTTTTAATTACTACTTTTTAAAAATTAACGGTAAATAGATTTGTGCACAATACAAATATCTTGTACAAGGGAGGGTTTTAGATATACAAGATAAGGGAACATCGCTGAACTTAGGCAATATTAGTTACAGTATACATTAAAGAGCCATACTCTTGTATAAGGTATATTAATGATTTGTTTTCAATCACTTCATCCCACTTGGTCCATTTTTCCTTCACTAGTTTACCTGTTAACATATGTGTTATATGTCTTTCAATTTCTCTTATTCTTGTTAAGCATATTTCTGTGCTCTATAGTGAGTTTTTATTTCTGCGACCACAGAAATCAGGTATAACTACTGTGCTCTTATTTTCCTCTTTAGTCTATTGCATTCTGTTAATTTTTAAAGCCAAGGTTAATTGAGGAGTAAAAACCACAACATCTATGTGTGAAAGGAAATGAGGGATGTTTATAGTTGTGAGAAGTCAGAAAATTGAGGGGGGGGGAAAATACCCTCATCACTTATAATTGGATATGATTGATTAAAAAGGACTGTCTCATTCATACCCACAAATGAAACAACTCCAACCTCCCCGAGGTTCTATATTTAACATAAATTAAAAAAAAAACTCCTGAAATTTTTATCTCAAGTTAAATGAAAAATCAAAGTGCTGACATGATACATTTTAGAACAGACCTATCATTCCAAATGAGAAATTAGTTAACAGATTACACAGAACTCTGTAGCTTCTCTATTCCTCCCCAAACCATAGCCTTCCGGCAGGAGTACCACCAATACATTCCCTCAGAGGCATGGGTTACAACCAACACTCTCGTCCCTTGTGAAGAGTGACATCTGTAACTGGTATTTTAGCTGGGAAATCATCTGCTATTGTCTCAATTCTGCTGGCACAGCAGGTGAAAATCAGGAGCAGCTGTCCCTCTGGGTCGGCATACTCCTTCAGCAGGCCATTGTTTGCACGACCAGTGACTGCAAGGAGGGCAGGTTTAAATTCTGGCTAATGTTCCATGGGAGCCTCCTGGTCAGGGGCTCACTGGGAGATTTGATCAATCAATGCACCCCTTGGGGCTCCTGGCCACACCTCTTCCCCAGTCAGAGGCTGTGCTGCTGACTCCCTGGAGAAGTGGGGTGTGCAGGCTCTTGGCACCAGCCCTCCTGATCATCTCCTCCCGGCAGATTTTCTGCTGAGAGCAGCCCTATGCTCAAGTTGGTTGAAGCCAGCATATCCCAGGGCTAAATTAAGCCCGAAGTCTTGCAGATGGAGAGTACACAAACAGAAATTAAGAAGTTCGTTTTAAATAAACCATAGAAACATACAAAGCAAGAGAATGTACAGTGTGTAGATTTTTGATGTGTCAAGCTTCATCCCTTTTGCATGGTACAGAACAAACTACCCTGCGAAGGACCGGAAGATAAATCAGACATCACTTCTGTAGAAACACAACAACTTCTGAGAGAGTAGTATGTCTATGCACACGGATAGATACGGGCTAATGTCTATAAATAGCTCCAACCTGGCAGCACTGGAGCAGCAACAGAAGCTAGACTGTGGCAACAGCCAGCTTTGCTATGGGACTCTTAATCTTAATGCCATCCTGCTTCTTGTCCTCGGAAATGCACTGAAAATGGGTCTGGCTCATCCAAGCTTTATCATTCTTTTCAACATGGTTTCATCGGGCAATCCTAGTAATTTTTCAATGTCATATTTAAATATTGCATTATTTGGTCTTTATTTCAAGCCAATGCAGCAACCTATCAATACCCAGATTTCACTGTAAACACACAAATGTCAAGTAACAGTATTTTTAAATGCAGTTTATATACATGTTCAATTAAATGCTGTTAGGCATGCAAAGTGTGCTATGTTATGCTATGGAACAGTGTAGAAACAGTATAAAGAAACCTTACATTGAAAGAAATCAGATCACACAATCCCATAGAAACAAAACACCCATCCACTCTCTTTGGGTGCTATTTCTTTGTTATTTTAAATTGATTTACATTGGTTATGCATTCAGGATTAATTTCACCCCATCCCACTAAAACAATCAAACCAACCTAAATCCTGAATATATGGGCTTCAGCATTCTTGTAAAGTTGAATGCATTAATATTTGCAAAGCACTTTGAGATATTCTGAAGTGGAAATATGTATTATTATTCTCTTTATTAGCTAAGCTAGCGTGCAGTTGAAAAATCTGGTGCAGTTAATTGTTTGCTTTTCATTAATCTGGCAAAAAAATAGGCCAGGTCCTCAGGTGCAGCTCACCTATGCTCAGCATGGTAGGGTGGGGTGGAGGGTGAGAGAGCAAGGAGCAGAGGGCTTAGGTAACTTTATACCACCTTTCCATCCCACTGATCGTGGGGGCAGATGGGAGAGAATTTGTTCTCTAGCACAAATTAGAGTAACTTTAAGGGTGTTATAGCTTATACTGGCAGTAACTGCCCTATAGATTCCAATTTGTTGGTCCAGGACTGCATTCCAGTCACACACCCCAAGTCCCAGTGGGCCCCTATGCTGGGCTGAAGTGGGGCAGGAACTGGTGATCCTATCCTGGGATTTCCCTACATCGGCAGAGTCGCCAGCTATCTATGTAAGTCAGTTATCCCTCCAGTTTGTGGTACCAGACTGGCAGTAAAAGGACTGAGCAGGGATCTAGATCTGGCTAATTATTTTCATTGAGATTCACCAGTAGTGCAAGTTTTCAGAGCAATAGTTGGATGCAGGAAGCAGAGAGAAAGGGCACTCTGACCACAAGATCAGCTACGCCCACCAGTGTAAATCAGAGACCATTTTTTTTAATGCCAAACGATATTAAGTAGTCTCTTCTTTTATTGTGAAAAGTTCTAGAGTAATATCACTTGAAACTTGTAGGATTCTCTTTTCCCTCTGTTACGATACAGCATTTACGGGATCTATAATATATAGGTGGTATGTTCTGTATATAATCCAGTTTGATATAAACAGCTTTCAGGTTCACTGGGAGATGCTCTTCTCTACACAGTAATACCCGCTAAGAGGCTGTATTGTATTATGTTACTTGGTAATGGTATTTCCAGAAAAAAATGAATTACACATTAATAAAGCAATGAAAGTATGCAGGTAACCATGGCTACTGTTGTGGACTCAATAACATCTCTTATACAGCTGTTAACATTTGTATTATTGCCAATTAAGCTGCAGAGATCAGATTTGAAAAAGGGCTAGCAAACAGTAATTTCTCATCTGAAGGAAGTAAATGCAGGCTTCTACATCAGATTACATTATATTTTGTCTTCTAAACAGGCACATCCTTCTTCCAACGTTCAAATTAATACTGAGAAGTAATGAAAATATAACCCCTCCATGGCCATCAGTTACATAACTTGTGTGTCAGTAACATGTTTCACCCATGCTACCTTTTATTTAAGTTATCTAAATTATACTTCCTGTTCTGATGTCCCACACAAACTATGTATCTGTAACTGGACTTCCACAAAGCCTCTTGAAGAGTCTCTTGAATACATGCAAGAGGCTTCTCAGTCCCTTTAAAAATGTGCAACCAAAATGCTAGTGTTTCTGTAACTGATCATAACAGCTGCCCCTTCCACTTGGTGCCTCAACCAGACGTCCTGGTCACCAAAAAGTGTTACTGCAAAGAAAGTCTGAAGGAGCTGGGAAGAGGAAGAGGCAGCACTTTCCCCTTGGACAGTGTTTGCATTTTCGAAGTGTTCCTTCTCACATCACCTTTCTGTTTATGGGTCAGATTTTCTCCTCCCATCGCCCAAATAATCATAGAGGAGAGGGCATCCCTGGGGAATTTACCCCTGGTAAAAAAAAATGTACAAAATAAAATTGTGCACTTGAGATATTTTGGAAGTAGCTGCCAAACAAGTTGAAAGAGCATCTAGAGGGCTATATTAGGAACCCGAGAACCAGTGCACCTTGAACCAGCTTCCAGTAACACCACTAAAACGAAGATAATGAAAAATGACAACTGTAAGCAGGATGAAGAAGAACCTGGAGCAACTGCCCCAAAATCTCCCTCCACAAGACTGCACCCCCCGCATCCCCAGAGATTGAGTCACTTTGTCCTCCCAACAGAATTACCAAAATCTCTCCGAGTTTGAATCACATATGAATCTCTATCCTGTATGAGTTTGTGTTCCATGCCTGCTTTGGAGAGGAAGAAAGATTTCTTCATTAAGGCACTAGGCTAGGACTGGATTTAATTCCAGCTCTGCCACAAACTCCCTGTGCCACCTCATGCAAGTCAATCTCTGTGCCTCAGTTCCCGATCTGGAAAACAGAGATAATAATGCTTCCTTTCTCCCACCCTTAATCTGTTCTGTCCATTTAGACTGTAAGGTCTTTGAGGCAGAGTGTACGTACAATGCCCAGCACAATGGGGCTCTGATCTGAGCTTCTGGCTGCCACTCTAATATAAATTAATCAATAGAAATAATAATATTGTTTTAAAAAGTGATGCTTGACTTTAGAGAGTTTTGGGTACTTATGACATTCTGGGATGCAATCCAGACCTGTGAGGGGTTGTGTCACCACTTGTCCTGCAACTTGGGGAGCCTCACTATGCTTTTGCTGCTGTAGCTCCCAATGTGGGCTCCTCACAAATAGCCAAGCAGCATGCAGGTCACACCCTGAGTGTCTGTGCATAGCTACAGCCCTAGTCCAGCAACTCTGACTCCAGCAGCCTGTCATCAAACACCAGCCACACTCTGGCTTCCAGAAGCCTTGGTCAGTACTTGGAGGGTGACCTCAAAACACCCCCCATCCAGGATTTCTCCCCCAAAAATGTGTGTTTTGTGCTGTCCAGCCTCTCCTGGATCGTCCAGATATATCAGGTCCATTGCCCCTCTAAGGGGATCAACATACAGCTGTCTGCTACCCAAATAGTGTTACCCAAACAATTCACAACGCTGGATTAGTTTTGATTAAAGAATAAAGCACATTTATTTACTCACAAAGAGATAGATTTTAAGTGAGTACAAGTAATGATGCATTAAAGTCAGAAATGGTTACAAGAAAAAGAAAGATAGAATGCTTCCTAAACTTAACAAGCTGGACTTGTGGTAAGGGACTTCGCCTTGTTCCCAGTAACACTGCTGACCAAACTCTCAGGCCAGGATCTACTCCCAAAGTCCAACAGCTGTTTCTCTTTGTCGTCTTAGGTGAAAAAAGAGGTGGTTAGGGAGAGAGAACTTGAGGTGTTTTTGCCCCCTCGCTCTCATAGTCCAGTCCCCCTTTGAGATGCATTTTCTTCTAGGTTACCCCTCAAAGTCAAGTTTATTCAAACAGTAAAGGAGGCAACATGGTGTCTAGTAGTGAAAGCGGTTCCATGCTGTTTCTTCTAACGTCTGTTTGCAAAAATGAAGATTTTTCTTGTCTCCTGTCTTCCCTCCCTCACTGTCTGAGGACCCTGTTTACAACATATACGTAAACTGAAGTAAACCCACATTCCTTTAAGACCTGCTTGGCCAGTTCTGCCTAACTGGGGCTATGTGTGTTTGAACATGTGCCACCATCATCATTCAGGAGCAATTTATAACTTTACATATATTGCTAGATACATTTCACCATGATATTATTGACCAGAAAGTTATTAAGTTTTCAAATGAAACCTCACAAGGCATATTTGGTATGAAGATTATAACAATTGTGTGTAGAGTGTGAATATAGGGGTGCATTCTATCACAGTGCTGCTACCATGTGCTTTTTGGGGCACACCAGAGGCAGACAGAGAGCAGAGATCAAATAAAAAGACTCAAGAGCCCTGAGGAAATTCATGATTGTGAATTCAGGGAGGCAGCTAACACAAAATGAAGATCACAGGGAAAACATATTCATGCTTCTTGAAGCTTTGCATAGGCAGGGAGGGTGGGAAGAAAAAAACCCACCTCTCTGCAAAGGATGACACTGCATGATACACTTCACAGGAAATCAAATAAAACCAAAATTGCACATGATGGCCTGGAATAAAGTAGAGGGCAAATTTTCAATATACACTATGTAATTTAAACATTTCTCACTTCCCTTTTGAGCTTTCTCCTCAGCAATGTACAGGACATACGATTATCAGTTCCATGTTCTGTGGCTCTTCCCAGCTGACTACCATGATCATGTCTTTATTTCAATATTTGGTTTCCTCTTCATTGATTCCTCTCTGTCTTGTACTGTGAGCAACTTGCACCTTTATCACCTTTTCTCTTAACTTCTGACACACCCAGTTCTTCCTCCATCCCTCTTTCTTCTTCTGCTTCATCTGCAGTTCCTCTGCCTTCCATCTACTGAAATGTTCTCAACCTTATTTTCTGATCCAAGAATACACACATAAATATGCATATGTACATATATCTTTTTAAAAAGATTTTCAGCCAACATGAATTATCCATGTTTGCTAATGGAAATCTCAATAAAACTTTGTATTAAAGAAATTCTGAGTATTACGTTTAAATAAAAGAAAATGGCTTACAGAAAATGATGTCATTTTCCTGTTCTTAATCTGAACATGGCAGATATTTTTAAGCCACTTTATAAGTTTCTTTTCTAACCAGTTTTATGGAGATACATACTTCACCCTTCCCATAAATAGTTCATAAAACTTTTCTACACTGCCTACTGTATTTGCAGAAGAAGCCACAAAAACATGTATGGCTGTGACTCAGCAGATTGGAATGCTGCATACAGGGTTTATGAAAAACTGGTAAAGTTCAAGATGATAAAATAAAACTCCAAAAGTCCTACTGACCAAATTAAATTCCTTCCTCGGGAAGTGAAGTTAAGGATGTAATTTGCATTTGAGTCCACTTCAGATAAGGGAGAAAAAATGGTTACTCACCTTCTTGTAACTGTTGTTCTTTAAGATGAGTTGTTCATATCCACTCCAATTAGGTGTGCGCACTCTGCGTGCACAGTCATCGGAAAGTTTTTCCCCTAGCAGCACCCACTCGGTTGGCTGTGGAGCCCCCTAGAGTGGTGCCTTCATGGCATTCAATATATGACCCTGCTAATCTGGCGCCGCCTCAGTTCCTTCTTGTGGTTACTCTGACAGAGGGGAAGGTGGGTGGGTTTGGAATGGACATGAGCAACACATCTCGAAGAACAACAGTTACGAGAAGGTGAGTAACTGTTTTTTCTTCTTCTTCGAGTGATTGCTCATATCAATTCCAATTAGGTGACCCCCAAGCCTTGGGGTCAGAGTTATGGAATCGCTGATTGGAGCACCGCTCTGCCGAAAGCTGCATCATCCCTGGCATGCCGGATAATGGCATAATGAGAGGTGAACATATGTACCAAGGACCAAATTGCTGCCCTGCAGATTTCTTGTATTGGGACCTGGGCCAGGAACACCACTGATGAGGCCTGGGCCCTCGTGGAGTGTGCTGTAAGAGCCGGGGCAGGTATTTTGGCCAGCTCGTAGCACGTGTGGATGCATGAAGTGATCCAGGAGGATATTCTTTGAGATGAGACCAGGAGTCCTTTCGTCTGGTCTGCCACTGCTATGAACAACTGGCTCAACTTCCTGAACGGCTTAGTGTGCTTGATGTAGAAGGCTAGTGCTTGCCGAACATCCAGAGAGTGCAGCCTCTGCTCACGCCTACTGCCATGAGGCATACAGGCAGGAAAATGTCCTGACTAGTGTGGAAATGTGACACAACTTTAGGAAGAAAGGCCAGCTGAGGTCTGAGTTGCACTTTATCCCTGTGGGAAACCGTATAAGGTGGGTCTGAGGTAAGGGCCTTTAACTCAGACACCCTCCTTGCTGCGACTAGAAAGGCTACCTTCCACGACAGATAGAGAAGGGAGAAAGTTGTAAGTGGTTCAAATGGGGCCCCCATTAGCCTGGAGAGTACCAGGTTAAGGTCCCACGTGGGGACCGGCTGTCTGATCTAGGGATGTAGCTGTTCCAGACCCTTGAGGAACTGACCAACCATAGGGCTGGTGAAGACAGAGCATCCAGACGCTCCCGGGTGGAAAGCCAGGATAGCAGCAAGATATACCTTTCTGGAGGATGCTACCAGGTGCAGAAGATACTCTAAGATGAGAGGTACAGGTGACTGAACAGGGGCTGTACAACGCTCGTCACACCAACAAGTAAATCTTTTCCACTTTGTCAGATATGTGGCTCTAGTGGAGGGCTTCCTGCTGCCAATTAGAACCTCCCTTACTTGTTCTGAGCACAGAAGCTCCATGGGGTTCAGCCATGAAGCTTCCAGGCCATGAGGTGGAGGGACTGCAGGTCGGGGTGATGAAGGTGACCGTGGTCCTGAGTGATCAGGTTGGGTAGGAGAGTCAACGTCATTGGGGCGACCACTGATAGCTCCCGGAGTTGGTGTACCAATGTTGTTGGGGCCACACTGGTGCCACCAGAATTATCTCTGCCCCGTCCCTGAGGACCTTGAGTAGGGCCTTGTGCACAAGAGGTAACGGGGGAAAGGTGTAGAGCAGACAGCCTCCCCAGGGTACCAGGAATGTGTCCGTGTGAGCCTGGGCTGTCTCTCTGGGAGGAGCAGAACATTGGGCACTTTCTGTTGCTCCGGGTGGCGAACAGATTGACATGGGGAAACCCCCATCTTTGGAAGACCAAGTGTATGACATCTGGCCAGATGGACCACTCGTGATTGCAGAAGGACCTGCTGAGGTGGTCCGCCAGTGTGTTCTGAACTCCTGGTAGATAGCCCACTCCATTCACCTGGAAGCGTCCTATGCAAAACTCCCACAGCCAGAGGGCTTCCCTACATAGGGGAGAGGACCGGGCTCCATCCTGCCTGTTGAGGTAAAACATGGCAGTGGTGTTGTCTGTCAGAACTGCTACACACTTGACCTCGTAGTCAGGCCTGAAAGGTCTGGCATGCTAGTCGCACTGCCCCTCAGCTCCTTGATATTGATATGGAGGGTGAGCTAATCCTGCGACCAAAGGCCCTGCGTTTGGAGGTCTCCCAAATGTGTTCCCCATCCCAGAGTGTCCGTTACCAGGGACAAGGAGGGCTGACGACTGTTGAAGGGGACTCCTTCACACACCTACCAAGGGTTGAGCCACTACTGAAGGGACTCAAGCACCTGCCCCGGCACCGTGATCACTGAATTCAGGCTGTCGCATCCCGGGCAATAGGCCGAAGCAAGCCATGCATATAAAGGCCTGAGCCTCAGTCTGGCATGCCAAGTCACATAAGTGCAGGCTGCCGCGTGACCGAGGAGACTCAGGCATCCCCTTGCTCTGGTGGTCTGGTATTGCCTGAGGCCCTGAATGATGTCCGTCATGGCTTGGAAGCGGGACTCTGGGAAAAGCGTTCTTACTTGAACTGAGTCCAACACTGCCCCGATGAATTCTATTCTTTGGGTCAGTAACAAGGTTGACTTGTTCAGGTTGAGGAGGAGACCCAGTCTCTCGAATGTGGATCTGACCAATTGGACTTGAGACTCCACCTGCCTCCAGTGCGGCCCCTGAGGAGCCAGTCGTCGAGGTATGGGTATACCTGCACCTGTCTCCGACAGAGGAAAGCAGCCATGACCAACATGCACTTGGTGAACACTCGGGGGGCTGTTGAGAGGCCAAATGGAAGGACCGTAAATTTATAATGTTTGTGGTCAACCGCAAACCGTAGGAATTGTCTCTGTGCAGGCCGAATAGCTATGTGAAAGTACACGTCCTTCATGTCAAGGGAGGCGTACCAGTCTCCCGGATCCAGAGAAGGGATAATTGTGCCCAGGGAGACCATGCGGAACTTCTACTTTATCATGAACTTGTTGAGTCCTCACAGGTCTAGAATGGGTCTGAGAGCCCTGTTGGCCTTGGGGATTAGGAAACAGCAGGAATAGAATCCCTTGCCCAGAGGAACCTCCTCCACCGCTCCCCTGGTGAGGAGCACCTGCACCTCCTGGATAAGGAGTTGCTCGTGAGAAGGGTCCCTGAAGAGATGGGGAAGGAGGGTGGGAGGGAGGGTAGGAACAGAATTGGAGAGAATATCCCACTTCTACCATACGGAGAACCCAGCGGTCCGAAGTTATTTGGGGCCAAGCACGGCAGAAGTGGGACAGACGATTCAAGGATCTGGAATTGTGGCTGGTGTGCCGAACCTTCAAAAGGCCTGCTTTGAACCTGACGATGGTTTAGTAGGGCCCTGGCCCTGCCCGGGTGGGGAGTGGGAAGGCTTGAGTCTGCCATTCCCGCCCCTTCTCCTATAAAAGTCCTGCCTTGGCCAAGAAGGATAGGAACACTGCTGCTGAGGCTTGAAATGTTTGTGTTGGGTTGCTGGGGTGTGCATACCCAAGGACTTCATGTGAGGCTAAAAGACTCAAGGGCTATGCAGCTGAGAGTCAGTCTGCTCCGCAAACAGACCTGCCCCATCAAACAGGTCCTGCGTGGTCTGTTGAACCTCGGGCGGGAGTCCCAAGGCCTGCAGCCATGAGGTACGCCTCATGGCGATATTGGAGGACAAGGTGAGCGCCGCTGAGTCTGCAGCGTCCAGTGAGGCCTGTAAAGAGGTCCGTGCCACCGCATTGCCCTCCTCCACTATTGCTCCAAACTCCTCGCTGGACTCAGTTGGCACTAGCTCCTTAAACTTGAGCATCAAGTTCCAGGAGTTGAAGCTGTATCAACTCAGAATTGCCTCTGGTTGGCCATCCTGAGTTGTAACCCCCCGTGGAATACACTTTGCGCCCAAATAAATTTAGCCGCTTGGTGTCCTTGGACTTAGGCACTGGGGCTTGTTGTCCCTGCCTCTCCTTTCATTTACTGCAGCCACCACCAATGAGCAAGGCTGTGAGTGTGTGAAGAGGTATTCATACCCCTTAGATGGTACAAAATGCTTCCTTTCCACACCCTTCACGGTGGGAGGGATGGAGGCCGGGGTCTGCCAAATGGTCTTAGCATTGGCCTGTACAGTCTTGAGGAGGGATAGAACCATGTGTGACGGGGCTTCCGGGGCCAGGATGTTGACCATTGGGTCCTCTGACTCTAGCACCTCCTCAGCCTGCAGGCACATATTTCGCGCCACCCTGAGAAGGAGGTCCTGGTGGGCATGGCTGTCTACAGGGGGTGGTCCAGAGATGGAGGTGCCTGCAACCGCCTAGTCCATGGAGGATGATGATGAGGCTAATGGGGTAACAGGGTCCTCCTGACCCTCTTGGTCTCCAGGGGCCTCCTGTCCTGCCTCTCTGTTGGGGCCAACCACACATGGATCAGGCTCAGGAGCTGGGGTTGGTTCCAGGGGAGGTAGTGCGACTGGTACCTCCTTGGCACACCTCGGGATGGGGCGATTGGCTGATGCCTCTGGTAGCCGCGGTTCAGAGGTCACCAAATGGACACCTTTGGATTGGGCGCCCTGGGCCTGGTGGTACGCCCACAGGGTCCAAAATGGCCACTGCGCTGGTCTCTGCCTCTGCGCAGGCCACGGTCCTGCTGCAAAACGGGGATCAGCATGAGGATTGGCATTGTGATTGGAAGCGCTGGCATGACCTGGAGCGGTGCTGTGTCTCTGACTGGTGCTGCGAGTGCAACCACTGCTGTGAGTGTGAGCGATGCTGGGACTCCGAGCGGTGCCGGGACTCCACTGGCAGTGATGAGGGATGAAGCATTGCTGGTTTGCCTCAAGATGTTGCTACGACGTTGTGGTACCGGAGGCTTGGCTCGAAGGACTGGGGACTGTGGTGCCATCATGGCAATGAGGTTCCTCATGGCCTCAAAGGTGTTCAGGGTGGATGGCAATTCCACCTCCTCAATGACCTGGCTCGGGGAGTCCAACGGCACTGGACTCGATGGTCCCCCTTGCAGGACCGAGGTCAATGGTGCCAGCTCCAAAGTCTCCGGCCCTGGGTGCTCCTCTTTGGGACGCGCCCCACTGGCCGGCTCCAAAGGGGTGGGTCTTGGAATCACAGATCCACTCTTCCCCTGCTTCTGGTATTGCTTCTGCGTTGGGGAATGGGACTGGTGCCGGATGAATCCTGACGGTTTCAGTGCCGCCGTGGGTCTCTCCCTGAGTCCTTCCGTGGTGCTGCTTCTACCACTGCTGCGCACCAATGAGCTCAGTGCTGAGTCTTGCTGCGCCGATGTAGGTTGCGGTCAAAGTGCTGTTTGAGGGGAAATTCTCCATAAGGAGCTGCCTGAGGTGAAATTCTCTCTCCTTTTTTGTTCTGGGGCAAAACCCTTTACAAATGCTGCACTTGTCCACTTGGTGTGCTTCCCCCAGACACTTTAAGCAAGTGTCGTGGGGGTCGCCCGTTGGCCTGGGCTTGTTGCAGGCCTTGCAGGGTTTGAACCCTTGGGACTGAGGCATACCCCAAGTCCCAATGGGGAACAAGGTTGACGTGAAGTGGAATACCCCCCCTCCCAACAGCTATCTGCTGTAACAACCAAAAACTCTAAAACTAAACTTAACGAGGCTAGGAATAACTGCAAATAAAACTAAACTGAAAATGAGGGAAAACGAGGAGAGCTTGCTAAGCAAGTCACTGCAGTTCCAACGACCGTCACTGGCGGTAAGAAGGAACTGAGGAGGCGCCGGGTCGGCAGGGTCATATATTGAGCTCCATGAAGGCGCCACTCTAGGGGGCTCCACAAACGACCTGACGGGTGCTGCTAGGGGAAAAACTTTCCGATGACAGTGCATGTGGCACACACACACCTAATTGGAATCGATATGAGCAATCACTCGAAGAAGAACTCCCATTCTGCACTCATCCTAGCCTGCTGCCATAGTGCACGTGGACCAGGTCAATCGGAAGCATTTTATGAGATATTGGCAATGCTAACCTTAGTATAAAATCCATGGATAATTTTATCATTTTAAACATAGGTCATGTATACCCTACAGGGAACTGGATCACACCATTAGTTCATCAGTTCTGGTATCCTGCCACAATCCGTGACCAATATTTGTCACACCTTGTTACAAAATTAATAGTACTTTTGACTTTTATATTAGGTTTCATCTGCGGGTGTTACAGACATTAATTAAGACTCACAGCACCCCATTATGTAGGTATGACAGTATTATTATCTCCATTTCACAGGCAGGCAAGCTAAGGCAAAAAAGTTTTAACGGTTTGATCCTGCAAAATGCTGAGCATTCTCAACTCCCACTGACTTCAATGGGAGTTCAGGGCGCTAGCACCTAGCAGGTTCAAGCCCAATAAGACTTTTCCAAGATCACCCAGTAATTCAGTGGCAGAGTCAAGAACAGATCCAAGGCTTCCTGGAGCTCAGTCCTGTCCTTTAATAGCTACATCATGCTTTTTCATACTTGGGAGCAAAGTGAAAATAAAAGACCACCATAATGCTCCCAGACAGTTGTGCTATACTGTACATGGATACGGGTATTTGCTTCCTTCCCTGCAGAAAGGAGTCTTGCAGGGAGACTTTGTGCTGTTGGAGGGGACGGTTTTGAAACAGATTTTGCACCACCAGCATTCAATTCTTCTCCCTTCTCTAGTCAGGCTGTATCCTTGCTCCCTCATGCTAGCTGGGCTGCTAGCTCTGTGGATTTAAATAATATTAATTAAACTCATTGCATCATTTGTTCTGAACAAAAATATCTTATACAAGTGATATAATAAGTAGTAGTTGTAACAAGAATAGGATAAGGCAGCTTCTGGTCTGCCTTTTGCCATTTTTCTTATTTCCTCACTCATTTCATTGCACCAGGGGGCTAAGATGGTCATTCTAAAAGACAGGCACACAGCATCCGCCAAAGCCATTCCTAATACCACTTTTTGAACTGTCCAGAAGGTGGTGTTGGCACCTTTCTCTCCCTTGTGCCGATCCCCCCCCACTATAGGATACTAGAAATGCAAATGGAATTTATTACTTATATCTTACAGGGTGTGATTGGGTTATGGGGGGCAAATGGAGCTCCTGGCCAAAGACAGGTCACAGCTGATGCTCACAGTCACCGTAGGCAAGACTACGTCTCAAGGTCACTCCCGAATCCTTGATTTCTGCAGATCAGCAGGTATGCAGCATTACTGCTGTGGCACTAGTTCCATGCATTAATCATTTGGCTAGAATGTTTTTCTGCAGAAATGCTGCCTGTTTTCAAGTACAACTGAAAAGAGAGTAATTAGAAAACTAAAAAGGCAAAAAAGGGAACTTTTAAAAAGTGATTATTTATTACAAAGACAATGTCAGAAAATGATTTCTGATATTGCTTCTGTGTGAAATAATGGCTCGCTCCAGCAATGATAAATAGGTAAAAATCTGGTCACTGAGTTGGTGCATATGTCTTCAATTGAAGGAAATACTGTCTGCCAAACTTAAACCAAGCAGATCATAGGTCTGTGGAAAAAAACACCACCACCACCACAACCCTAACGGGGTGGAATCTAGTTGCTATAGCAGCAAATTAAACAAATAAATGAGATACCATGGAATGCTGCAAAATATTTGTGGTCTGATTTTGTCATATTTGCCACATGTGTGAATACTGGCAGTCAGGTTTTAGCTTACTAAGCAGGGTTCAATACAGTGAGTACAATAGAGCACAACTATACTTTTCTAACATGGATACATTTATTCTTACCTGATTACATGCTAATGGGTGTCAGCTGCTGGTCTCTAGCATACACAACACTGCATTTTGCTAAGAGTGCAAAAAAGTTACCGTAAAAATATTTTGTCCTCTAGCTATAGAAAAGTATACCTGAAATACTATTAACTGAATGTATACAACATTCACTACTTTTCTATAAGGATATTTCTACTTTCCCCTGTGCTTGTATGGACTGGTAAAAGTACAAGCACAACCAAAGTGATTTGCTTCTGGGGTGTTTTTAGAATACTTTCTCTATCGGCTATTAAACTCTCAAATAATCACTTCTGCTCCAATTATTTTACAAACTCATTAAAGCAGGCTGTTGTACGTTACACACAGTATATGCCATTTCCTCTCCAACCCAAGAAAAACTGCATTTAAATTTTCCATTGCAATATACTGTATTGTTCCTCTTGTGGATGAAAGGCACTATCTGAATATAAGCTATTATTAGTCATAATAGTGTATCATTTTCAATTTTGATCCTATTTTCTGCTTATATTCTCTGGAAAAGGAGAAATACTTGAAATATGAATATAAAAGGGTCCTAGAAATCTCTGATGTCAGAGGACCCAGAGAATAAGTTTGTTATTTTAGCTGAGGAGGGAGAACAGATCCATATCCATATGTACATACAGGATGGTATAATCATTTTACCTTTATACAGTATTTTATATTTATTTCCTGAGAATCACAACAAGATAAAATGTGAACTAGCATCACAAAAACGCACCTGTTAAGAAAACTACTATACAGTTTAATCATTACAAAAGAATTGCTCATGATCACAAAAGATCACATAGTCAGCGATGTAAATTGTGTTTTAAATAAACATTAAAAAAATTAAAATCAACATTCTCAAGCCTTCTGCATTTGACCATGTATGATCAGAATTATGGAAGTGCACTATTAGATTGTAAATCAGTTTCTATCCTGTCCTGTGGTAGTACTGGTTTTATCGCAACCAAATTTTAGGGCCAAATCCCTGGTTCCAGACAAGCTGTGCTCAGCATATAACACAAAGAGGGAGGGAGTTTCTAACCCTGTGGCTTTTCACTGGTCACTTGTGCGTATGATCATGCTTGTGAAAATGTTGGCATGTGCAATTTTCTGAAAACATGGCTTTCAATGTTTTAAAAAACAGCAAACTCAACAACATACATCTGAATGTTAAACCAATATTAAAGCAGGAAGATTACAAATTCTGAAACTAGACTTCCTTATCACTGGTGTCACAAAGTGAGTCACTTTCCATCATAATAGTGACCTCTAGCAAGCAGCTTATTTGACTATTTCAATGTGCAGCACAAACCATGTGTTGTAGCCAATATGCACAAATAGGTCTTACTCTAAATTGGCTTCTTTTAAGAAGAAGACATGATATTCTGAGGGTTAGCCAGGGAGCTGAGATAATGTATCACACTGCTAGTTAAAGATACAGACAAAAAGAAACAGATACACAGAGATACTGACACCAGTCTACCAATACCACACAGATATAGTTTATGCAGACACAGATCTTTGTTTTAACATTAAGATAAATGTTACCAATTCTTGAAATTCAGGGGGGAAAACTGTCTTGTCACCATGCAAATATTAAATACATCTGCCCTGTTACTGTTGGACATGTAAATATATTAACAGCAGCAAGTTGGCTTAAGTCTCACTAGCAGCATCATTACACCATCAACTTCCTCCCCCATCCCTGTAATTAACAGAACTGTGGGATGTTTCCCAGAGGGCATGCAATGCAAAGTAAGACACATGAATGAAACATTTTCCTTTCCCTCTTCTTTCCTTTTTTTCTTCTATAGTTCTCTCCCCGCTCTCAGTTCTTCTTTGACCATTTTGTCTCTCTTCCTGTTGTCTACACTGTTTTCTGCTCCCATTTTCATTCCCTCTCCTTGTCTTTCATTTATTTATTTTTTGTCACACGCTGGAGCAACATCTGCTTTTTGTTTTGTGATCTGTCCCTGTTCCCCTGATCAGATTCACCTCCCCTGCCTGTCTTTCCATCACAGTCAGCCATTCCTCCCTGACATCTCTCTCATTCTATTCTCTTTGCTTCTCTCTTCCTTTCTTTCCCTTGGTGTTCACATTTCTTGCCTTCATCCCTATTTTCTGCCAGAATGAGTTAGGTTCCTGTCTGGGCAGTGATAGGTGGCTTGACAAAAACGATTTGACCTGGGGAGTTTAACTTAATATGCAAAAAGAAAAGGAGTACTTGTGCCACCTTAGAGACTAACAAATAAATTTGTTTGTCTCTAAGGTGCCACAAGTACTCCTTTTCTTTTTGCGGATACAGACTAACACGGCTGCTACTGTGAAACCTAACTTAATATGGACTTTTAACTTGTAAGAATACTTCTTTTCAGTAGGGATCAGATCTAGGAACATTCAACTGACATTAAGTAATCAAATGCATTTTATGAGAGATCATGACATTCCAGGGTGCACTCCAGACCAGTGAGGCAGTGTGTTACCCTTGCAGTGCAACCTGGGGTGCCTCACAATGCTTTGCTGCTGTAGTTGCCAATCTGGGCTTCTCACAAACAGCCAAACAGCATGCAGCTCAGACCTTGAGTGTCTGTGTATAACTGTTGCCTGCCAGCATACTCCAGTCACACTCTGGCTTTCACCAGCCTTGCTTACCACTTTCAGGGTGACCCGAACACAGTCCCAGTCCCAAATTTTCCCAAAATATGTGTTCTGCAGTGTCCTGGACAGTTCAGAGATTTTAAGTCCATTGCCCCTCTAAGGGAATCAATATTCACCAGTCTGCTACTGTAAATGGAGTTACCATTTGGGGGTTGGACTAGATGATCTCCTGAGGTCCCTTCCAACCCTGATAGTCTATATTTTATACCCCAAAGCCCAGTTGAACCAAAACACTGGATTCGTTTTGATTAAAGAATAAAACTAGTTTATTTAACTACAAGGAGATAGGTTTTAAGTGAGTACTAGTATAAGGCATTAAAGTCAGAAATGATTACAAGAGAAATAAAGATAAAATGCTTCCTAGTACTAAAACATAACTAACTAGACTTGGTTCAAAGTGAAGTCCCTTACCACGTTCCCAGTAACATTGCTGACCAAATTCCCAGGTCAGGATCTGCTTCCAAAATCTAACGGGTGTTTCTTTTGTCGCCTTAAGTGAAAGAGAGAGAGAGATGGATAGGGAGAGAGAACTTGGTGTGTTCTTGCCCCTCACTTTTATAGTTCAGTCACCCTGTGAAATGCATTTTCCTGAGGGTTACACCTAGATAAAGTTCATTCCCACTGTAAGGATGGAGACAAGGGGTTTGTTGGCGAAAGAGGCTACATACTGTTGTTTTGCTAAGATGTAGATCTGTTTGTTCCTGCCCCCCTTCCTTGCCAAAGGATGGTCACTTGATATGTGATTGCCCATCAGCTTTGGTGACACCTGGCTAGAGGCGTCAGCTTGTCTTGCGTTTAAACGGTTAACCGATTAAAGGGAGAGGGGCTGCGGTTGCTCTTGGGGCTGGTTGGCTGGCCGTGGGGCTGGGGTCGGCTGGCTGACCAGCTGGTTGGCGTCGGGGCCAGTTGGCCGGCCAGCCAGCACAGCTGGGGTCTGGCGTGGCGCAGCCAAGGTCCAAGGTCTGGCCAGTGTGGCTGGGTCCGGCGCTGAGGGTCTGGGGTCCAGCGTGGTGCAGCTGGAGTCTGGCCAGCACGGCTGGGGTACGGTGTGTCGTGGCCGGGGTCTGTCCAGCAGGTCCAGGGTCCAGCATGGCAGGACCAGGGCTGGGGTCCAGCCAGTGCAGCAGAGGGTTAACGGTTAATGTCAGTTAACTAGTAAGCCTAACGCTTACCGGTTAACCAGTTAACATTTTACATCCCTAGTAGGGAGTGAATATAGGGGTGCATTCTGTCACAGAGACCTGTCATTGTTATACTTAAGTCCTGGAGAAGGCAGTGTGCATTTCCTATAGACCACAGATGCACCAACTGGAAATGACTGATAATGAGGAGCATCCAACACATATGTCCAGCAAGGAGTGCTATCTCAGACTTACATTATAATGAGTAATCTCACTTGACAGGTGCATAGTATTGTTAAGGCACAGATCCTACTTTATAGAAAATGGCTTGTGCTTTTTTGTATTAGGTAAAGGGTCTTTTTTCAGAATGTCAGGGGATGTCACTCTCATAATCCAGCATTTTTTAACCAGGAGCCTCTCAGTTTCTGGATGCTATGCTGACACAAGTTCTGACATACATCCAGTTTCCAAGCACTCCACATAAAAGTAACAGAAAACCAAGATAAGTTTTTATGTTATTGCTGTTTTTCTTCCCAGGGTGCGGGGATAATTGATATCACTGTATTCATGTTCTAGCTGTGGAACTGGCAGACAATGAAGAGATATATCAGAAGATGTACCATAACCATAACCATGTAAGAAATGTTCAAAGCCAGGAAAGTTATTTTCAGTGTTCTAGTTAAATGTCCTGGGCCCACAAGTGATGTCTACTTATTTGATATTCCATCATTTAGACAGCTGTTCAAGTAATGGATATTTATTCAGCGTGAAACAGGGTTCATTAGTAAATTGTATACTTTCTGTGCTTTCTATCAGTAAACCTTTCAATTAATGTCATAGTCAAGTGTCTACACTCTGAAACGTTATTTAAAGGTCCCATTTCTGAATCTTTATAAAATCAGCCTCTGATGGTCATATATATATATATATATATATATATATATATAAAAAAATAAAAGAGAGCTCAATTAAACTGAAGGATCCTTGAGATGCTTACCATGGATTTAGATATCAGTCGAGCAGAGAGACTACATTACAATTCACTTCCAGCAAGCCTGTCAGATGTTAGCAGCTATGGGAGTATTGAATTAAATGGCCCATAAATGGGGTGTTCTTGTACAAGAAGCAGTATGAATTGTTAAATGTACTTTAGTCCACAGTCTTCTATTAGAGCTTGTCTGCAAAGGGACTGGGTGCAGCATGCTAGTAAGAGACAATATGGATGAAAAAAACTCATGGTTTTTCCTTAGTTGTTCCTCACAGAGACTCATTGAGCAACTGGCTAGATTCCGAGCTCCTGATGGAGTGACTAAGGAATCGTAGGTTTGTCAATAACTTTTACTTGATCTATAGGCCAGGTCACTATGAGCTTTGATCGAAAACATCTTTCATGTGGCTTCCCTATTTCTGCATTGGCCTGAATCATTCTTGAATCAAAAAGACAATTGAGTATCAGTGCTTTCTTCTGGCATTAGTCCTCTGCTTCTCCAGATTCACTAGATCTGTAAGATGTGTTTCTTAAAAAAAGTAACAACAGGACACATCACAGCACCGGATCCATCCCGCTCTTCAATTGTCTGAATCTTTAATTTGAGCTGACAATAATGAAGAGGAGAGAGAATCTGTAAGAGAGGCAGGAAATGTATCATTTGGACATGCTCTGCTCCATAATTCTTTTCCATGTCTCCTACATGTCCCTTTTTGGCATGTATGCTTTCACTTAAACCAAAGGGAGCTAAGAGGTCTTTCTAGTAATCCTTTTGTTTTCAGTATACATCACCAAAGAATAAGAAGCATAAAAAAGGAAAATATCATATTACAAACTACACTGGCACATGATCCATACAATAATCAACTTTCCAGCACCGTAAAGGCAGCCCATATTTCCCACAAGGTTCTCTCCTCTGTATTTTCATATTGAGATAGCTCAGGGGTAGGCAACCTATAGCATGCATGTCAAAGGTGGCACGTGAGCTGATTTTCAGTGGCACTCACACTGCCTGGGTCCTGGCCACCGGTCAGGGGGGCTCTGCATTTTAATTTAATTTTAAATGAAGCTTCTTAAACATTTTAAAAACCTTATTTACTTTACATACAACAATAGTTTAGTTCTATATTATAGACTTATAGAAAGAGACCTTCTAAAAACGTTAAAATGTATTACTGGCACGCAAAACCTTAAATTAGAGTGAATAAATGAAGACTTAGCACACCACTTCTGCAAGGTTGCCGATCCCTGAGATAGCTCATCATTTCTGATCTTTGAACCCACTAAACACTTCAGTAAATTTTACTACTCTGTGTTATCTTCCCTGCCACAAATTAAATTGATTCAAATATATATACACACACACACGTAACTGAGAACATCCCAGTAACTGAGAACATCCCAGATTCCTAGAAAATGTGTGTGTGTGTGTGTGTTATATATAAACAGTATTTTAAGAATCTGGGATGTTCTCAGTTAGAAATAAACAAGGACTCTTGTTGAAACCATGTGATAACTTGGATAAATTCTATATGCAGGCCTGCTCACATGTTGCTATGTAAGCACAAAGTATAAAGTACTGCATTATTATAATTACTATTAAAGTGTGTGTTGTACATGTGGTAGGTGCAAACTGCAAGGTGCTGAGCGTCGTCAGCTCTAAATGAAGCCAATGAGTGTTGAGGACACCTTACATCTCCTTAGAACCTGTAGGATGAAACTCAACTGTTTAAGGGTATATCTCTGCTACAGCAGCATAGCTGATAGTTGTACTGTTATAGTGCCAGAGTGCAGAAGATTCTTACATCAATGAAAGTGGTATTTCTGTCAATGTAATTCATACAACCCTTCAAGAGGCAGTAGCAAGAATTCTTCCCTCGACCTAGTCGTTTCTATACTGGGAGTTAGGTTGACCTAACTATGTCATACAGGGCATGAAATTTTTCACAGTCCAGTTGCATAACTAGGTTGGTCTAATTTGAAAGTGTAGACCAGACCTAAGAGTTTGTTTTCACTGTAAGGGTGAGCTTGAGTTAGAACACTTGAATTACTTCAGAATGAGAGAAAGGACACTGCAAAATAACAGCGGAGCTACATGGCGTAATTGGATTAGCAGAGTGACTGGATTAGCAGAGTGATTGGATTAGCATTTGACGAGTTGTTGTAACTTAAACTGCTGCATCCCCACTGCACTACCAGCTCAAGCTACAGCAGCATTCAAGCTTTTCCCCTCCTGTCCCTCCCAGGCCAGCCAGCTCTTGTTTAAAAGGACCTAGCTCAGGGGCAGGCAAATTTTTTGGCCTGAGGGCCGCATCGGGTTTCTGAAATTGTATGGAGGGCTGGTTAGGGGAGGCTGTGCCTCCCCAAACAGCCAGACATGGCCCGGCCCCCCGCTTCTCACCCTCTGACAGCCCCCCCCGGACTCCTGCCCCATCCAACCCTCCTGTTCCCTGATGGCCCCCTGGGGACCCCTGTCCCATCCACCCCCTGCTCTCTGTCCCCTGACCACCCCCGGACCGCCTGCCCCTAACTGCCCCCCGCCGCCTCATCCAACTCCCCTCTCCTTCCTGACTGCCCCCCCAGAACCCCTGCCCCATCCAACCACACCTTCTCCTTGACCGCCCCCAGAACCCCTGCCCCTGACTGCCCCTCCCGCTTCATCCAACCCCCGCCCTTCCTGACGGCCCCCCCAGGATCCCTACCACATCCAACCACCCCTTCTCTCCCTGTCCCCTGACTGCCCCCTGCCGCCCCATCCAACCCCCCCTTCTTCCTGACTGCCCCTCCCCCGGGACCCCTGCCCCCATTCAACCACCCTGTTCCCCGCCCTCCGACTGCTCCGACCCTTATCCACACCCCCAGCCCCTGACCACTCCCCAAACTCCCCTGCCCTCTATCCAAGCCCCCCTGCTGCCTGCCTCCTTACTGCGCTTCCTGGAGCACCAGTGGCTGACAGCGCAGCTGCACCAGGACAGGCAGCCGCGCTGCGCAGCACAGAGCAACTATTTCTTCCCTGTACAGCACAGAGCACCAGGTCAGGCCAGGCTCTGCAGCTGCGCTGCCCCAGGCGCTCGCTGCTTCGCTGCCCAGAGTGATGCGCCGGCGGCACAGTGAGCTGAGGCTGCGGGGAAGGGGGAACAGTGGGGGAGGGGCTGGAGGCTAGCCTCCCGGGCCAGGGGCTCAGGGGCCGGGCAGGGTGGTCCCACGGGCCACAGTTTGCCCATCTCTGACCTAGCTAGATGTTTGTGTGTGTGTATGGGAGTTGAGTTAGGGACAAACCTAGAGTTAAAACTCAAGCTAAGAATGTATGCAGTGAAGACAAGTCCTAGAAATATAGAATATATATGTGTCACTTCATCCACTGCTGACATGTAGCCACAATATGACACAAATTTTACCCAGCACCAGTGACACAACACAACAGTTTATTAAAAAATAAGCTTTAGTTATTTTAAACAATACTTAAGATCACTGGAGATCAAATCTGAAAGCGAGTTATTAGAAAATAGGCCCACAGAACTGAGCAATGACACAGTAAAAGTCATGAGGTTGAAGCACTTTTAAAACAATATGGATCTTTGGTGATGTAAGAGAAAAAATAGAAAGTATATCCAGAGCGAAGGACCCTACACCCAAGACTTGAATAATAACTTGTCTGATGAAGGGACTCAGTTTTAGAACTAATTTAAACAAACTACCAAGGCTGTGTTCAGTCGTGCAGTCTGCTAAAATTACAAAACATTTGATAAATAGAGGATATAAGCCCTCCTGGTTAGCGATTTACAAACAGGTATTGCTTGATGTAATCACATTGTTCTCAGATAATCTGCTCGGTATAAAATGAAGATGTAGCCTGTGGTTTACGCAACTATATACTCAACCTGGGTTATTTAGGGGTGGCATTCACTTCACTAAATGAAACAGGTCAAATCCTGGCCCACCAAACTCAATGGCATTGACTTCGGTGAGATCACTATTTCAAGTTAGGTCTTTGTTTTACACAAATTTCTGTGTATAACAAAAGTCATACATACTGTATACAATCTAGGTACTCTGGCCTCTTTACCATAGTATATGTGATGTAAGCATCAATATGATGATTATTACTGTTTAGGCATGAGCAAATCAAATACTGTACTAAATATGCCAAATAGCATGGATAACAGAGCTATTTTAGGCAACCGAACATGGTCCAGTTACTATTTTTTCCTGTTTTAATTCACAGTGCCAGTTTAGTACAGCTTTAAAAATTAACTAAAGAAACATCATATTGCCATTGTTTTCAGTTGTTCTTAAAATTTTATTTGTCCGTTCCATCAACAGAAATTGGTCCAATAAGAGATATCTCACTTACCTTGTCTTCTCTTAAAAATATAGTTACCTTGAATCATATTTAAGTGTAAAGTGTCCCAAAATACCAAATTTTATTAAAAAATACATTGTTAAAAACAGGTTAATGTTAAGTGTGTTTCACTGGAGTCTAGCTAATATCTAACAACAGTTGGTTACACTTCCTTTAAAAAATTCTTCATCTTTTAAAACCCAAACATTTGGACACAACGAATAGGGTCTCCACTACCATATAAATCCTTCATCATTCACGATCACTGCACTTCACTTCTGCCTACCCAGACTTAACTTTGTTCTCTTGTTCTGTTCTGCAATGGAAATATGCTGCTGGATGTATATGATTTTATATATTGTTTATTAGATGTTTGTATTTTTTTTAAAAGAAATACAGTCCCAGGTTACATTAAATTATCTCTGAATTCTATATAAGTTCTAATAATGTGATGTGTTGGTGGAATAGAAGAATATTTGCTATGAGTGATGAATTAGCGAATGTTAATCAGCGTGTGATGCTGTGGACTTATATAAGCATACAGGGCATAGCCTTGCAAGTTTATATATATTAATTATATTCTGTACCATCTAACACATCTAGATTTTTTTTTAAGAGACTAAAGGTGTTATATATGTTATGTGTTATAGTAAATGAGAAATGTAAACCCCTTGATAGAATAGGCAATATTATAATCTTCTAGTAATTTGTTACTTTGATCACAGCAAATGTCAGGGACAACAATGAGTTTGGGTGAGTGACTGATGATTATTTTTTAACAGTGGGATATTTATTTGCTGTTTCTTGCGAACGTTCATTTCTAGAAAGTCTAACTTTTTTTTTAAAGGGTGAAGAATTTTTGTTCAGAAACAGTGTTAGCTAGACTGCATTGTGTACAAATGAAAATAGCTCTGTATGGCTGAGCCACGTTGTAGTTGCAGATAACAGGACAATGGGGAGGGGGGTAAGGAGGAGAGAAACAAAATATTGTAGCCTAACACTTTGAGGCCCACAAGATCTACACAGAGCATTTCTTCCTGACCCAGTGCACAGAGTCAGGACTCAGGCTTTCTTCAGACTGGTTCAAAAAATTCCAAAAAAAGAGCAAAACAAATGATAGTGAAAGAGCAAACCATCCCTCACTTACAAAGTCTCTTTAAGCAGTATAGCAATACCATCAGTGCTGGAACTTGGGTTGCTGGGGGTGCTACTGCACCCCTGGTTTGAAGTGATAATAACAACCCAAATACATGGTTTCCACCTTCAGCATCCCCACTATAAAACTGTTCCAGCACCACTGAGCAATACCATCAGTTTCCAGTTCATCTGGCCTGGACTTGGGCAGGAAAAACACTCCTCCTCCTTCCTCTCAAGGCCCTCCCCAAGGTTTCAACTTCTATCCCTGCTTTAACGGGCTCTTACTTAACCCTTTTTCTGCCTATCCTGCTGTGCAGTTTATTTTATTATGAAGCTATATGTTACATATTTTTTTAATTCTTCCCCATTGGGCTAGTCACTTCTCACCCCCATTCACCCCTTACCCCCCATCCCAAAAAAGCCCTAACAGTCTCAGCAAGACAAAGGGAAACAAAACAAATGGAGAGTCTGTAGGCCGAGCGAGTCAGGAAAACGTTTACAATTTGAAAGATGGGTACATTTGCAAAACACTATTCCTATTCTGATATCTGGTAATATTCCCAGAAAAAAAAACAACAACAACTCTACTCTGGAATGAAAGGCTGCCCAAAAAATGTCAGGGGGATAAGTTCATTTTTGGGGAAGATACAAAGAGAATGAAAAATTAGGCTTATAATAAGATGAAAGCACCAACCTTATCTTAGCTCCGCTACCACCGCTCCATAATAAATTACAGATGCATTTTATTGTTGTCAGGAGGCATCAACAGGCCCTCCTTCAGCTGCTCTACATGTAGTTATTTCTGGCTGGCCTAAAAACTGCAGGTAGGACTAGCATAAGAAGGAGCACTCTGTAGGGCTAAACCAAAGAAGAACCCCCAGCTTCCTCCAATTAGGATCTAAAATAAGAATATCCTGAAATATTTGGATGTATGCCCATACTACTACTGATTATAATGAATCAGGGTTGATTCCCTGTGTGGTTACCAAGGTAACCATAGATGTCATGATTGCTCCTGTTTTAAAAAAAACAACCATATCCATAACTTTTCCCACTAAGGAATTTTTGCAAGTTGAAGGGTGGATTGACAGGATGTTAACAGGGAGTTAAGTAGAGTAGTCAGAATATTGTTGTCAAAACAACAACAAAAAATGGCTTTTCAACCCAAACAATTTTTCATGTATGTGGAAAATTTTCATTTTGATTGAAATTGATTCTCATTTTAAGACAAAACCTCTCCCGCAAACGGCAAATGGTTTAGTTTCATAGTATTTCCCAACCCGCTGTAGTTCTTAACATTTGAGGCAGCTGTTGAGCATTGAGTGCTGTGCCACTGGGCTGAATGAGAGGCCAATAGAGAGCATGAACTCATCAACTGCTCGCTATTGGACTTCCACCGACACATTTAATTCCTTTGGGGTTGTAAGTCTTCTATATAGGCTTTGGTTTATAAAGCATGGCTCCAATAAAGCAACTCTTGTCTTCATAAGTTATCAGAATGTAGTAAAAATTGGGAGAATAAACTTTAATTTGGGAACAAAATAATGCCTGTAACTTTTGACTTTTCTAAACTGTATTGCTATGACTTTTGCTCTTTTCACCAAAAACAAATCCATGACACTTCCTAAAACCTCCCATGTCAAAACAATAGCCCTGCTCATAAATAAAGTGCTAATACACTGAGGAGAAATATACTTAATATACTTTAAGAGCAGAAGATATTTCTCTCCAGAGGAAAATCCCCCAAATCTCATATTCTGATAGGCAATTCATCAGAATGAATTAGAATGAAAGCTGGTGAAGATAATATGATGGGTAAAACATCAGATAAAATTAGATTAAAAGATGGTGAAAAGCCCAACAGCCAAAAGCCTCCCTTGTGACCCAGCCAAAGTAATGCTTGGATAAATAGAGACTGACAAGGCAAACAATTCCTTCAAAAGACATTCAAAACTGCCTTCTACAATACTTAAAGTTGAAAATAAAAAATGTCCCAGACGTTTGCATGCAGTTCATTTCAGCAAATGCTACAATGTGCAAAGATTTTAAACAAAACCCCTCTTCAAATGTTTCAGCAAATCTACATTTCTTCAGAACAACATGGGCTTGAATTGCCCTTTAGGTTTGTGGTCTCGATGATGAGACTTCCTGAATACACAGGGCCACACATTATCATGTGCTTCACAATGGAGGTCTATGAAAAAATGTCACAAGTGAGGCATTTTCAGTATGCAGAATGTCACCTGGGAGGAATGTCCTCAGAGTTGGCATGATGCTGTGTGGAAAATAGGAATGTATGTACAGCTTGGCAGCCTTTGTGAGTGCTTAGTGGATGACCTCAGAACTGACAGGGGGCGGTCTGCACAGACATGGGAAGATCCACCAGCAAGAGAGCATGTTACATCGTATTATTCCCTCTAAAACTGGCATATAACATGGCAAAGTATCTGGCAGAAGTTACAGCTCTGTTTAGCAGTAGTGATTCCCAGGCTGCTTCCTGTACCCACAGGTTAGGGAAACAATAAATAACTACACAGCCAGTTTGCGTACACCCCTGGAATGTGAAACAATTCATCAAGATCGACATTTGTGAGCAGTTCTGATCTGCTCTGGCCACGTGGTGCACAGCCCTTGAAGGATGGCCTCTGCTGTAGCTACAGATTAACAGTGCCAAATGGTTTGCCATGCTCTGATGCCAACAGAAAGGTATAATAAAATATCTCACACAGGCCCAGTCAGACAAGATGTGTGAAACAAGCATGAAATCTGTGAGCTCAGTATTGCATGTACTGCAGTAAGTGCCTGGTAACAAAGTGGGCTCTTAATCAAATGCTTTACCTCATCCACAAAATGCCACATTAGTTGAAGGCTAGCAAGAATATCCTACTGTTTCAGAGGCATATCATTGCCTCTTGCAAAGGGGGTGGAACAAAGATATGCCCCTTGTACTGTGGCAGTTACACCATTTTTTCCCCAATAGCATTTTTTAAAAACCACACACACGTCCACATTTTCAAAAGGATAATCTAAAGTAGGTTCTGCTACACAGTTTTGGCATACTTAGGCAGCTAGCACTTTTGTTAGTTTTTTAACCATACACAAGGGTACTGTATGGCCCACGGAAATTAATTTAATTTCTTGAACAAGCTTCTCTCACTTTCCAGCATATTGTTAAAACAGGTTTCATCACAAATTACAGTGATATAATCATATTGATTCCTTCAATAGGCCTAATAATCATACACTTTGACCAGTAAGGGTAATATTCTCAGCTAGTGTAAATCTGCATAGCGCCATAAACTATGCTGACTTATACCAGTTCTGGGCTCCAGATTCACTGACTTCTGTGTGGAGGTTCCAGGCATATGCAGAAGTCTATTCCGAGTCTAGAATAAGGGACTAAAGTATGTACAGATTTTACATTCACTCAGCTTTCTTCCTTAATTATCATGTGCTCTTTCATCAGAATTTTACAGACATTAGTACAAGACTTGCATGAACCATTACATGGTGAAACCAGTCTCTTAACAGCTTTGGTTACATAAGACAGTGCATGTGTTACTATACTCACCATTCCATGATTCAGCCAAGAGGGTATAAAATTATCAAGAAGCTTTGGGTAAACCATTTCTCTGTCATAGATATAGAGGCTCCAAAACATTGTCACAACAAACTGAAAGAAGGGAAAGAAAAGACAATTTAAAAAATGCTTATGGTCAATTATTTGATTTCACTGCCCTTTTTCATTTTAGTTATCCATAGCTCTACATCTACCTAAAGATCTACAAACAGGCAGACAGACATTATTGGTCATAAACCCAGTCTTCCTTTTTTTCAGTGCGGTCGAGAGTATTCTTTACATTCTCAAAAGTTACAATTTTTCTTTTCTGTGTTTGACATTTAGATTGGAAAAATAACTTTTTTAGTTATATACTTGGGGCCAAGTTACAATTGAGTACTATATTTTAGTAGTAGATGTGGTATATTAATAATGTTTTACCGCTAACAGCATAGAAAACAATGTGAAATCTCACAAGATACAGCATATATCAACATAAAGAGTATTAGGGCTCTGTTCATATGGGGTGAAATTCACCCTTGAATAGAAGGCCATCACTTCTTATGTCCCATTTCGGCAACCAAACACTTTAACCAAGAAATAAATCTAACCCTTGAAGTGTTATTCACAGAATTTATGCACAGAGGTCCAAAAGAAAAAAATAGGTTTCCAACATCCTACTCACTTGTCCATATGAAACTCATCTTGGCTCTTGTCAAAGAGACAACTTACTAGATGCCCAAAGAGTGAGCATTCATTCTCCCCCCACCCCCCTTACCTGAGGATGGAAGAATGAGTTTGAATAAAATAAAAACTAGCCTAAACCTTTAGCCAAAGCTTGTACAAAACCTTTTAACTTCTTTTGAAGTTCAAAAAAGCTGATAACTTCTTTCTATAACATTTTTTATTTTGACCCACCTCTGCATTTTCTCTTTCTCTCCAAGACTATGGAAGTATAAAGACTGAAAGGCTTTTCTCATAATATTTTTATCCTAACTGAAAGCAATAAGTACTGGAAGGCTGGAACTGCTAAATTTTTTGAGGTTCGCTCACCATTAATTTAGCTCCATTTTCTTTCTCTACTATTTAACAGTGCTGCCCTGATTCAGACTGTTCTGAACACGCCATTGTCAGCCATGGAGATTTCACAGAAGTAGGTTATGCTTCCATTGAAGCTATGTCTACATTATGAACCTCTTAAGGTCTCCTTGCTTTTTAAATTTGTATTCTCCCTTCCCGAAAATGCAGTCTTTCTAAAATAAACACAATATAGAAATATTAGTGTTAGCTTAACTTAATAAAACCCTGAATGTTGGAAAGAAAACATAGAACTAAATTCTTTGAACCTACACTGTTTTCTTTTTAATTTGAGTTCAGTTCAAACTATGTTCACAGTCCTGTAGGGATAAAAGGGCTATCACTTGCTACAGAAAAACTGACAACAGGTCCAGGAATCTTTCACTGGTAAGTTTCAGGAGAGATTAGAGGATCTCCGTGCAGAATAGATTAGACCAAATTTAGCCCTACAGCAAGCAGGTGCAGCTCTCACTGAATTCAATGGGAATGTGTCCAACTGTGCTGGGTGAGGGATGGTTTTTGGGGACTAAGGAGTGGGAACAAGGAATGTGCGGTTTATGGGGGCAAGGGTGTTTCAAGGTCAGCAAATTATCAGTGGATGTGGATGGGATGAGCATAATTCACTTCATATGCCTCTGGCTTTGGGACATTAAAATTTAGGTTACAGATTACCAGTGGCACCTCATCCTAACCACAGATATGTATTCTTAAGGAAGACAGACGTTTGGATGATGTAGACTGGTAAATTGTTCCTTCAGTGCACATACAGTACATAGTTCCTTAGTTTCCAACACACTTTCCCATCTGTTATGATGGCTTTTGGTGCTCAAAAGAAGTTTGGACCCTTCAACTTGTGCGTAGGTGCCAGGAAAAAAAATAGGTTATGATGGACAGCCTGCAAAATACTGAAAGTATAAAGTGCTCTTCAAGAAGTCTCTCCTCTGTGCCAGTATTGGTATTGGCATCACAGAGCTCTTTACACACCTGTTGACACTTATCTGCCAAAATATAAACAGTTGAACAATCGGGAAATAAAGCAAAGTTTCCCAACTCCTTTGACTTCCTTGAAGTCATGTTGTATTGCAGTGGGTCACTAAGAATATATTAAGACCAATTGGGACATCAAAACATATGTAGCGTGAAAATCAGGCTCGAAAGCACTCTGTATGGAGAAAATCCTACATCAAGCAATGGTACCAAAGGTAAAGCTGAAACATATTTGAATGAATCCAGCTAAACTGGCAAGCACTTGGGTCTGGGATTTTTGCATGGGGCAAAGTAAAATGATAGGAAAATGAGGTAAAGGTAAGAAAAGAGAGGAGGAACCATCTGTCTCTTAACCAAAGTCAGCCAATGGATGGAATTAAATCAACATAGCTGGTTGCAACCATCTGGAGCTACAGACGGTAAATGCTGCTTAGCAAAGCACCACCACAGGCAGACATAAGGAAAGACACAAAAAATGAAACATTACAGTTCTAATGTAAACCAACAAAGAGAAGGACATTCAGACTCAATGGCTACCACACTGACCTAAGTCTCTTTAATTGGAGGAATACTTCTCACATTGGTTGGTCAATGTCTCTAAGTGGTTGATCCCAACTTTTTTTATGAATTAATATGGATGACAGAAAAATCTCATTTCTAGGACATTTTACATAGCTTCCTAGCCACCCTTGTGGCTTGCTTTGATTAATAGGCAATTGTTTGATAGTTCTAAATAGGTTTAAGATTCTCTTCAATATCAGAGAGTGTTTATTTCGGTATTAGTGTAATTTAATTTGGGCTAAACTCAGCTAGATGTCATGTGGCTGTTCAGTGAGGGGGAAGGGGAAAATGAGCTCCCCATTTACATGTATTGCAATCCCTGCCCAACTGGGGTAGCACAGGTAGGCGAAGAGCCATTGGAACTTGCTTCTATACCTCCCTCCTTGCAGTCCCTTGCACAGGGAGTATCTCAGGACCCAGGAGAGGCATGATGGGAGTGGGAAGAAGCAGTGCCTAGAGCACCATGCACTTCAGCAATCCCCAGCTTCCATGTTATTCCTAGAATACCAAGGCCAACCTGTGCAAATCAGAGCTGCTCCCAAGTTTCTCTGCCTCAAGGTTGTAGCAAAGAGCCAGGCAGCTATAATCAGCTCCCGGGGATGCTCTCTCCCTTTCCCCAACTCTGCTGCACAAAGCGGATGCTAATGCTGCAGAGAATCTGCCTCTATGGGGGTGTCACTGTCACAGTTCAGAGCAATTGCACCCATATTCCCCCTCTGTGGGCCAGCAAAGGCACCCGTACCCTAGGCTTTCGGTTCCTCTGCCACCACCTCTCCTGGACAGAGGCCCAAGTCTCTCTCCCTCCTGACCAGGTGTTTTTTTCTTCAGACTGCACAGTTTCCTACCTACACTGTGAGTTCCCCAGTGAGGCAGACTGCCTAAGCAGGCCTACTTTGCTTTCTCCTCAGAGGTTATAAAAAGTATAATTCCCTGAAGCTGTAAGTTATCACACAGTCCTGTCTAAACAAACACATTTATTGTTAAAGTAAAAGCATTACAGAGAAAACATATTTAAAACAATAAGAAAACCTCAGCACATACTAATGAGCTTACCAGATCACCCCCAACTCCAACAAGGGCTCTGGCAGGTGACCAGCCCTTCAAATCCCACCAAGGGTTTTTTCTGTGGTTACAAGTTCATAACAGCTGTTAGCTCTGACACCTCCATGAATCTGAGAGTCCCTCCTTTATGCAAATCAGGGCTCTGATCTTCAGATTCTGGTAACAGGTAATCAGCAGACAATGGGTTTCCCCATAGGGTGTAGCTTTAAACAGTTGGGTTTGGAGGTGGGATTTTACTTCCTTCCAAGTATTTCTTAGGAAACCCACTCAGCTTTGTTTGTCACAAAGGTTCCTTCTTGTCTGGCACATTGTTTAAAAAGGGCCTTTGAAGCTCCACACATCCCAGGGTTTACATTGGTCACATACACCCCCCCGCACCACAGTGAAGTTACATACAATCCCACAATGATACATAAATTTTGTATTTTTAATACAATGGACTACAAAGCTACTTAAACTTAATTCAGTAAGGCTTCTCAGGGATATTGCAGGAAATTGCCATATCTGGCATAGTCACATTGCTGCATTTTGGCCTGCACCCCTTAAGCTTCCTGCCAACTTGAGTCTGCCACCTTTATTTTTGTGCAGCAGTAAGAGATTACTTGTGGACAAAGGTGCTGCACCACATGAGGAAGAATGGCAAAATTATGACCTATGTTAATTCCTTCTCTCCCCTTCTGCAGACAATACCCTTGGATAGTCAGGAGGAAGTTAAATAGCACATAAAAGCCACAAGAAGGACCCTCCTTTGCTACTCATTGTATTCTGTGTACACTCTAGACAGTGGGCACGTCGGTTTTTCAAGTGGGCTTTGGGTTCTCTCTGAGAAGGAGTAACTGATTTGTAATATGCAACTCAATATCACTAAACAATACACAGCAGCTGCAAAAGTGTTACTAAGGCCCAAGAAACAATTTCCTTCTTCCACTTCAGAAAAAAAAACATTACTCAATTTCCCCCTCAGCTTTAAAGCTTCAGAAAGTAACACAAAAAGAACACAAGATACAACTGAGGGGGAAATTTTAAAGCATGAAACAGGAAACTGTTTGTTATTTCTCCTTTTGAGCCACCAAGGGCACTAGTAAAACAAAAGAAATTGAAGCAAAGACAAACTGACAGAGGGAGGCCAAAACTGTGTAATTTGCTGTTTATGTGCACCTAATCAAAAAAACTACCATATAAATGAATGGAATTTTTTTTTACTGCATATTTTTGTTTCTGGATAACCCATACAATTAAGTTTCACTCATTTCCTGAGTGATTTATAGGGAAAACTGGATGCTTTATCTGTTCTGCATGAACAAAAAGACCCTCTGGTGCTTTTTGCAAGAGTAAAGATTTTCTCCTGTGACCTTGGGCAAAATTTCTTCTCCACACATTGTTGTGCAGTTTGATGTAAGCTTTCTGGCTACCTCTCTGAGGTGGCTGTAGTAAAGTGGTGCTATATGTGTATGTTTTGTGAGGATCTTTGGGATCCTACACGACGAAAGGCACTATATAAATGTGAAGTTTCATTATGGCTAACCCCAGCTGATGTAAACTAGCATAGCATTGACTTCCATGGAGCTACACCTATTTACACCAGTTGACACTCCACCCAAATGCATTTTATAAAGGCCTATCAAGAAAGTCATGAGGGGCAGGAGCTGAGGAATTAGGAAGTGCAGTGGGCCAACCACCTCCTGTTTGCTCGCTCATGGCCCAGGGTCACGCTACAGGCAGCCTACCTCAGTTTCTCCTCTTGCACAGTTCAAATAAAACTTCACTTCAGGCATTTTCTTGGTCCTAAATACCCCTCCTTGGAGTTTGGGTTTACAAATTGCAATAAAATAAATCTCAAATAAAGTCCATTCATAAGTCCACATCACACAAGGTTTCTCTTACTCCTCCCAGGCCTTCCTGCCTGAGGCCTTTGCAGTCTATCCCTTGCTTCGACTGGATCTTTGCCAGATGTCTATGCCTGGGGAAAATCCCCTCATGTCAGGGTTTTCCCTGCAGGAGCCTTTCCTCATTCTTTGCAGACTCTGTCATAGCTTCTTGAGCTTTCCCCCTCCGCTACAGCCACCCACTGCCTTTTATAGGGAAGTTCCTGATCCAACCCAGCTGTGTCTCTTTAGTAATCCAGGTTAGCTAGCCCCAGGCCTTCCAGACAATAGGGGGCAAGCCATCCTGTTACAGGAAGAAATTTCCTACACAGGATGGAGCTGCACAATTAGAGTTTTAAGTTTTCATCTGGAGCATTTGGCATTGGCCACTCCTGATGGCAAAATATCAGACTAGGACATTGGTCTGTTCTAGTGTGGCAATTCCTGTCATTTATACGCTAGTAGGGGGAAGGCGTTAGATGGGAACAGCTGGCAAATATCTGCAGTAATTTTCTTAGACTTAGAAGACAGGGGAAGAGGATTTAAAATGACTGGAAGACGTACAGATCTCTTCCATGCATGGCTTCTAAGACAGAATGACTACTAGTTAGGTTTGTGCAGGAGTGATCTCTTCAGTGTTCCTCCAGCAAATACTCAATAGGTCAGCTGTGGGTGTGGCTAAAAGAATTTTTTTTTAAAAAAGCCAACTATAGCATACCAAAAGATAAATGATAAATCTTTGAAAGTTTGTTTACAATTATTGAAATGGGAAGGACTAGGGAAAAGGGTATTTTTATATACACAGGAAGAGGCTGAGCTCTTGAAAATACAAAAGCACAATTTTAATCACCTAGAAATACCTATTCACCTTCTTCTTCTACTACGTGAATTACAAGAAACACGATACTGTCATATACAGTTTACATAAAACACTGAATTAGCCGTGAAAACTTGGCAGACTTTGTGATCTGTGACAAACAAATAGAAAACAAGAGGGATAAACTAAAAACATTGGAACAGACTCTGCCACACTTATCCCCTTATTCGCTTTGAGATTCATTCATAGTCTCACTAAGGGTACTTCATACTCCTCTAGACTGTAATTTACTGCCACTTTAAGGCCACTTTTTACTGCTAGGTTGGTGGAAAATGAATTTAGCATAAATAGGAATGAGGTTTTTTGAGCAATACTTTAGTATGCAAACCGTACCATTAATTTAATGGATCAGGTTCCTATACACTTATTCACATTGAATAGTACCATAAGGTACCACTTAACTGGAGTAAAGGTATCAGAATGTTGTCCAATGAGACTATTCATGGAATAAACTGCTACTCACCATGAGTAAGAATGGCAAAATTGGGCCATTATTTTCTGGTTTCATTAAATAAAAACAGAAAATCTATCACTAAAAGTCCTATTAAAAAGGACAACAAGGTAGTCAGTGATGGTTATTGGTTCCATCTAACAAGCTCGTATGTTTTTTTTTTATGCTCCTAAAACAGCTCATGTTTCATTTGAGCAGCTGGAGAAATATAGAACATAACACAAAAGAGGCAAGGTTTTGCATATCTTCTGGCTATTGTTTCCATTGCTGTTGTTGTGTTTTAATTCGGGGGGGGGGGGGGGGAGGATGCTGACCAGGCTACCCCGATGGCTTAACTGTGATACTTATTTATGAGGAGGCACTATAAATAAAAAGCTGTGTTTTGTTAGGGTTTTTTCCCCACTACACACATCATTGTTTGACCTGGGAGTGGAAACCTGCTTTCTCCTCTATTTTTCAGATCAATCCATTTTGAAGACTTTAGAAAGCAGGAAACTGAGAGCCAATTATTTAGAATAATTCTCAGAACTGCAGTTATTGCACTTAAAAACTTTCCAATTCTTCCTTGAATAACTTTATCCCAATATATGAATTATTCTGTATAAAGAGCACAGAATAACACAAAATATTTATGTAACATTAATTTAGCTGTGTAAGGCCACTGACAAGTTTTTAAGCATGACCACTCTGGTTTCAATCAGAAATCTAATTAGCATTTTATTCACATCTGTTTAATTTTCTATTTTGGGATTCCCACATGCCTCTAATGTAAACCACTGAGAAGCCCTTTAGAGAGCTGTTTGGGCACTTGTCAAGGAAACCTGCTTTCCCGCACTGCTTTCTGTAAGGAGGAAGCTGTTGAGAGAATAGGGGAAGTTAGAGAATTTTAATTTTTCTCTGTTGTATAATAATTTCTCTACAGCCTCTGACATATAAAGACCTCACTGCATATTTTCATATTTTATATATTTGCAGAACAATAGTGGCATTAGACCTAAGCTACTTGTGGGCACACCCTTAATCACACTGCATAATATCTTATTCTACAAGTAGCCCCACTCAAGTGAATGTGCCAGAATCTGCCTCCCTATATTTTGTTATCCCTCTCCCTACTGGTTAACACCACAGTGAGTGGTAACTGATGAATAGGAGAAAGAGTCAGGTTTCAGAAGGGACTCTTGATTGGTGAGGGACCAGACATTCAGAAAAGTCTGAGTCTGGCTGCTGAGTGTTACATTCGGAGGCTCTACTGTTTGTCTCCCAGCAGCCAGGAGAGACGGGAACAACAAAATCTTTTTAGGCCTTCTTTGTACAAAATTAAGAGCAAAAAATGAAGCAAAGACATTTTGTTCCCTATCTGGAGGTCACCTTTAGGAAAAAGAAAGAGAGAAAGACTATATTTACAACATACTTAGCTAGTTATTTTCTCGGTTTCTTTGACAATACAGGACATTTGTGTGTGTTTTAACCCTTAGGAAACTAGCTAGTTCCCATGTGTAAAGTATATCCCCTAGGAACTGGTTAATTTAGAGAATGCTCATTTGTACATCTCATTTAGAGAGTGCTTACAATGCTTGCTAGCTCCTCCTCCACAGATGGCAAAACAAGTAACGCCTGAAAGAAAAAAAATAGATATAGCTCCGAATGCTTAGAAACTGCGGCTACTGCCAACAGAAGCTGTAGCTAATGTCTTCACAGGAGGCCTTAAACGGTCTTAAAAAGTTTCAGGGCTGGGAATATGAGAGGAGGTACTGAAGGAGTACACAAAAGCCAGCAGAGAGTTAAAACAGAGGAGAGAGAAACATAGTATTGTAAGTGGCATTGTGGATATTGAATAGCTGGCGAGAGAGCCAGAAAAGGCAGGAGAATGTGTCTCTCGATGTGTGTAAAAGCTAATATGGTGAGTATTTTCCCCAAAAAGAATCACTTAAAAACTTAAAAATAATGTAATGCTGTTCTTAAGGGGCTCTCTCTTTTCTAGTAACAACAGCAGGAAAAGCACCTGTTATCAGTCACAGTCACAACTACTACATAACTCCCAGTCTTCCTCAAAATATAATTGTAAAAAATGATATTTTGCAAGCCTGTTTATTTCCAGATATTTTTTAAAAATACATTAATTATTACTGTGTGTTTCTTATGTCATAGTAGAAAAATTGCAGCCAGTTAACCCAATACGAATAGCAGCAGTTACCCTTAGCAATGGCTAGTAAGTAAAGTAATTTAAGGCTACCAACTGGGTGTTCTGGGAAGGGAACACCTGTACAATGCTGTACATGTGTTTTATATTTTATAACCTTGCACAAGCATTCTGTATTTCTTCATGGAGTGGACTGTAAAATATCACACTAAGGATTTGAACAAAGCTTGATGAAGTATATAAAATTTGATATTTTAAATTGGTGCGTTAACTGTAAAGTTACAACAGATACCTAGTTGTTATGAAACAGTGTCGACAATGAGACCTCATACAGTTAGCTAGAAGACAGTACAAGGAAAACAGTGGTTCACAAGGTTGCAATTAGAACGGGCAAACTTTCATAAAGAAACAAAAAATGAGGCATGGTTTCCAGTCTCATTACAGCTTGACAACTTGGGCCTGTGCTTATTGTAAGGCTCACAAATCTTCTGCTAACCTGGTCCAAGTTTTGGGTGGAAAGCACTGGCAATCTGAGTTGCGTCATGCCCAGTCCTGCACCACTGTAGTCAATGGCAAAAGTCCCATTGATTTAAGAGCCATAGAAGAGCAGTTTTACTCTGAAAAGTACTCATAAATGCCTTCTTACTCTGCCCCCTCTGTGTGTTGGAGAGAAACTTGTGCACCTTAATGACAAAAACATGTTTTTACTCCTCTTAGCTCTGAAGAGCCCACAGGGCTAACAGGGAGAGTGCTAGATTCTATTCTCTTTTGCATCATCAACAGAATTGCTTAGCAAACTCCAGTCAGTTACACTTGTGCAAACCCATGGAGGGCAGAGCTTCTAACACTGATGATGATGTGTGATATAGAAAGAATCCAACTTGAATCCCAAACAGTCTACATGCCAACCTACCTCATACTTGCAAAGGATCAAGACCCTAATGCAGGGATGGGCAAACTTTTTGGCCTGATGGCCACACTGGGGAATAGAAATTGTATGGCGGACCATGAATGCTCACAAAATTGGGTTAGGGTGTGGGAGGGAGCGAAGGCTCTGGTTGGGGTGCGGGCTCTGGGGTAGGGCTGGGAATGAGGAGTTTAGGGTGTAGGAGGGTGCTCTGGGCTGGGACTGAGGGGTTTGGAGGGCGGGAAGGGGATCAGGACTGGGGCAAGGGTGCACGAAGGGGTGCAGGTTCTAGCTGTAGGTGAGGGCTGTGGATGAAAGGTTTGTGGTGCAGGAGGGTGCTCCATGCTGGAATCGAGCGATTTGGAGAGCAGGAGGGAGATCAGGGCAGGGCAGGGGGTTGGGGGATGGGGAGAGGCTCAGGGGTGCAGGCTCTGAGTGGCGCTTACCTCAAGCAGCTCTCGGAAGCAGCGGCATATCCCTTCTCCGGCTCCTGTGCATGAAGTGGCCCCCAACCCTTGGAGTGGGGCCATGTGGCTGCTTCCGGGAGCCATGTGGTGTGGCCCCCAACTGTGCGCCCTGGAGCGGGGCCATGCCACAGCTGGAGCGCCCCAGCTGGAGCAGGGCTAAGCCGCGGCTGTGGCTCCCATTTCCCCCTTTTTTCATAGTCATTTATCCCTTTTGCTAATCATGTCAATCTTTTTACAGTCAGGAAACAATGAACAAGTTAAATGATGCACCTGCATTGCAGTGAAATTAACTGCTTAGCACCATACTTACAACTCCAACAGGAAAGGCTAAAACAGCCATCATCCAGTCACGGAGGGAAATGAGCTTTTTTAACTGTCTTTCTTGTTCTTGGCTGTCACTTCCTTTGGTGAGAAGACTGGAGAGATCAGTCAATACGCAGATCCCAAAAAAGACAGCCTGGATAACCTGCATGGAAATAAAATCCAATCTTGAAGACTATAAATACACAGATCATCAGATGCAATAGAGATACAGATAAAGACTCTGAGTCATCCAAGCACTTAAGTGTGTTCTTAAAGTTACATACGTGTTTTTAAATGTTTTACTGAATCAGGACCATAGAGATGGAACATAGTGCTGGACAGTCAGCAAGGAACTCCTCAAGTCAAATCTCAGCTCCGATAGTGACTCATTGTGTCACTTTGGGAAAGTCACTTAACCTCTCAATGTTACCAGTCCAACAGGGAGATTCCAATATGAGGATTATTAGTTCATGTTTATACAGTGTTATGTAAGAGCTAAGCATTATTATATTAAATAGGAAAAAATTACTTAGGTACAGATCCTGCAAAATGTAATTAAATATATGCACAAGTCTTGGCAGAATAGGGACCTTAGAAAACCCTACAAGGATGGTAGTGGATACGAACTTGCAATATGGAAGAAAAAAACAAAAACAAAAAGCAAGTGAGACAACAATATATTTCTGGACTCTATGATACCAGACAGAGGGAATTCAGAAAAATACAACATAAATGATTAAATGGTTGGAGGGACTGATTTACAAGTAAGGGGTCTGTTGTTAGGATTCAACATGAAAAAATTATTTCTACCCCAAGAATCCTTCCTCCATTTTTTCTCCACCTGGCTATCTTACCTGAGCTGTCTGGTGATGCTGTTGCAGAATTCCAGAAGCTCAATTTTCTCACTACTGGCTGTAAATTAGCAAACAGGCCCTCAAATGCCCACTGAGCATCCTGTGTCATCACCACACTAAAGGAACAGCTTGTGTTATTGCTGCTGCTGCCACAGCTCCCTCCCCACATACTGCAGAGGCACACATTTTTCTTAAAAACTAGTGCAGAACATAGATCAAGCAACATTCCAAAACATGCACTGATGATGCCAGCCATGATACATGATAAATTGTTAGAGTTAGAAAAAAAAAATTAAGTTCTTTGGGGGAAACTCTCCACTTCTACTTAAAACTCAGAAAACCTAAACATTTTGATTTTAAAAATAAGATTTTGGGTCCCCTGAAACTCCATGATGCTAATGCATTTTTTCCTCTTTGCTTCTTTTAAGACAGCATTTAATCAAAAATAATCTCCCCACCAATCAGATGGCCTACTTATACGGAAAGATTACAAGAGCTAAAAATGTTTTACCTTGGCCAAATGATGACCAAAGAGATACGTTAACCATCTACAATTTACTGAAGGGTATAAGTATCAAGGAAGGAAAAGGTCCTGTTAAGGGAGGTCTAGAGAAGTATAACTACAAATAACTAGATGAATCTGAGCATAAGAAAATGTAGGCCAAGTGACAGGAAATATTTCCTAACAGTGAAATCTATTAGACCATGGAATAGTCTCCCAGAGGAAGTGGTGGAAGCCTTATTGCTTGAGTCATTCAAAGTGAGATTGGACAAAACATTCAAGAATATACTGTAGGGACCAATACTGCACTGGCAGAGTTTGGATGAGTGACCTAATAGGTTGTTTGCAAATCTAACTATGATTTCCTGAAATGAGATCTATTCAAAGTAATATAGCCTGAAACACCCACATTTCCAAAGGGAACTGAAATTGTACATTTCCTAATCAATCATAAACTGAGCTGATTCTTTCAGTTATTCTGCTATGAGGACAAAATTACATGGGGGGAAATGTAATGCTATCATAGTGTATAGTGATGAATTTGTGAAAATACTGAAGGGAAGGAAGCTATCCATAGGATTCAAAAGTTGTGGTATGAGGGATAATGTATAACAATAAATTTAACAACTAACAATAAAAACTACAGAAAAATATAAGACAGGAGGAAAAAATACATTTCCTGACAGAGAGTTACTGAATAGAGCCAGGAATAAATACTTCAGAGTTTAGGGAGGAAGCTTCCCCAGCTCCCCCATACAAATAGCACACAAAGCTATAGCTAATCACTTTCTTCCCTACATACAATGCATAAGAAGTGCTATCTTGACAACTGCCCTTTTGTCCAAAATTGGGAATTGAACCGGGGACCTCCAGAGCTGAAAATATGAGTCTCTACAGCAGGGGTCTCAAACTCAAATGACCACAAGGGCCACATGAGGACTAGTACATTGGCCTCAGGGCCGCATCACTGACATCCACCCCCCCGCTGTCCCAGCCCCGCCCCCACTCCACCCCTTCCATGAGGCCCTGCCCCGCCTCTTTCCACCCCTTCCCTGCCCCCATTCCAACCCCTTCCCCGAAATATGTAGAGCAAATAATCTGCGAATGGTGGAGGAACAAGCAAACTGTCCCCTGTTAATTTGTGTAACTAATTACTGGTAGTGTTTAGAAAGCGAAAGGTTACATCAAAAGTCTATTGTTTATCCACGACTGTGCAGTCAAGTAGATGCTAGAACACTGTATAAAAAGACCCTTGGAACCTGATCCTGTTCATCTCAGATCTGCTTAGGCTTCATCAGGGGAAGTTTGAGTCCCAAGACTGAGGTCCCAGTTATGCTGGTATACCCTGAATATATTTGGACGTTAGACTGTAAACTATGAACTATTTTAGAAAGAATTCTTTACAACTACAAAGCTCACCATCTATGCTATGAATGTGAATCTCAATTAATTGAACTCATGTCTGTATGCATATTGATCTTTTAACCATACTCTCTCTCTTTTTTTTAAATAAATTTTAGTTTAGTTAATAAGAATTGGCTGTAGTGTGTATTTGGGTAAGATCTGAAACTTTCATTAGTCTGGGAGGTAATGTGTCCAATTCTTTGGGATAGGTAGAACCTTTTCTTTTATATGATGAAATAAGATTTTCAAAAATCATCATATTTGACTTAGGTACCTGAATGGAGGCCTGAGGCTGGATCACTTTAAGGGAACTGTGTTGTTTGGACTTCTGAGTAACCAGTGAGGTAATAAAGATGCTGTTTTATACTGGCTTGATAAATTTTATTGGAATATCCACCAACTTTACTGGGATTGTCTGCCCCTTCTTTGCAGTTCACCCTAATTGAGTGAGTACAGCTGGCTCCCCACTAGGATCCCGGTGAAAATTGCAAAATGCAGGCAAACTTTTTTTTTTCTTTTTTTAAATTTGCAAGTCTGGATCTCATCCATGTAGAAAGAGATACTGGTAGCCTGTGAACAGAGTTTGAAGAGAGCACAGATTTACAAAAAGAAATAAATACTGGTCCATTATGTAAAACAAACATGCAATAGTAATCAACAAACAAAAACAAGAAATTGACATAATGGGTGAAATCACCTTTATACATTCCAGAAATGGCCCCTGGTTGTGCATAAAATTAACATACCTTTTCACGTACTACTACCTCCTAGTTTACTTACAGGTAAGTTTCCAGTGAAAAAGAAGGGGAATGTATTTTTGAGGGATTCATAATTATGAGTTTGTGGCTATAGTTCACTGTTCTGAGAATATAATTCATATCTCCAAACTTCTAGGCATTTCATTAGCAATTCCCAGATATTGTCAGTATCTGAACAAGTTGTCCCTTGAAGCAGCCTTATATGAATATGAACTCTCTCTTCTAAGAGAACAAGCAGCCCAAACAATAGCACCAAATTTTAGCTCTACCAGCATGCGAAAACAAAAATTGCTGGTATCTGTCAGTCCACATAAATTACACTTTTTATAGTTTGCCAAATCCATGGTTTGGGGGAAAAAAAACCCCTAATATGTTTTTTTACCTCAGATTATCTGTTACACTCCTTGTCACCTCCGAGCACTGTTGTTTCTATTTTTCAGGCTTTTGACATAATGGATCAGTAAAATAATCTGGTGTTGTGAACATATTTTATGCTTGAGCAGTTAGCATGGTAGTGTGATTTAAGACACATTGAAGTACTTTAGGCCAGACTATTTGTCTGTTTGGCTACTGTAAGTGTGATTGATTGGAATCGGTGTACTGGGACCAAGCTTGTTTTAGCATCTTTATAATACACGGGAATGTGAATTACAACAGAAATCCTCCAAAGTTCAAATATCCTGAGCACACTCAGGTAAGTCAAGAGTAATGAAGTGGTTTTGACATTGGGCTGCTCTGTGTTTACAGAAGGCAGCCTAGGGTGGCAATTGTTTGCTAGGGCTGTTACCACTCTTGACTAACTCAAGCTATTGATCCTCCTTCTCCACAGCTACTGACTCCTCCGCTATTTCCTGTGTCCGCATGATTGTTGCATTCTTCTCAGCTCATTTTCCATCTCTGTCTCTTTGTTAACTTGGGGAGCAAACAAACTGGGGAATGCATGCTTGAGTGTAATACTGCAGGAGGGTACTGAGACTATTAGAACCATGAGCTACAGCACAGACAAATACATGGTATTCATGGATAATAAATATATAAAATTAAATAAAACTTAAAAAGAAAGAAAATGATGATGAAAATGTAAGCATGAACTCACAAAATTTTATTTAAATATATGTCAAAGAACAGTTTGATAGTACTAATTTTTTCAGGAGAAAGGCCTTCTTGAAGTGCCATACATGTAGGTATGAATATATGTTTCCTCTTTCAGTGTTTGCCCTAAAAGGGCCATATTGCTTGGGTTGCTTTTTCCACAATGAGGCCATTGGTCAGTGTTCTGTTGCCATGTTGATGGCATTAGTCATGCCAAAGCCCTTAACAGGGAGGATGGCATGAAGGTTGCCCTTTTCCTCCCATTTGCCATCATCTTGGATGACAAACTTGGGCATTGAGCTTTGATGTTGTTTTTTTTCAATTTTCAAACAAAAGAAGAATACCACTCAATATATAATTAAGTAAATTTATAGGGATTCAAAAACTTACAAAAAATATTGCAAATTACTTGAAGTCACCTTCTTCTAACCCGCAAGGATTGGGGAAGAAGCCTTGTTAATTAAGAGCCAGAGATGGAAGAGCAGCAGCATTCTAGTTAATCTGCTGAGTAGTTAATGTTACGCTATTATAGCCGAGCCCATTTGGGGATGTGGCCAATGCTCCTCCACACAGTTGGAGTCCCAAGAGGTGTTTTGGATGATTTATTATTTTTCATTTGTTTTCAGTAGGTCCCACAATGTGGCAGGTGCTTTTACAACACAAAACAGTGTGATGTCTTGGGTCTTGAACCTAGGCTTGGCCTGGGGGGGAGGGGTCGGGGGGTCCCTCACACAGCTGCTGCATCTTGCCCTCCACCCAATGCCTACTGAAACCCAGTGGGCTGAGTTGCTACTAGGACTATATCCCTGGCCAAGGCACCACCCACAGGAGCTCTGATTGGAGGATCACCTGGTTCCTGCCTCTAACTCTGGCTTGACACCTGGCTCTGGTAACTGGCAGTGGACTCTGTTGCTGACCCTTGGCTTCGTTCCCCAATCTGGATGCCTGCTCTGCCCACTAGCCCGGACTGCTGCTCTGACTACTAAGACATACCACCTATACTTGGTCCATAACACACAGTACCTTCTCTTAAAAGATAACAATGTGAGAGAGAGAGAGATAGAGAGAGAGAAAGGGATACAAATACAGAGTAGGGCAAAGGAGACCTAAATACCAAACCCATTTCTTTGTTTTAGAGTTATTGTTGGAATGCTCAGAGACACCTCAATGCATACACACATTCCTACTTATTTAAATCCCAACAATACTTTAAAACTTATTTTTGCCAGTAGAGACGGTAGAGAGATATATATTGTGTTTATTTTTTATGGAAGGTGCACAAATGCCACAGTGATGGTCAGCCTTATAAAAATCTGGAACCCTGTCACTACCCTCATCCTATCCTGAGAGTCCTCTCCTAGTGCACAAATGCACAACGCACAAATATGGACAAAGCTCCCATAATAAGAATGTGACACACAGGAAGTGGGAAAAGAGACTCAACTTTATTTCCTGGATTTAGTCACATCACATGAGTCAGCGTTATAAGACATTAATAATTCCATATCACATGACACAGGTCACCATCCACTGGCTCCTTTCACCCTCTTCCTCCACCTTTTACACAACTGTGCCAATCTGGCTCACTGAAATCTAATGGGGTTCCTTCGGTGTAACTGAGAGCATGATTTTAAACCAATGAGATTGCACAGAATCTGGCATGCAGTGCTCATGAATGAGAAGGAAAGAACTCAGATTGAGTCTTACGCTTTGATTTTTAAAGGTATTTAGGTGTTGCTCCACTCTGTGTTGCAAGGGCTACATGACTTAAACAGCTAAGTCCTTTCAAAAGTTATTTAGGCACATAGGAGCTTAAGTCTCACTGAAAGTCAGTGGAACTTGAGCTGCTAAGTGCCTAAATCACTTCTGAAAATGGGACTTTGCCATCTAAGTTATATAGGCTTCTCTCTCTTTAACCACAAGGTTATAGAGTAATTCTCATATTCTGTGCTGCCTCCTTCTCCCTGGCTCTCTCTCTTAAAGAGCCACTTGGGCCAGAGAGAGAGAGGGAGAGGGAGAGGGAGACAGTACAAGCACGAGAATTACTCAAATGACTCTATAGCACCTGATGGTCAGAGCTCACCCAGGAAGTGGGAAACACCAGGTCCAGTCCAGTCTCTCTGCTCCAATTACTCTTTTGTCATTTATCATGAATGCAACAACAACAACAACAGGAGAGTTTGAGGGAACGTCACATCAGATTATCCCATAGCCCACTGGTTGGAGCACTCTTTGGAGAGGTGGCAGGTTGCAGTTCAAATCTCTTCACCCCCTCACATGGGGCAGACAGTTGAACCAGGGGTCTCCCAAACCCAGGTGGTTTAGCTCTAAGTACTAGGGTAAAAGCTCTGAGGGAAGTCCTTCTCCTCTTCCCTGCTCCCCCACCTGTTGTGTGTGAACTTACCCGAGGGGCTCAATCTGGTAAATCGCTTCTGAGCACACCTATTGCATCAGGCCCTGCATGAACCTTAGGCAGCCAAATGCCTGTCTTCCCCGGGTTGTGAATTGCTCTGTGGCTTAAGCAGGAGATAGGTGTCCAGACACTGAAAATGAGGCAGCAATGCACATGCTCAGGGCAGAAACACAGGCGCTAAGGAAACTTTTACTACAAAAATTTAGGTGCCAAGTGAGTTTCGGTGCCTACAGGATTAGGTGGGGGAAGCCAGGGTTGTGTATTGCAGTGATGCTGAAACCAGGATCCAAACACCTAAAATAAGGAGTTAGATGCCTACTTCCTTTTCTGCATTCAGGCCTTAGTCAGAAACACTATTCTGCCTTACCAGAGTTGACTACCTCTCAAGAACCATGTTGGATATGTTATGACACACTTACCAGAGAAGCTGTGTGGTTGTACTAATGTAGTTTTAAAAGCAGTTTCCATAACATTGTTAATATTTTTTTCAAAACCATATAAAGTTCTTTGATGGACAGGACTTGGGACAGGACTTGAGTTAGCTATGGACAGGACTTGAGTTAGGTAAACTGTCAAAATCCTTAGAAATCCAGTATTTGTGTGGGGAATTGGGTGGGTTGGGGGGTTAATAATGCATTTAATATACTCATTCTCATCTGTAAATAAAACTCAAGAAAAAAATTAATGGCCAAAAATGAATGGTAACTGATAAAAACCAATAGCTATGTAACTATTGAAAACCTGATGTCAAAGTGTTATGTCTCAGCTGTTTTACATAGATGGCATTTTCAGCATGATCTCAACATGACAGAAGAATATGCCATCTGGTTCAGAAGTGTTAACAGCCTGGAATCTTCTACTATGTAGCACATGAAGAGATGGAATGGACAAAATACAGTATATCACAGCAATATAAATAAGAATTTGACCAGATTCTGAGAATGAAGAGTACTACACATTCTGAAATTGGTGCAATAATTTTTACTTGGATCACTCCCCTCAAACACACACATTCCAACCTCTCACCTTCAGAAAAAGAAAGTTTTCTTAGGTGGGTTTTTTCCCCCAATTTTAGATTTGTCTCCTTCTATTTTACCCCATCTAATATATCTGAGGAAACATGAATTTCACTTGTAGAAGCATTTAAGAAACTACAATTCAATTTTCATCTTTATCTTTTTGATTTTAAGTAGTTTGTACTACATTCATTTTGTAATAATCCCCAATCCCCCCTTGCTTTCTTGCACTATACGTACAAAAGCTGCCATTACTACCTAGCATATTCTGTTTATAAGACAGTATAATTTAATTAAACTTATATCATCCAGTCAGCAAACATGTGTAATATAGTTTATTCAGAATGTATTTTGGTATTATTAGATTACATCTTTTATGTTTTTCTTTGCTAAAACTTAATCTTATTAGTATTATACTCTGCACAGAAAGTTATGCCATTATTTTGTCTTAAATGCTAATTTTATACATTTCAGGAGGATTGGTAGTGTCTCCTAAGCAGAGCTCAGCAATCAGCAGGAAAGGCAGCACTCTAGGCAGTGTTTGGGATAGTTAGTTAAGTAGGGTAAAAAGTCTTGCATTGCAGCTGTCTGTACTAAACTGAACTTCAGGATAAGGTTTCTGATGCCTGGAAGGTCCCTAAAACTTGACAGGTAAACTATTTATTCCCCAAAATAAATAAATTTTATTAAAGAGTAATCTTCCCAGACTGACTGGTAGGACCCCCCCTGCAACAGACACATGAAGTTCAATTTAAGTGTCCTAATGTTCTGGAAATATTTGCAACCGATCTGCTTATTGAATATTGAAAAAAACCTGTCTGAAAGCCACCAGGTGTAGATCATTTTGGTAGAGCAGACTTGAAAAAAAGACTTGAAAAAAGTGAGGAGAATGATTAAATGTGTTGTTTTTTTAAAAAAATCAATAAGGAAACAGCTACTTTTTAACTGGTGACTCATCAATCCTGAATGTGTCATTCATGTTACATTCACAAATGACCAAGATTGATGAATCTCAGTAGTGTTGTGACAGTTATGGAAATAGGAAAAGAAAGAAACACTGTCTTCTGAAAACCATAGTCCCAAAGCTGGAAAAAATCAAAGAAATATTTTCATCTGTCTCTTCAAAGCACTGTAAAAACATGAATGAATCCTCACAACCATCTAGCCAACTAGGTAAGTATTACTGTCCCCACCATGCAGTGGTCAGCGCATCTGGAGCAGCAGAGGGGGCACATCAGTAACTTTACTCCCCCTTTCTTTCTACCCACAAAAGATGCTAGGACAAGTTAAATCAGCCCTCAGGGTTGTTCTGGTTTGCACCAGTCAACAGTGACTCAAATCTACCATAAGAGCAGTTGCTTCCCAAAGGCAACATTAAGTCCCTTGTTCAGCCCAAAGGAAATTTATGAAGGATCTTTGCAGCATGTTAGTAAATGTAGAATTATTATTATTTTTTTTAACAGTCAAGATGTCTTGGTAATTAGACTTCAGTAAAGGACTCTGCTATTAAAACTTTCTTGAAAACAAAGGAGAGGAGACTAATAATTTTTGGTATTGATTATGAAGGCATGCAGGGTAACAAAAGGCAGCTTAGCAATTTTCTGCTGTATTCAAATATGCTACTATTCGTAACTAAACACTTAAGCAAAGTCCTGGGCACAATACAACGCTGTGATCGAAGAACATTTAGGGATCTCCTTGAGTTTAACAATGGGTTCTCTCAGAGAGATAGTGATGCCATTTTGTAACGTACTGAGTTACAACCTTAACTATTGGGTCATGACCATGATTCCATAATGCCAATATTCATTTTCACAGGAAATAAATAAATAAAATGTTTGACAATCTAATTGCCTTCAATGTCCCTTCATTTATCTTATAAAGTTAACACTAGTGTTAACTTGTTTATTCTCCTAAAACTCAAACACACACATGGGAAATCAAAACTGAAATAAGGAAACTTAATCAGCCTTGCTAAATGTGACTATTTAAATGGCTAACCCTTTTCTAACATGTCTGATTCCAATACCTTTTGATATGACAGAATTGTTCTTTTCCTAACCTGGTTTTTTGCTTAATGATGTCAAAATTATTAGATCTGATATTATTTCTGCTTTAGAAAAATGACAGGAATCCTGAAAATATTGAGTTCAAAGTCTGATTAGGATTGTATTTTTATTAAATTACTTTTTTTTGTCGAGGTGTCAAATAGAACACAATTCTTAAACTCTTAATTATTTTTTACATTCATAAATATTCTGATTTCAAAGAAAATGAAATAATGGCATTGCATTGTAATCCAAACCTTTTAATTATTCACCCAGGCTAGAAAACTGGTGAAAATACTTCAGTCTTATGATGTATTTCCCAGCTATGGATCTCAAATGATTTATAAAGGAACTTAGGTATCTTTATCGTCATTTTACAGTGATGAAGCCAAGGCACAAAGAGATGAAGGGACTTTCTCGAGGTCACACAGCAAATCAGTGGCAGACCCAGGTCTCCCAGTTCCCAGACAGTGTCCTATCCCTGGGACCATGCTGTCTCCTACACATTCATTCTCTTATTTTATGCATGATACATGTGGGCAGACGTATTTTAGCCACACTGGGAAGCAATCCCAAATTTCTTATTGCTGGTGGAAATAGCACAGGTCTCTTCTACCCTTCCATATGCAACCTTGCTACAAAATCTTTCTCCTCTGCAGCTCTTGCTGTCTGGAATAGTCTTCCTGTATCTTCCAACATTATTTAATGTACTGACACTTTGCTCTTGGCAGCTATCTGACCTCTCTGTTCCAAGCGTGACAACAAACTAAAATTAACAAGGTCTGAAATGTGGCAGCTTCAGAGAGCATGCTAATTATACACTGCCCTTACCTTCTGTGCTCTTCCACCCTATTGCTCTGCTCTGATTCACAATAGCAAACATTTGGACTTCCAGCAGTGCTAACACCGCAGAGAACTTGTTAATTTTACTTCACCTGATCTGCCACTACTTTTATTTTCCAGTCTATCCATAAAACAGTTTGCAATAGAGTGTATGAAAACTGCTACACAAAATTCAGTTATTTTGAATAAACTGGTATGTCCAAATTCATCCCGGCTTTATGCTGGTGAGAACTTTGGAGTGCAGGCCAGAGATGGAAAATCTGCTCAGGTGAGGAGAAGTTACAGCATAAACTCCCTTGTAGCAGGATTACTATAGAGAGCCAGTGTATCCCAGGAAGTAAGCAAGCAACGACAAATGGGAAGAAGCATGCATAAGGCACCTGAGAGATATGTTGGTACTATGTACCAATCACCTCTCCACTCTTTGCCACTGACTCAATTCTCAGTTCCTCCCTTCCTGCTTTTGGGCCAGGAAGAGAGACATAGAGGAAGAGTGCACAAGTGGCTTTAAGCCACCTTTGCAATTGCCATATTCTGGGGCAGCAGCTGACCTGCTCAGTCCCTGGTGTAAATTTGAGCAGAGTTTATTTTGCTTCCCAGAGTCCCTATGAGAAGAGCTGTCATGCATTAGGCTCTGACCAAGGCCACCACTTCACTCCCCACCCCGATGCCTGTTATGCTGGAGGTATGGGGGGACTAGGAGCAGGGGTGGCATAGAACCCTTTATGCAGGCTATAAGCGGCCTCAGGGAAGCCCACTCACTATTCTGGCAGCATAAAAGAACCTTTGTGTACTTTGGGAATTGGGCTCACTGCCTGTATTCCCTTGGAGTTAATCCATTTTCCTCACTAGGAGCTTTAGTGGTATAGTGAGTAGGGTTGCCAAACTTTCTAATGGCACAAAACTGAACACCCCTTTCCCGCCCCTTCCCTGAGGCCCTGCCCCTGCCTCACCCCTTCTCCGAGGACCTGCCCCCACTCACTTCATCCCCCTTCCCTCCATCGCTTGCTCTCCTCCACACTCACTCACTTTCAGCTGGCTGGGGGAGGGGTTGGAGTGTGGGAGGCAGTGAGGGCTCCAGTTGGGGATGCAGGCTCTGGGGTGGGGCTGGGGATAAGGGTTTGGGGGTGTGGGAAATGGCTCTGGGTTGGGGCAGGGGATTGGGGTATGGGAGGGGGTGTGAACTCTGGGCTGGGGGTGTGGGCTCCGGGGTGGGGCCAGAAATGAGGGGTTCAGGCTGTGGGAGAGGGCTCCAGGCTGGGGCAGGATGTTGGGGTGTTGGGTGGGTGCGGGGTGCAGTCTCTGGGAGGGGACTCCAGACTGGGGCAGGGGGTTGGGGTGCAGGAGAGGAACCGGGATACTGGGTCCCAGCAGTGCTTACCGCGGCTCCCAGGAAGTGTCCGCCAGATTCCTGCAGCCCCTAGGACCATGGGCAGCCAGGGAGGCTCCACACACTGCCTTCGCGCCCACAGGCGCTGCCCCTGCAGCTCCCATTGGTTGCGGTTTCCGGCCAATGGGAGCTGCGGAGTCAGCACTGGGGACAGGGGCAGCATGCAGAACCTCCCCGGCCACCCATGCACCTAAGGGCTGCAGGGACCTGGTGGCTGCTTCCGGGAACTGCGCAGAGCTAGGGCAGGCAGGGAGCCTGCCTTAGCCTCGGGCCCCCGCCGTACCACTGACTGGACTTTTAACAGCCGCCGACCGGAGCTGCCAGGGTCCCTTTTTGACCGGGCATTCCAGTCAAAAACTGGACGCCTGGCAACCCTAATAGCGAGAGGCAATTTACATCTCACTATGCCAAATTCCATGTATCTGGCCTATAGTTTAGATCTTATGTGGCCTCGGAATTCATGCTTTTAAGACTCCTTTGAGGCTAACCTAGATCTGTTTCTAAGGGGTTGAAGTTAACAAGAGTCTTATCCTTTTCATGGGTTAATAAGCCAATAACTCATATGGTAAATCTAATATGGGCAGAACAACATCCTTTTATAAGAAAGGAACACTGAAATAAAATTGCAGTCCAGAAAAGCCACACGCACTTCAAGTTAAAAGATCATAGCTTTCAATTTTATAGCTTTTCTTTGAAATCATATTAGCTAACCAGTCTGAGGAAAATAGGAAATAAAGATTGCTTTGATCTATAAAATGCTTGACATTCAATCATAAACTTCCCCAAGTGCACTGAAATAATGTGATGGCTGCTTCTGTAGCCGTAGGTAGGGATTTCTTGTTGGTGAGAATAGCGGCTTTTATCCTACTACAGATGTTGTAATAGTCCTCATAAAAACAATACACACTTCATTTAAAGGAAAGATATGAATACTACAGTGGAACACTTAACAGCAGAATAAATTAAAAACCTACAGAACATTTTTATGTTTCAAATACACATAGTTGCAACATTTTTATTCTCAATGTATAGGTGACAAGAAAATTTCAGGTAACTTTTTTTTTTAAAGTGCCACAACCATATGACTAAAATGAGTGATGTGTATTTTAATCTTAACTTTACTAATCTTGCTAAAAGCTAATCCATCATGCCATTTATTTCCATACTGTAAATTCAATTAATTGGATATTAAATGATCCATGGAAAACCCCACAACAATACTACTACTGTAGCATACATTTTAATCTCTTCATTTTTTTTTTTTAAACAGTGCAGGTTACCTTCTCCCAGTTTCCCCAAGATAAGAATGTACAGAATGCAAAAGGCATTCTCATCTCCCTAAAACAGTGATTCAGGGCATTAGAAAAGTCTAAGTGGACTTCTGAAAGGATTTCCCAAACATCATTCTGGGTTCCTCTCCCTTTAAAGCACTTGTACGTTTTGCACTTTCTCTGGTGGTAGTGTTGCTCTAAGGTAACACCAGCCCTCTCCTCCTCCTCCTCCCTCACAGAACCTGCCATCCAAAGAATAAAAAACCTTTCACCAGTAGAAGGATGGAGTAGGTGACCTAGCACTCTTCATCCATCTCTAATTTATAGGACTCTAAATATTACACATGCAGTGAGTTGATTTTACACTGCATTGTCATATACTGAGCTAACTTATGGGCTTCATTACAGATGGTTAAACAATTACTATGGACAGATTACATACTGTTAAAAACCAAAAATAAAATATCTAAAACCACACTGACATGCACAGATATTTGACTTTCACCGCTTCCTCATTGCTCAGATCAGTTAAATATGTTGCTGGAAAACAATGCACAGAAGGAAAGAAATAAAAATAAACTTTTCAGTTTGAAATAATGCACTTAAGGTGAGAAGCTATGAAAGGAAAAGGTTGTGAAGCAAGTTATTTACAATTGCAGATAATTGTATGCATTTATTTATATGTACTTACTGAATGAACAAAGAAGGCATTAATCTTAAACTCTAGATCCCTTTAACAATTATTAAAAACAACCATAAAGACAGAAGCCAGTAACATTGTGCCGACCATCTACAATAATTGCAGGCTCAACCTTACAACAAGAAATCAATACACCACACTCCCTCAAAATTTCATCTTATATAATATTCTTCTCCCTAAAGGTCCCCATAAAAAAGATGTCTTAGAGGACAACAAATTCAAGCTATTTCAGACAAAAAAGGAGAGCAGTTTTCAAAGCTAAGAAGTACTTATGGAGAATGCCCTGTCATCTGCCCCCTTTTAAATCAAGAGAATACCATCTTAAGTACATGTGTTGATCTTAGCTGCAGCAATATGATATGGAAACAGTGTCCGTCTCTCAAGTAGGTAGGTCCCAGACCATTTAAAACTTTATAAATTAACACCTAACACCTTAAATTCAAACAGGAAACCCAGAAGCAGCCACTGTAGGTCATGAAACACTAGTGAAATGTCTTCGTGGAAAGACACACCTAACGAGCAGGTTGCTGCATTCTGCACTGGGTTCAGCTTCTAAATGGATTTAAGATAGAACCCAAGTAGAGAACATTGCATTAATCTATTCTCAAGGTGAAAAGGTGTGAATCACCGTAGCAAGGTCTGCATCACAAAGAGGTCACAGGCAATCTTCTTGATAAACACAGAAGGAAAAAACCAGCTCAGCTACTGCAGAAGGTTTATCATCTAGTAACTGGAAATCTAACCAGACTCGTAATGTCTAAAGACAAGTAACAAATGGCAAACAGCGCCCCTCAAACAGGGGAACAGACATTTTGCCATATCATCTCATTGTTTTTTTAATCTACCATTATCACCTCTGTTTCATCGAGCTCAAGTCCTCAACGTGTTCACAATCATTCATGCCCCAATCTCAAGCAGACACTATGAACAACACTCAACTGCACCATCCGAGTTAGTGATGGAAACGTAAAGATCAGTGCCATCATAGTACTGAAGACAACCCATGCTTCCCCCATAGCCTTCTTAAATAGCATCACATATATGTTGGAGAAGATGGGATCCCAAAGAACCTCACATGAAAGAGCCCTTGAGGAACCCGAGCTATTGCCCAGCAGCACCCTCTAGGATTGCTCTGAGAGAAAGGATAAATCCATTTAAGAGTAACACTGTCATCCATAAGCAGGTCAACAGCACCTCATGGTCAATGGTCTCAAAGGCAAAAGGCAGAGCTAACAATATTAGCATGGATATTTGATCTCCATCCATCAAAAGGACATCTCCATCCAAGAGAAATCGCATATACTGTATTGTACCCAGATCCATATCCAGACTGGCAACAGTACTGAGATATCAATATGTAATTAACAAGCAGGAGAACAGTCAACTGAAGAAGGCATATGGATTCGCTTCCGAAATTAATAGGTACAGTCATCGACGTACAATTATCTGGATTGATAGGGTACAGTGTGCTCTATGGAGTGACTTCACACTAGTGAGATTACATACCAACCTGCAACTAATGCTAGTACACCACAGAATTTACCAGTAATGGTGTACAACTGCACATCACACTAAGGCACAGATGCCACATTTGCAAGAGTGGCCTTTGACTTTGGGCATCTTCAACCTTTGTGTGATGAACTTGATATATGTTGGGCCCAAACTTTCAAAAATGCTGACCACTTCTGAAAAATCTGGCCTTAAATCCTAGTTTCAAATTGGGCACCCAAAATTAATGGACATCTTTGAAATATTTTGGCCAGAATTACTTATGCTTTTATTATGAGGGAGAAGTGGAATACTATATTGTGGATCATAATCTGAGAAGGGAGCATGGTTCACAGATTTGCAGACTGTAGGCACATTTGTATTAGCTTGCCCTACTACATGGGAACAAAACAAGAATAATGAATCTATTGTATTTGTATGTACAGTTACATATATTTCTATAATTCATCCAGTGGTAACCTCATGAATTTCATACCTGGTCTGCAATAAGTAAACCAAAATAGCATGGCCTGTGTATTCTAAATAATTTCATGGGATCTTGGTTTACATTTACAAATATATTTATTAAATTCTTAGACTGTAAAATAAAACCCAGAGGGTCATGTGAAAAGCCATTTCACTGAAAAGCCATTTTTCATTAAAAATTTTTTCCAACCAGCTCTACTTGCCAGCCACTGATGGAGACAAGACTACAATTGTTATTTGTATTATTTGCATTGCAGTAGTGCCTAAAGATTCCAAAAGCCTCACTGTGGCAGGCACTGTATACACACATAATGAAAAAATATGCTTCCTGTTTCAAAGAGCTTACAATCTAAGGAATCATATTTTGAGATCTAAAATAAAGCAAGAAGTCTCAAGTTTCAAGAAGTCTCTAAATCTAAAACATGTTTAGGAAAAAGACATTGTAGCTGAGAGATTTAAACTTTAAATTTACTTGCAATACAGATTTTGGAACACATTATTACCAGACTCTTCCTCTTCATTTTTTAAAATTTAAAAATCAAGCATTTGAAGTGAATGCCCAGGAAGGAAATCTGCAAAGATTATAACAAGTGGGAAAAAAACCTTTTCTTTATAACAGCTAGATACCTGGGGTGGGGCGGAAGATTTTTGCAAAAGTATTTAAGAAATGACTAAGCATCCTGAATCCAGACAAGGGATGGATGAAGGCTGCACATAATGCTACATTATATTAGCAATTATCTGGCGGTACAATCAGCTTCTGAAAAGTTTAATTTTTTAAAACAAAATTGCACTTCTAGTCTATTTAGTTGCAAACAAACCTTCTGAATGTGAACCAATGCAGTTCTGTCTTAGTAAGTTTGCAGACAAAGACAAGAAATAATGTCACATATTTTCAGCTGCACCAGAGTTTCAACTAGTGCAGCTCAGGATACAGGGAGGCAAATATGGATTTAAGCCACTTTGCATTCCCACAATCCATGGTGTAACTAGAGCAGTCTTTAGGTTGCACTGAATTACGTTCAGCACCAATAACTCCCATGGGGCCAGGAATCACTGGCATAAAATCAGAGCTACAGCCTCATCCTTTCCCTTGGCCATAGCCCTTATGCCAGAGCTGAAAGGAGGGATGGTATAGAGCTAGCTACATCATCTCTCTGTCACCAGGGGTTTTCACTACAACATGGGAATCCTCATGTAGCCAGTTAAGCCACATTTAAGACAGAGGTACAAAGCAGGAGTGGTGGGAAGCAGCCTTATTTGGCGCAGAATTTGACACAGTAACTCTGGTATGGGCAACATGCCCAATTTGTACCAATAGCTTGGTAACTCCGATGTCTATTAATGAAAAAATAAATGTTAACAGCGTCAACTGTTTCAGTGCTCTTCCGTTTAGCAGAAACAACAAGCTGTTTGGAGATGGGGAATGAGCCCTGGCAATGCAGATAAAGCCTTGAATAAAATCTCCCTAATCTAATTCATAAATGAAAGGGACATAAGAAAATACAGGTGATAAACTGAGCATGAATCAGTTAGAATCAGATAGGAAGATTGAGATCTTACAGAATCCACTCCTTTATATTCTCAGGAAATTGAAAATGCAGGATAAACCTGTTTCTTTCTATTTTGTTGTATATGAATTACTACAATGGAAGTTGATGGTTAATATTGTATTACATATTTGCCCACAAGAACATAATATATTCTTTTAGAACTAGTCCCAACTAGATATGAATTGCTAAAACACCAAGAAGGAATACTGAAAAAACGATATGTGCTTTATGTGCAGATAAGAGATGATAAAATCCAAGGACATACTGTACCCAAATCCTTGAGGGGTTACAAATAAGAGTATCATGCAAAGTACATAACCAGAAAACAAAATGATCAACTATGAGATTACTAACAGGCAACATGTTGGGGAAGTGCTAATAGGCAATAACAGAAAGAAAAGGCGTTAGTGTGCTTGTATTAAAGAATAAAATTGTGTCTTGGTTTTCATATAGGAGAAATATTCTGTTCTTGCCAAACAAGCGGGGACTATGATATCCCTTCTTTGCTATCAAGAAGTGTAACATAAGTACTGCTAGAAGGACTTGGGGTGATTTCCACTGAACAACTAGATCTTAACTACACAAAGGTATTCCCATAGTTTATGTGTAGCACTTTGACTTTAGTAGAGGAGATCATAAGTTTAAATTCCACAAGAGGACTTGGGTGCATACATGGTACCACCTCTGCAGTATTAACAGGTGTAAGCCATTCCTGCTCAGTGTGGCACTTTGTCCCCCTCTCCTGGTGGCTAGGCCAACTAGAGGTTGATGAGCCTGCTACAGCACTGGTTAAAAGAATTGGCTCTTTCAGTTCAGGCAGTAGAGCGTCATGTATTAAGAGCCAGAGGTCCCAGGTTTGATTCTGATTGATGATGACCCACTCAGAGATGTGCTGTTACTGGTTGCTGCCTTGGTGATGTACCAACCTTCTGCTTAAACTTTTTATTCAATATCTGGCAAATTAAGTCAATATATATACACCAGCTGAGGACCTGTCCCTAAGATTATATAATGTACAGTCACTATATTTGGTTCATTACTCTGTTAATACCTTTGAAAATACCTTCAGTAGGAAAAAAATAAAAGATTTTTCTAGACATCTCTCCTTTCCTATAACTGGAGATCATAGCAATGGCTGCAACGGCAACAAAAGACTAGGTAAGCGCAACTCTTCCATAAATATCAGTACAAGCGATCTTTGTACATTTGGATTTGTATCCATTACCAGATGCTCAGGAGTGAAGACAAGTGGTTATTTGATTACCATCCAGTTGTCTGATTAATAGATCAGTGTGTTGTCAGGAGGTCCCTCCATTTTTAAAAAGTTATGTATCAGTACTGCTTTGCAAATCTGATGATTTTGTTTGTTCAAACATAGCCAAAAAACTGAAGGGTTCTGATGTGCTTGGTGTTGGCCAAAATCTGATTTTACCTCAGTGAAACCAAGAGCAAAGTTTACAGAAATATATTATATGTGTATTTTTAAAATATAATTTGTTTTACAGTCCTGCTGTTTACCTGAAATAGAGAGGTATCTCCTTCATTCAAGTATTGTGTACGTCTTATCTCTCTTTGTTCACATTCAGGTTGTACTAAGAGCTATTCAGTGATATCTCTTTGGGGGTATTTGATTCTGTATCTTTTGAAACCTCGGTGTCAGAATCTGGCTAATTCTGATTCAGCCATCTCCATGATGCTCTTTTACATCACACATTTATTCAAGTTTGTAACCGTAAGACTACTTCCAAGGGGAAATATAAGGCCAATGGCTTGTCTTAAGAAGCTCTGTTAGTTTTTCAAGCAGTTAATGGTATAAGGGACTTAGATACAAGCAGGGACATATTACAGGACCTATACACTGACAAAGAGCGAATTATTTTCTAAAGTGTTATTGAAGATGTTAGACCAACTCAAACTCATTCTATTTTTGCACATTATTTTTGAATTAGCAGTTTTGTGTCTCTGTGTCCCTAAAAGAACACTTCCTTTGAAAATCCTTTGAAATACAAAATACATCCTTTGAAAATCTAGACCAAAAGAGTTTTTAAGTAAATGACAATTCTGAAACAGCTATATTGTGGCTTGAAGTCACAACTCACGGTAAGGGAGGCATGGAGTCATCCCGCCGCAGCAGGACCTCCTGGAAACATTGTGCTAAGGACAGGCACACTGCCTCTATAAGCACAGGGGGACCATGGTTTCTAGAGCATTGTTTGGGAGAGTGCAATGAGTACTTCCCTACCATTCCCGTGTAGAACTAGCTCTGCTGGCCAATATGGAGAGGGAAGACCCCACACCCTCTTAGGTGAGACTAGTGTTTTTGGTGGCACTAGACTTGTGCTGCCCTTGTCTTCAGGGAACTGCAAGAACAGCTACTGTTTTTTATCCCAGCACAAGGACACAAGGGGATGGGAGATGGCTGGAGAGGAGAAGGTGGCTCCTGGCAGTCTCTTTCCTCTTCCCGTTGCTAATGCACTTAGGTAGGACTGGGCACAACCCCGCCCTCAACATGCACCTCTGTTAAATGTGTTGAAGAACATAATACACACCCGGTGTTGAAAACCAACTTGCACGCTTACACAGCTGTAATCTTGGATCCACAGTTATTTTTGCTTTCATTTCGGAGTGTAACATACTCTGTCAGGCATTTTCAAAAATACTCAGTGTAGGTCTAACTCTGCTCCCACTGAAGTCAGAGGCTGTCTGACTTCAGTGGGAGCAAAATTAGGCCAACTCTGAATGTTTTTGAAAATCCCACCTTCTGTAGTCAGATCTGATACCAAATTAACACGCAAGTCCCATGTTAAGGGTTTACAGGTCCACAGGGCCCATGACTGGATCTTCTGTACAGGAACGTATGTTTTTAACTCAGTCCTTGATGTCCAGTTATTGTATAGCTGGTAAAATATGTGGACACTAATGCCATATTGAACATTCCAGGATAGCACTGTTTTGTAGAAATTATCTCTTGATATATGTTATAGCAATATTTACGTAGTGTTTTAATTACTAAGCTTTACACTACAGATGGAATCTTCAAAGGAGCCTAAGGAAGTTAGGCAACCAAATCCCATTGAGTTTCATGATAATACAAGGTACACGGCAGTAGAGAATCCAATATTAATTACTCCTTATTACACCACACCATGAAATAATTATAGTTACCATTATCCCAATTTCCTAGATGCGCAAGCTGAGGCACAGAGTTTTAACTGGTTTTTCTGGAGTGACACATCAAGGGACAGAATCTGGAATAGATAACAGTACTTCTGATTTTGCCCTCTGACCACTGAACTATGCTTCTTGAAGTCAAAAGAAATTCAAAAGGTTCTGGGCATCTAACTCCCTTACACTTCTTTGAAATATTTATAAACATATTTTAGAATCACAACCACTTGCTTTTCCTCTCAGCTTTAAAATAATAAATAGATGATAAAATATTTTAATTGCCTCTCATGGTGGAGGAAACATTGTCCAGTAGGTAGAGTGAAGAGTCAGGAGTTCTGGTGTCAATTACAGACTCTAACCTTAAAGTGGAAAATCATGTATCTTCTCTGTGTCTCAGCTGTCCATTGTAAAATGGTGATATACTAACAGGGGTACTTAACTCATGGGGTTGTATTATAAGGTTAAATCAATCACATGCCTGAATTTCCATTGCCTTGTACCTTGTGTTGTCATTTATAATTGTGCGCAATGAGGGCAAGATACCTGCAAATCAGAATGGTACTGCGGTTTTTATGCTCACTTTGAAGAGATGTAAATGGCAACACCAGGTATGAGGTAGAGGCCTTAAAACTTGAGGAAAGGTACTACAGAAGTTGAAACCCTAATAAAGCTAAATTCTCCACTAATTCTGAATAGGCTAAGAGAACAATAAAACAACCACCGTTCTCCAAGTGAAATTCTCAAAAGCAAATCTGGAGTATTATTAAATCAAACAGTATAAACACCTAAAATTCTTTAGCTGCCATGATTGTTTACCACTAATTAAACCGATAATTTTTTCACACTCCATTTGCAGCAACATCTTCTGTTTGAAGTATTCTAAAAATGTTGTGTTTGTCCAACACAGAAACAAACACTTATTAATTTTCCTTTTTGATGGTTCTAACACTCTGATCAATTCAATTCTTTTTAAAGCTCCAGGAAAATTAGCCTTGAGATATATATTTAACATCTCAGTGTTGAAAACAGTGAGAACTGGAGATATTAAACGTTTGGTGACAGCTAACTGTGACTCTTTACAGAGCCAGTGTTAGACTTGTTGGGGCCCGGGGCAGAAAGTTGAAGCTGCACCACATGGGGCTGAAGTCCAGGGTCCTGAGCCCCACCATCCGAGGCTGAAGCCGAACTTAGCTTCACAGGGGCTCCTGTGGCACGTGGCCCCAGGCAATTGTCCTGCTTGCTATCCCCTAACGCCAACTCTGGCTTTTATATGCAGAAAACCAGTTGTTGTGGCACAGGTGGGTCGTGGAGTTTTTATGGCATGTTGGGGGAGCCTCAGAAAGAGAAGGTTGAGAGCCCAGGCTATAAATCAGTATTAAAAAATAAAATAAATAAATCAGATAACATATAAATACCAACACTGTTCGTTTTTAAAGAACGATACCAGTAAATACAAGCATGGAGAGCACTTCAAACAGCTCATAAGAAAAAATGATCTGTAGAATTTTGCTGTACAAAGATTGCTTCCACCTGCTTTTCTCCATTTTTCATGTCTGTGTATGTCCCACTGTTGTTAATAACAGAATGTTTTAGGTGTACTTAGTACTTTGGAAACAGATGAGAAGCAAAGTCCTAGCAACCTACAAGGTACTCAGTAAAGGGGGTGCTTACATTAGCGTTAATTCAGGCCCAAATCTGAGAAAAGGCTTAGGTTCAAAATTCAGCTGTGCCAAAGTCTTGCAAACGCTTCTCATGAGATTACAGATTAAAATGGCAGCAATTTCTCAAGTTCAGATGATCATGGAAGATTTCTGAAATCCTATGAAAGTAGATATTCAACTTTATCTGAACCCAAACTGTAAAACCCATCTTCCAATTTGGGATCCAACCCATCACTGAAAGGGCTCATTCAGATCTGGAGAATGGACTCCAAGCCCCATCCTAAAATTTTAAGAGCTTCTGTTTCAAGGTTACAGTTCTGTCCCTTGTCTTGTAAGAACATACTTTTGTTATCAAATGTATTCACTTCTATGAAAATTTATAATATTCTAATTCTTGAAGATGTAGATATAAAACTTGGCATAAATTAATTTACAACATATGCCTTTTCTTCTAATTTTCTTTTCAGACCAATTTTTTTTAATAGAATCAAAGTCCTTTTTAGGCTGCATAACAGAGGGGAAGCAAAATTATTCAGAAAATATTAATTTCATGCTCTGGTATGGGAATGTGAAAGAATGTATTCATTAAAAAATACCCTTGGAAAACATTCTTGAAAGGAAAAAAATAAAACTATAAACCCTTGTACTCACACAGAAAAGTGTTAATTTATATCTTTATCATTTTCAATTAAAAACAATCAAACAAAAAAACCCACAAGAGAGAATGAATTAACATGATGCTTTTTCCACTTCACCATTCCATCACATTACTTTTGTTGCACCCTATATCCTCCTACCCTGATTGATATGCTGTCTTTTTAGAACTTTGGGGCTGGGAACTTATAATCATATCTCTCTGGAAAGTTCCTTGCATACTGTTTGCAATATAAACTAACAACTGTAGTAAACTAAGGCCTCTAGCATGCAAACACTTATGCATGCACTTCAGTGTTCGCAGGATTGGAGCCTAAAAAAAAAAATGTTGACAAATGTTAGAATGCATGAAATTCATAATTAGAAGAAACTACCATAGCAATATGTTCATCCATGCAGAATTCACAAGCACACTCAACCCAGTTCTCAACAGGAAAACTTTATAAGATAAATATGAAATTATATATAAAAAGGAAAGGTGGGGTCCTATAACATCAGAAAGGTGGGGGTGAAGACAGAAGATTTTTTTTTTTATAATGGGGACATCCATAAAACTACAGTGAATCCTTGCTAAACTGAATTTACACCAAGATGGACAGTTTGCCCAAAATGATGATGTAGTACCAGGCAATAGCCTGTAATACTTTCCCGCAGTCTCTTTCATTAATTCACTAACCTTTTACAAATTTTTTTTATAAGGAAAGGGATAATGTTTTTCTAGAATAGTCAATTGTCTGGCATAGTGAGGCAGTAATGCATGGACATGAAATGTGTTCCTCATTTGCCTCTCCACTCAACTTTGTAGCTACATGAAGACTAACACAGTAAACAAGCCTCCTACTCAACACACTCCAAGTCATTCTTCCCACACACAGCTGCCACTATCATGCATATTTCAAAGATTCCATCTGGGCATGACAACTGTACTTTACTTCCCTGCAGCCAAAAGAAATACACATCCTACTCAAACATGCCTGGACAATACCACTCTATACACTTTCAAAAGAAACCTCCACTAACATTCTACAAGCCAGGTCCTGGGGGTGGAAGCCTTCCATGGCTGCTTTGTACATTTTTCAGATAAAGGATCTCTCTCTTAAAATACACATAGCATGACAGAAATGACTATATGAAAAGGTATTATTCATCACATCTCTAGCCCAATACATTTCAATATCTTTCCCACTGGGTCTGTGATTGATTTAAATTATGCCTTTCTGCAGAAGGATGTTGTGAGGCTTAATTAGCTAATGTTTTCAAAATGCTTTGAGATCTTAGGATGAAAGGCACAATAGAATTGCCAAGCAGTCTTGTTCATTAGTAATATGCTTTTATTGTTATAGTAATAGGATTTATTAATCTAATTTCAAAGACAAATCAAGAACTCTTCATCTATGCTTACAGACAGATATTTTCATCCACTTCTTGGACTATTTGGTACTAACTAGATGACATTAAGATAAGCATTTACAAGGTAAAGGTTAAAGGCTGTAGCTCACCAGTCAGTCAGCTCTCCTTAATGCTCACTGGTACTTAATGTGGAATTGGGAGAAACTGCAGGAGCATTGCTCCAGTCCAACACAGCCTTTATAGATTCTAGGGGGAAGCCCAGAATGAAATCTTTTGCCATCTGATGTTGTTGCTGTTTCTCTCATTTCATCAATATTTCCAGAAAACTGAGATGTGGCCTCCATTTCTATAATCTGATCATGCAGGCACTAAGATTTTTTTCTTTGGAATTTGTCACAGTAGTTTGGAGATCATCCTGGCATTTTATGTAGTGTGTTGGTACTCTGCTTACTCATTTCAGTAATTTCCTGCAGTAAATCAGGAGAGGTTGTAGCAATAAAAGATGGAGCTGTTCTACGCTCAGTCTTGGAGATTGAGCCTCGCCTACTAGGCTTGAAGAAGTCTTTTGCAAAGGTCACTTTACCCTGGTGCTTTGTGTAAAACTAAGGATGCAGAGTTTGCAACCACAAAATCAATGCAAAGTGTTCAATCCAAAACCAGCATACAAAAGCCATGCAGAAGTTGCAAACAAAAAAGGACAGAATGGAGGTTGGCTAACCAGTGTTTACAATGCTGCTTTACCCACAAGACCTCTTTGGAGTATTTGCCACGGAGACAGAGACAGATCCGCCCAATGCAAACAGGTTTCTCCTAAGGCTGCTCTACATACACGTACATCACCCGAGCCTCTTCTCTGGCACAGCACCTGGAACTCTGATCAATCACACTCATTGGGCTCAAGCCCTAAAACAGACAAAATATCATATCTTAAGGGAAAAGAAGTTGGCCAAGAATTGCCAATCTGTAAGGATATTAAATATTTCCAAGGACTCCACTTTCTCATCTATCTTGTATCATATCACTCAGCTTCTAGGACCTACCTAGTAATACAAAGGCTTATACTCATATGCCTTTTGGGGGGTGGACAGTTATCTCGTCTCTCCCTCATTTTGCTTTCACTATCAGATTCAATGTGTATAGGATTTACTTTACTATAGTTTGAATTACAGTGCAGACAGATTTCCCTTGACGATAATGGATATTATGAGTGATTAGCACCTTGCAAGATCAGGATGTTTCTGTGAAAATGGCAGTGTGCTTAGGGACAATAAGGCAAGGATGGTAAGGATTTAAAATATTTATTAATAATTAGAGCTGGTCAAAATTTTTCCACAGGAACAGTTTTCTACCAGAAAATGCTGATTCAATCAAATCTACACATTTTGTGGGAACATATTGATTTCAATGAAATTTTCAAGTGGAAATTAACAAAACATTTTGTTTCAATAAAGTCAAAACATTTCGTTTTGATTTTATCATTTCAACATTTATATAGCACAAAGTCTGGAAGTTTTTTTAGCTCCATTCAGTAGTAATTCGGTGAAATTTAATGCCTTGCAATACACAGGAGGCCATAGCAGATGACTGAATGGTTCCTTCTGGCTTTAAACTCTAAGAATCAATTCAAAATATTTTGATAACGTCAAAATTATTTTGGAATATTTTATTTTTTCAAAATTTCTGAGATTTCAACTTTTGTTCCAATTTGAGGGCTGCAGGGAGGGGCCGGGAATGAGTGGTTCAGGGTGTGGGAGGGGGCTCTGAGCTGGGGCAGGGGCATGGGGTTACCTCGGGCAGCTCCTGGTCAGCAGTGCAGCGGGGGTGCTAAGGCTTGCTTCCTGCCTGTCCTGGCACCGCGGACTGGTTCCTGGCCAATGAGAGTGTGAAGCCAGTGCTCGGGGTGGCGGAGGCGCGTGGAGCCCTGTGCCCCCTCCCCAAGGAGCTGGACTTGCTGCTGGCTGCTTCCGGGGCACAGCATGGTGTCAGAACAGGTAGGAACTAGCCTGCCTTAGCTGAGCAGCACTGCTGACAGGACGTTTAATGGCCTGGTCGGTGGTGCTGACCAAAGCCACTGCGACCCAGTGCCTTACATTCCGCGTCACAGTGTTGTGTTGTGACCCGCAGTTTGAAAACCAGGTTTTGCTAAACCATAACTATGCTGTCTCTGCAAAGACACCCATCCATCCATCCATCCATCCACGCGGTGCTTAAATCTGTGTATCTATTAAAAAAGAAGTCCCTTCAATGAATAATAATAATCAATAAACCAGGTTATGCTGTAAATTTTAAAACATCGTTTTTCCCTCAATGAACGCTGTTGCTGTCAACCTGCATGATAGCAAGTATACAAGTAAAAGGAAACTCATTTTCCTTTTGAATTCAGTTCCAACTTCTAAACAGATTATTTTATGCCAGGCAGAATTCTGTGAGCAACTGATCTTGGAATATTTTAATTACCTTAACATTTGGCATAGTTTTGAACCCAATTTCTTATTTCATAAAAATATAAAATATCACTAAAATCATTTGTCAGCATTTACTTGTATTTTCACCTCAAATAGACAAATGTGAAAAATCACAAACAACTGAAAATGTTTGAATAGTGATTGCTGATTGCCCTGTACTAGATGTTATTCAGATTCTCCAACTGTAACATCAATTATGTTCAGGGGCTGTCTTCAGTACTGACAACCGCACATGTTTTTAAAAAAATAAAATAATAGTAATAATAATAAAACACAAGGCAACATAAAAATCACATGATATTTAAAAAAATAATAAATTGTACATTTTTTATTTGCCTTCTGGTTCTCAGGCTTGTATGGTTCACATTTTTAAAGCTTTTCTCTGCTACAATGAGGGCTAGAAACTTACTTAAAAAAAAAAAAGCTGAGATTCTCAGTAACCAAATAAACACAGGAGCTGGGGCTTTAAAGAAAACATCAAAGATTGCAACATTCACAATAAAATTGGAAGAGTTGGCAACACTCATTGATTTCTTCCTTGTAACTAGTTAAGTGTGATTGCTTAAAAACAATTTATTTATTTATTACTGGTATAGCAAAGTATTTGTAGTCCTGGCAAGCAATGAGATATTGGAACTTAAAATCATTTCATTCTAATTACCATTTCCGTTGTAGCATCTGAATTTTAAGATGATTCGCAGGGTTACTACCTCATAATTTTATCATAAGTCTCATAATTTGTTTATGTGTGTGTGTGTGTGTGTGTGTGTACACAAACATACACACTTTCTTGTAACATGATTCCAGCTTTAATCATACAAATTTTGCCTTATGCAAAGTGGCATCACCAGCCATTACTCTCAGTGGAAGTTAAGCCAGACGGCCCTCAGACAAGATAGCCAAAGTTTCCCTGCAGTCTCAATGAGGAAATGAGGCTACTCCTAGTAAAATTGTTGCCAGCTCCTTTTGTTTACAACAAGATAGAAGCCAGGCTGTTCTCTGGGAAGATGGCTGTTGCTCAGTGGCTAGGGGGATACATAGGGTGCTGTGAACAGATGGGGAATTGGGGGAAAGAGGCAGACTGAAGAGGTCAAGTGAAGGTGGAGACCAAGGGGTATATCGGGGACAGGGGAAAAGACTGAGGGATTGCAGGGAATATGGAGGGTAGGAGAAAGACTGATGAGAGCAGAGGAATGTGGGGTGGAGAGCAGAGACTGGGGACAAGAATATAGGGTTTAGAAAGGAGACTGGGAGGTGTAAATAAAAGTTGTGGTACAGGAATTGGGACTTCAGAAGAATGTGCGCGACAGAGGGAGACTCAACAGAATGGGGGAATTTAAGGACCAGTAGGGAAATCTCAAGAGTAGGAGGTTCCTGTGAAAATATGGGGTGAATATAGGGGCAGATGTGAGAGAGGAGACTGGAAAGAGGAGAGAGGGATTGGTTAAGGTAGGGATGGAGATAGGATAGGGACAGAGACAGGACAGTGATAAGGAATGGGAATGGACAGGGATAAAATGGCAGCTCCTCCACCACCAGGGTAAAGAGAGGATAAGTGGAATCCTCCTCCAGCCACTGGGATGCCTACCTTTTGCATATGCATTTCAGGTTGAATTTTGAACCCAAGATGCTCAGATACATATTGGGGGTGGGCAGCTTCCCCCTAAAGGCTCATAATCCATGTGATAATTAAAGCCCCTTGTCACGCTGTCTGGAGTGGCTCACAACTGTGAGTGCCTACCTCAGGGCAGACTGTCAAAAAACACGGTAGACACCCCAAACTGGTGGTGTGTTCTATAATTAGATTTCACCAAGTCAGTGACAAATGTGAACTTCTGGATCATTATGCCAGTCTTACCATAGAATCACAGGCAGTCACCTTAGGCTCTCCAGTCTATCTTGCCACCCAGGCCAGCTGGACTTTGTGATAAAAGGTCATGAATACCAAAAATCATACTACATTTAGATTGCTCCCCAGTCCCAAGAGACCAGTCACTTACCCCAGATCAACTGGTACTCTGTATCACACACCAAAGACAATGCTGGTAGCCAATTCAACAGTAAACCAACTAAAGGTTTATTAACTAAGAAAAGGAAGTGAGAGTTATTGAGGGGTTAAAGCAGGTAAAATATATGAACAGGTGAGTCACAGTTTGTAATTCCAAATGCTGGCAGTGATGTAATAAACTGCCAGTTTCCCCAAAGTCTTTTCAGGGTACCAGATTGTCTCTGGGGATCTGCACTTTGCATCTGGTACACTTCCCTGTAAGAGTCCAAACAGTCCAGAGATGCAGGATCTTTCCTTGAATCCCCCTTATAGCTTCTTCTAGCAGAAAACAAGCTGACAGGGTCACTACCAATGTGAGCTTTCCATTTGATGATTGAGAGTGAGGGATGCATTTAGAGTCTTTGACCTCCAGTCATCACACACCATGACTACTTGCTTTGAAATTAGCACTTTTCTGTTAAAGTTCTTCATTTACATTCCACAAGGCTGCTTTCTCGTTTGATGGGTTATTTAGTTATAGGGCCATATACAATGTAAATGTTCACTACTACATTATAACTAAGGCTGCGAGTCTATCATGGAGGTCACAGATTTCGTGACTTTCCGGGACCTCCATAAATTCTGCAGCTGCTGGTGTGGCTGCTGCTGGGATAGATCCTAGGGCCAGCCACACCAGAGCAGCAGTGGTCCTGGAGCAGCAGCAGTCCCAGGAGCTGCCCCGGCTGACCAAGCAGAGGTCCCTGGAGCCTTGGTGTCAGCCCCTGCTTCCAGAGCAGTGGCCAGCTGTCAGCTGCTGGGGCTCCCCAAAGCAGTGGCACCCAAGATCCCCCCAGAGCAACAGTACCTCGAGGCCCCAGGAGCTGCTAAGTTTTAGTCAGGGCTCTTTATAGTAAAAGTCATGGACAGGTAATGGGCCATGAATTTCTGTTTACTGCCTGTGAAATGTCCATGACTTTTACTAAAAATACCCATGACTAAATCTTAGCCTTAATTATAACGGGATATAGATAAGTGAAAACAACAACAGTAACATCACACTAGTTTTCATGAAGTTTAAACACCAAATATACTCTTATATATTTAACAATCACTTTGATACACAAGTGAATTGGCCTGGGGCTCTGGCATGAACTGATACCTAGTCTGCCAGCATCACATCCCTCTTCCATTTATTTTTTAAAATCTCATTATTTTTAAGCCACTCATGATTTTGGGGGCTCTAACTCAAGATTTCTGAATGAAGATGGCAATACTGTTTCAGTGGCCTCTATCTCAAACCTCTAGAGCTACGAACTATAACATACCCTACCAGAAAGCCTGAAATGCCATATTACCAACAGAGCAGAACATTATTCCTTGAGAGCAGCCTCTAAAATCATGCTGGCATTTAAGTGTGTGTGTGGGGAGGGGGTGGGCGGGATTTTATTGTTGAATATCTTGTAGTCATATGATAGGACAAGAAACAAATGGCAGCTTTCTACTGATATAGGAGCATTCTTTTCTAGCTGTGATAAGGTCAGCTAGCTCAAGACCTAAGGGTGTCTCTGGACACTCAGTCAAGGAGTGCTTTTTGACACTCATCGAAGACTTAAAGGAAGACTTGGACCTCAGACCAGTGTAATTTTCTATCCCTGCTTCACTCAGGCAACTTTTATCAACTGAATATATGTCTAGTATATTGATCTCAAGTAGTAATAGTTTAATTTGCTACTGAAAGGTACTTGGATGTCACGGTGGTGTGCACAGGATAAAAGCCTATATCAAATAGAAAGAGTTTTTTAAAAAAATAACTCTTTTCCTGTTATGTGCAGCATGCCTAAGTAACGATCTGTCAAACGATCTGTCAAAAGATGCATATATTGTATGCCGCACCACCAAAAATTCCAGTTCTCTTTCAAACTCTTGAATGCCAAGTTTAAAAGTATATTGCTATCTGATAGTTCAACAAGGTAATGGTTTCCTTTGTGATTCACGCATTCCTAGGGTTCATTTCCTGAAAAATATATATATGAATGTAACTAGTTGTGTCTACTGTGCATGCAAATTTTCAGTGCTTGGAACACACTTATAACAAGAAAATTAAGGTCAAGCACATTTTCACAGCATGGAATTTTAATTTGTTTGTAAACTCAAATGAACAGCAAATGGGGACCTTTACATCTGCTGGTGCTTATGGTTTCTAACTAAGGGCAAAATTCTGTAGGCACCCTCCATTGTGTAGAAGGGTGCTAAGCAGCTCAAGTTACATGAAGGGGAGGGTAGTGTGTGCCTGGTAAGTGGAAGGGAGCCCCCAGAGCCAGTGCTAGGCATAAGCAGACTAAGGCTATGGGTACACTACACAGCTTTTAGAGACACGGCTGTGCCGCTAAAAGACATGCAGTATAGCTGCTCTGTGTCGGCAGGAGAGCTCACAAAAAGCTTCCATCCCCCCATGAGCAGCAGTGGCTTTGTTAGCAGGAAAGCGCTCCTGCTGACAAATTGCTGTTCACACCAGCACTTTTCATGGGTAAAACTTTTGTTGTTCGTGTGTGTGTGTGTGTGCGTTTTTTAACACCCCTGAACGACAAAAGTTTTGCCGATGAAGTGCCAATGTAGACAGGCCCTGAGCATTTGTTTAGGGCCCTGAGCAGCTCAAGGGGGCCCTCTATTCACTTCTCATTATAAGAATTTACCTGTTTTAGTATTGTAGAGGGGGGAAATTCCTACTTAGGGCCCCCGATGGGCTAGCACCAGCACTGGGAGCCATAGCTGGCTAACAGGCTGCTTCTGCTTAGCGACATACTGGCCACCCCACATCTCCACTCTTTGTTTCTCCACACACACACCCCATACAGTTGATCAGCATCAGTACTGGATCTAAACATCAGCCTATTACAGCCTCTGACTGACCCCCATCCCAAAGTGTTAATCTTTCCCCTCTTTTCACACTGATACCTCGTAGTGTCCCTCTATCAGTGCCCAATTAGGCAGTAAACCTAACCCCCATTCCTTCCTTTCTCAACGAGTCTCCTCCAATTCAGCATTTCCCATTTCCTCTCCTTTTTCCTGCTTCCTCTACGGCAGTGGTTCTCAAAGCCGGTCCTCTGCTTGTTCAGGGAAAGCCCCTGGCGGGCCAGCCTAGTTTGTTTACCTGCCACGTCCGCAGTTCAGCCGATCGTGGCTCCCACTGGCCGCAGTTCGCCGCTCCAGGCCAATGGGGTCTGCGGGAAGGGCGGCCAGCACATCCCTCGGCCCATGCCGCTTCTTGGAGCCCCCATTTGCCTGGAGCAGCAAACCGTGGCCAGTGGGAGCCGCGATCGGCCAAACCTGCGGACGTGGCAGGTAAACCAACCGGCCCGGCCCGCCAGGGGCTTTCCCTGAACAAGCGGCGGACCAGCTTTGAGAACCACTGCTCTACAGAACCCGGTCCTTTTTTGGTGGGACTCTCACATTCCATTTACATTTGCATGAGTTGGGGAATTAAAAGCCACATCTCCTCTACAGGGTAGAGTTCTATTCCTTTGTCCCAGGTCTTCACAGAGATTCTGGGCTGGACCAGAGAGGAGCATTTTGCTCTCTGTGTTGTCTTCAACTCTTTCATTCAGCCATCAAGTTATTAAGCATTTGCATTCATCCACCCAACAGAAATGTACAACAGTATCAGAAAGTAGAGAATCCCTGTTTTAAACTTATATCTGATCAAGAACATTTTAGGGACACATGCCACCCCTGCTCTGCATGTAGAACTCCCACTAATCCCTGTGTGGACTCTATTAAGAAGAGCAGTAATAATAAATAACAATTTGTTATTTATATGGTGCCAATGCCAAAAGGCTTCTAGGTCCCTAATTATATACATGTAAAGACACAATTACAAAAGAAAACAAAATTCACCAGCTAGCACATAAACAGCCAGATTAGAACAAGAAAAATGTTAGCCATGCAAAGATATAGGTCGAGATTTTCAAAGCCATCTAAGAGATCCAGACACTGAAATCCCATTAAAGTTCAAATTAGGCTCCCTCCTAGGCTACCATGTAACCAGCTCAAATGATCTAAAAGGCATTAGACAGGTGTTAAGGTCATTTTCAATTGACTTAATCTAACTCACTTGAGCTAACTTATTTGGGAAAACACACCTTGTTTGCCTATGCAGACGGAGTCTAAGTGTGCCTTGTTTTGTGTGGCGATTTAGAGCACAATCCTGAATTCCTTGCTGAGGCAAACTCCTGTGCCTTGTCTTCACTAAGACATTTCAGACCTCTACCCACCAAAAGATGAAGTTCCACTTGTGCTACTACCATTTTTAAAATATATTGTAGACAAGGCGCAGGCATTGTAAGGTCTGTGACAACTAAACCTGTTAGACAACTTGACGGTAAAAATGCCTATAACTTGTCTGCATTATAGATTCCACTAGTGCTAGTGCTGATGGAGCTACACCCTTTGTGAATTATGGGTTTGGAAATGTATTGTGTACACAAGTCATCAGTGAGGTGAGTCAATGGCAAGTTTGGGTGTGCAGGGACTGTAGGCCCTGGAAGTCTCATCTTAAACACTACAAGGTAAAACTGTATGGGCCTGTTTACAAAGCTAGAGTGGCATCAAGTGGCCTTAGTGTAAATGAGAATCAGGCTGTGTGTGTTTTCAAGCATTTCAGATGAGCCTAACTTGTTTCCAATAAATCCTCTAAATGTTGCAGGCCTCCTCCATGATGCAGAAGAATACCACACAATGAAAACTATGTGAAAGGGAGGGTACCATACAGCTCCCCAAACTGGCGGGCAAAAAGCTACTGGAGATCACCTACTTAATCCAATGAATAGGGGCGGGAAGAAATTACCACATTTACAATTTGATGTTAAATCATATAGAAGCAAGCTTGGAAATTTTACCTTGATTCAATTTCTTCCTATCCAAATGCCAGATATTTTGTTAATAGTTCTCAAAATGATCAGTTTCCATCTGAATTTTTATGGAGACATAAGGAAGCAAATCCACCCACTGAAGTTAGTTATGCTTTACGCAGGTGTGGTGAATTCCACCATTTTGAGTTGAAAACCCTTTGTTTATCTCATAATAGGAAAGAAAAAAAAGAGCACAAAGTGAAGTCCCTTTGCAATGCTTTAAAAACTAATGATGACTTTGAACTTACTGAACTTCTTAAGAACTGGCTAAAAAAGATATATCCAAAAAATAAAAGCAACTGAGTGGGGAAAGATCTGGCAAAGCAGTCACTAGGAATGAAAGTCACCCCTGGGCAGAAACCCAAACAAAAGCGTACGCTCCACTTAAGTACTCAAAACAGGCCAACATATTCAGGTCAGCTTTCCTTTCTTATAAGCCACAGGTATATCTGGACTCAGAAGCGCTGACTTCTCCATTCGTGGGGGGGATGCTGGACCCCCACTCCACCTTCCCCCCAAACCTCCACCCCACCTCTTCCTGCTTCTGCTCTGCCCTACCTCTTTCTGTCCCCTCCACGCCTCCTGAATGCTGCTGAATAGCTGATCCTAGGCAGGTGGGAGGCACTGGAGGGAGGGGAAGGCGCTGATTGGTGGGGACCGCAGGTGGGAGGGAGGGCTGGTGTGGAGGGGGAGGAGCTAATCCATGGGACTTCCTGTGGGTGCTGAGCATGCCCCGGAGCACCCACGGAGCTGGCGCCTATGTTGAACTATAGTTAAAACGAGAAGAGCAGTCCCCAGACTCACCTTTATTAGAGCAGTAATTCAGATAAAGGGACTTTACTGTATGTACAGCTCAGTAATTAAAGCATTCTAGTTTCAGGTACAAAAATTCATCCAATATCATGTGAATTCACCTACACTTCTATACATTACACACTCTAGAATTCTGCTGAAAAGATATAAAGCTACCAATGATGCTGGTTTAGGTAGCATTTAGTGGTTGGAGTTGTACTGGATTACAGCCCCAATCCTAACAGAAACTCCAGGAGGGTGAACACCTGCGCCCCTGCAGAACACCTTGTAAGATCGGGACCTAAATTAATGCAGCTGAACTAAAAACATATCCAAATGTCAATGTCTGCACTTTGGAATATAATATCTGTGGTGATTAAATATGAAAAGTTGCAGCAAGAAAAAGAAGGAAGACTTTGTGCAATGGAAGGAATTTGGGATATTTTATTAAATCTATCTCATTCAGTCAAATACTTGGCATAATAGTATCTTGTGGATTTAAAACAGTTTCTCTGCATGTACAGTACATAGTTTATCTTGTTATATTATACACGTTAGTATTTAATCTGTTGCAATATGGTTTATTTTTACTGAACTCTTTATTTTACTGTACTTTTCCTTCCTCCCTCCCAAACAAAAAAGCAAGCAAAACAAATCCCTACATATGTATACTTTGGTGGAATTTCAATGTTTTGCTATTCTAGTTTCCTGAAGTTTTTTCTTTAACTATTTATATAATTTTGATATCATTTCATTGGTTTTTTTGGGTATATCTGTGTCTTTGTATATCCATTATACATACAATAATACGTTAGTGAAGATTTAACCTACCTCTTATTTTTTATATCTGACTCTTACTTTTAATATCTTGACTGGATTTGTATGTTTGGTGTCTAATGATCAAGTTGCATTTCCTTTTTCAGGTTAAGAAATAAAATAAGTGATTGCACATATTTTGTCTCTGATCCTGCAATTCTTTGCATGCATACAAACCACTCCATGGACAGATAGCCACAATGAAGTCAATGGCTCAGAGCCTTGTTTCATTTTTAATGAAAATAAAGTCCAGCAACTTTCTATATCAGCTAACTATCTTATTGTACAAGCTTTCTTTAACAGAGTTAAAGCAAGTCAGCAAATGTGTCACTGGATTATACTTATGTATCCTCACGAACATAAAAGAAATATATTTAAAATGGCATCTATATATCATTTAAACATTTTATTTCGGGAGTAAGTTCCGAAAAGGACAACCTAATGCACATATGATACATTAGATGCATCCAAAATTCCTGGATTCAAACAAGACATATTTTATATAGTGCACAAAGTTAATTTTTCACATGCATATAAATAGCAATGATTTAGCTACCCATATCACTAAAAGAAACATTTAAAAAACCCAGAGAGGACTGGAAATTTCTCAAGAAACCATTGATGGAGTTTCTATTGCTTGACACTCTTCTGGCAACATTCCAGATTTCTCACCAAATTTAATAACATAGCACTATTATATAATCATACCTATAACTTATGTAAGGTAAATTAGTGAAAGAATTCTAGTGCTACTAATTAAAGCCACTACCATGCCTATAAATAATATAGAAAACGTCAAATCTCACCCCTGCAAAAAAAGAAAATACTACACATTAGAAATTTCATGACGGACATAATTTGTGAATTATTATGAAAATTACATGTTTAATATATTAACTTCTAGTTGTAAAATAAAGCCATATTAATATAAAAAATTTAAATGTAGCCCTAAAATAGTATTCAGTTTACAATAGCTTTACAAAAGTAACAGAGAAACATGACACACACAATAAGAAACACAAGAGTGATATTATTACATTTTTATTACAGTGTCTAGGGTGCTATTCAGAACGGTTTCTCTGACATGTTTACAACCTGAGAGATGAAAGAAAGCTGTAAAACATACAGTTATTAAAAGGCTCCCATACATATGTATTTCTCTTTCTCCCAAATGTATTAAACACCATTAAGAAATCTCACTTCGTTATCCCGTAAAGAGCAATTCTGTAGTTTCCTGCTCTGTGAACTGACAAATAAATAATTGCTCCTGATTGTGTTCTCAACAGCTACAGTAGGAACAGGATGATTGTGAAGGACTGTATTATTCCGTTATGGAAAAGGCTGGAGGCTACAGCAGGAAGAGCCTGGGTGCAATCAAAGTGGACCTGCCACACCCTAGAGCTGGGTTATATGAAAGAGGAAGCTACGCAAGGGTGTGGGGAAGGTAAACTATAGTAGGTGGGGAGTTTGCTCAGGCTGCAGGAGACCAGCCTAATCAGATGCAGAGACTTGGTACTAGAGATGTTAAGCTTAGGAGTTCTCAACCAGGTCCCTGAGGTAAGGACCTTATGAACTGTTTGTTATAATTGCTCCTGTCCTGAAGCCTTATTAAAAGGGGACATGCTATTTTGTTAATGTATGTTAGCTTTTCTTGCCCAGGCTCTTCAAGTGAATCTATTGCTGCCCTAATCAGGGGAAACTGAGGTGGGGCTCAACTGCAGCATTATATTGAGCTTGCTAGAGGGTGTGCAGTGGACCTTTACAATGCTGTGTAAACATGCTGGTGACTCATCCTTAGGAAGAACAAATAATAGTTCACACTTTTATGTAATGCCTTTAATCTCAAACTGCCCTGTCTCTCCCAACAAGTCACTTGACAAAGGTGGGTAAATATCAGTATGCCAATTTTATAGATTATAAAACCAGAAGCCCCTGTAGGGTGACCAGACAGCAAGTGTGAAAAATCGGGACAGGGGTTTGGGGGGTAATAGGCATCTACAGAAGAAAATGCCCCAAATATCAGGACTGTCCCTATCAAATAGGGACATCTGGTCACCCTAAGCCCCTGTGATAATCTAGTCCGATGACCTGTATAAAACAGGCTATAGAACTTCCCTGAATTAATTTCTGTTGGAATTAGCGTATATCTTTTTAAAATGCATCCAATCTTGATTTAAAAATTAACAGTAATGGAGATTCCACCACAACCCTTGGTAAATGTTCCAATGATAAATGACTTTCACCATTACAAAAGTGCATCTTATCTATCTAGCTTCAACATCCAGCCCTTGGAAATTGTTATACCTTTGTGTGCTAGACTGAAGATCCCATTATCAATTTTTTGTTCCCCTTACAAGTATGTGCAAATGACGATGAAGACCTTCTCTTTGTTAAAATAGATTCAAGGAGCTCAATATTTTTATCAATATAAGGCATGTTTTCTAATCCTTTATTCATATTCATGGCTCTTCTCTGAATACTCTCCAACTTATCAATATCTTTTTTCAACTGTGACCAGTGTTCCCTCTAATTTTTTCCATCCATATGCGGAATAAATTTTATGTGCACCGAGGTATGTCTGGATGTGTGCCAGCAGTAGAAACAAAAAACCTAGATATAATATATATTTTTAAAAGTTATCATAGGGATAATTACTCCACCCAGGACAGGTTAGGCATTTTAGAACTCACTAGTCAAAGAATTAAATTTAAGTGTAAGAGAAATAAAAATTATTAAATGCATGGACCAGTCAAAACACTAAGATAACACACTTTGAAAGAATAAAATTACAGAGAATATATGTGCCTTGCAGGAAGTACCAAGAAATAACAACAACAACAATATAAGTATGTGTTGGGAGGTGAGTGTGAAAGAGACAGAGTGTGAGTGCGTGTGTGACCCAGACACAGTGAGTGTGAGTGTGTGACCCAGAGTTTGTGTGTGTGTGTGTGTGTGAGTGAGACCCAGAGACAGCTGTGGCCACAAGAACTGGATACAGTATTCCAGTGGCAGTTGCACCAGTGCCAAATATAGATAATATAACCTCCCTATTCAAAAATCCTGTTTATACATCGAAGCGTCACTTTAGCGTTTTATGCCCACAACTATGTGCTGGGCGTTCATGTTCAACTGATTATATACCAGAACCCCCAAGTTTTTTTCAGACACTGCTTGTTAGGATAGAGGCCCCGTCCTATAAGTATGGCCCCCATTCTTATTCCTAGATGGGTAGCTTTACATTTGGCAGTATTAACATGCATATTTTTTGCTTCTGCCCATCTTATCAAGCAATCCAGATCACACAAATCAGTGATCTGTCATCTTCATTATTTATGATTCCCCCAGACTTTGTGTCATCTGCAAATTTCATCAGTGATGATTTTTTTCTTCAAGGTCACTGATAAAAAATGTTGAATACCACAGGGCCAAGAACCAATCCCTCCCCACCCAGAAACACACTTGCTTAGTGCTTCCCCATTTACAATTATGTTTTGAGACCTGTCAGCCAGTCTGAATCCACTTAATGTGTGCCATGTTTTTTATATTGTTCTAGTCCAGGGGTTCTCAAACTTCATTGCACCGTGACCCCCTTCTGACAACAAAAATTACTATATGACCCCAGGAGGGAGAGCCAAGCCTGAGCCCGCCCGAGCCCCACCCCCAGGTGGGGGGGCCAAAGTCAAGCCCAAGGGCTTCAGTCCTTGGTAGGGGGCCTGTAAGCTGAGCCCCAATGCCCAGGGCTGAAGCCCTCAGCCTTCAGCTTCAGCCGGCGGAGGTGTGGCTCAAGCTTTGGCCCCAGCAAGTCTAAGCCAGCCCTGCCAACCCCATTAAAATTTGAGAACCGCTGTAGTCTGTTTTAACCAAAATGTCATGTGGTGCTAAGTTAAATGCCATACGGAAGTCAATGGTAAAAATGGTTGATGTAATATACTTAATCAACCAAACTTTAATCCCATCAAAAATACCAAGTTTGTTTGACAAGATTTGTTCTCCAAAAACCCATGTTGATTCATATTAATTATATTACCCTTCTTTAATTCTTTATTAATCAAGTGCCACATCAGCCATTCCATTATTTTGCCCATGATTAAAGTCAGGCTGACAGGCCTATAATTACCCAGGTCATCCCATTTATCCTTTTTATATATTGGCACAACATTAGTTTTCTTCCAGTCTTCTGGAACTTCCCCAGTGTTCAAAGAGTTATTAAAACATTAATGGTCCAGTTAGATCCTCAGCTAGTTCTTTTAAAACTCTTGGGTGCAAGTTATCCAGATGTGCTGATTTTAAAATGTTTAACTTTAGTAGCTGCTGTTTAACATCTCCCTGAATTACTATTGGAATGAAAAGTATTGCATCATCTGATACGACTACATCATCTGTTTTTTTTCCCATATGCAGAACAGAAATATTTTTGAACACTTCTGCCTTATTATGGACAGTTCTACCATTCCCACCTAGTAATGGATTGCTAGGATTATTTTTGTTCCTAATATTCTTAAAAAAACAAGCAAACCCAAAACACCTCCTTCTTAACAACATAAGAATGGCCATACTAGGTCAGACCAATGGTCCATCTAGCCCAGTATCCTGTCTTCTGACAGTGGCCAGTGGCAGATTCTTCAGGGGAATGAACAGAATAGGGCAATTTCAAGAGATCTACCCCCTGTTGTTCACTCCCAGCTTCCGGCAGTTGGAGGTTTAGGGACACCCACAGCATGAAGTCGTATTCCTGACCATTTTGGCTAATAGCCATTGATGGACCTCTCTTCCATGAACTTAGCTAATTTTTTTTTAATCCAGTTATACTTTTGGCCTTCACAATATACCCTGGCAAGGAGTTCCACAGGCTGACTGTGCATTGTGTGAAGAAGCACATCCTTTTATTTGTTTTAAACCTGTTGCCTATTAATTTCACTGGGTAAACCCTAGTTCTTCTGTTATGTGAAGGGGTAAACAACATCTCCCTATTCACTTTCTCAATACAATTCATGATTTTACAGAACTCTATGATACCCATGATTACTCCCAAGATCCTTCTTGATGGTAAAAACCACGTTGTCACTTCCCCCAACATATTGTGTTTATCTATCTGTCTGATAATTTTGTTCTTCACTATAGTTTCAACAAATCTACCTAACACTGAAGTTAGGCTTATCTGTCTGTTATTGCCAGCATTACCTCTGGAGCCTTTTTAAAAAAAATCTATGTTACAGCACCTACCCTCCAGTCATCTGTTACAGAGTACCATCTGTTAAGAGATAGGCTATGTACCATACTTAATAGTTCTGCAGTTTCACATTTGAGTACCTCCAGAACACCTGGGTGAACAACATCTGGTCCTGGTGAATTATTATTGTTTAATTTATCAATTTGTTCCCAAACCTCCTCTATTAACAGTCAGGGACAGTTCCGCAGATTTGTCTCCTAAAAACAATGGGTCAGGTGTGGGGATCTCCCCCACAGTCTCTGTAGTGAAGACTGATACAAAGAATTCATTTAGCTTTTTCACAATGGCCTTGTCTCCTTTGAGTGCTCCCTTAGCACCTCAATCATCCAGTGGCCCAACTGACTGTTTGGCAGGCTTCCTGCTTCTGATGTACTTAAAAAATATGCTGTTAGTTTTGTTTCTTTAACTAGTTAGAACATAAGAACGGCTATACTGGGTCAGACCAAAGGTCCATCCAGCCCAGTATCCTGTCTACCAACAGTGGCCAATGCCAGGTGCCCCAGAGGGAGTGAACCTAACAGGTAATGATCAAGTGATCTCTCTCCTGCCATCCATCTCCACCCTCTGACAAACAGAGGCAAGGGACAACATTCTTCACCCATCCTGGCAAACAGCCATTAATGGACTGCATGCATCATTTTAGTTGCCCTTTTCTGAACCTTTTCTAATGCCAGTATATCTTTTTTGAGATGAAGGGACCACATCTGTATGCAGTATTCAAGATGTGGGAGTACCATGGATTTATATAAGGGCAATAAGATATTTTCCGTTTTATTCGCTATCCCTTTTTTAATGATTCCGAACATCCCGTTTGCTTTTTTGACTGCCGCTGCACACTGCATGGACGTCTTCAGAGAACTATCCACAATCACGCCAAGATCTTTCTGCTGATTAGTTGTAGCTAAATTAGCCCCCATTACATCATATGTATTTTGCTCTTCAAATTCTTTCTTGGCCACCTAATTATACTTTTACACTTAACTTGCCAAATTTTATGCTCCTTTCTATTTTCCTCAGTAGGATCTGACTTCCAATTTTTAAAAGGATGTATTTTTGCCTCTAACCACCTCTTTTACTCTGGTTAGCCCTGGTGGCATTTTTTGGTTCTTTTGCTGTTTGTTTTTTTTGGGCAGTACACATTTAGTCTGAGCCTCTCTTTTGGTGTTTTGAAATAGTTTTCCTGCAGTTTGCAGGCTTTTCATCCTTGTGACTGTTCTTTTTTTAAGTTCTGTTTAACTAGCTTCCTCATTTTTGTGTAGTTCCCCTTTTTAAGTTAAATTCTACTGTAATGGGTTTTTTTGGTATTTTCCCCTCTACTAGGAACCTACATTTAATTACTTTATGGTTGCTATTACCAAGCGGTTCAACTATATTCATCTCTTGGACCAGATCCTGTGCTCCACATAAGACAAAATCAAGAACTGCCTTTCCCCTTGTGGATTCCAGGACAAGATACTCCAAGAAGCAGTCATTTAAGGTGTATAGAAATTTTAACTCTGCATCCCTTCCTGAGGTGACACATACCCTATCAATATGAGGATAGCTGAAATCCCCCGATTATTATTGTGTTTTCTGCATTTGTAGCCTCTCTAATCTCTCTGGATATTTCACAATCACTGTCACCACCCTGATCAGATGTTCGGTAGTATTTTTCTGTTGCTATACTCTTATTATTCAAGCATGGAATTTTTATCCATAGAGATTCTATTGTACAGTTTGATGCATTTAAGATTTTTACTGTATTTGACATACTGCACCCCCAACAACATGACCTACTCTGCCATTCCTATATATTTTGTACTCTGATATTAGTGTTCCATGGATTTATCTTCATTCCACCAAGCTTTTGCAATACCTATTATATCAGTGTTATTTAATGCCAGGAACTCTAGTTCACCCATCTTAGTATTTAGATTTCTAGCATTTATAGCTAAGCACTTGTACATTTCATCAATATTCAGTTTCTGGCCTTGATGAGTTGTATTTAAATGGGGCTTTTATGTTTGACTCTTCCTCACAAGCTCCTACCTGTACTTTACCAACTTCTTTCCTGTCTTCTTTACTAGGTTATAGAGCTCCTCCTTTAATAAATTCATCCCTAAGGGACATCTCAGACTGAACTGTGGGCTCCTCCGCACTTGTTGTCTTTCCCCCACCCGTTAGTGTAAAACATCCTTTTTAATTGTGCAGCAGTCTGGTTCCCTTTTAGTTTAGGTGGAACCATCCTTCCTGTACAGGCTCCTCCTCTTCCAAAAGGTACCCCAGTTACTGATAAACCTAAAATCATCCTCCTTACAGCATCATTTCATGCACGCATTAAAACCCTGCAATTCTACCAGTCTTCCTGGCCTTGTGCATGGAACTGGAAGCATTTCAGAGAATTCTACCAGTGTTCAAGGATACCATGACATCATCTGGAAGGAGCATCCCAGCTATGGGATTGTTTTCCACCGCTCCCGCTTGATGTTCTCCTTCCCAGAGACTTTCATCCTTCTCAGCAGCACAGAGGCTGTCAGGCTGGGGCCCCTCTATTGGGTCCCTGAAAGTCTCCTCTATGTACCCCTACACAGTGATGAGCTGCCAAAATCTTAACAACCGGTTCCCTCCTCACCCCACGAAAGGGTCGTGGCCCACCCCCGCACCCCAGGACTCCTGCCCCATCCAACCCCCCACGTTCCTTGATGCCCCCCCCCGGGACCCCTGCCCCATCTACCTCCCTCTCCTGTCCCCTGACTGCCCCCAGAACCGGGCAGGAGGGTCTCGTGGGCCACTGTAATGGGTGCCCACCCCGCCCCGCCCCTAAGTGCCAGAGGGACCTGCCGGGGAGTCCCAGCGGTGCTTACCTGGGGCAGCTCCTGGGAAGCATCCAGCAGGTCCCTCTGGCTCCTAGGGGCGGGGGAGTGGCTGCTCCCCCCTCTTATCACTTCAAAAGTGGCGCCTTAGGCACCGACTCCCTGGGTGCTCCGGGGCTGGAGCCCCCACGGGGAAAATTTGGTGGGTGCAGAGCACCCACCGGCAGCTCCCCGCCCCGCACCCGGCCCCAGCTCACCTCACCTCCGCTCCGCCTCCTCCCCTGAACGCACTGCCCCGCTCTGCTTCTCCGCCCCTCCCCGGCTTCCCGCGACTCAGCTGTTCGCATGGGAAGCCTGGGAGGGCTGAGACACAGGCGGCGGCTTCGCGCTCAGGCCCAGGGAGGCAGAGGTAGACTGGAGGTGAGCTGGGGCAGGGAGCGGTTCCCCTGCGCGGCCCCCCCCTCAGGTTACCTGCTGTGGCGCGGGTGGCCCTCCTTGTGCCCCCCGCCCCAGCTCCCCTCCGCTCCGCCTCCGCCTCCCTGGGCCTGAGCATGAAGCCACCGCCTGCTTCTCAGGCCTCCCAGGCTTCCCGTGCAAACAGCCAAGTCGAGGGAAGCCGGGAGAGGGGGCGGAGAATCATAGAATCATAGAATATCAGGGTTGGAAGGGACCCCAGAAGGTCATCTAGTCCAACCCCCTGCTCGAAGCAGGACCAATTCCCAGTTAAATCATCCCAGCCAGGGCTTTGTCAAGCCTGACCTTAAAAACCTCTAAGGAAGGAGATTCTACCACCTCCCTAGGTAACGCATTCCAGTGTTTCACCACCCTCTTAGTGAAAAAGTTTTTCCTAATATCCAATCTAAACCTCCCCCATTGCAACTTGAGACCATTACTCCTCGTTCTGTCATCTGCTACCATTGAGAACAGTCTAGAGCCATCCTCTTTGGAACCCCCTTTCAGGTAGTTGAAAGCAGCTATCAAATCCCCCCTCATTCTTCTCTTCTGCAGACTAAACAATCCCAGCTCCCTCAGCCTCTCCTCATAAGTCATGTGCTCTAGACCCCTAATCATTTTTGTTGCCCTTCGCTGGACTCTCTCCAATTTATCCACATCCTTCTTGTAGTGTGGGGCCCAAAACTGGACACAGTACTCCAGATGAGGCCTCACCAGTGTCGAATAGAGGGGAACGATCACGTCCCTCGATCTGCTCGCTATGCTCCTACTTATACATCCCAAAATGCCATTGGCCTTCTTGGCAACAAGGGCACACTGTTGACTCATATCCAGCTTCTCGTCCACTGTCACCCCTAGGTCCTTTTCCGCAGAACTGCTGCCTAGCCATTCGGTCCCTAGTCTGTAGCGGTGCATTGGATTCTTCCATCCTAAGTGCAGGACCCTGCACTTATCCTTATTGAACCTCATCAGATTTCTTTTGGCCCAATCCTCCAATTTGTCTAGGTCCTTCTGTATCCTATCCCTCCCCTCCAGCGTATCTACCACTCCTCCCAGTTTAGTATCGTCTGCAAATCTGCTGAGAGTGCAATCCACACCATCCTCCAGATCATTTATGAAGATATTGAACAAAACCGGCCCCAGGACCGACCCCTGGGGCACTCCACTTGACACCGGCTGCCAACTAGACATGGAGCCATTGATCACTACCCGTTGAGCCCGACAATCTAGCCAGCTTTCTACCCACCTTATAGTGCATTCATCCAGCCCATACTTCCTTAACTTGCTGACAAGAATACTGTGGGAGACCGTGTCAAAAGCTTTGCTAAAGTCAAGAAACAATACATCCACTGCTTTCCCTTCATCCACAGAACCAGTAATCTCATCATAAAAGGCGATTAGATTAGTCAGGCATGACCTTCCCTTGGTGAATCCATGCTGACTGTTCCTGATCACTTTCCTCTCATGTAAGTGCTTCAGGATTGATTCTTTGAGGACCTGCTCCATGATTTTTCCAGGGACTGAGGTGAGGCTGACTGGCCTGTAGTTCCCAGGATCCTCCTTCTTCCCTTTTTTAAAGAAGCAGGGCGGGGCAGCGCGTTCAGCGGAGGAGGCGGAGCGGAGGTGAGGTGAGCTGGGGCTGGGCAAGGGGAGCTGCTGGTGGGTGCTCTGCACCCACCAAATTTTCCCCGTGGGGGCTCCAGCCCTGGAGCACCCATGGAGTCGGCACCTAAAGTGCCACTTTTGGCCAGTGGTTAAATTTGGAAGCCCTTTTAGAACTGGTTCTCCCTTGCAGGACAACTGGTTCTTAAAGGGCTTCTAAATTTAACAACTGGTTCTAGAGAACCGGCTCCAGCTCACCATTGCCCCTACATCTTCCTTAGCCTCTCCAGTGCAGCCACTCTGGTCTCAAGAGCCCATACTGTGTCTCTGAGGCCATGAGCTGCTTGCACTGTGTGCATACATATACCAACTGTCCAAAAGACAGGTAAGCATATGCACTGCATTCAGTCGCTATTAAATTGGATAGCTCCCACACCCCACTCCACCCCCACTCTGCTACTGAACTTCTTGTCCTCAACTCTCCTGGCCACAGATTTCGCCCTATGCCCCTTTGTACAATTCCTTGCTTCCCATATATATATATATATCATCATCAACTTCCCCTTTCTTTCATTTTTATATTGTTTTGTTTTTTTTAAATAGCTGCCTTCACTGACCCATTAAGTCAAGATGATTTTTAACCAGTGCTGCCTTCTTCCTCTCTTGTGGTAGTGGCATTTGGGCATCTAGTAAAATGTTCTTAAAGAATTTCCAATTCTTTCACAATTTTTGCTTTAAATTCTCTTTCCCAGCTGGTTTGGCTCCTAATTATTTTCAGCTTTGTGAAACTGGCCCTTTTAAGTGGTTAGTAGTTTGGACTTTATTCTTTTTGCACATTACAAATGTGATCAAGTCATGATCACTTATGCCTAAGCTATCACTATGTTATAGTTCTTGGATCAATTCCTCTTCAACTGTCCATAGAAATCCCTCATGCTGGATGCAACACTTTTTAGAGTTAGGAAACTTTCATCCACAATATTTAGAAATTCCAAGGATGTTTCAGTACTGGTGTAATGAGATCTCCACCATATGTCACTCAGATTTAAGTCCCGCATGATCATGCAAGTTTCTTCCCTACATATTATAGATAAGTGCTTAAGGAGCCAGTCATTCTGTTCACTAGTGTGATTTCGTGGCCTTGTTTGTTACATAGGCTGCTAGCATTGGTGTATAGGCAATTAAAGAAAGGGAAAGGGAAGCACAAAAGGTGAAATTCACCGCAGAGAAGAGGATCTAAGCAAGGCGCTACACACTTAAGCCCCAATTAAATGATGAATAGTCATTTGCCTGGGTCCGCCACATTGTAGTGGAGTTCACTCATCGAGTGAGTTATGAAACTTGCTCAGATTCAGATATTAAGTCAATGGCAGTTAGGAACAGAATAGAAGCCACTTAAAATTCCAGTCTATAGCACCCCTTTTTAAAAAAATAATTAAATCTTTTAAATTCTATTCTGGTGACTTATTTAAATTAGACCAAATTAAATTCAAAAACATTCTCTTTAAGCAAATAAAGATGTGTTTATTGCCTCTGGCAAGGATGTGCCTGAGAATACAGATCCAAATCATGCCAGCAACAGGGAAGAACAAAACTCCTTTAGGATAGTTTCAAATCACTTCAACTGCAACATTGTTTCAACAGAAATCTAGATTGTCCCATACATTTGATGAAGCAGACAATGGTAAATGTGCCAGATGCAGGAGAATAGAGCTTTTCCAGGTTTGGTAAGGTAACAGGAACATTAAATTTGCCACAGCCATGCAGGATCAGACACCTGGTCTGGCTAATTAGTCCAACAGCAGCTAATACATGATGCTTTACTATACAGATCATTAAAAAGAAAAAAGAAAAGGAGTACTTGTGGCACCTTAGAGACTAACCAGTTTATTTGAGCATGAGCTTTCGTGAGCTACAGCTCACTTCATCGGATGCATAGCATATCGTGGGAACTGCAGATATGCTATGCATCCGATGAAGTGAGCTGTAGCTCACGAAAGCTCATGCTCAAATAAACTGGTTAGTCTCTAAGGTGCCACAAGTACTCCTTTTCTTTTTTCTTTTTACGAATACAGACTAACACGGCCGTTACTCTGAAACCTATACAGATCATTGTTGTTGTTTCTTGTAGTGCCCACAGTGTTTTAAGTGTTTTGCAGGTAAAAGAAGGTACAGATATGACACCGAAAATCTTACTCTTGAATGGAATAACAAAACAAAGCAAAACTACAGAGCCAATGTGTGCAATGTTACACATTGGAATGGGAGTGTGGGAGAGAATCAGTTCTTTCCTAACTCCAGCTGCCCTGAATCATGAGTTATGAATATACTTGTTAACACATTCAACATTATTCAAGACCATGTTGTTAATAAATCACAGTCATCTTTATTAAGATAGAAGTATCAAAATGACTACTATACATAACAAATGGCCAATCTCCACTTCCTACTACGCATTCAAACACCATTTCCAATCTAACAGAGCTTTTCAAATTATATTTAACTCTGAAAGTCTAAACTGGGTGGAGGAGGGCAGATACCAAGTCAAGAAATTTTACACATCTTATTATGTTTGCTCTTAAATGTATCCCATCTGAACCACCTTCTTCACCATTTCACTGCAGGTAACTTAGTGAGGCCTAATTAAGTTTGTGGGGTTGAAAAGGAGGGAAAATGTTGTTGTAGCTATAAAGAAGTTTTCACCAGGAATAAGGAGGCATATTTACTTTGAACAGCATCTACCTTTACATGCCAAGAAGAGAAATTAAAGCAGAGGCGGTTATTCGCAGCAGCAGTGGTAAGCATAATTGGTATATTGTCAAAATGTACCTTCAATATTGCTCCATGAACTAGGTAAACGTTCCATTGCCAGGAATTAAAAATTCAAGGACAGGAAAGACTAAGAATTCACATCTAAGGAAATATTTGAGAATGGACATCCAAATTCTACCAGTATACTTGTTGCTAGGCAAAACAGACAAATACAGACTATATAAATGGATATATTATGATGAACAGTCTGAAAGATCATGCAGTAGATATCCACCCTCTAACTAAATGACACAAAACAAATAAACGTTAATTTTGATGGGAACTGACCACTACTCTGGAGCTTCATAGTCCATGAATTTCCCTAAAAGCACAGATTTTTATAAGCAGGGAAAGAGCTGGAAATCTACTGCAAGGATTGAGTACAAATTAATGAGCAGAGAATAGGAATGTTTTGGCTATTTAGTTTTTGCTTCAAGTTCTTTTCAGCTATCAAATAGTATCATTTGATGCAAAACCACATTAAGCGCAGATACTAATAACTGGGTTAGAGGAAGCATTATTGCCAGGGCATTATGGCCAGCTATAGTCAGTTGCCTAATTTCTCCAGGTCACTGACTGATGCTGAGGCTCTTGTGCCGATTGAGAAGGAATGCCTCACGACAGTCTCAGCATGCAAAAAATGTCCAAATTTCTTGTTCAGATTAGATTCCTAACCTCACTTCTGACTGACTACAAACCTCTCATACCCCTCATAAACAGCAAGTGCTTGCACTGTGTGCCAGTGAGATGTCAAAGACTCAGTCTAAGCTCGTTGATGTACAATCTGCAGTGAGAATACATGCCTGCCAAGATTCTGTTGCCGATATTTTGTCTAGACATTTTCTGAATGTGACTGATGCAGGGACATTGCAAGTAGCTGAGGAAACTGAAACTTACAAAAGAGCTCTGCAAGCCTTAAAGCCATCATACAATATAGTGCAAGTGTGCCTAAAAACATCCAAACTTTCCTTCTGGAGAACAGTAGCCTCACTGGCTCTGATGGCATCTTATTTCCTCAAGACAGGGCAGTTAACCCAGTAGAAATGCAGAAATGTATCCTTATATGAGACACCATTAGGCCTCTTGGATATTACTGAATGTCGTCAACAACTAAAGATGTCTGTCTGGTGGCTAGGAATTAGGAGACAAATCTAAGTGATTCAATTTCTTGACCAAACCAACTGTCAGGGACACATACCGTATTTAAGAAACCATTAATATTTCTCTGCTGTCAGATTTGGAAAGTGGGCCATAGAGGGTGATCCTTATGAGCTAAGGGACAGAAGTACATGGTTATAGTTGACTACTTTATTAGATATTTAAAAACCACACATTTACCTGATGCTCTTTGATCATGTCATGCATAGACGAAAGAATGTGATGGTGAGAAAGTCCACATCAGACTGCATGGTGGGAAAGTCCATGTGAAATTGTTACAGTGGGCCATAATTTTTTGGAGAATAATTGTTATTTACTGACAAGTAATACTATTGCTACATTAAAAATAGCCTCCACCCACCTAAGGATGGTCCTGTGGTTAGGGCACTAGCCTAAGACTTGGAAGATGTGGATTTAATTCCTTATTCTGTCATAGACTTCCTGTGTGACTATAGGTTAGGCACTTAGCCTCTCTAAGCCTCTATTTTCCATCTGTAAAATGGGGATAATAATACTCTACCTCTCAGAGGCGTTGTGAGGATGAATACATTAAAGACTACGAAGTGCTTTGATATTCACTGATGAAAAGCTATAAGAGGTAGGTATTACTTGTTGTTGTTATTTTTATTAGGCCAAGGATTAGATAATAATGGTAAGGCCAAGAAAGCCAGGTAAAGGGTTAAGCATACCCAAAACCAAGACAGTCTTCTTTTAGCTTTAGTCAGTTACGGTCTGATCCAACTGCTATTAATATAAATGGAAAGACTTCTGTTTGACTGCAGTGGGAGTTGGATTATTAATCCATGTCACTGAGTGCAGCCCAGCATCCCAAAGGGAAAAATCTAAAACAAGTCAAATAGCATAACAGAAGAGCAAAATATGCATATAAATTTCACTTTGACAAAAGGAATGCTGTTAAGACACTTCTTGAGTTGTATCCTGGTGTCTTGAGAGCAAAATCGGATAGCGATATAGGTTAGATAACATACATGCCAAACTTCTAGGTTTTACAAGGCCAAGCCCAAGGTAAGTAAATTCTGGAAGAACAGAACATATTTGCAGCTCATCCTAGATCCAAGAAATGGCTTTCTACAACTTAGCACTCTAGAGTCAGTGTTACCCAGAGACTTAGATTGTAAGCTCTTTAGAGAGGATCCTTCTTCTGTGTTTGTACTCACCCTAGCACAATAGGGTACTGGTCCATGATTAGACCTTCTATGCACTACAGTATTACAAATAAATAATAATAAATAAGGACAATTCTGCTATAGAGGAATTATAGACAGAACCAGCAACGCAGCCAGACTTGCCACATTGAGATCATTAGATAGTGTCATTAATAACAGATTCCTTTTTAAACACTGTGACCAAAATGTCCAGAGAATGAATGATCAGGAAACCTGAATATTGGAGAAACTCTTATATCAATGCCAGATCGGGCAAAATAATCTCCATTGTACTTGAAGTCAAAGAGTTCCTCTCTTCACACTTTGTTTAATACTGTATTACGTTAATTGCAAATGGTTTAAGAGATAGCATTGACAACAACTCAAAGTTTAAAGGAAGTGTGTGTGGGAGACCTATAATTCAAATATCCTGGTTTTAATTCTACTGAGAATTCCTGATCTTATAAGTGTAAACTATTTTTTCAACAATACCCTACTACACAGCTTGAAAGTTCAGAGAGTGGGAAAGAATAAAATTTACAATTAAATAAGCTCTAGCTGAATTCTAAAATATTAAAATTTTAAACAATATAAGCTTGCTAACTCTTCAATAGGAAAAGCCCAAAACAAAAGTTCTGCATTTGTAAAGTACAATGAAAAATTAACATATGTAAAAATAGATCTTATTGGATATAGACAGTTGTTTGGGTCAAGCCCACACCTGCCTACTGTCAAAACTGAGAATACGTTTAGCCATAGCATGCACTGCAAACACCTGTAACTGGCACTTGGCCTTAAACACAAAAATTCTCTTCTTTAAATAGAAATATGGAATAGTTGCTCCTACCCCATCAGGAAAATCTAGATCCTGATTAACCATAGGGTAACAGTATCACAAAATCTTGCATCTGGCACCTGTACCCCAGCAAATCACATAGGTTTTAGGCTCTAAATTAAAAAATTCTACCATCTAAAAGACAGCAAGCATTATCAGCAGCTAGTGTAGTAGAAGTATTTACACTTGTGCTCTATTTAGTTGGGAGAATTTGAGTTTGAGCCCAAAAATTAATGGCATTGTGCTAGTACAGGTTTTTGCTGTGCTCTTGCATCAGGGTCTAGACTTTTATGGTGGCCTGGCAATGGTATAATGCCTTGTCTAATTCTGTCATCTAATTTGAGGATTCAGCAGAGAAACTACTGGGTCCAGGTGCTGCATATGAGGTTTGTCGTTGTATTGCACCTGGATACATCAGGATCTGTTTTTTTCCCCCTGGTGGACTAGGTGCATTAACATCTGTCTGTTTAGGCCGTATGATCATGGAGTTCAGGGACACAATTTTTGGATTCAGCATGGTTGAAGTGCTGGATATGGGTTTTCCCAATGGTCTTATGGCATGATAGTAAGGTCTGCATCTTTGCGCTGAACTGCAGTGAGAAACAGTTCTTGTCTAAACCGACAGGTGCACTGGTGGGACTGGAGGAAAAAACTGGCTGAATCTGGTTGCCAAATGTGTGGTTTGTGGCACTTTTACCTCACCCGTGTTAGGCTCAAGATTATTCTGGTAGCCAGGTGTGGCAAGCCATGTTTCCTACTTTGACAGTATGTTTTGTGGTCAGCATTATATTCTCCTATATTTTGCTTTAGGAAAACTATGTTTAACAGTTCTGTTGACACAAACATGGCTGCTGTGGCCTATTCAACTATAAACAATAAACAGGCCAGAGGAGTTTTTTAAAAAATCCATCCAGTATTGCTGCTGCTTTATTGCTTGACCAGCTCTTTTCAGTGTTACCCATTTAATGAGTCACAAAAGGGCAAGTTCTTTTTTTCCCACCCACAAGGTCGCCTAATTATGATGCTCTCGTGGGGGAAGTGGGACTAGGGAGCCCCATGCACAAGGGAGCTGAAACGCCTGTGCCAGAACATTGCAGGCTGGCCAGTGACTCTCCTGCCAGAGCTTCCGGAGGCACATCCAGCCACTTACCCAGTGCACACACAGGAGGGAGCAGCTTAGGCTAGGACGCACCCGCAGGCTGGAGGGCGAAGGTGAGGGCAACTTACCAGGTCTATGAATGTCAGAAATTTCCAGCTCCCTCCATAGGTCTGATGCGCTGGCATGTCAATGGCGTTGTACGCGCACAGGATGGAGAAGTAGGAGAGGAGGATGGCGACTCGCAGCACCTGGCAGGGCACGAGCGCCATGTCGCCACTTTGCAAGCGGGGCCTGTGAACTGCAAGGCAGCGGGGGCGCGCTTCCCGCGCGGGGCTGGCGCGGCGGCGCGCGGGCGGCGCGCGACGTTGGGCCCGGGGAGGAAGCGCGAGCGCGCGCCTGGGTCTCCCCCTTGTTCTGTGCGCGGGGGACGCGCCCGGCTGCGGGGAGAGCGGGCTCAGCCGGAGCTCCTCGGGCAAGAGGGTGCTTCCTGGAGCAAAGGTGGGCGGGGAGAGGAGGAGATGCTGGAGGAGGGGTTACCATGGCAATCTACTAAACCTGCCCTGCGCTGCTGCTGCTGCTTCAGCGGAGAGACCCCTGGAGCAGGTGACCCCTCCGCCTCTGGGGCTGTGTGAGTGTGACTTGTATATTCTTCTTGCCAAAAAGAAGAGCATGGGGTGACATGCAGAAATAAATATGGGCAGGGTCATTATCCTGTAGAGCCTTGCATTTTCACCCAAGCTGCCCCTGCACTTACATGACCCAGTCTGACTACAGAGTCTGAGCACCTGTTCACAAACGCCGGCGTACACCCATGCATACACCCGAGCGCACGTGCACATGCTTACATGTAATACAGAAACTTGCTAGCATGCATGCACACATCCTCGCACACACGTGCATGCACAAGCTTGTGTGTACACACAGACACACACTTGTGCACACATGCTCAATGATACACAAGCACACAAATGAATAAATGCATACATATTTTGTTATGTTCACACACAAACATGCTAACACCATCTTGCTCTCACAGCCACACATAAAGAAGAGTGGATGAGTGTTTGTGAATATGAGATGATGTACCCCTGTGTCCATGTAAAATAAACAAACATATTTTTAGATGCATGGTTGCATGCATTGCTTTTGGTCTTACGAAATGGTAATTATGAACCTCTTAGAAATGTAGATTTATTTTTCTTGTCTACAGATCAAATTTTAAAATATCCAACCATAATAAAATGGTGTTTTGCATATCTGCTTTTAGAACAACTGTAATTCCATGCAGGCAGTATTGCCTGAATGTTTTAAAGATTGCTTAGTTTGTTTTAGTCTGGGAGATTAGAGCACAATAGATGTATATATGTGATTCAGTAGTGTAGAGAACCAGTGACACCAGTTTTGTTTTTAAACTTAAGTCACTGTTTTATTAAATACTAGGATCTCCTTCACCGAGAAGGATATAAATTACATACATTCCCAGTTTGCCTTCCAGTAAGTGTTGTGGGATATCAATTGCATCAGACTGTGGGCAGCAGATATTTTTTTAACAGGTCAGATGACTAAGTTTTAGCCAACCAAATATGGGGTCAATTTATGAAAAGACAACACAGGCATTTCCTGTGGTCCATTTAAAACAGGTGTCCACTCCAAACAGTCTGTGAGTCACAGGGTACTTCTGTAGTGGGGGACTTGAGTGAAAGGAGTGGGTAAATAATTTTTTGTTCATTGTCCTGTTGCAGAGAATTGGAGTTGAACAGATGGACAAAAGATTAAACCTGCTAAAAATATAAATGTGCTCTAAGTGCCTGATTGTGCCACTGAAGTCTTTACTCTTCCGCTATCCCTTGATGCAAGGATGATGTCTGCCAAGGGGGTTCATTGGTGGGTTTTTAAGTGGCTGAGGATCCCAATTCATGCCCTGCAGACTTTCCCACAGAAGTGAGAGGTGTAATCTTGGAGGAGACATAGTTGTTGGCTGGACTGTTGTGCCCTTTCTTTCCCCCTTTCTTGCTTCTCTGTCTCATGAGCTTGTCTGTTCTCCTCAAAGTGAGCTGTGGCGTGGGTGTATGGTTTGGCGCCACTGTGTTCTGTTCTGTGCCAAGTCCTCCCAGTTTGTTGGGTTGATGCCTCCCTTTTTAAGGTGTACTTTCAGTATGTCTTTGAAGCACTTAATACTAGCTTTACCGTTGACTTTAATGATTGCAGGATCAAGCTCTAAATATCCCTTAGGTAAATGTAATGCAGCATCGAATAATAGTCCCACACTTGTACTATATAGTAAGTCAGACTTCCCACCTATGCTTCTATAAACCAAATTCTTGAAGGAAAGAAAGTGCTAAAAGCGTGCTCTCTATAAGCTCCTCAGAGCAGGGGCCCTGTCTCCATCTGTGTATTTTATTGCACCAAGCACTGTATCTGTACTTAAAAAAAAATTAATAGTATTTTTATGATATATGATAAAGATGAGAGCGAAACAAAATGGCCTTGTATGGATTGATTTATTTTAACACTGTCACAGGGTAAGCTAGGGTTTTAAGGGGTTTGAGTCCCAGCTCTGGCCTGTGCATTGGTATCCCCCTCCCCACTCACATGCTTTGAGAGGGGTCATGTTACTGCAGGCTAAAAAAGGAGGCTACTATAAAAAAGGCAGCTTTCCTTCTCTACGGGGAAGACTAAGGTTGAGGCAATATATCTGGGCCATGCTGGTCCAGAGAAGAGGCCTGGAATGACCTGGGAAAGAGACAGATGTTCAGGAGGAAAAGGCCTGCGAAGAGGCAGGACATAAAAAGACCCTGGGATAGGAGAATTAAGAGAAGGACAGTGCCTGGGGTAATAATGTGAGCTGAAGGTCTCATGTTGGTAACAATCTTTGCTTAGGGACCACAGGAACTTCTGGAGAGGGTAGGAGAAAACCCCTTTCAACTCCCTGTGTCAGTCCAGGACAGACTCTAATAAAGAAAGGACTAGAGGCAGAGCTGGAGGTGGACAAAGAAGAGACTACTGAGGCTGGGGGAGGGCTGAAGAGGTTTTTGTATTTGGACTTCTCCCTCACCCTGAATGGGCAGGCCTCTTAATGAGTTTGAATGGAGGAGTAAATCTCAAATGAGTCCGCCAGCCCAGGAGGGTTATGGTTGAGGGAGGAAAACAGGCAGCAGCTGTGTCTGGGTAGGCTGAGATAAACTACTACCACTACTGCAGACACCATGTGTACAGATCTCCCTTTACAATCAATACCTGAACAAACAATAAGGACTTGGTGCTCTTTCCAGTTATACTGGTGGAGGGAAGCAGAGAACTGGTGTTGGGTTAGGAGAAGCAATAGCTCTGTGACATGCTCCCTGCCCTTACAACAATCAGCGGAGGCCTCTTCATCATGCAACCTTGGTATTTGAGCTCTGCAGTGTGGGAAGGGATAGTTGGGGAACTGCCACTCTCTGTGACATGCTCTGTGGGATCCTGGTAGATATTCTAGAGAATTAATGCAGCTTCAAGTTCTCGGTCTGTACACCCCTTGAGAAGGGAGTTTGGCTTAGGTATGGACAGGGAAACCAATAGAAGCATGGCTTCAGCAAGTGCCATGCTGCCCTGGGAGTACAACAGAGGGGATTGATTTCATGCACAGTAGTCCTGGGATCGGCAAGATTTACATACAGATTATCGAGCTGTACAGGGTTTAGATCTTCTATCCTCTGCTTTCCTCATCGGCCCTTAAGCCCCTCCCCAATTAGGGAGCATGCAGCAAAATCTTTGAGAGTCTGACTTCCAAGTGTTTTCTATGGACTTTTCTCTTTTCAGTCCAATAAAGATGAGTATTTTACTGGTTTCCCCTTTATCTTGCTGTATACCTGTAACTTACCAATGGTTAAAACACCTAAAATGTAAGTAACTTCTAACCAATGTGCAAATCATGAAAAGATACATGTAAAGTATGATGATATATAGGGCTGGCCCTAGAGTTTTGAGGGCCTGGTATATAACGTATTGTGCAGGATCTCAACTGGATTCCCATGATTCAAACACAGTAGCTCATCTGTAGGTGAGAGAGTTTGGCAGCGTGTTGGGTCATGTTTGTCATTCGGGGATAGGGAAGGGATTTAGAAACTGGGGGAGGAGAGTCAGGGGGGTTGCTATTTCTGGCATGGGAGGAGGTTGATAGGTTCCATCTATTAGAAGAGGTTTGTTAAAAAGCTTGTCAACAAAAGTAGGGAATGGTTGAGTGGGCCATTGATTATATGATATTCTGGATGCATTCTAGGAAGGGGGTGCTGCCACAGTGGGTCTTCCATGTTAAACATGCAAGGCCCTCTGAGGCTGCACACTCAGCAATAATAATGTGAGCATGCTGTTTTACTATTTTGGCAGTATCAAATGTAACTTCTTAGTCTCCATGTTTTAATCTGTGTTTACATGGCTTTAACAGAACCATGTTCTTGGTGTGATTTTCTTTATAGGCGCATTCAGTGAATTTCTGGGCAATATTAGGAGCAGTGAAGGTAAAATACCCTCTTCAGTAGAATTTGGCGGTAGATGGTATTTGCATGCTGACTTGAGATTTGGGCAAGGGAGTTCCTTTTCTTCTTTTTCTTTTTTTTTCTTTTTTCACTGTATTAGGGAATGGTGAGTCTAAATGGAAATGTATTATTTACAGGGTACTCTGCTACATTCCGTTTGCCTCCCTCAGTGAGTAGTATACAAACTGTTTGAATTCATAGGAAATTTATTAGAATTGTCTCATCACAATGTGTTCGTGCTGATGCTCCTGATGATATTGCCATTTCTAGTGCCTGAGGCTGAGTGCATGTAATCTGCCAAAGCAAACTCTCTTGAAAAATGGTGAATACTACACTTCAGTTTGACATGAGTGGAGGTGGGGAAAGGAAGATTTTCTTACAATGGACACAAAAAGGTGTTTGCTGGCCATACTAGAAGTGAAAAAGGCACTCAGAAAAAGCCTGCTACAATGAAGACAATTTTTAGAACTATTACATGTCAAATATACTTTATCTAATGACAAAATCCTGCTATCTTTACCTGAGTAAGGGTAATGGTACTTTTTGTCTGATTAAAAAGTGCAGGATTTGTCCCAATGTCATCAGCAAAACTGCTCACCTCATTCACCTAAATGAAACTTGACTTCAAAGTCTACTGTAATTGGGGCCATTTAAATCTAATATTAAGCATTAGATCAAATATAAAGAAGTTATCTTTCTCTTTACTTTTCTTAAAAGAAAACAAGAAAATGCACCCTGTAATGCTGTGAATGTTTGCCCAAAGTGGAAGGCAGGAGAGAGGGAGAAGGTTGGCTATGCTGCTGCTGTATGAAAGTTTAGTTTGTTTAATTTTTCTCTTCAGTATTTAAACACTTGGTTCATGTGATGCTGTTTACATATGCAATGACTGAGCATGTTACTGGTAATGTAATTAATGGATTCACTGTCTGTCCCAAGAGCACAGATGTCAATCAAATATGTTTTGCATTGGTACGGTACAGTATAAATATACACTAACAATGGGGAAGGGATTAGAGGCAGAGACAACTCCTGTACTATTCAAAGAAAAGCCGAAATGGAAAAATATACAGTAACAACGTTTCCAATGCTCAGGTTTCTGGTTAAGTTGGATGTTAAATTGGTTACATTTTCAAAATGTCTTAAGAAAAAGCAACTGAAAACTAACAACAGATTGCTGCTCACCCTCTGCCAGCTCCTGCTCTCTCCATAAGAGTGGCTGCCTAGCAGCAAGTCACATCTCTTGCTTGTATCACCTGCCAGATAAAGGCAGCAGCAGCAAAGGTCACTCCATCATCAGCTGGAAGCTGTTCTGTCTGCCGAGGTTTGTATATAGTGCTCATGACCGTACATCTGTTACCCAACTTGCTGCTACTGTTGTGGCTGTTGCTTGTATCCCTTTCCTCCCTAACTGGTCCTGCTGTCTGATGTTTTTCTGTGCCAAGGCTCCCTGTCATTGCTCTTTTGACACTGTGCCATGTGTGGAGATGGTTCCATAGGCTATTTGTCCCAGTTACTGATGTGTCTCACTTCCTCTGATGCAGTATCTGGCCACACTTTGATACATGTTTTAGCCCCCCAGAACATGGAAGAGCAAGAGACCTTTATGTTCCTTGAGCACCTCCCTTCTACTGCTCTCTACCGTTTCCTTCTTGCTGCTGCCTATATTGAATGATCAAGTCACTGGCTTCCTGACTCACTTACGCTCTCCCCTCCTAACTGTCTCATTCCTATACACACAAAGCCAGTATACATAAGGGAGATGGGTGAGCACTTTGGTGTGAATATGCTCCTTTACTTGTCTGCCATCTATCTACAGTCACACAACTGAAAGCATCTCCTGAAACACTCTTGCAAACAAAAGCCATTCATACCATGTTCACAGAAAAGTGAAAAAGGAAACAGTCACACTTAATTGCAAGTTGGATTTAGCAAATATGTTTGTGAATAACTTTCTCCACTCTTTGCTCAACCTCTATATGCATGTGGTCTGATGATCAATTCATTGAACCTGATAGCAATCCTAGAGTGGAACACTCTGTTCTTTCTCCTTTTCATGTAGCCTGCTAGGAATGACATGTGATTGTCAAGAATTGGTAACTATGGTCGTGAATGGTATACCTGGAGACAAGAAGCAAGGGAAAGTCAGAAGATTACGTCTAGGCTGATCTTCAGGTGAAAGCCAGCTGTGCTAAAATTTTATATTCCGTTTCCCAGAGTATCCCACCACAAATATAGATGAATAAATTAACTTTTAATTAGTAATTAACTCCTCTACATATTTTTTAAAAGAAATCCTCCCACCCTACTGGTTTATATTGAAAGGGCTATAAAATAACTTTCTCCTGGTTCCTACATTATGAGCTTCAGAGCTTGCTGGGCTGGGATAAAAGTAAAAATAAGTCCATAGAGTGATGGAACTTTTTTTCTTCCTCTTGTCATTTAGCACTTATAGCTATCTAATTGCATCCATTATATTTGCTGACAATCTATATACTGGTATAGTTAAAAGGTCAATTTGATGCGGACACAGTGGCAAAATGAGCACAGATGCGTGCATGGAATTAAGTGGCAGGCTGCAACTTTTATTAAACTTGAATACAGGGGAGGGGCGCTACCTGCCCATCACCCATACTCTCCTATACCAGGCATTTAAGTAGTTCCAGTGTGGGAGTTAGAGGCCTCCTTATCATATACCTCATTAACGGGGACCAAAGTTACAGGGTTCCTTACCATATAACCCATAACCTGGGGTTGCTCTCCTTAGCCTACCCCCCCTCCCCGGGCTCAGCTCTCAGAGTCCTAGTACCGTCCCCACCATGAGGGGGACAGAGGGTGCAGCAGGGTGGGGACCTCGGCTCTAGAGGGCCACAAGGTTTGACTTCAACCCACGAAGGTCCTTATGACATTAGCCCAAGGCCCAGCACCAAAATTACAGGTATTTTTACCTCTGGGAACTTTTCATTTTATTCTTTTAACCACACTGGAAATCAACCGCAAGTTGGAACGAATAAACATCACCACTCCAGTACCTCAGTTAGGTATTAAAGGTGTTCACACTTAACCCCCTTAAGATGCTGTGAGGAAGGCAAAAAGCTACCTTGTCCTCTGCCCATTGGCCCTTGGGAGAAAAAATTGCTTCTTGACCCCCTAAATAGGTGATCAGCTATGCACACACCATCTGATAGGCTGGATTCTCATTCCCAGTTCAGGTACGTAGGGTGGGTTGCTGGAACAGTGCATTTAGCCCTTCACTGGGCTAAATCCTGGGAGTTGGGGAATGCTGGCCAATCAGCACCCTTCTCTCCCAGCTGGCCAATAGTGCCAGAGACTTGCGGGGGGAGGAGCTACATATTGTCCCTTGGCAAACATCTCCCTCCCTTGCTACTGGGGACTGTTCCCCTTTCAATGCTGGCCCCATCAGTTTCCCCCAGCCATTGATGTGGGTGGGTGGCATTTATAGGCAAACTTCTGATATAAGAAAGAGCAGTTTCCATAGCTCTGTAGTCTGGAAATTTGGTTTCCTTCAAGGGCCAACAGGCCTGAATGAGCCTTTATTGATCCCACGTCTGGCATATTTACACAGGGAAAATTGTTGGTATGTTGGATGTGGGGTATATTGGAGGTGAACATGAATAAATCAGCCAATATGAGTACAAATTTCAAATAGGTAACTACACACCTATGTATTCCCAGACCTAGAAGTAATTTTTAAGTGCTTTATATATTGGGGGTAGTTAACTCTAAGATACATTTAGGCTGCTTCATTCTACCATCCATTTCCTCTACCTTTTATGGGAAGTTGTTTTTTAGATATTCCCACAAAATTTTGTAAATTACTTTGATTGTAGTTTATTTAATATTAATGTCCAAATTTGGCTAATCATTTAAGCCTGAGCCATAACTTCCATTGTTTTTAATGGTGCAGGATCACTCCCCAAATATTTAAAGTTAAGCATGTGCTTTAGTGTTTGCTTGTTCAAGGCCAATGTCCTCATGGCATCAGAAAAAAAATAGTACATAAGAACATGGGTAGAATTTATCTAGAAAAGAATAAATCTTGAATAACGTTATTCCTCGCTAGACTCATCAGCAGTGTTCTTAGTTGACAGTTCATTTGAATGTAACAAGTAAAAAAGGAAACAACAAACAAACAGAATATTAAAACAAAACCAAAAAGCAGCTCAACTGAAACAATATGTACAAAAGAAAACATTCAGTAGTTTCAGGATTAGTTGTGGTTCTATCATAAGCTCCACACCATTTTTCACATATTGAACTAGATATATTGTTATTGCATTATTCCAGGAACTCTACCATTATAACATTTGCACAGCAAGTAATACATCATAATCACTTAATTTTCACAGAAAAAACTTGTATTTTTAGACTGAATTCATACACCACGTGGAGTTACTTACAATTCACTAATTTTCAATTAATTTGTTAAGATCAGCTCTCCTTACTCTTTAATTATCAATAATCAGTGTAACTCCACTATGAAAGCACCTCTGCAGTCTAGACAGTGTATACTCATGTGATAAATAATGGATAAATACTGAGTGTGCCATTTGCCGTTAATGTAGTGGATTGATTCCCTGCAGCATATACTCTCCATCCTTGTTTTAGCACTTATGCCACCTGTCTCTTGCACTCATTGTATGATGCTTCAATAAGAGCAAATGGGGTTCCCTGATCATACTTAATTTAGCTCATTTTTATCATCTCATAAATATATTGAGAGAAAATAAAGCTCGTCTTTCTACAAGAGCACAGAAGGATGTACAAATTAAAAGGTGTATTAGGACTGTTGCTGTTTTTAAAATACAATTTTTTAGAACAATTATTTGTGTGGATTATTTGTTGCTAAGATGGCAGACCCAACATAATTCCTCCCCCCCCCCACAAGCAATGTTTAACATAAGTGGGCTGGTGCCACCAAGCTCTGTACCAGGGGATGAGACAGAGAAATGAGACGTGGCTCTGGGAAGAAGGATAAAGGAGTTGGAGGCGCAAGTGGTCTTCTCGTCCATCCTCCCCGTGGAAGGAAAAGGCCTGGGTAGGGACCGTCGAATCGTGGAAGTCAACGAATGGCTACGCAGGTGGTGTCGGAGAGAAGGCTTTGGATTCTTTGACCATGGGATGGTGTTCCATGAAGGAGGAGTGCTGGGCAGAGACGGGCTCCATCTTACGAAGAGAGGGAAGAGCATCTTTGCCAGCAGGCTGGCTAACCTAGTGAGGAGGGCTTTAAACTAGGTTCACCGGGGGAAGGAGACCAAAGCCCTGAGGTAAGTGGGAAAGCGGGATACCGGGAGGAAGCACAGGCAGGAATGTCTGTGAGGGGAGGGCTCCTGCCTCATACTGGGAATGAGGGGCGATCAACAGGTTATCTCAAGTGCTTATATACAAATGCACAAAGCCTTGGAAACAAGCAGGGAGAACTGGAGGTCCTGGTGATGTCAAGGAACTATGACGTGATTGGAATAACAGAGACTTGGTGGGATAACTCACATGACTGGAGTACAGTCATGGATGGTTATAAACTGTTCAGGAAGGACAGGCAGGGCAGAAAAGGTGGGGGAGTAGCACTGTATGTAAGGGAGCAGTATGACTGCTCAGAGCTCCGGTACGAAACTGTGGAAAAACCTGAGTGTCTCTGGATTAAGTTTAGAAGTGTGTGCAACAAGAGTGATGTAGTGGTGGGAGTCTGCTATAGACCACCGGACCAGGGGGATGAGGTGGATGAGGCTTTCTTCCGGCAACTCACGGAAGCTACTAGATCGCATGCCCTGATTCTCATGGGTGACTTTAATTTTCCTGATATCTGCTGGGAGAGCAATACAGCGGTGCATAGACAATCCAGGAAGTTTTTGGAAAGCGTAGGGGACAATTTTCTGGCGCAAGTGCTAGGGGAGCCAACTAGGGGGGGCGCTTTTCTTGACCTGCTGCTCACAAACCGGGTAGAATTAGTGGGGGAAGCAAAAGTGGATGGGAATCTGGGAGGCAGTGACCATGAGTTGGTTGAGTTCAGGATCCTGACGCAGGGAAGAAAGGTAAGCAGCAGGATACGGACCCTGGACTTCAGGAAAGCAGACTTCGACTCCCTCAGGGAACGGATGGGTAGGATCCCCTGGGGGATTATCATGAAGGGGAAGGGAGTCCAGGAGAGCTGGCTGTATTTCAAGGAATCCCTGTTGAGGTTACAGGGACAAACCATCCCGATGAGTCGAAAGAATAGTAAACATGGCAAGCGACCAGCTTGGCTTAATGGTGAAATCCTAGCGGATCTTAAACATAAAAAAGAAGCTTACAAGAAGTGGATGGTTGGACATATGACCAGGGAAGAGTATAAAAATATTGCTCGGGCATGTAGGAAAGATATAAGGAGGGCCAAATCGCACCTGGAGCTGCAGCTAGCAAGAGATGTCAAGAGTAACAAGAAGGGTTTCTTCAGGTATGTTGGCAACAAGAAGAAAGCCAAGGAAAGTGTGGGCCCCTTACTGAATGAGGGAGGCAACCTAGTGACAGAGGATGTGGAAAAAGCTAATGTACTCAATGCTTTTTTTGCCTCTGTTTTCACTAACAAGGTCAGCTCCCAGACTGCTGCGCTGGGCATCACAGAATGGGGAAGAGATGGCCAGCCCTCTGTGGAGATAGAGGTGGTTAGGGACTATTTAGAAAAGCTGGACGTGCACAAGTCCATGGGGCCGGACGAGTTGCATCCGAGAGTGCTGAAGGAATTGGCGGCTGTGATTGCAGAGCCCTTGGCCATTATCTTTGAAAACTCGTGGCGAACGGGGGAAGTCCCGGATGACTGGAAAAAGGCTAATGTAGTGCCAATCTTTAAAAAAGGGAAGAAGGAGGATCCTGGGAACTACAGGCCGGTCAGCCTCACCTCAGTCCCCGGAAAAATCATGGAGCAGGTCCTCAAAGAATCAATCCTGAAGCACTTACATGAGAGGAAAGTGATCAGGAACAGTCAGCATGGATTCACCAAGGGAAGGTCATGCCTGACTAATCTAATCGCCTTTTATGATGAGATTACTGGTTCTGTGGATGAAGGGAAAGCAGTGGATGTATTGTTTCTTGACTTTAGCAAAGCTTTTGACACGGTCTCCCACAGTATTCTTGTCAGCAAGTTAAAGAAGTATGGGCTGGATGAATGCACTATAAGGTGGGTAGAAAGCTGGCTAGATTGTCGGGCTCAACGGGTAGTGATAAATGGCTCCATGTCTAGTTGGCAGCCGGTGTCAAGTGGAGTGCCCCAGGGGTCGGTCCTGGGGCCGGTTTTGTTCAATATCTTCATAAATGATCTGGAGGATGGTGTGGATTGCACTCTCAGCAAATTTGCAGATGATACTAAACTGGGAGGAGTGGTAGATACGCTGGAGGGGAGGGATAGGATACAGAAGGACCTAGACAAATTGGAGGATTGGGCCAAAAGAAATCTGATGAGGTTCAATAAGGATAAGTGCAGGGTCCTGCACTTAGGATGGAAGAATCCAAAGCACCGCTACAGACTAGGGACCGAATGGCTAGGCAGCAGTTCTGCGGAAAAGGACCTAGGGGTGACAGTGGACGAGAAGCTGGATATGAGTCAACAGTGTGCCCTTGTTGCCAAGAAGGCCAATGGCATTTTGGGATGTATAAGTAGGGGCATAGCCAGCAGATCGAGGGATGTGATCGTTCCCCTCTATTCGACACTGGTGAGGCCTCATCTGGAGTACTGTGTCCAGTTTTGGGCCCCACACTACAAGAAGGATGTGGATAAATTGGAGAGAGTCCAGCGAAGGGCAACAAAAATGATTAGGGGTCTAGAGCACATGACTTATGAGGAGAGGCTGAGGGAGCTGGGATTGTTTAGTCTGCAGAAGAGAAGAATGAGGGGGGATTTGATAGCTGCTTTCAACTACCTGAAAGGGGGTTCCAAAGAGGATGGCTCTAGACTGTTCTCAATGGTAGCAGATGACAGAACGAGGAGTAATGGTCTCAAGTTGCAATGGGGGAGGTTTAGATTGGATATTAGGAAAAACTTTTTCACTAAGAGGGTGGTGAAACACTGGAATGCGTTACCTAGGGAGGTGGTAGAATCTCCTTCCTTAGAGGTTTTTAAGGTCAGGCTTGACATCCCTGGCTGGGATGATTTAACTGGGAATTGGTCCTGCTTCGAGCAGGGGGTTTGACTAGATGACCTTCTGGGGTCCCTTCCAACCCTGATATTCTATGATTCTATGAAATCATTGGAAGCCTGTTTTCCCACCTCTGGAGAAGTAAGAGCAGGGATTCTGAGAGAGGTGATCAGAATTCCACTCCCATTTCATAATGGCAGGAATCTACAAGGAAAGAGGAAAGAAGCTGCTAGAAGCTTATTCCCTTTGGCAGGAGCACAAGCTGTTGGTGGATCTCTCTCTGTCTCTGGATCCAGTCAAGCTCCCACTGAAGAAAATGGCAAAACTCCAGTGGGAGTATGACTGGGGCCTCTGGTAACAGAATCCCTCCCTGCAACACTTGACAAGCATATTCTCTCTCTCTCTCTCTCACACGCACACACGCTCACACACACACACGTTTCATTTTCCAGACAGCTGTGAGACTAATTTTCAATCCAATTTACACTAAAAGTATCTGATATGATTAATATGAAGACTTGAATTTTCTGGTTCAGCATTATGGGCCTAATTGTCCTGCTTTTTGCAATGAGAAAACATGTTAAAATTGTGACTTATGCAAGAAGAAAAAGAAGGCAAGTTTCTCACACGTCCACCCACCACAGCAATGAACCCAAACAGCACTGTCATGCTTCCCCAGTTAATAAAACATGGTGAGCAGCATAGCCCTAGTGATGCACACCTGCCCAAAAATATGGGCATGTAAAAAAGTAATAGAAGTTTGGCCAAAGGAAGAGACCACTTCTGTATAGATCATGCAGAATTGGCCTTTTTTTCTTGATTGAACCTTTCAGACATGTGCGCACAAAATCTGTACACAAACAGCTCTATGTAAAAGATGCACTAGAAAGCTTTATCTGTATATCTACACTGTATCTATATATCTATTTCTCAAACTGCAGCCTCCACTGTGTTATTTGAGTGCCATTGTCATGCACGTCAGGGTGGCCAGTAGAAAACAGGAATAGAGAGAAAAGTGTGCTATATTTATCTGTGCACAGTGGTGACAATGGGCCATAGTACAGAGATAACAGATTAGCAAACTATGAACACAGCAAAGGGCAAATGTCAGTCCCTAAACAAAGAGCTGGGAGGCCCAGGGCATGGGAGATATACAGGAGATGAGGCATAGACAATCTTTAGTCTTTTGGGAAATGTGGATGTCATAGCCATTGCCAACTGATTGTTGCATGATGTTGCTTTGTATGTTGATGATGTTTGCACAGTATTTGATGGACGTGATTGTTGTGACGAATGTGGTGTAGTCACTGGATGTTTTTGGCTCATGAAGGTGTGTTACTCTATGGTACAATGATAAGTTAGGGGATGTAGGTGCCCATCAGACATACGATTGATTACCTGTGTGTGTTCCTTCAGATACAAGCTTGTGACTGCAACATGGTATCAGTGTATATTGGTCATTGCTGCACTTCTGAATTACGTTTTGTTTCACTGACATAAAAACTGTCCTGTTCTAGGCTCTTGTAGTCCACGCTAACCCTGTCCCAGATCCCTGTCCCAGCCTTAGCATTTTACTAGATGGTTGTCAGAATGTATCCCTTCTGTGGACTGGGTTGTGTCCCTGCCTACATTTCTACTTTGAGACACATTAGCAGCACTGTCCCCCTACCTTACAGGCACAGTGTACTAGAGAGGCATCTTCCTGTTGGTGACTGCATACTCAACGACAGTATATTTTACCTTTTGTATGGGGATGGTACCATTAAAGTAGTGCTGCCCATTTTTGTACTCCCTTGCCTTATCTCCAACAATCCTCTCAGGGCACAGTGGGAAGAGTGGGGCCTATAATTAAATAATATTAAATTAATACCCGTCCTCCCCCCCGCTCCATGCTTACCATATACCCTCTCCCACTACGTGTAAATACTGTTTACCTGAATCTGTGGAAAAACAGCAACAGAGGAAGCAATCCTTAAACATGTGTCAATGTTTAAATAGCTCAGATAAAAGCATATCAAAGGCTCTGTTACGCTACAGAACAATGCACCAGAATTTTCAGAAGGGCTCACCATCTATAAACAAAGAAGCTCAGCAGCTTGGGTACTGAGATTCTCTGAAAATCAGACCATAAGTATCACAATGGAAACTTCTCAGTACTGAGCTCTTTTGAAAATCTGGCCCTATATGTAGTGAAAATGTAGTGTAACTGTCAAGGTTCCTTCCCCACTCTGAACTCTAGGGGTACAGATGTGGGGACGTCCATGAAAAACCCCCTAAACTTATTTTTACTAGCTTAGGTTAAAACTTCCCCAAGGTACAAACTATTTTACCTTTTGTCCCTGGACTTTATTGCTGCCACCACCAAGCGTTTAACAAATATAACAGGGAAAGAGCCCACTTGGAAACGTCTTTCCCCCCAAAATGCCCCCTTACATTCCTGGGTAAGGCTTGATAAAAATCTTCACCAATTTGCAAAGGTGAACACAGACCCAAACCCTTGGATCTTAAGAACAATGAAAAAGCAATCAGGATCTTAAAAGAAGAATTTTAATGAAAGAAAAAGTAAAAGAATCACCTCTGTAAAATCGGGGTGGTAAATACCTTACAGGGTTATCAGATTCAAAACATAGAGAATCCCTCTAGGCAAAACCTTAAGTTACAAAAAAACACAAAAACAGGAATGTACATTCCATTCAGCACAACTTATTTTATCAGCCATTTAAACAAAACAGAATCTAATGCATATCTAACTAGATTGCTTATTAACTCTTTACAGGAGTTCTGACCTGCATTCCTGCTCTGGTCCCGGCAAAAGCAACACAGACAGAGAGAACCCTTTGTTTCCCCCCCCCTCCAGCTTTGAAAGTATCTTGTCTCCTCATTGGTCATTTTGGTCAGCTGCCAGCGAGGTTATCTTAGCTTCTTAACCCTTTATAGGTGAAAGGGTTTTTTCCTCTGGCCAGCAGGGATTTAAAGGTGTTTACCCTTCCCTTTATATTTATGACAGTAACATTTAACCATGTAATTGTATAACAGAAAAACGGGGAACTACTTTACACTGCTCTTGAGTTCCATTTGCACAGTGGCAGCTCTTCCAGACTCAGTTCCTCAAAGACAGAAGTGCCTCTCAAAGATATTTGCTTCAGAAAGAAGAATTACATTTTCTTCCCAAGTCCATCTGTCTTTTATATAAAAGGCAATGGAAAAACTCATTTTTTTTTACTTTCTAAGTGATTTTTTGTCATACAATTGACTCCTGCTTACTTTCTGCCAACACTTACATCTTGCAGAAATATTAGTATAAGAATATTAGACATTAGAACAGAAGCTCTGGGGGAATATTTCAAAGTAGTGCACACTGGAACTAAATCACAACTCTGGCTTATTACTGGAAGTTGCCAAAAGGAGATTATTGAACAAAGGGACCAGAGCTATCCTGTGCCAGCCATGCCCGTGGTGAAAACCAGATTGGCAGGGCTTAAAGAAATATGAAGACTCCAGAGACTGAGGAGATTCTCCGAGAGATTCTCAAGTTGTTGATTCTTCAGCAAGAGCCCATCAGGAGCTTCTTTGAGAGATGCTGGTAGCTTGTTCTTCTGAACAGAAGTGTTGACAGTTTTCCTCCAATAACGGAGCTAATGTCTCCTGTCTGACTCTATCTGCCAAGTAAAACAGGAGTTAAGCTTGCAGATCATAGCCTGAATCTTCCAAGTATTTCTAGAATCCAAATGAGTTACACTAGCGGAAACTAAAACAGAAAAGACAGTAATTTTCTCCCTGATATGCTTCAACAAACACTCTGGCTTGAATCTGAGATTTTTTTTCTGTGCTGTAGGCTGAAGATCCTGAAGTAGATTCACAAGATCCTAGGCTAACCTGCAGTAGAAGAGCTATCATCATCCACATGGTCATTGAAGTCACCCAGAACAATAAGTCTTAGGGTATGTCTACACTACGGAATAAGGTCGAATTTATAGAAGTCGGTTTTTTAGAAATCGGTTTTATATATTCGAGTGTGTGTGTCCCCACAGAAGTGCATTAAGTGCATTAACTCGGCGGAGTGCTTCCACAGTACCGAGGCTAGAGTCGACTTCTGGAGCGTTGCACTGTGGGTAGCTATCCCACAGTTCCCGCAGTCTCCGCTGCCCATTGGAATTCTGGGTTGAGATCCCAATGCCTGATGGGGCTGAAACATTGTCGCGGGTGGTTCTGGGTACATATAGTCAGTCCCCCCCTTCCCTCCCTCCCTCCGTGAAAGCAAGGGCAGACAATTGTTTCGCGTCTTTTTTCCTGAGTTACCTGTGCGGACGCCATACCACCGCAAGCATGGAGCCCGCTCAGGTAACCGTCACCGTATGTCTCCTGGGTGCTGGCAGACGCGGCACGGCATTGCTACACAGTAGCAGCAACCCATTGCCTTGTGGCAGCAGACGGTACAATACGACTGGTAGCCGTCCTCGTCATGTCCGAGGTACTCCTGGTCGCCTGTGTGAGGTCGATCAGGAGCGCCTGGGCAGACATGGGCGCAGGGACTAAATTTTTAGTGACTTGACCAGGTCATTTTTTTTAGTCCGGCAGTCAGTCCTATTGAACCGTCTTATGGTGAGCAGGCAGGCAATATGTCCTTCTGCACCGTCTGCTGCCAGCCAAAGATGTAAAAGATAGATGGAGTGGATCAAAACAAGAAATAGATCAGATTTGTTTGTACTCATTTGCCTCCTCCCCTGTCTAGGGGAATCATTCCTCTAGGTCACACTGCAGTCACTCACAGAGAAGGTGCAGCGAGGTAGATCTAGCCATGTATCAATCAGAGGCCAGGCTAACCTCCTTGTTCCAATAAGAACAATAACTTAGGTGCACCATTTCTTATTGGAACCCTCCGTGAAGTCAGCCCTGTAAGCCGTGTCCTCAGTCGCCCCTCCCTGCGTCAGAGCAACGGCAAACAGTCGTGCATCTGAGTTGAGAGTGCTGTCCAGAGCAGTCACAATGGAGCACTCTGATTGGGCTAAAACATTGTCGCGGGTGGTTCTGGGTACATATTGTCCGGCCCCCGTTCCCTCCCTCCCTCCGTGAAGGCAAGGGCAGACAATTGTTTCGCGCCTTTTTTCCTGAGTTACCTGTGCGGACGCCATACCACCGCAAGCATGGAGCCCGCTCAGGTAACCGTCACCGTATGTCTCCTGGGTGCTGGCAGACGCGGTACGGCATTGCTACACAGTAGCAGCAACCCATTGCCTTCTGGCAGCAGACGGTGCAGTATGACTGATAGCCGTCCTTGTCATGTCCGAGGTGCTCCTGGCCACGTCGGCTGGGAGCGCCTGGGCAGACATGGGCGCAGGGACTAAATTTTTGGTGACTTGACCAGGTCATTCTCTTTAGTCCTGCAGTCAGTCGTATTGAACCGTCTAATGGTGAGCAGGCAGGCAATACGGATTGCTAGCAGTCGTATTGTACCATCTTCTGCCGGGCAGGCAAGAGATGACGATGGCTAGCAATCGTACTGTGCCATCTTCTGCCGAGCAGCCATGAGATGTGGATGGCTTGCAGTCCTTCTGCACTGTCTGCTGCCAGCCAAAGATGTAAAAGATAGATGGAGTGGATCAAAACAAGAAATAGACCAGATTTGTTTTGTACTCATTTGCCTCCTGCCCTGTCTAGGGGACTCATTCCTCTAGGTCACACTGCAGTCACTCACAGAGAAGGTGCTGCGAGGTAGATCTAGCCATGTATCAATCAGAGGCCAGGCTAACCTCCTTGTTCCAATAAGAACAATAACTTAGGTGCACCATTTCTTATTGGAACCCTCCGTGAAGTCCTGCCTGAACTACTCCTTGATGTAAAGCCACCCCCTTTGTGGATTTTAGCCTCCTGAAGCCAACCCTGTAAGCCGTGTCGTCAGTCGCCCCTCCCTCCGTCAGAGCAACGGCAGACAATCATTCCACGCCTTTTTTCTGTGCGGACGCCATACCAAGGCAAGCATGGAGTCCGCTCAGCTCACTTTGGCAATTAGGAGCACATTAAACACCACACGCATTATCCAGCAGTATATGCAGCACCAGAACCTGGCAAAGCGCTACCGGGCGAGGAGGCGACGTCAGCGCGGTCACGTGAGTGATCAGGACATGGACACAGATTTCTCTGAAAGCATGGGCCCTGCCAATGCATGCATAATGGTGCTAATGGGGCAGGTTCATGCTGTGGAACGCCGATTCTGGGCTCGGGAAACAAGCACAGACTGGTGGGACCGCATAGTGTTGCAGGTCTGGGACGATTCCCAGTGGCTGCGAAACTTTCGCATGCGTAAGGGCACTTTCATGGAACTTTGTGACTTGCTTTCCCCTGCCCTGAAGCGCATGAATACCAAGATGAGAGCAGCCCTCACAGTTGAGAAACGAGTGGCGATAGCCCTGTGGAAGCTTGCAACGCCAGACAGCTACCGGTCAGTTGGGAATCAATTTGGAGTGGGCAAATCTACTGTGGGGGCTGCTGTGATGCAAGTAGCCCACGCAATCAAAGATCTGCTGATATCAAGGGTAGTGACCTTGGGAAATGTGCAGGTCATAGTGGATGGCTTTGCTGCAATGAATCATAGAATCATAGAATATCAGGGTTGGAAGGGACCCCAGAAGGTCATCTAGTCCAACCCCCTGCTCGAAGCAGGACCAATTCCCAGTTAAATCATCCCAGCCAGGGCTTTGTCAAGCCTGACCTTAAAAACCTCTAAGGAAGGAGATTCTACCACCTCCCTAGGTAACGCATTCCAGTGTTTCACCACCCTCTTAGTGAAAAAGTTTTTCCTAATATCCAATCTAAACCTCCCCCATTGCAACTTGAGACCATTACTCCTCGTTCTGTCATCTGCTACCATTGAGAACAGTCTAGAGCCATCCTCTTTGGAACCCCCTTTCAGGTAGTTGAAAGCAGCTATCAAGTCCCCCCTCATTCTTCTCTTCTGCAGACTAAACAATCCCAGCTCCCTCAGCCTCTCCTCATAAGTCATGTGCTCTAGACCCCTAATCATTTTTGTTGCCCTTCGCTGGACTCTCTCCAATTTATCCACATCCTTCTTGTAGTGTGGGGCCCAAAACTGGACACAGTACTCCAGATGAGGCCTCACTAGTGTCGAATAGAGGGGAACGATCACATCCCTCGATCTGCTGGCTATGCCCCTACTTATACATCCCAAAATGCCATTGGCCTTCTTGGCAACAAGGGCACACTGTTGACTCATATCCAGCTTCTCGTCCACTGTCACCACTAGGTCCTTTTCCGCAGAACTGCTGCCTAGCCATTCGGTCCCTAGTCTGTAGCGGTGCATTGGATTCTTCCATCCTAAGTGCAGGACCCTGCACTTATCCTTATTGAACCTCATCAGATTTCTTTTGGCCCAATCCTCCAATTTGTCTAGGTCCTTCTGTATCCTATCCCTCCCCTCCAGCGTATCTACCACTCCTCCCAGTTTAGTATCATCTGCAAATTTGCTGAGAGTGCAATCCACACCATCCTCCAGATCATTTATGAAGATATTGAACAAAACCGGCCCCAGGACCGACCCCTGGGGCACTCCACTTGACACCGGCTGCCAACTAGACATGGAGCCATTTATCACTACCCGTTGAGCCCGACAATCTAGCCAGCTTTCTACCCACCTTATAGTGCATTCATCCAGCCCATACTTCTTTAACTTGCTGGCAAGAATACTGTGGGAGACCGTGTCAAAAGCTTTGCTAAAGTCAAGAAACAATACATCCACTGCTTTCCCTTCATCCACAGAACCAGTAATCTCATCATAAAAGGCGATTAGATTAGTCAGGCATGACCTTCCCTTGGTGAATCCATGCTGACTGTTCCTGATCACTTTCCTCTCATGTAAGTGCTTCAGGATTGATTCTTTGAGGACCTGCTCCATGATTTTTCCAGGGACTGAGGTGAGGCTGACTGGCCTGTAGTTCCCAGGATCCTCCTTCTTCCCTTTTTTAAAGATTGGCACTACATTAGCCTTTTTCCAGTCATCCGGGACTTCCCCCGTTCGCCACGAGTTTTCAAAGATAATGGCCAAGGGCTCTGCAATCACAGCCGCCAATTCCTTCAGCACTCTCAGATGTAACTCGTCCGGCCCCATGGACTTGTGCACGTCCAGCTTTTCTAAATAGTCCCTAACCACCTCTATCTCCACAGAGGGCTGGCCATCTCTTCCCCATTCTGTGATGCCCAGCGCAGCAGTCTGGGAGCTGACCTTGTTAGTGAAAACAGAGGCAAAAAAAGCATTGAGTACATTAGCTTTTTCCACATCCTCTGTCACTAGGTTGCCTCCCTCATTCAGTAAGGGGCCCACACTTTCCTTGGCTTTCTTCTTGTTGCCAACATACCTGAAGAAACCCTTCTTGTTACTCTTGACATCTCTTGCTAGCTGCAGCTCCAGGTGCGATTTGGCCCTCCTTATAACTTTCCTACATGCCCGAGCAATATTTTTATACTCTTCCCTGGTCATATGTCCAACCTTCCACTTCTTGTAAGCTTCTTTTTTATGTTTAAGATCCGCTAGGATTTCACCATTAAGCCAAGCTGGTCGCTTGCCATGTTTACTATTCTTTCGACTCATCGGGATGGTTTGTCCCTGTAACCTCAACAGGGATTCCTTGAAATACAGCCAGCTCTCCTGGACTCCCTTCCCCTTCATGATAGTCCCCCAGGGGATCCTACCCATCCGTTCCCTGAGGGAGTTGAAGTCTGCTTTCCTGAAGTCCAGGGTCCGTATCCTGCTGCTTACCTTTCTTCCCTGCGTCAGGATCCTGAACTCAACCAACTCATGGTCACTGCCTCCCAGATTCCCATCCACTTTTGCTTCCCCCACTAATTCTACCCGGTTTGTGAGCAGCAGGTCAAGAAAAGCGCCCCCCCTAGTTGGCTCCCCTAGCACTTGCGCCAGAAAATTGTCCCCTACGCTTTCCAAAAACTTCCTGGATTGTCTATGCACCGCTGTATTGCTCTCCCAGCAGATATCAGGAAAATTAAAGTCACCCATGAGAATCAGGGCATGCGATCTAGTAGCTTCCGTGAGTTGCCGGAAGAAAGCCTCATCCACCTCATCCCCCTGGTCCGGTGGTCTATAGCAGACTCCCACCACTACATCACTCTTGTTGCACACACTTCTAAACTTAATCCAGAGACACTCAGGTTTTTCCACAGTTTCGTACCGGAGCTCTGAGCAGTCATACTGCTCCCTTACATACAGTGCTACTCCCCCACCTTTTCTGCCCTGCCTGTCCTTCCTGAACAGTTTATAACCATCCATGACTGTACTCCAGTCATGTGAGTTATCCCACCAAGTCTCTGTTATTCCAATCACGTCATAGTTCCTTGACATCACCAGGACCTCCAGTTCTCCCTGCTTGTTTCCAAGGCTTTGTGCATTTGTATATAAGCACTTGAGATAACCTGTTGATCGCCCCTCATTCCCAGTATGAGGCAGGAGCCCTCCCCTCACAGACATTCCTGCCTGTGCTTCCTCCCGGTATCCCGCTTTCCCACTTACCTCAGGGCTTTGGTCTCCTTCCCCCGGTGAACCTAGTTTAAAGCCCTCCTCACTAGGTTAGCCAGCCTGCTCTTGGCAGGGATTCCCTAACTGTGGGATTCCCTAATTCCCTAATGGGATTCCCTAACTGTGGTGGGGCCATAGACGGAACCCATATCCCTATCTTGGCACCGGAGCACCAAGCCGGCGAGTACATAAACCGCAAGGGGTACTTTTCAATAGTGCTGCAAGCTCTGGTGGATCACAAGGGACGTTTCACCAACATCAACGTGGGATGGCCGGGAAAGGTACATGACGCTCGCATCTTCAGGAACTCTGGTCTGTTTCAAAAGCTGCAGGAAGGGACTTTATTCCCAGACCAGAAAATAACTGTTGGTGATGTTGAAATGCCTATATGTATCCTTGGGGACCCAGCCTACCCCTTAATGCCATGGCTCATGAAGCCGTACACAGGCAGCCTGGACAGCAGTCAGGAGCTGTTCAACTACAGGCTGAGCAAGTGCAGAATGGTGGTAGAATGTGCATTTGGACGTTTAAAGGCGCGCTGGCGCAGTTTACTGACTCGGTTAGACCTCAGCGAAACCAATATTCCCACTGTTATTACTGCTTGCTGTGTGCTCCACAATATCTGTGAGAGTAAGGGGGAGACGTTTATGGCGGGGTGGGAGGTTGAGGCAAATCGCCTGGCTGCTGGTTATGCGCAGCCAGACACCAGGGCGGTTAGAAGAGCACAGGAGGGTGCGGTACGCATCAGAGAGGCTTTGAAAACCAGTTTCATGACTGGCCAGGCTACGGTGTGAAAGTTCTGTTTGTTTCTCCTTGATGAAACCCCCCGCCCCTTGGTTCACTCTACTTCCTTGTAAGCTAACCACCCTCCCCTCCTCCCTTTGATCACCTCTTGCAGAGGCAATAAAGTCATTGTTGCTTCACATTCATGCATTCTTTATTCATTCATCACACAAATAGGGGGATGACTACCAAGGTAGCCCAGGAGGGGTGGTGGAGGAGGGAAGGAAAATGCCACACAGCACTTTAAAAGTTTACAACTTTAAAATTTATTGAATGACAGCCTTCTTTTTTTGGGGCAATCCTCTGTGGTGGAGTGGCTGGTTGGCCGGTGGCCACCCCACCGCGTTCTTGGGCGTCTGGGTGTGGAGGCTATGGAACTTGGGGAGGAGGGCGGTTGGTTACACAGGGGCTGTAGTGGCAGTCTGTGCTCCAGCTGCCTTTGCTGCAGCTCAACCATACACTGGAGCATACTGGTTTGGTCCTCCAGCAGCCTCAGCATTGAATCCTGCCTCCTCTCATCACGCTGTCGCCACATTCGAGCTTCAGCCCTCTCTTCAGCCCGCCACTTACTCTCTTCAGCCCGCCACTTACTCTCTTCAGCCCGCCACCTCTCCTCCTGGTCATTTTGTGCTTTCCTGCAGTCTGACATTATTTGCCTCCACGCATTCGTCTGTGCTCTGTCAGTGTGGGAGGACAGCATGAGCTCGGAGAACATTTCATCTCGAGTGCGTTTTTTTTTCTTTCTAATCTTCACTAGCCTCTGGGAAGGAGAAGATCCTGTGATCATTGAAACACATGCAGCTGGTGGAGAAAAGAAAAGGGACAGCGGTATTTAAAAAGACACATTTTATAAAACACTGGCTACAGTCTTTCAGGGTAAACCTTGCTGTTAACATTACATACATAGCACATGTGCTTTCGTTACAAGGTCGCATTTTGCCTCCCCCCACCGCGTGGCTACCCCCTCAACCCTCCCCCCTCCCTGTGGCTAACAGCGGGGAACATTTCTGTTCAGCCGCAGGCAAACAGCCCAGCAGGAATGGGCTCCTCTGAGTGTCCCCTGAAGAAAAGCACCCTATTTCAACCAGGTGACCATGGATTATATCTCACTCTCCTGAGGATAACACATGAACGGATGTTGCTTGAACGCCAGCAAACATACACTGCAATGCTTTGTTGTACAATGATTCCCGAGTACGTGTTACTGGCCTGGAGTGGTATAGTGTCCTACCATGAAGGACGCAATAAGTCTGTCCTCCCCAGAAACCTTTTGCAAAGGCTTTGGGAGTATATCCAGGAGAGCCGCGAATGCCAGGGCAGAGTAATCCTTTCACATGCTTGCTTTTAAACCATGTATAGTATTTTAAAAGGTACACTCACCGGAGGTCCCTTCTCCGCCTGCTGGGTCCAGGAGGCAGCCTTGGGTGGGTTCAGGGGGTACTGGCTCCAGGTCCAGGGTGAGAAACAGTTCCTGGCTGTCGGGAAAACCGGTTTCTCCGCTTGCTTGCTGTGAGCTATCTACAACCTCCTCCTCATCATCATCTTCTTCGTCCCCAAAACCTGCTTCCGTATTGCCTCCATCTCCATTGAAGGAGTCAAACAACACGGCTGGGGTAGTGGTGGCTGAACCCCCTAAAATGGCATGCAGCTCATCATAGAAGCGGCATGTTTGGGGCTCTGACCCGGAGCGGCCGTTCGCCTCTCTGGTTTTCTGGTAGGCTTGCCTCAGCTCCTTCAGTTTAACGCGGCACTGCTTCGGGTCCCTGTTATGGCCTCTGTCCTTCATGCCCTGGGAGATCTTGACAAAGGTTTTGGCATTTCGAAAACTGGAACGGAGTTCTGATAGCACGGATTCCTCTCCCCATACAGCGATCAGATCCCGTACCTCCCGTTCGGTCCATGCTGGAGCTCTTTTGCGATTCTGAGACTCCATCATGGTCACCTCTGCTGATGAGCTCTGCATGGTCACCTGCAGCTTGCCACGCTGGCCAAACAGGAAATGAGATTCAAAAGTTCGCGGTTCTTTTCCTGTCTACCTGGCCAGTGCATCTGAGTTGAGAGTGCTGTCCAGAGCGGTCAAAATGGAGCACTCTGGGATAGCTCCCAGAGGCCAATACCGTCGAATTGTGTCCACAGTACCCCAAATTCGACCCGGCAAGGCCGATTTAAGCACTAATCCGCTTGTCAGGGGTGGAGTAAGGAAATCGATTTTAAGAGCCCTTTAAGTCGAAATAAAGGGCTTCATCGTGTGGACGGGTGCAGGTTTACATCGATTTAATGCTGCTAAATTCGACCTAAAGTCCTAGTGTAGACCAGGGCTTAATGACTTCAACACACTCTAGATGCAAACTCTGTGATTTCCACCAGCTACTCTGGTCTAGTGGGCAACTGTATAGGAAAATCCATTTTAAGCTCCATCCCAGCATTTATCCACAATATGGATACATGCAGCTGAAATTTGTTTTGGAGTGAGGGACTATAACAGAGGTGTACCTTTCTGTCATACAAATGAGTTCTGTCTCGTTGGTTGGGTAGTTTAGTCTGCTAGTAAAGCAATACTCCTGCCCCTTTTGGGGGTTAAATGAAAGTGCAAGCAAAAAAAAAAAAGTCCGATAGACGGTCAAAAACTTTCACCCAATCTTTTCCTCAAATCATAGTCCTCCCTTGAGGGTCTGTCAATCTCCACCCTTCTCTGGAGCATAGAAGAAATGTCCCCTGTGGTCCCACAGAGACAAAAGGAGTTCACACACTTCCTCTTCCATGAGTTTTAACCAGTTCTCAATAATACATGCACAGTGAGGGCCTAATTTGTGATCAAGACATCGATAATATTAACCATATTGGCCACTGACTTTGCATTAGACAATATAATCAAAGACTTGGGTCCCTGTCAGTTGACATCTTGCCCAAATAAGACTCAAGATGAGACCAATGGAACTGATATCTAGCACGTTCTCCTCTTCCTCAGCAAGACCTAGACAAGACTACAGTAAAATATGCTTCATTATGGTTGTTCAACAGTACTGAAACCAGAATCTCTGCCTATTTAGATAATCCACCATATCCATTCCTCTCGTTCATCTTGACTAAATGTCTTTTTTTTTTTTTTTTTTTACAGAGACGGTGAAGCTCAACTAGGTTTTAGCCATGTTCTTCTTCAGGTATTTTTTCACTAGTTGGTCAAATACAGCATCTGCTGGCTAACTCACTAAATCAGTTCCTCTTCCTCTATAATCTGCAAACAGAATTTCATTATGTCTCAAGAATAACTCATAGGAGTCTAGATTTTGCTGTCAGTTACAAAGATGTAAATCAGGAGTAAATCCATTGACTCATCCCCCACTGCCTCACCACTCACCCCCACCCATATAATGGAAGATTTGCTGGAAAACTCTGTGAGCTGAAACTTGTGGAGATTCCACTTTGCTGAGTTGGAGCAATCCTTATGAGGGAGATTGGGGTATAGACCAATTTATGCCCATTCTAATTTAACAAATGAAAAGAATGGAAATAAAGCTGTGAAACAGCCCCCCCATTCTCCACTGTCTCCCTCCCTGCCCCAGTAATAACTGCATCCCAAGCATAATACAGAAATCTCAGTAATTTACAGGAGAATGTATGACCATGCAATTTAACCAATGAAATCCATTTGCTTAAAAGACTGTAAGAGAAGCACACCCTCTCATTTGAGCTGTTTATTCTGTGGAGGAGAAGGTAAATACTGCACCCCAAAATCAGATTTGTCTAAATCCAGGAGCCCCCAAAATAAAAGGAAACAGAGATTAATAATGTTCTTAAATTTAAAAAATATTGCATTTTAACATTAGTTCTACTTAGGGTTTCCTTTGTGGAATTTCAAATAATATTATGCAACTGATCCATGAAAATTAAAACAAACAAATAAACTAAAAACCCAGAACAAAATAAAACACCTAACTTCACTTTTAGTCTGATTATTATAACTGAATGTTGGAAAAAGCAATAATAGGCCAACTTTAAGTAACAGCCATTACTTCTTGTTGTTGTTATAACACTGAGCTACAATTACTTAGTTCCATATAGCCTCCCTTTTCTCTACAAGTTTTGTTATTGCATTTAGGATCCCTGCTACCACAAAGGCTCTTTCAGGCTGTGTATATAACAAAACACATGTGAACTATAAACAATCGCCTGTATGCATCTAAGCTATCAGCTAAGCTGATTTATGTGCACTGGTTTGTGTATTGCCAGTCTATCAGAAAATCATGCAGAAGAGACCCAGTTATGTTTCCTTCGAATTCAGTGAGATTTACCATTGATTTGAGCAGAAATGTAGACTTGTGAGTAAGATACTGGCCTGGGACTTGTGAGATTGAGTTTTTATGCTTGGCTCTGCCACACACTTACTGCGTGACACTAGCAAGTTATTAGGGGAATGATCCAAAGCCCGCTGAAGTCAGTGGAAGTCGTGCCTTGTAATTCAGTGGGTTTTGGATCAGGCCCATAGCACTAGATTGAGTAATGTCTTCTCCCCCTATGTAAGGGGCAGCACACAAGAAGAGCAGGAATTATATGTCTCAGAAAGGTACACTTCCCTTCCTGCCCCTGAAGGTCAGCTATCTGCTACTGGCTCTGACAGTGACAGATTATTAATCTTCATGCTCCATGCCACCTCAGCTGCACTGGATGGCACATGGATGGTGGAGTCAAGGCTCGGCCCATTCCCTGCCACTCTCCATACATACTCTAGCCAATTGTGTGTTGGAAGTGAGCAGGCATGCAGTGACTGTAGCCATGGTATAGGGGAGGTCGCACAGAGGAGTCGGGAAGTTTGCTCCCCGCTTATGTCCTTGCATGACTGCAAAATGCTAGGTCAAGATCTGGCCCTCAACTTCTCTTTGCCTCAGTTTCCTATCCATAAAATTGTGATAATTATGTTTCCCTGTTGTGGGGACCAATGTATTAACTTTCTGAGACACAGCTAGATTCCACAGTGATGGTGGTCACCTAGAAAAATCATTTTCAGTAGGAGCAGATGCAGGTTGAAGGATTTAGCTGAATCCTAAAATTTAGCATGGGTTAGTTAGTGCACATTCATGCACATACACACACACAAAACACATACAGATGCAAGGAATTGGGGGAGAAGAGTACAAGGCCCTCTAAATATGACTACTGATTAATGCAGGCCAGTTTGTTATCCTAACTGCCATGATTGTGAACGCTGACTCACCAAGAGACACATTTCCTTTAAAAAGATGATTTTAAAGATCCATTAAAACTCTCCTGTTCACATCTGAGTCTCCTCTGATTTTTCCAGCAGACTGAAGTCTTTCTCTAATATCAGACTGTCCCAACAGACCAATAAATGAACCCCGACAGTCAGCTCTAACAGAGCTCTGACTCAGAGAGAACAGTAATAATGATGATTGACTTAGAATCTAGAAAACCCATTTAACATCCTGTCTCCTACTTTTCCAAATGTTTTCTAGTTAGACCTTTATACATTTTTTTAACTTAAGGCTCATAAAGTTCAAAAGCAGGAATATAGTTAAACTTCATAGTGGTCAAGGATTAATTGCTTGGATGAACTGGGACATATAAAAAGCCGCTGTAACTCAAGAAAGAAAGGGTAATTATTGATCCCAGTGGCTATAAACCATTCTAAAGAACTTTTATGAATGGTGTAGCTATTTTATATGTTATAAATATCAATTTATCACAATTATAAATAATAGTACATCACAGTAAAAATCTGGTTAATGTATATCAATATAAAATATATTCCATCAAGTGGCATAACTCATGTTGATGGTTCTAGCCTTCCATTACTAACCTGACTGGATATTTAGGATATTTATAGTGGATTTAATTTATTAATAATAAGGTATTACTTGTGCCAACTGTACTATACAGATTAATAGTTTTTAAATGGTTAGTACTATTTAATGGTCTCTCCCTGAGCAATGAGAAATGTGCACTGTATGTTGAATGATGATGGAGGCAAATAATTCAAGCAATGTCATTCCACTGGCATCAACTTGGGAGATTTGAGAATGTTTTTTATGTATTACCAGAATTTTCAGTCTGCAATGCATAACAAAAGCACTATTTGTTTTAAAAGACCAAGTCGAGTTTATGAAGGGGGGAAAAAACCCTCAGTGTTTAATGGATGGAACAGAGAATGGAAGTAACTGATAGAACACACAGAAATTTTGTACTGTTTTGAATGCCTTACCACTGCTCATGCCATCTGTCATGCATGTCTCCATGAAATAAACAATTTTCAGAAATGTTTGTTCTGAAAATGCAAATTATTATTATTTCTTATTTATTTCCAGTCATGAAAATGGATCTGTTTTTAAGCCATTTTTGCATAAAGGTATTTGTACATTTGCCTACTTCAGAAAAATAGTTAAGACACTGAAATTAAGCATCCTTATTCAGGAAGGCTGCTTAAGCACATGCTCAGCTTTAAGTACAGGAGAAGAGGGGATGAAGAAACTAGGACCCCAGTTCAGAAAGTACTTGAATACATGCCTAACTTGAAGCACATTTGCCCTGATTCAGGAAGTCACTTAAATACATGCTCAAGTCCTTTCCTTAGTCAGGGCCCTTTACCTTGCTGGTTTCACTCAGTGCTTCCACTCATTCCATTCTCTCTTTGCCCCTTCACTTTCTGTTTCTCTCTCTTTCATTTCCCCCTTCACTTGTCCCACCCTCCCTTGCCTGCTCTGTATTCCAGCCTTCTTTATTTTCTTGCTGATCCCTCACTCTCTATGAGCCTGATCCACAGCTCATTGAAGGCAAAAGAAAAAAGCCCATTGACTTGAGTGGGGTTTGGATTAACTCCTAGATATGCTCCTCAGATGCCCAGTCCTACCCCTGCTATGAAAGCAGCATCCATTTCTGCATCAGCTCCAATTGCTACACCATCCTATGTTTCCTTGAAAATGCAGATCCTGAAGCAGAAAAGTTTGTGGAATTGCTGCATAAAGCGAAACAGCGTTATTGGGGTAATATGAATAGAGATTCCAAATCATACGCAAGTTAGGGTCACCAGCTGGCTGAGGTGACTGCCACTACTTCTCTAATTAGTATTATTCTGAACTATTCCAGCAGCACTACACTTGAGTTGAACTCTCTAACACCCTTTGTTTTCTCACCCTTTAGATTTTTGGTGCCGGAACAATCTGTATAGTATGGGGGTGCTGAGAGCCATTGAACCAAACTGTAAACCTTGCATATAACGGAAACCACTTCAAGCCAGGGAGTGCAGCAGCACCCTGAGTTCCAGCACCTATGCCTTCAGGTATGAGTACGCTGCAATAAAACATCCATGGCACTGTTGTGGGTGGCCCAGGTCAGTTGACTCAGGCTCACAGGGCTCAGGCTATGGGGCTAAATAGTACAATGTAGACACTCAGGCAGGAGCTTGGGCTCTGAAACCCAATGAAGTGGGCAGGTCTCAGAGCCCTGTCTCCAGCTTGAACCTGAGCTTGTACACTGTGATTTTGGGTAAGTGTGCACTGCAATGGAACCCCAGGGTTAGTGGAATTCAGGTCAGCTGACCCGTGTTAGGGAATCCAGGGGCTGAGCATCTGCACATTCAGAATTTTCTAACCTGGGCTTGAATCTGGGACTCTACACTGCAGAATGCAGACCTGAGTCAAACCAACCATATCCCAGACTCCCTAGTGATCATCCCAAATGTGGCCACTCTAGCCCTTTGTCCGTGGTGCACTGTGGGAAAGCTTTACTGCCCACCCTGCACCTTACAGGAAGTTTGAACAGTCTGCCAAGCAACATGGAGGAGACCCCTTTTCAAGAAGTTCTCTTGCTTATACTTTCACTCCTGTGTCAGGAAACAGGCAGAGCTTCCATGAGGCACTGGTGGACATTTTGGCAACGTTTTCTGACCCACCAAAGGTGTGTGACAGAGCTTCGGATGGAGCAGGAGGAGGAGGAAGAGCAACCTGGCATGGCAGACTCGCACTAGCTGGTGCTGCTTGTTACACTCCGTATAGCCACTGAAGCCCCCTATGAAGACTGGTGCCTCTGGTGCTGGGCCACAAGCACAGACTGGTGGGATCACATTGTCACAGGGACTTGGGATGACCAGCAGTGGGTTCAGAACTTTTGCATGAAGAAGCTACATTTCTGGAGCTCTGTGAGCAGCTTGCCCCAACCTTTCAGCATAAAGGCATGAGAGCACCTTTGCCAGTTCAGAAGCAGGTTGCTGTCTGGAAGCTGGCTACCCCAGACTGCTACTGGTCCGTGGTCAAGCAGTTTGGTGTTGGAAAGATGACAGTGTGTACAGTGGTGGTAGAGGTTTGGTGGCAGTTTGGTGGCAGTCAAGGGTTTGGTTTACTCCAAGGTGGCGGGCATATAAAGATATTCCTGAGGTAATTGCTGGCTTTGAGTGAATGGGGTTTTCAAACTGCGCCAGGGCCATTGGTGGGACTTGTGTGTCCATAGTTTGCCGTTTTCAAGAAGCACGAGTACATAAACTGCAAAGAGGACTACTCCATTGTTATGCACATTGTGAACCGTAGAGATCAATTTATGAATGTCAATGTGAGTTGCACTGGAAAGTTCATGATGCCAGGGCTTTCAATGGGGCTAATTGATTTAGGGAGGGTTCAGAGAAAAGGGGAGTTGGCTGCCGTGCAATGTAGTTATGAATGACATGACAACTTATGAAATGGGGGAGAGGTTGATTCAGAGTATGGATTTATATAAGGAAGTAATTGAAGAGTGGATTGCTATACCTAACTGTACAGAGGAATAGTGTTTGCTTACTAATTCCTAATTGTTCCTGATCAGTATTTGAAATAATAAAGCTAAACACGTGATTGTATGATGAGATGCAGTGGTAGCAATAAACTTTCTTGATGACATAAAAATCTTTATTTGTAAACATGTGTTAATACAATACAACAGTCACCCATTGCCAGGCAGGCCAGCTGCCCTTACAACACCCAAGCACCCAGTTATAAAAGAACATTTCCAAAACAAACAAAAAAAGTGCTTGAAAAAGTGCAAACGTGACAGAAACCCCCTACTGCTGGGAGTCTTCCAAGCTGTTTACCCTCTCCACTGTGCTCCCTCCTCCTCCATTAGCTTCTCTTCCTGTTCTAGGAACTGCACAGCAAGTGCCTGCTCCAGCACTGAAACCCTGTCCTCAAGCTGTGCGGTGAGCCTCAGCCTTTTCTCCTGTCTCTTGGCATGTGTTTTCTGTAGTCATAAGTCCCTCTGTTTCCAGTACTGGACCTGCTTATTGGCCCCATCAAGAAGTTCAACCGTAAGTTCGTCCCAGAAATGCTTCCTTTTGGAACAGTCCATGAAGATATGTTGGGCCAGCCTGAGGTCGAGCTGTGGAGGTACAGCAGCCAGTAGAGGTCAAGGGTCCTGCAATAGGACAAGACACAGAGGGTTATTGTTTCAAAGAGTTCAGTGGAGGAGTACAGAATTAATTCTTGTGGAATTTCAAGGACATAAAATGTTTCATTTCACAACTGAACTTCAGTATGAAAGTATGTGAAAGGGATGCTTCAGTCCACAGACTCTCCCTGGAGAGAGCCTGGTTATTCACAGTTAAAGTGCTGCAAGATGTAACGCCAACAGACCCGAGTCAGGGGTGGCCGGGATCAAACTTGGGACCTCTGGAGCTTAATGCATGAGCCTCTACTTAGTCAAGGCTGTAGCAGACTCATCAATCTCTAGCTGGTCTAGCTGCCACTAGAGGGGGACAGACTGCCATTCCAAGCAGGCATGGATTACACAGAGACAATAGTAAGTTAAAAATTCTAAACTGTTTTTGTTTTCCAAAAATTGATAATTTTTTTTTCTGGGGGTGGGGGGTGGCGGTCAGTGGCCTACTATAAAAGCTTTTTCTATCATTTCAGGCCTTTCACATTTTGGAAGACATAACTGTTCTTGTGGTGCCTGATTGCAAAGGAAGTCGTTATTCCAAGCTGCCGGTGGGAAACCTGCGGTTTATTCAAAGTTTTCAAATGTATAGTGACTGAACAGCCCATTTATGAGTGGAATGGGCTGGTCAGCTTCTGAAGTGTCCCTGGCAAATATGCCATTCCCTGCAAAGTGATTAGCTATCTGGAGTTCCTGCTTCAGGGAAAGTTTGCAGCTATCAGCACCTGGGATTGGATCAGGTCAGAATTCATGAGGGAATCAAAAGGATGTTGTGTTAGTTTCCATATGGCTTACCCTGTAATGGCGGCATGCAAACATACAGAACTCCACAGTCTTCCTCCTCCCCACCCTATGCACATTACTGGACAGAAATTCAAACTGCAGTTGTACTTGGGACAAATGATTTGATCACTTCTGGAGTGGATGGACTACTGTAGCTGAAATGGACAAGATTTGGAAATGGAAAACACTTCCCCAAACCCACACAGAATTCATTGTTTCCACATGACTCCAGAGTCTGTTAAGTGCTTACAGAGTGGCAGTCTTCAAGGCATGGTAATGTCATGTTATTATTTTTAAGAAATAGGAATGGCCCTTGCAAAAATGTGTGCCTTTTCAGTAAAAGTACTTTTTAAGGGTGTCCTTCACCATTTGCTTTTCCTGGTCACCATTTTGAACTCCAGGTGGTGCAGGTGAAGGGGAGGAGGGATGCTAAGGCATTGGGATACAATCCGCCATTAGCAGATACACACTGCTAGCCAAGGCTTCTCATAACTTTTGCATTGGTTCATAGAGTGGAAATCCCTCCCATTATTGTATCAATAAACATTAATGTGGAGCCAGAAACTTACCGGGCTCAGGGGCAGTTTCCGTCCCTTCCATGTCTGCTTCAGGCTCAGCAGCAGGATGGTCCTCAGGGGGTGCATCAAATAGCACCTCTGAGTGTGGACCCAGTATTTGGTGCTGATCCTGTTCTAAAGTGTGCTCTGGGACTGGTTTCAGCAACAGAGTGACTTCATGGTCCTCACTCAGTGTCTTCTGCTGGCTCCCATTAGTCTTCCTGCTGGATATTAGGGTCAGCATGGCACCATCCAGGCTGACTAGGTCATCATGCACCACGGTTGGCTCTGTGAAACTCCTCATAAAACGGGCACAATATCAGTTTGTTGCCCAAGGTGCAGTTCTAATCCTTGGTCCCTGGTCTTCTGGTACTCACTCCTGAGTCGCTGAACCCACTGTCTGCACTGGTCACTGGACAGGTCAATTTGTAATGCTGCAAATTTCTTGGCTATTTGCTGGTATGTGTGGTCATTCCTGGTACTCTTACTAAAGTCCACTGGCCTTGTTGGCCTCGAACCAAAGATTCACCAAAATCTGGTTGTGCTCCTGTGACCAAGAAGCAGCACACTTTGCAAAAGGCTTGTTTTGGTCAGTCTCCATTGCAATCACAAAAGGCTCTCTGACGGTGAGTTTGCAGGTAGGTGGTCAGAAGATAATGGAAGGACTGACTCACTGAACTGCTGGGGATGGGTGGCTTCCATTTTCACTTGAGTCAATCGGAGAATCTTGGGACAGAGAGGACAAAGGAAGTTGGTCTATGGGATTTTGGGATACTTTTGGCAGACTCCCACGACCCAAGTTGAGGGGACTGAATCTACATTGCAAAGCAACAGGGCTTGAACCTTGGGTCTTGGCATGACTTGGGGTTGGATCCTCTGTCCCTGCAAGGTCCTAGAATCCTAGGTCTGAGCCTGAGTCTGAGAGATTCTTGTGTAGATGGAAGGGGTGGAGGTTGGGCTCACGCCTGAGTCTGAGCCCAGACTTTCATCGAACTGTAAAGATACCCTTTTAGCCCTACAGCTTGAGTCAATTGACCCTGGCTCTGAGATTTGGTGCTGTGAGTTTTATATTGCAGTGAAGACAAACACACTTTGTGGTGTTTTACAATTCACCAATATCCTTCTTCCGTTATGGTAACTTGTACAGCACAGAGTATCTTAGACCTTATTGACCCACACTACACTACAAGAAGGATGTGGAAAAATTGGAAAGAGTCCAGCGGAGGGCAACAAAAATGATTAGGGGGCTGGAGCACATGACTTATGAGGAGTGGCTGATGGAACTGGGATTGTTCAGTTTGCAGAAGAGAAGAATAAGGGGGAATTTGACAGCTGCTTTCAACTACCTGAAGGGAGGTTCCAAAGAGGATAGATCTAGACTGTTCTCAGTGGTAAGCAGATGACAGAACAAGGAGTAATGGTCTCAAGTTGCAGTGGGGGAGGTTTAGGTTGGATGTTAGGAAAACTTTTTCACTAGGAGGGTGGTGAAGCACTGGAATGGGTTACCTAGGGAGGTGGTGGAATCTCCTTCCTTAGAGATTTTCAAGTTCAGGCTTGACAAAGCCCTGGCTAGGATGACTTAGTTGGGGATTGGTCCTGCTTTGAGCAGGGGGTTGGACTAGATGACCTCTTAAGGTCCCTTCCAACCCTGATATTCTATGATTCTATGACACTCAGCCACATTACTGCCTTTGCTTACCCGGATACAACCTCACTGAAATCCTGTTGGGTTGAAGTCAGTGGGATTGCCCAGATATGATTGTCAGGCAAAATGTATTCTTCTAACACAGTCACCTCTTTTGTGTTATATCTCTGCTGATAAAATTTAGTATCTTATTTCCTTTTATTTGACTGCAGATGTGCCTGGAGCTAATGGTTTAAATGATTGATTTATATTTCACAGTAACTCCCACTTTTCATCTAATCAGTGCACTGAAAGTTTTTTTTTTAAAGTTAGAGCTTGTGGCCAAATTCTGTGCTGATTTACACACCAGGCATTTCCATTAATTTAAGATGGATTGCAGGGATCATAAGTCAATGCAGTATTTGGCCTATAGCCTCTAGTTTATTTTTGTTCTCAGACTAAAAACCCCATTCTGCTCTTTTGAAGATAAAAGCACTTAGCCAAAAAAATTTAACAGACCTCTTTGCATGACCAGTGCAGAGAAAATGACACAAAATTATGCCCTTTTGATTTTTGTATATGTAGGGAGGCTTCCACATTCATGCTCTGTTCTGAGTGTGGTCTGTATTTGGTAATGCTGGGGAGAATTTCAAAAATATTGAAATGTAAGTGAAAATTGGGGGGAAAACACCTTTAAAATCCCTCCTGGCCAGAGGAAAAATCCTTTCACCTGTAAAGGGTTAAGAAGCTAGGATAACCTCGCTGGCACCTGACCAAAATGACCAATGAGGAGACAAGATATTTTCAAAGCTGGAGGGGGGGAAGAAACAAAGGCTCGCTCTGTCTGTGTGATGCTTTTGCCAGGAACAGAACAGGAATGGAGTATTCGAACTTGTTAGTAAGTAATCTAGCTAGAAATGCGTTAGATTTCCTTTTGTTTAAATGGCTGGTAAATAAGCTGTGCTGAATGGAATGTATATTCCTGTTTTTGTGTCTTTTTGTAACTTAAGGTTTTGCCTAGAGGGATTCTCTATGTTTTGAATCTGATTACCATATAAGGTATTTACCATCCTGATTTTACAGAGGTGATTCTTTTACTTTTTCTTTAATTAAAATTCTTCTTTTAAGATCCTGATTGCTTTTTCATTGTTCTTAAGATCCAAGGGTTTGGGTCTGTGTTCACCTATGCAAATTGGTGAGGATTTTTATCAAGCCTTCCCCAGGAAAGGGGGTGTAGGGTTTGGGGAGGATTTTGGGGGGAAAGATGTTTCCAAGCGGGCTCTTTCCCTGTTATATATCTGTTAGACGCTTGGTGGTGGCAGCAATAAAGTCCAAGGGAAAAAGGTAAAATAGTTTGTACCTTGGGGAAGTTTTAACCTAAGCTGGTAAAAATAAGCTTAGGGGGTTTTTCATGCAGGCCCCCACATCTGTACCCTAGAGTTCAGAGTGGGGAAGGAACCTTGACAGTAAGTGAAAGTTGGGGGAAAATTTCTATAATTTTATGCCTATTTTCTTCTCTGCTTTTCACTAGTTCTGGTATCTGATCTATACAAACATTCCAGGGTCCTGTGCATTCCAAACAATTTGCCATGACGTCCACCCTCATTTTGTTGTTCATTTAAAAATAATAATTTAAATGAAGCTGTCACATAATTTCCAGCCTGTTGCACCAGAGAGATGCAGTGGCAAAGGATCTTGACCCAGAGTACACAGGAGCTTGAGTACGTCTACACTGAATGAACATATAACATGTTAGGGTCCGTTATGTGACCTGTTCTAGTTGTCCAAAGCAGAACAGACTGCCTAGTAATTCCTTTATTGGACATAATCATTATACCAATAGCAAGTGTTTTTAGCACTAGACTAGAAATAAGTACTTTAGTACTTTGTTGAATTGGGGCCTTGCTAAATTGACTGCACTATAAAGACCACATCCAACTCCCATTGAATCAGGTCCTAAGTGATGTTGAATATTTCATTAGAGAAGTGTTGTTTCCATTACAGTGTACAATATTTTTAACATTTAAAAACTATTATTAAAATATGTAGTTTTAAAACATATTTTATCTTTATAAGGAGCAGATTGCTGCTTAATTGGCAACTGTCATGTATCTGTAGATTAGAAATGTACTTCCTGAATATGATTGATGATTCATTTCTTTTCCATATCAGTTTATTACAGCTGAATGATGTATGGATTATAAACTACAAAATATATTATGAACTTCTAAGTGGAGATACAATATGTTTTAAAACTATCATAACAAGTCCAAAATATTTTCAGCTAATATAGAAGTTTGTTGTCCTTAATATTTCACATTTATAAACCTCTGGCATTCAGAAAAGAGATTTTTACGTTGGTGTTTTAAATACTAGAATTGGCCAATTCCTAGCAAAATCAATACACAGTTACAAAAAAAAAAAAAAAAAAAAGAGTACTTGTGGCACCTTAGAGACTAACAAATTTATTTGAGCATAAGCTTTCATGAGCTACAGCTCACTTCATCGGATGCATTCAGTGGAAAATACAGTGGGGAGATTTATATACATAGAGAACATGAAACAATGGGTGTTACCATACACACTGTAAGGAGAGTGATCACTTAAGATGAGCTAATACCAGCAGGAGAGTGGGGGGGTGTGGGGGGGAGAAAACCTTTTGTAGTGATAATCAAGGTGGGCCATTTCCAGCAGTTGACAAGAACATCTGAGGAACATTGGGGCGGGGGAGGGGATAAACATGGGGAAATAGTTTTACTTTGTGTAACTATTTCCCCATGTTTATTTCCTCCCCCTACCCCCACCCCACCCCCTTTCCTCAGAAGTTCTTGTCAACTGCTGGAAATGGCCCACCTTGATTATCACTACAAAAGGTTCCCCCGCCTTCACTCCCCTCCCCCCACACCGCTCTCCTGCTGGTAATAGCTCACCTTAAGTGATCACTCTCGTTACAGTGTGTATGGTAACACCCATTGTTTCATGTTCTCTATGTATGTAAATCTCCCCACTGTATTTTCCACTGAATGCATCCGATGAAGTGAGCTGTAGCTCACGAAAGCTTATGCTCAAATAAATTGGTTAGTCTCTAAAGTGCCACAAGTCCTCCTTTTCTTTTTGCGGATACAGACTAACACGGCTGCTACTCTGAAACCTACACAATTACAGGTTTTATTTTTTAAAAATGCCAGATTTATTTTAATGTTTCTGTTTCAAAAGAAGGGAATGTAAAATATATTTTGCAACTGTATCTCTTGTTATACTCTCAGAATAAAAAAATAATTGGAAGAAAAAGCTGAATTTTTCATCAAAAGCTTCTGCTGAAAAATGTAGCAGATAGAAAATTTTGAAAAAGCTAAAATGTTTTCACAAATGCTTATATTTTTGAAAAAAAGCTATTTTTGAATTGAAATATATTTTAACAAATTTCCACCATTTTAATACTGGTGTCTTTATTCCTCAATTATGGTGAAAGACTGTCATATATTAAAGGACGATTAACATATGAAGACTTATTTGCTGCAGAGAGCTGGTGAAAACTTCTTATATTTTCAAAATGTAGATGTAGAACTTTTATGAAAAAGTTTGCTCCTTTTTTAACTAACCGATGTGTGACCATCTCTTAAAGACTTATGTCCTGATAACCAAGAATTTCAATGAATCAGGATTTATATGCTCAAGGTTTGCCACCACATATATGAACTGGATTTGGATCGATGACTTAGAAGTGAAAGGTTCCCATAACGAATATCTTGAATCATCAGGTCCTCCAAATGGAACTAAAATCTGCTATTTAATTATATATTTAAATCTACTGATGGTACAAGGACCTTAAAATCCTACTGTACTTTATATAAGTAAAAGGTCAAATAAGTACAAGCTGCTAAAAGGATAATAAACCATCATTAAATATGTGCCAAGTTTTTTTTTTCAAGATGTCACTATAATGTTTCAGTAATAGTCCAGAATGAAGAAAAGGAGTACTTGTGGCACCTTAGAGACTAACAAATTTCCACAAGTACTCCTTTTCTTTTTGCAGATATAGACTAACACGGCTGCTACTCTGAGTCCAGAATGACACATTCTGCAGAGTAACCTGATAACATAAGATGCAGGTAACCACAAGGAAACTTTCTAGGTGCCTTTAACAGATTATGACAGCACTTGAGGGGAGTTTCCTCTGTTCTTGCCCAATCAAATGAGTAACTGAAGAAAGTACACAAAGGGAACTACTATCTGACAATGAAGCAAGAGAGGGTGTTCCCTAATTTGTTAGGACACATAGCCAGCAAATACCTCCAAGGTCGGTACACCGGCACATCCAGTTGATGTGGAAATCATAGTGGAATTTTAGTATTTGAGTTTTTTGCAGTTACAGAATTCATTTTTGAGACTTAGCACACTTGCAGCTGCAGCAGCAGCAATTTTAGAAGGCACAACTTTTATATTGGCTTTCAGAACCAAGAATTTCATTTTATTTCAAGCTACGCTATTACTACAACTGCTACAAGTGAAGGACTGAGTCAGTCTGTAATACCTTTGTTCATTTGGTAGAGATGCCTATTGCGGGTTTGGTTGAGTTTATTAGCTTTCACAAACTAAGCAGTGTGAAGTCCTGGTCAGTGCTTGGATGGGCTACCTTCAAAGAAAGCCCTCTTCTGCTGTAGCAAGTAGCATAGGTCATTCAGTAGGTGGCACACTTCCCTCTGAGACAGTACTGAACCAATGCACCAGCATAGTATTATAGGGCATTGTGCTGTGGGAAATATCATGAAATGTAAAACCAAGGTCCGAACCACATGTGCTCGTTAAGAGTCCCATGTCATGTTTCAGAAGAGTAATAGTGTTAGCCTCAGTAATATGGTGAAAATTCAGCTGATTTGTTTGGGCAATTTTAATTTTTCCTCTCTAAATGCCCCCTGCCATTTCAAGTGGGTATGGTATTCGTCTTCACCTATCCTCAAATTGTCAGGCAGTATTACTGTGTGCAATGTTCCACCCCAAAATAAGTGAAATTCTCTCTCTAGATAAAAAGACCTCTGGGATTCTTTGGAATGAAGATATTCTAAAAATTGAAGTTGGCTGTTTGAGAAGGCTACTAATGAGAGGATATCAGGTACTAATGAGAATGTAAGTAGTTAAGCTTTAAAAAATAAATCCATTTAATTGTTAAGGTTATATAACTCAGATGTTGTTAAATCATGCCATGCTTTTGGCAAGCTCTTACTTCATCTGTGCTAAGAAAAACTGAAAAAAATGATTGAATACGATTTGCAAAATGAATTTGAGAACTGTTTCATTTGAAAAGAAAAAGAGAGAGAGAAGTGACCTGTGCCTGTTAGCATAGTGTGGATGTTGACAGGGGAAATTTTTTTAATGCCCGTGTCATAAATATAAAGGGAAGGGTAAACACCTTTAAATCCCTGCTGGCCAGAGGAAAAACCCTTTCACCTGTGAAGGGTTAAGAAGCTAAGATAACCTCGCTGGCAGCTGACGAAAATGACCAATGAGGAGACAAGATACTTTCAAAGCTGGAGAGAGGGGAAACAAAGGGTTCTCTCTATCTGTGTGTTGCTTTTGCCGGGACCAGAGCGGGAATGCAGGTCAGAACTCCTGTAAAGAGTTAATAAGCAATCTAGTTAGATATGCGTTAGATTCTGTTTTGTTTAAATGGCTGATAAAATAAGTTGTGCTGAATGGAATGTATGTTCCTGTTTTTGTGTCTTTTTGTAACTTAAGGTTTTGCCTAGAGGGATTCTCTATGTTTTGAATCGGATTACCCTGTAAGGTATTTACCATCCTGATTTTACAGAGGTGACTCTTTTACTTTTTCTTTAATTAAAATTCTTCTTTTAAGAACCTGATTGCTTTTTCATTGTTCTTAAGATCCAAGGGTTTGGGTCTGTGTTCACCTTTGCAAATTGGTGAGGATTTTTATCAAGCCCTCCCCAGGAGAGGGGGTGTAGGGCTTGGGGGCATTTGGGGGGGGAAAGAAGTTTCCAAGCAGGCTCTTTCCCTGTTATATTTGTTAAACGCTTGGTGGTGGCAGCAATAAAGTCCAGGGACAAAAGGTAAAATAGTTTGTACCTTGGGGAAGTTTTAACCTAAGCTGGTAAAAATAAGCTTAGGGGGTTTTTCATGCAGGTCCCCACATCTGTACCTTAGAGTTCAGAGTGGGGAAGGAACCTTGACAGCCCGAAAGTAAGGATTTAAAAAAAAAACTAATCTGATTCTGATATTAAAATGCAAGATCAAAGACAAGATGAGGGTGGCACTCAAGGGATTAATTTATTTTAAATTAGAAGTGCTCTTAATGGCTTGGCAGAATAAACAATGCTGCCTGCACATTCTCCTATCCAGCTTGCTAATTAGCTAAGAAAAAATGTGAAGAGTAAAAGTTACATTATTCAAAATTTTTCCAGTATTCGTGGGCCTTAAAAAGTCCTGAAAGGACCAATATCTATAATTAGTTTTCAAAAATCTCTGCCCCTCTCTCATCTTATCACCATGTCAAATGGTGATGTGTTACTATCAAGTTACAGATATTCATACATAACAAGTTAGTTCTGCCCCTGGATATGTTTTTAAGTAAAGATATAGATTTTGCAAAAGGAAATCATATTTTTGAATAAACAGCTCAGAGAAACATTTTCCTCCAGGAAGTGGTTCCATTAATTCTTTACCATAAGAAGAGCACGTCCCTTGGGCGCATGGATCAGCATTCACATTGCACTCCCAGTCAGTCCCCCACCCAGGCCAGGGACGCTAATGATCCAACCAGCAGCCCAAATTTGGTGATGAATCCTGGTCACGTGCCATCTGAGGCACGTTGTGCATAAGCTAAGAAGCACGTCCCTTCTACTAAGCCTTCTTCCACTATTATTTACACACAGTGGGAAGCTAAATACCTTCACTTTCGTCCTCTTCCACACTGTTTGAGGGTGAGCTCCAAGTAGTGTCTTACATAAAGATCTTCTTCATTGTGACTTCATCCTCTTATGTGGAAAAGTCATGGCAAAACTTCCATATGAGGAAAAATTAGTACTATTTAGATTAGTGAGTGCATAGGTAAGAAAGGATATAATAGAGTTGCTTAAAATAATGAATGGGCTAGAGAAGGTAAATTGGGAGCATCTGTTTACCTTCTCTTAATACAAGAACAAGATGGCATTCAATCAAAATGAAAAGCAACACATCTAAAACTGATAAAGGGAAACATTTTTTAACATCATGAATAATTGACTGGTGGAACTCACTGCCAATAGATATAACTATACACAAGAGTTTATAAGCATTCATAAAAAGATTATATGTTTATATGAATAAAAATACCCCCAGTCACCTGAGCAAGCAATGCTGCGCGGAGAGACCCTGCTGCTACCTATGGCAGGTGGGAGACAAATATAAACAATTACTTTCCTTTTGGCAGCTCCCTCCCTCTGCCCTTCCCAGGATTCTAGTGCCCTCTCCTCCCTGTTTCTGTCCTCAGAGCAGCTACTGACTGATTCTGCTCCTTCCTTTCTCCCCACTTCCAACTGCAGCTCCCTCCCCTTTGTCCCCATCTTCAGCAGAACCCATGATGAGTGCCTGATTGCAGCCCAGGTCACTGCCTGGTCTAAGACTAAACTAAGCACAGTAAACTGAGTGCAGACCAGTGCCCTGAGCCTAAGATCCAGCTCAATGCCTCTCTCCTCAAGGAGAAAAAGAAAAGGCTATAGCAGCCCCTTCTCTTATAGAGACAGGAACTACATACTATCCCTCCCCCTCTCCACCCCCAGCATCGGAAAGACATCCCCAGTTGTGTGAGTAGGTGCCTTTATAGGCCTGAGGGACAGTGTGTGAACGGATATGTGGATGTGGGGGGAAGTGAGTGTTAGTGGATTGTGTGGGTTTGAGGGAACCCTGAGTGGGAAAACAGAAAAAGGAGGAGGATAAGATACACCAAAATATAGTCAACTGAAGGGGAAAAAAGGAGCGAAGGAAAAGAGAAGGAAGTATAAACACAAACAATACATAATACATTAAAATAATAATATAAAGCTATTTCTATTAATATTGGTTTATTGATTTGGATTCCTATTAACAAAAGGTTTCATATCCCATTAGTTTCCTGAACCATCCAGTCCCCAAGAAAAAACACAGTTCGTTGAGGACTAATAATAAAACTACTAATAATTTGCACCTCTTCCTTTTGAGGCCATCAGATAAGTTGATACATTTGGATTTGTTTAGCCACACATGTTGAAGCAGGTAAATATCATCAGCTCCTTTCTACAAATGGAGTAATTGTACTAATACTGTTATTTCTCTAATAGTAGCTTGATGACAAAGTAGTCTGGTCTTCAAGTGCACAGGGTAAGACCGCAGAGGTCAGGTAATTTTTCTCAATGAAAGAATGTATTTCTTTAAATGTGTTAGCTATTTTTAAAAGTTATTTTACATTTCAACTCAATTGTACTAGAGTAAGAAAAATAATATGTCATTTTCTATTGTCTGGTTATGGGAGCGGCAGCAGTTTTCAAAGCTAATAAATGATGTAAGCTCCAAGAGCAGAGCAGATTTTAATATAAATTGCAATGTTTAATAAATTGTGTACAATGCTGCTGATTAATAATAGTAATTCTATTTTCACTGTAGCAACAGCTATGATGTACTCGGTGCTTTCCACACAGACAAGAACGAATGATCCTAGTGAGACTGTGAATTTTAAATAATTTAAAATTGCAAATCTGACCCTTTGGAATTCTTTTACTTCTTGACTCAACTTCTTTGTTTAAAAACCAAATGGTAAAAATGTAAAGGTAATGTTGTCACAGAGCCCGGAAAGGAGAGAGAGTGGGCGACTCAGATGCCCCTACTGCTTCTGCATGAAACTGCTAGTTGCAGTTTATGAAAGAATCTGCTCTGGCATCTCAGGCCACGAGACTACGGGGACTACTGTGGCATAGCTAAAGTGCCATAGCTGTACTGGCATAACCCTGTAATGTAGGTGTAGCCTACATGACGGAAGAGGTTTTTCTGTCAGTGTAGGAACATCACCTCCCCCAGAGATGGTAGCTAGGTCAACAGAAGCATACTTTGGTCAACCTCACTGTGCCTGCACTGTGGTTAGGTTGGCATAGCTACTGTGCTCAAGGGTGTGGATTTTTCACACCCCTGAGAGCTATAGCTATGTCAATTTAATTTTAAATGTAGATTATGCCAGGTAGCTGCAGTACCAACCCAAGACAGTGTTTCCACCTGCCCTCCCCTGGTGTTGGCTCTGTCAAGACGCATGCAGTCAAACTCCCTCCTAATATGGTGTGCGAAGAGGGAGTGAGGAATGGACCAAGCATGCACAGACCTCTCTCTGCTACCCTCCCAAATTGGGGTCCCTGCAAATATAGGCTATGCAGCTTGTCAAAAACAGCTTTGGATCCAGAACTGAAAGAGACCTTCATGACATTGGCTTAAAAATCATGAGACTTTAAACATAATAAACTCTGGGTTCTTTTTATTTGCCTTCTGGTATTTAAGTCTTCAGGATTCACTTTTCTTTGCAATTAAAAAGGCTAGAAACGTTTTTAAATGAAAGCTGATTCTCATTTAATCATATGACTCCAGTAGCTGGGGCTTTAAGAAAATCACTAAATGTTGCAAGATTTGTGATAACATTGCAAGTTGGCAACACTGAAAAAATGTCAATTTTGCATGGACCTGAATTTTCATTATTGGTTTACAAAACCTAATATGAATAAAAAGTTTTCAGTATGAAAATTAGAATAAATAATACTTAAAAAAATAAACATTCTGCTCAAGCACCATGAAGCCAAACAGTTAAGATGATTGTGCTAGTACCTAGAAACAAAAGTGAAACTAGCCAGCTTAGTTTTACTCTGAGCAAAAAGGTAAAATCAAGAGCACAAATGGTGAGAAATAACTGATTTGTAATATCCATACTGGTTTAATTATCAAAGATATTATTACTACACAGGTAGGGAATTTTATTTAAATATATGGCTTTATTTTGATATTATTTCTCGATATTTAATTACTGGTTTGGAACACTAAAGATTTGTTTTATTTTATGAAGTAGTAACAAAAATAGTGGAATGAACATAAAGTTAAATCACTTTGTTTCCTTCTTGCTTTACATAGTACTTCCACAGAATATTTTCCCCTGAGTTGTGTGCTTATTGGAGACAAACTGTATTAAGAAAAAGGTGGGCACAGATATTCTAGCATAGAATGAATTGGCACCACCCTCTTATTCCTGCCCTTCATATCCCCCTTTACTCCCTAGAACATGAGAGCAATAGCAGCTGATATAAAACGTTCTGAATCCTCACTGGCTGGCAGGGTCACCACTTAAGCTAACAGCAAACCACAGAGACCATATTGGGCACAAGTGGAGCACTTGTCCTGTCTCAGCCTTTTCACTGTCTGCTGCAGCCTGCAGGCCTCTGAACTCAGAGCAACAGCCTTGAAAAGAAATATTGCTAACAAGTTCACATGTATGACATCCAGTATTCTTTAAGTTGAATGTCACCTGCCATCTCTAACATTGAAAGCAGGGAGCCCCGCACCTGACAGTGTTTTGTATTATTTTGTATACATATATTAAACAAGTTACTTCATTTTTAAAATTGTTTTCTAGTGACTCTTTGGATAAAGAGATATGAAAATAAAATATTTTAAAACAAGTAAACAAAATAAGCCCAGAAAATGTTTAAAGCTGAAGATTTTCTTTTGGAAATACACGCTGAGTTTAGAAATAGACACTGAATTTGCAATCAGAGAAGTCTGGAAAAAGCCAGTACTGCTTTGAGCAATTTGTTTTGTTTTTATATTTCCAAAATCCCATTTAGAGAGTAATAGAATAATTGCTGAGACTCCTATAAACCTTCCCTTGGGGAGTAGGGGGCAAAGCAATACATGATTTAAGAGACGTATTGCATGACACATTAGACAAGCTACTTGGACTGGGGATGGGAACCGCAAGAAAACAGGTTCAAATGCTCAAGAAATGCAGCCAGCATCAGGAACTCTGGTATTATTTTGTTCTTCCTGACAGATAACATGATCTTGACCAGGCGAGGGAGAGGGGGTGGAAGGGGTGGAAAATAAAAAGGGCGGGGGGAGGAGGATCCCACATCCTTAAAGGAAATTCTCAAGCTGGGAAGACGCACAACTTTTGCATGGCAAGTTGAGACTGGCTCTCCTGGGAGTTCCCTTTTCAAAGGAGGGGGAGGGGAAGCAGAGATCTCCTCTGGCTGGGGGAGGCAGCTGCTTTGCACTCGGAAGCCCTGCCTCCTCCCTCCCCCTCTCTTTCTGTCTGCACAGTGCACCTCTCTCTCTCTCTCTCTCTCTCTCACAGACACACACGCACAGAGAGCCCATCATTCTCTGGAACTGGATCTTCTGGTTCAGCTTCCCTCCCTCTCGCGCTCCCTCCCTGGGACGCGCTGGGGGATCCGATGACATCACTGGCTGAGCTCTCCCCTCTCTCTCCTTGTAACTTCTGTTCTGGGAAGTGGTGCCAGGAATAACCCAGTCTGTCTGCAGCTCCGAGAGGCTCCCTCCTCCGGAAAAAAAACTGCGGCTTCTCCGGCCTCTCTCTCGCCCCGATTTTATTCTTATTTTAAATCAAGCTCCACCATTTAAAGCGAGCGAGAGAGAGAGGAAGCCCGAGAGCAATGGTCTATCCTACTACAAGTCAATGAACCAGACGCCCCTTGGCTGCCGGGATATCTCGATCTGTCTCTATATAAAGCAATGCCGCGGGGCACCTCGCTCCAGGCACCACCTTAGCAAAGGAGCAACAAGAGCCCCCCAGCGGAACCAACAACAACAAGGGCACCAGGAGGGGTTTCCTCCTTCCGGCTCGGTGACTTTCCAGGTGAGCAGCAGCTGCTGCTGCAAGGACCCCTCCCCCTCTCCAGCCCCTGTCACTGGCACCAGCTGACGGCCGCTTTCAACTGGTGCTGGGGGGGGGGAAGGGGGAGGCACTCGTAGAATGGTGATTTATTTATTTATTTAGACTGTAGCAGGAAAAGTCCTTGACAAGTTGGGTGTTTTGAGGCGGAGGCTTGCAAGGGTCTCTGGAGCAACTTGCAAGTGCGCGGTGTCACCGGGGGCTGTCTGGCTGCAGCGGGGGGGGGGTCCCATGGAGGACTTGTGAAGAATGGGAGGGGGGTACTGAGAGAAACCAGTGGGGCTGTAAACCCACCCGAGCGGTAAGTCGCCTCTCCAGGGGTGCTGAGCTTGTTGCGATCATCGGCCCGTTTTCCCTCGGATGCTGGGAACCGTTCCCCTCTTCTTGCACCGGGGTTGGGGGGGGGGACGTCTTTGTTAGTGGCCCGCTGTTAGGAAATGTGGGGAATACCCAGCATGTAAGTGTATGCAGATTAGGAGCAGGCTGCCTTGCGTAATCTCCTCCTGTGGCGAGGAATGAGCATGGTTTCTAAGGAGAGACACTCGCGGGAGGGGACACGGCTGCTCGGCTCTCACGCTGGGCTCCCTATGGCAAGGTGGGAGGGGTACGCAGACGCTCGGTGGAGGGGCAGGGGGTTGCATGGAAGAGGGGGGTTGCGGTTGGAATGATCCCAGGGGCTGGGCGGGGGGAGGAGAGGGTAGCTTGACGGACGCTTCAGCTGGCTGTCGCGCCTGACTTGTCCTTGTGCGTATATGGGGCGGGGGGGGGGGGGGCGACGCGCGTGTGCGAGCCGGGCTGGAGGTGGCGGGGGCTGGATGCGTGTGCGGGGCAGTGCTGCGCGCTGCGCCTTGATGCCTGTTCCCTGAAGTGGGTGGAACGTTGGCCCGTTCCGGGAATGTTCCATGACGTGTAAAAGCCACAGGAAGGGGGTTAACGAGGGGCTCTGCCTGCTGCTGCCATCAAGGCAGATGTGCTCGCTCTCCTTTTGCACATTCTAAGCAGACCATTGTTCCCTTGGGGGAGGGAGGCTGGAAGTCAGCTTCCAAGGACGGGGGTGGGGGAGCGGCGGCTGTCGCTGCAGAAATGAATTTATTATATAACCAGAGTCTACGGTCTGGCTGCATCTGATTATGTAACAGGCACATCCATGTTTGTTATATGTGAGACCCTACCTTGAGACATCTACGCTGCAATGTATGTGTATGGGGGGAGTCATAAAGTGCAACCAGATATTGTCCTTTTGGGAGCTGTGTGATGTGAAGCAGGAAGGAAGGAAGGGATATTCTTCAAGTTGCTTCTCACAGTTTTCCTTGGAATATATTATCTCTGTAATTATGGGAAAATAATATTTGGAGGGGAAATCCCAGGTTTAGTTTGGCTAGTATTACTCACATTTCCAGTCTGGAGTTCTTTACATTTTCAAAGTGCTTCACAAACATTCACCATTTGCTGCTTACAACACCCCTGAGAAATAGGTACAGTAAATGTTGTTATCCCCATTTTACAAATGAGAACCTGAAGCAGAGAGGAAGGAGATGCTATTTCTGTTCTGTTTAATATACTTAAGATCTGTAATTCTGCAGAATATGTAGAATAATCATTTTAGTGCAACGGATATAATAAAAAGCCTCATCTAGCAAGGCCTAAGCCTATCTTCATGGGTTTGTTTCCATTATTTCTATTACAATGGAAATGTGAATTGTTCAGTTTTCTTATGGTTCCCATGTGCTACTGGAATCTAACTCAGTTTTGCCCTCACATAAATGATGATGCTGGTTTTTTTGGTTTTTTTTTAAAGGTCTGACTCTAATCTGCCATAAGAACTCAATATTTTTCTAGTTTACTGACAGGAATATTCAGAGTAGTATTATTTTATTTCTATTATATCAAGAAAAATTGTACTAATCAAGAAGGCTAAAGACTTGAAATGTTAATTACATCCTTACAGTAAGAAGTTTTAATTAAAAATTTAAATGAAACTCTTGAAAAATGCCATTCAGCTCCATTTCTTTCAAAAAAAAATTTCTTTTCTTCTTTTGAGATGGAACAAGTTTAAGTATTAGAATTTGGATAATTACATACCTTACTAGTGGTAGTAAAAGTTGTGTGCACAGAGAGTCAAGGATACTAATTCTTTTTTACTACCTTGATCTTATAATGAATCTGTGTTGTGGTTTATGATGGAGGGAGTAAATAAATTGGCCTGCAAAGGAGAAAACAAATAATTAGTAGCTAGGTGCATTATTGTATTAAGCTCTTTAGGCAGACACCATCATTTACATCAGCATCTAGCAGGAGGAGACTTTGATCCAGTTTTTGGTTCTGGTGCTACTGTAGGGTAAAGTAAATAATAATTATTATTAAATTGAAAGAACAAGTGGTCTACCAAAGAACAAAAGCAGAGAGTGGGCCCAACTCTTAAACTGTTTATTCAGGCTAAACTCCCATTGACTTCAACAGGAATCTAATCTTCAGATTAATGTAAGGATGTGGTAGAGAGTCATATGTATTTTGATAATGAAAATGACATATAAACGTGTTAGCTTTAATACAACTAAGGTGCCAGAGGCTTCACCTACTAGGTTTGCAGTATACAAACATACATCATCACTTCCAAATTATCTTACAGGGTCTTTTACAATTATATTTTAAAATTCTCTTCATCTTTGAAGTTAGGAAGTCACTTCTGAAACTTTGGGAATTGGAAGATCTGATATCTTCCACTTGGTTTCTGTTGTTTTGCCTAATTTTTTTTAAAAAAACTGTTAACGGTGAAAATGCAGATTACTTATCGCACAGAGCTGATTTTTGCACTTAGGCTTTTATTTTTATTCCTGTAAACGAACTCTAGGTTGGTTTGGTTTTCACCTTTGTAAATGATATTGATGTGCTACACAATCAACGTATCATTAATTTTGACATAGTTGATAAAATCTTCCCAAGTATTTAACATCATGCAATATTCATTTTTATAGCATTTAGTGACGATTATCAAAAGTGACAGGAATACGTTCTGGCTACAGTGACATGTTTCAATTCCATTGGTATTATGAGGTGAAATGAGAACAGAATTTGGGCAGAAGTAGAAGACATTTAGTCACATATTAACACAACTAAATCCTATTATGTGGCAATAGTGCAAAACTGGTCTTCACAAAGACTGATTTTTAGATTCTCAAGTGACTAGATTTCCTCCTATGTGAGATCTGTTTACAAACCTTCTTGTTACTATGAAGACAAAACAGAGAACCATATGCATTCATGTGGTTCTTGCTGAATAATGGTAGGTACATATGTCTGAGTATTTGGCACTAAATTTGTGTTTAGATTACTTTGGTGGCACATTCTTTTTTAGCTTTTGGTTTACTGGTTCTAGCTGAACATATTTATTTTAATAACTCTGTGATGTCACTGTTAATATTTATAGGCTATACCTAGTGATTTTAAGAAAAGAAAGTTTATTGTATAGTCAAGTTTTCATTTTACCAGGGTTGGTTCGTTGGTTGGTTATTTATTTATTTTATTAGCAGGAGTGATTGCAAATTGGCTTTAAGCAAAAGTGAAAGTGACAAGTACCATTTTGATGTTTTCTTCCTGACTCATTAACAAGGATAGTTCTTGATATTAATTTAGAAACTAACCATTTTGGGAATGGCAGCTGGAATATGGAATCTCTGTCTAGCAGAAGCGGTTGCTAAATACTGTAATACTTCATACTGTAATTTTCATTCTTAGGGGAAAATGCCTACTGTTAAACAGTATTACTGTAGGTAGCAAATTGATAAGATCAGCTATGTGAGATGTAAAGTATTGTAAAATAAGGCAGGTCATCAAACTTTCAGACTTCAGTATGCAGGATGGTAGGGTGTTGTAACAAACTGTGGTTCTGTATATCGATGGCTATCAATCCAGCCCTGGGAGTGGAGGGGTATGGCTGACACTTCTTCCATATGATTCTTATTTGAGTTTGCACATGAATTTCAGTTCAAGATAAAATGGTCAGGCCTGCATGCTAACCTTTTGCAGTTGGATTGAGTTATGACTTAAATCAGATACATCTTCATGGTAGTGTCCTTGTCAGGGTACAGAGGAAAGAATGTTCTATTCAGTCTAATTCACCTCTTCTTTCCAGAAGAAGTGAACATGAAAGTGCCATTTTAAAGGTCCATTCTCCTCACAAGGGACATGCATAACTGTTATTAAATTTGATGGGTTATAGTCTTTTACAAAAGTTAAGTACTCACTCTTTGGAGAATTGAAGGGAAGTGTTGTATGCAGAGACTGCATATCTTTTCTACTCGATTAAGATAGGACAAGTTGCGAGGAGATTTTGCCATTAAAATAATTGATTCTAGCAAGCTTTTAATTTAAAGAGACACAGGCAACTTAATTTTTAACTGATTTTTAAAAATCCTGTTTTTGATAGGACATTCTTTAAATAGTGTGTTCTGAATTTAAAAAAAATCACGAATAGTTATTTTAATGATTGTTTTGCTCGCTTGTTTAAGTTTATAATAGTCTTTTCAGCAAGGAGGAACTGACTATCTGGTACTACAGGGGAAATGGTAAACTTCTAAAGACACAGACTAAACAACATTTTACACTGTCTTTCAGTTATATTGATTTTGGGTGTTACTTTTCATTATGAAAATTACGAATTTACAAATTATCATAGGATAATTTCAGACTAGCAATGTCTCTCTAAAGGATACAATCAGCAAATAAGAGTCTTGTAGTCTTTCTTTCATTATTGCTGATATTAATATGTTTATTAAGCAATTTTCAGGAATTGTTCTATTTCAACAACATAAAAAAGGAATATTTGATAAGGGCTCCTTTTTTCTTTCTTTAGTGAATTTAGGATTCATGTAAAATACTGGATTGACAGCCTAAGAGTAAATATTCCATGCAACTACAAGTATTACAAGTTTTCCCATGCTAATCTGCCAGTGTATCTTAATTCTGACCTGAAAGGACTGTTAGTGGGTTAAAAGCATGTTTGTGTCCGGCCACATCCATTTTTTGGCTTTTCTACTAAGAGGGCACAAGGATGCCACCAGTTAGTGCTAATAGTGTCAACATGCACCCCTGTTCATTTGTGAGAGCACTAATTCTGTTTACATATAGAATTAAACCACTATAATATCTTTGCAAAATATTCCTCATTCTGTTTTAGACCCCCAAAAAACCCTTCCCACAACTATTAAAATGGGTGGGGACATTCTGGCCCGTGTTTCCATGACTCCTAATATGAAATAATCAGAAGAAATAAAATATTCTAAATAATTATGACTGTCAGGTTAAAATTATATTAACATTTTTGTTTACCGTGTGATTTAATATTCACCCTCAATTTATATAGCCTAAATATAAGACTGCATGTGGATGCAAGGCCTTACTTTAATTTGCTTCTGATTTGTCTACCTGCAAAAATGGTCAGTTTCTGATCTCATAATACTGCTATATTGAGATTGGAGTCTGGATAACAACTGTTTATGCCCACCACATTGTTTGTGTATCTCTATTTGTTCATGCTGCTTTGGACGTATATTTTTTCCCACGTTTTTCTAGGCACAGAATTGAAGACACAGTTGAAAATATGGCCTTTTACTTTTAGTTGGTTTCTAAATTTACCAATGTTGATTTTTCACAAGTTGGCATATGCACATGCATTTTTTCTATACTTTCTCTAAATGGGCCCCACAGGTAATGTCTATACACAAAAAAATTGTACTTCTTTAACTATATCAGTATAGATAAAGTGGTACAGTGCCTGCAAATGTGGATGCAGTTACACTGGTATAAAGGTCCTTATACTGGTACAGTTTATTCTCCTTAATTTACAGGAATAAGCTATACCAATATAAGGCCATGTCTGCACTAGGTGTGTTGTACCAGTGCAAGACTATCAGCATACTGTACCAACAAAGCTCTCATATTGTGGATGCAGCTATATTGGCAAAGCTACGCTTTGTACCAGTTTAGTAAAACCACTCCTCATGAGTGAAACAAGCTATTTTGATAAAAGCTCAGCTTTGCTGGTCTAGCTGCATCTACAGTAATGACTTCTTCCAGAACATCTATGCCAATAGGAATCACATCTGTCTTCACCCTTCCAAAATAGCTGTGCTGTCCGAAGTCTGTAGTGTAGACCTGGCCTAAGTTACCTTCATGCTGTTATAACTGTATCCACACCAATTTAACTGTTGTGTAGATCAGGTTTCAGTGCCAGTTCTCATTTTCCTTAAAATGATACACAAACCATAATTAACTCGGTATGTTTTAATGACTAATTATGTGAATATTTTGGGTGTGTTTTACTACATCTGATTTTTGTTTCTTTATTTAGTAGGAGCTTTATTTAATTAAAATACTTTTGACACCCTCTCCATTCTAATAAGTGAATTTATACTGAATCATAAAATGCCACTTCCCAATATCCAAAAAACATCAGCCCCTCAAAAAGGAATTCTAAAATATTTCGGGTCCTGAGCACCATCTGTTTTAAAATACAAGTTTACTAGAGTAGAACCATGGTAGGTACTGTACCTATATTATATTGGCATTGACAGAAATATTTCTGGTTTATATGAGCTGCCGAAGGAAAAAAAGGTTGTACATTGTTTTTTTTTTTTTAAAGGCACACTGTAATTACTACTTTGATGTAAGAGGAGCCCATGTTTGAATGTTGCGGGAAAGTGTTTTTTTTTTAAAAACAAGATTATCATAAATTCTATATAAAGGGTTATACATTTCCTGTATACATAGGAAAGAAGTAGATAATTTGCATGTATATAGTTTAGTTTAATAGAAATTCTTTTTTTTAAACAAAGAGCTAAAGGGAATTGAAACTGTGATGTCAGCTGACATGTACCAGTAACCCAGTGGTGTTAATTTGAAATAGAGAGGGATTGATCCTGATCAAACAGAAAGCTAAAATTCCTTCAGTCATCCAAAGGAGGATTATCAGGAAACAAATCATTTCTGTTAATTTGTACTAACTCTTTTTGGTTCAGTGCTTCTTTCAGACATATTTTCAGTTAGTCTGAAAATTCTATCAGATACCATACAAGCATGTGTTGGAAATTTTATAATAATGTATTTTCTAGCCATTAAGGCTGCAATAATGTTATGGGCCCAATTTTGCAAGCTTGTCGTTTCAGACCACACAATGAAGGCAGTGAGACTTCCATGTGTGATGGACTTGTAGAACTGGGCACAATACTTTCTCTCAAAGTATGTTTGTTATGAATAAAGAAAATTGTTGGAGATATTTAACAATCTCAAAGAAACTCCCCATGATATGTTGTGGAACATGATACTGCCTACAATGTAATAATAGAAAATAACATTTTAAATTTGTTAAAATAGGATTTTTAATAGGCCGTTTTTGCATACAGTAATGTTTATTCTTAGCAGAGACTTTCTGTTTAAAAAAAAATTAAAGGGACATGATCAGAATTTCTAGATCTTAAAATAAGCCTTTATTGGCAGTGTTATTTTGCTTGTTTTACCTTCTAAATCTCAATGTTGTCGTTATTTTAAATAAAAATCTACTCCTTTCTGCAGTTCCAGGGTTTTGTTTGGAGTTGTTTTAAAACAAAATACATGTGTGGTGTGTCCCATTGTAAATAAACTGATGCTCAGATATTAACTGCGGCCCTATTGTGGACATGCACACTTGTTTGTATACAATGGGATTATTTACTAAAATAGTGCATTAGGGACTTTAAAAATTGTTAGTTATAAAACTAAATTTTATCACTGCATATCATTTTAATGATGGTATCAAAATAAAACCTACTACTAGGTCATGTGATTTTATTTTTGATTCAGCTCAAATGCAGCCACAAAACAAATTTGACTTTTTCTTGGATCGAAATGTCATGGCTGTTCAAGAAACATTTAAAATTGAAATATACTTATTTCTGAGATAATAATGGGGAATACCCTTCATTGACAGCAAGATGTGATAAGATGTAGTTATAGAGAAAAGCCAATATGCAGTAGAACATATCTTGGTGACAGGTATTATCTGTGTTTATAATATAGCGCAAAGCTTTTTTTAGTTCAGGTCTGCTTGGAAAAGTGACTGATAATAACGTATTGTGGAATTCCATGGTTATTTTCTCTCAATGACTTCCAGTTCAGATTACAAGTAAACATATTTTTCTAAGTAGAAGTGCTATGAACTTATCCTGGGATCTGAGAGTCAACATTTTTTCCCTCACAAGCATGAACAGTAATGAAGGTTCTTCCAATTGAGCTAGGTCCTCAGTGACACCTGTGCAGCCCCTGCTCCTTGCCTTCAACTAGTATGATCAGTTGTCTCTGACCCTGGAATTGGAACTGAGTAAACAATTCTGTTTAATGTTGCATAAAAAAGAGAGTAGAATCCACCTCCGTTTCTTTTAGAACTCCAGAGATGTGCAGCAAGGAGGAGTAAATAGTAGTATAAAAATAAAGTTTTGGTGACTAAAATAGGCTGACAGGACTGAATAAATAAAGGGAACAGATCTATTGAATAAGATGGTGCCAGTTTTACACAGTCACTTCTCAGAGCGGAACCACAACCATAATGCATTTTATGTGTGAAAGTAATTTCTATTTCAGATCTATTTTGTGTGAAAATAATTTCTAGCATCTTAGTGCAGTGGATTATTTTGAGATAGTGCAATACTTGTATGTCACCACTATTTATGTGTGAAAACAACCTCAACAGTAAGATAATCACCCTCACTTTCTGACAAAAGGATGTCATCAATTACATTGTAAGATCAAAGGCATTTGTTTTTTGTGCTTGGGAGAGACAAAAAGGGTTCTTTAAGAAGAAAAATGCTTATCTTTGAATGGACAGTGATAGATTCATAGGTCAAATCCTGTCCCTCTTGAAGTCAATGGTAGTTTCGCCATTGACTTCAATAGAGCCAGGATTTCAGTATAAATGTTAGTTTCGCCATTGACTTCAATAGAGCCAGGATTTCAGTATAAATGTTAAGATCAGAAGCCACCATTATAGTAATCTAGTTTGACCTGCGTAACAGAGGCCATAAACATGGAATAGACTCATTTAAACTAGATGTGACTTTCGAAGAATGACTTTTTCTTTTACCTGCCAGAGCATTTGGATGTAGACTTTCTCACAGTACTTTGAAAAAGAATGGCACACAAAACATGCAGTGTGTTCATTTTGTGTCTAATTCTACAGTCCTGATACAGGGAAAAACTCCTAGTTAAGTCAATGGAAATTTTACCTACTGTAGGACTGGGCCCCTTCAGATGCAGTTTGTATTGCTTAAAATATAAGTGGTGGACAAGTTATGTTCATTTGACTTCATGATCTACAGCTGATTCCTGACAGTGACTGATAAACATGTTACTAATACATCTGAAGTGATTTGTGATTAACATTAGGATTTTAGTGCGCAATAAAATACCTGACTAGGAAATCACGGCCTGATATTAACAAAGAAAAAACAAAGATCCTGATTTTTTTAAAGATAATGTGTTGCCAAATACTGTGTTGCTACCTCCACAGTGAGTTACTTGCAGTGGGGAGGAAGATGAGCTGGAGAGAGGAGAATGAGATCTGTATACATGGCTGAAGAAGATCACCACCACCAAGTCACCAGTAGCATCCAATATGTATTTTGCTAGTATTAATATACATCCAAACATTTTTATGCAGATACCAGATTTTTGTTCAGTTACCAATAATGAAAATCTATATATTGTACTTTGACCTAGTTTATCATAGCAAATTGTTTTCATTTTGCTTTTCTTATGAAAACTTCAGAATCGGCAATTCCCCGGTGAAAACTACTGCATAGTTAGCCCCATTTGTTAGTGCTGGCTCCAGCAAGCTATGTTGTTGGCAAGGAACGTGGTCACAAGTCAGTGCTGACGTGCTGGTGGAGTTGTACAGGGAAGCTCCACAGTGCAGCTCCTTTTGTTTTGCTTGGTGGCAGATAGTCTTTCTTCTCTAGTTACTGATTTGATTTTTGCCTTACATCACGAGTGATTTGAAAGTTCTTACCGTCTTATGGTTTTCTGGTGGCCTTTGTGAAATGAGTTGGTATCTTAGGGCTTGTCTATACACACAGCGCTGAAACAGCGCAGCTGAAGTGCTTAGTGAAGACACTACAGCAGCAGTCTCCAACCTTTTTACACCCAAGATCACTTTTTGAATTTAAGGGCAACCCAGGATCTTCCCTGCCCCTTCTCCAAAGCCCCGCCTCCCTCACTCCATTCACCCCCCCCCCACCCCCCGCCACTCACTCTTCCCCACCCTCACTCACTTTCACCGGGCTGGGGTTGGGATTTGGGAGGGGGTGTGGGCTCGGGGCTGGAGCTGAGGGGTTTGTGAAGGTGGGGGGGGGGGTTAAATTCAGTGAACCTGCATAGCTACTGCCCTGGATGTCTGTCACTCTGCTCCCTAAACCACACCTCACATTGCAAGGGAGTGGCATGCAGAGGAGTGAGACATCTCCGTGATGCACACTTCTCTATAGCCTGAATGTGGCAGATCTGTAAAGTTTTCTTTGCTCATGGTGTGCCCTTAAGAGAAGGAATATCTAATCTACTTTCTATACCTTATATTCTTAGAAATTAAGAGACAAGATTTGGAGAAAACTGTTACATCCAACCATACATCTTTAAGTGTATGCTGGCTGAGGATGAAGTACAGAGGGGAATATTAGTGCTTGGTGGGTTGTTAGTGAGACTGACAATGGGGCATTATCGCCTGCTAGAAGTTATGTTTATCAACACAAGTTTTCCCTATGCCATAAAATCTCCAATTTATGTATGTTTTTATTTTACCTTTTAAAAAGCCTTGCCTCAACCGAGGCTTTTATATTTTAGCTGAACAGGTCATGAGAGCTGGTCTCAGTCAGTAGCTGAGCTCCAGCAGAAATCACTGCCACCATCTTGGATTAATGTAAGTGATAATAGTGCTGAATTTTTATTGGTTCAGTTCTCAGAGCAAGCATTTGGAAGTTTTTCCATTGACTTGTACACCATTTTGGTTTAATTTAGTGTTATTTGATCATGGTCATCTGTTTGAGACACTTAACGAGCAAGGAAGGCAATAATGGAAAACAATTCTGGTCAGTTGAACGCTGTCTCAGTCAAGTGGCTTGTCTGACAAACTAAGAGTGTAATAAATAGAGACAGATTGTTTATAAATGCATATACTATAGTATAGAGGTGCCCCATACTTTCCAGCTTGATTACATCGGAACGCCATGTACTGTCACAGTCGAGATGGAGGGATCATATCATGGTTTAATTTTCAGCCAGAGAATGCATTTCAACTCCACTGCTTGAACAGATTTTTTTCTGTAGAAAATAAATAGAAATTTCAATAGAAAATTTAGGATTTTGTTTTTGTCATATTGTATGGATCAATGTATACACACAAATAGCTAGAATAATTGCATCAAGTCAGTGGTTTCAGGTTACATCTGTGTAACAAGAGCAAAATTTGGCTTATAGTCCTTGCTTTGATCTTATGCCTTTTGATATTCTTTTAAAGACAATTTAAATCATCCGGCTGTTAATGTGTGAACACCAGCCTCTGCATCCACACACACGTGCTCACATGGGGTCATATTCTGTTACAATAGAATAAATCTGAAGATCCTTCATTGGCTTTAGCAGTATTACTATGGGTTTACACTGGTATAATTGAGATCAGAATATGTCCCATGCAGATGTTGCCGGATGAGTGAGAGTTTTGCCATTGACTTCCAGGATTTCGCCGCTTCAGTTTTAGATGAGTCTTACTTTGAGCCATTGAGGTAGTCACGGAAGCAGTTCTCTTCCCCTCATTGCTTCCAATCAGATCATAAAAATGGAGACCCTAGTCAAGCTTGGCTTACTCTTTACTATATTTAATATCACTTGATTAGACCATTGAAAAAATATGAACATGTAGACTTAAAGAAAATATAATGCAGAAGAGAGACTCTTAATTGAAAGTGTCCATACATTGTTACTAATGATCATGCCATAACGTGGAAAGTCCTCTGGAAATGAAAAGCAAGAAGTATTCTCTGCCCCAAGGTGCCTTCATTATGATTTGAATATTAAAACCTTTAAAGGATTAGGCACAAAAGTTTGACAGTGGTTTAGAAGATGAGGGAGACCTACATCTCTTCTCCAGGTCATTTTTGCTCCCACTTTGGTGATATGTTAACATGGGTCTGACCCTAGCGTGTCTCAAGTGCCATCATTTCTGAGATGCATCAGATGAGTAATTTTTTGTAAACTATTGATGTTTTTCATCATGAAAACAAATAAGAAAATAATGCTTTCAGTAAAGTTGTACGGTCATACATATTGTTGTGTTGTAAAAGCAAGGATGGAATCTTATATATCCATCCTTCCATACAAATTGCCACAACCAGTGATTAAGCCTAATCAAAACCAGCAACACTGAACTAAGTCAACCTGCAGCTAAACCTTCCATCTTTACTTCTCCATTTTAACTCTAGTACTTACTGGAAGAACTTTTAATACTCAGGGTGACTGTGTAGAGGAGGTAAGGGGAAATCATTCCTTTGTTATCACCAAACAAAAAAACATCACCACCACCACCACAAAAAACCCTTGAGATATGAATTTAAAAGATACAATGTTGGGCAAAAGAGGTCAAATTATGAACAAATGGAACATATTATGGAGTGATCTGATTATTTGATAACGATTCTGTCGTGTAGGGTGTTGCTGGGTGTTGGAGGCACTCAGTTTTTGACTTACTATCTTTTTGCACACCCTGAGGTTTGTGTAGAACCCACTTTAATTGCGTTGTTTGTTATTTTGCTAATAATAGTTATGCTAATGTTTCAGCTAGGGAGTTCCACCTAGTCCTGGTATGATCTCTTAATTGTACAGGGCTCCATGCTCCTGCAGCTTGCATTCAATAGAATAATGAAAAGCAAAGCAATGAATTACAAGCCAAGTCTCAAAAAGCCAAGCAGTGCTCCAAGCCCCTTATTTGGTATGTTGCTGTAAGCCGGTAGCAAGCTAACTTGCTGGGAAAGTAGGATAAAGCTTCTAGTGTGCACCTAGTCCAAGACCCTTCCTGCAGGGTTGGCTTTATTTAAATAAAGGAAGAGGCAAAACAAAATCCAGTAAACACAAAATACCAACCACCTCAGGCTTTGCTAGCTGGCAATGAAAAGGATGCACCTTTCCTCTTTAGTTGCCCTTCCTAATGTCAATGGTGAGCCCTAAGACTTCCCTGATCCTGAGTCTTGCCTGTCTACTCTTCTGCCTAAGAAGCAGGAAGCCCAATATGTGATTTCCTGTAAGGCACATAACAAGCATGTGGCCTGCAACTGCAGCTTCCAGTTTCAAAGGGCCTAAGGGCTGTAACAGGTGTGCTGGGAGGCATGTGCATATGCCCCCAAACCAGTACCCTGTTACCGATACCATACCCCAGCTAACAGAAAATCACCACAAGACAGAAAATCCACAAAACAGCAGCAAACAGCATCAGTTGGGGCTGAGGATCTACAGAAATATGCGAGGAGTTGAGAAAACCCAGTTTACTATGTATGAAACTGGAAATAAAACATACCTTACTACAGAAAAGACCTAGCAAGTTGCTGCTGTCATATGAACCTTGTTCGTACATTATAAAAATATGTTAGTGAAGTTTCAAGAACAGAGGAGCCATTTGAAAATTTTCTGGCAGTAGGGGGTTCATCATAACCTGTCAAAGAGTTGTACATTTTCACTGACCGCTTATGCATATTCTGGCCCCTTATTACATTTGCTGGTATGGTGCTCCATGGCTTACAAAACTGCTCTCTACAGGTTTTGGCTCTTTTACAATGGCCTTTCATAACCACACCTCTTGTGGTTTGCTACAAAGTGGTTTTCACTTGGAAGAGCTTACTATACTTCTGTGTCACTGATTTTGTTTGTGCATTCCATGTCCTCCAGTTGTTGTTGTTTTTTTAAACAGGTGAGGATATATTGCCTATGTGCGTAGTCTGGAATCCTTGTGAGATAGTCCAATTATTTATGTGTCTACAAACCTACTTCAGTTTGAAATATTTTTTCTCTTAGTGCTGTCTGTGCTTTTTGGAGTGTTTTCTAAGACATTTTGACTCTTTTCAGAATTTTAATTAGTTCAAAATGGTTAAGGAAAAAGAGATGTAATATCCTGAAAGAGACTGTCTAATAGAACAGAAAAGAATAATACAAATGTTTCTACACAAGAACAATACTTAGTGAAGCACAAATTCACTTTTAACTCAGTATCTGGATTTTCTGTATCTGATCTTTGTTACTTTAATTGATATTGTGCAGTCCGTTTGAGTGAAAATGCTATTCCCATAAGAAAATATATTCTAAATATTATTGTTGCCTAGGCTCTCGTTGAATTCATGAGAAACAGCAACAATTAAGTTGGATTAATTTTTTAAAATATCTGGTATGTTTTCTCATTGTTTCCATGAAAGCGATTTCAGTAAATATTGTAATGATTGCATTTTGTAGCTTAAAATGAGATTACTTGGTTTCGAGAATTGAGGGTTCTAGCTATGTGATTGAAATTCCAAAGGAGTAGAGCCCTTTCTCCCTATAGTTAGCTCCCTTGCTTTAGTATCTTATTTTTGTTCATTATAATTTATATTTACACAGTGCTGATATTTATAAATAAATGGTTACTAAAGTGCCATCAGGTTTTGCTTTCACTGAGCCTTTCAGCTCCTTGTTTCTTAAAGTTTGTAGAATTGTATAAACGCGTATACATGCACACACATGGACAATTTAAACATGCAGCATCACCCTAGAATGCTTTATAAATTTAATTTTATAAATTTAAGTCAGTCTTTCCAACATAATCATTGTAGCGTTTATCTTCTCAATTTACTATTTTTTCCAGTAACTTCTAAGGACAAAATCCTGTCTTTACTATTTGAAGACATGTTCAGTTAGGGGAGGAGCAGAGTAATGCTGGGAGTAACTCTGACACCATACCTGTCCTGCTGGCACAGGATAGCATTGCTTAGGGCAGCTGGGTGCGGTGGAGAAGAACATATGTGGTGAGGTGTACCTCACTGCTCCTGGAGGGCCCTGTCCATCTCTCAGTGAAGTCAGTGGCTTCACTGGGGATGTGAATGGATCTTTATAAAGGAACAGCATGCACTGTCACTTAGTCCCTGCTGCATCTTTGCTATATATGTACTGGGAGCCAGGGTCACATCAGAAGCAGGCAGACCACATCCTTGGTGCCTAATGCACAGCCTTGGAGGTAGCAGTTTCCCCTTTCAGGTCCTATTCAGAAGCTCATCCCAATTTAGCAAAGCACTAAAGCATGTACTTAAATTCTTTGCTGAATTGGGGCCTTAGTGCTGTCTTAAGTACTATGTTACTCCCCTCTACTACTGCTCTGATCTATGTTGTAGAGGAGAAACTCCCTTCTACCCTCTTCTCCCATTAGTGCACTTGAGCATCACAGGGTAGGATTTTGTCCGGAATATTTAAATATATGAAATGCAACAAAACAAAAAGAGAAGAAGTAACATCTTGGCTCATCACTGTGAGGTATATGAATTCACAGTGTGATGCAATCCTCAGGTTTCCAGTAGGCAAAGCATTCAAGCAGTAAAATATACTGTAGTTATACCTAGGGCTATGATTTCATCATGCAAATCATGGTGGTTGTAAAAACGCATTTGGTTAGCCCCCAAACGGAATGGTGTTGAGACCTGGTGGACGGAGTTGCAGCACTATTCCGGTTTGGCCAGTCCACCCCTCTGGGTCCATCTATGGAGGGACGGACGGGCCAAACCTGAGTGTTGCTGCAACCCCGTACACCAAGGTCACAACACCCGGAGCAGGGAGCAGGGCCAAGCCCCATGGGGCAGGAGCTGCTGCTGTGGGGTTAGAGCAGAGTGGGTTTGCTCTCCAACACAACCCTCTCCTTCCTGAGCCTCATCTTTCAGCACCTTCACTTACATCAGCATGCGCAATAATGACAATGGCGTTTTTTGGTGACCTTTCCATGATTTATCCACTGGGAGCCGTGATCGGCCGAACCTGCGGACGCGGCAGGTAAACAAACCGGCCTGGCCCGCCAGGGGCTTTCCCTGCACAAGCGGCGGAACCAGTTTGGGAACCACTGCCTTAGAGAAACATGTACCTGCATCAGTTTTTTAGTATATTTGTTTTCAAGAGGTAGAATTATCTGCTGTCAGGTGTTAAGTAGTTCAAAAAGTGAACCAGCTACTACTTTGTTTTGTTTGTTTACCATATTCTTCTCAGAAAAATGACACTAGCCTACTTTTAATTATCTGTTTAGTGGAGCTAATTCCTTTAAGGATGAGGCAGTTCAACTGAAAATCTCAAGATCGTGACTATTCCATTTGCACTTCTTCAAATATCATTCAGATGGATCCTGAATAATTACAATAAACATACCAACAATTTTTTTAAATTAAATTCCCTTGTTATGCAACATACTACACAGATAGGTTTTAAAGGGCAAGAGTATAGTTAAGGTATTTATAATCTGTAAGACTACTGAATATCTTGCAGGTGAAAATAACTGTTTAAAGTATACACAAAATGATTTGTGAAATCTTCTCTATATATAGTTTTTTAACCATTAACAGAGTGAGCTGATTTAGAATGGACGTGCATGTATTTATTAGCAGCATTTCACAAGAGCCAACAATTAGACCTGATCACAATTTCCATCCATCTATTTCTGTTTGCTTAAAGTCTCAAATTTTAAATGAGAAAAAAAAAGTCAATAGAATTTTAAGGTGTAATGATCATATTTTGCTACAAAATGCACTACAAAGAACAGATGGCATTTTCCCATGTCAGATCTTGCCAAAGATGGTTTAATACTGCTCTGATTATTTGAAGAACTGTAATATATAATTACCCAAAGATTAACTTTCAGGATGTGGATAGTTGTTTGAAAACACTGTTGTTCCTTATTACGTTCTGTCCTTAATAGATATACAGCATAGTGGTAGCTACTTTTCATATTTACATTCAGTCTAGTCTAGTAGGGCTGTACTCTGTGGCAATTGTTTCAGTGAAATCAGAAGTATAACTCCTGTGTCTTAGATAGTCTTAGTATAACACTATCTGTCTTAGATACAAGGCTTAAAGTAATGACACAGGCTTATCATCTTGATTCAATTCAATACAGTACACTAGGTTGAAATTTCAAGAAAAGCTGATGGGTAGCATTCAGGTCTTTTAGGATGTTTGTGTTCAGTGGAAATTTTCTCACAGCAACTCGATTGAGTGTTTTGCCCAGCCTCCCTTTCCGCAAGAAATCATTCCATTTTACAAGTAGCTTGATCATTAATGCCTAGATTATTATTTCTCTAACACCTGAGTTAATCCAGAAGAACATTGATGAAGTCAATACTGGTTTGAATTGACACTGGTGAGATTAGAATCTCTCCCTAAACCTGTATACTAGAAACTACTGACCAATATCAAGTATTAGTTTTTTTGAACAGAATGTAGTTTTGGTGATAGGTGTTAGATTAACAACCCGGGAGACAGATGTTCTTTGTTTAATTGTGGAATATGTACAATTGGGTAGCTGCACAAGCTTCCCCATGCCAACTGACTAATGAACCTCAACTGTAATTTAGAGTAATCACCTTTAATAAGTCGTTTAATTGCTATTCCCATTAAGTCACTGGCTCTTGATGAGAACCAGTTGCTCTGGTGCTGGATCTGTAATGTGTATTCCTGCATCTTAGGAACTGGACTGACACCATCACATCATTTCACATAGGCCACTGAACATCTATTGGTTGGTGAAAACTTTTAAATCATTATGAACTTGTGTTGGCTTTGAACCATTTACTTAGAGGAGAAAGGATCCATAATCCCATTATAAAACCAGCTAATACCCTGCTAGCAAAGTGTGTAATTCATAGTAAATAGGATGTGTTTCATTAAAAAGTTGACCATGAAAAATACATTCTTGGACCTTGCTTTAGTACAATAAGACATTTGGACACTGCACATCATCATAAGCTAAACAAGTAGCTTCTTTGATCAATCAGATCGTGGAAAATGACTTGTTTTAAAACATCAAACAGCCTTCCTTTTCACCAGAGAGACTGTGTGTTCACTGGCCATTGTTTAAAGGTCAACATTCACCAGCTGAATACAGTTACTGCAGATATACTCTTGAATGTATAGAGAATGACTGTGGTATCTCAGACACCACTGTGTGACTACATGCTGACCTCTGTGTATTATAGTTTTACTTTTAAATGTTGTTCTGCTGGATCCTTAAATCATTTCATGAAGGGGAAGAGGTGAAGTAGGAAGGAAGCGTCTCTGTTCACTTGTGTTTTGCTGGACTGTCAGAACTATTGAGCAAGGGAATCCCATAAGAATGCTTCTAATTTTACACTAAATATGTGTACATGAAAACTCATTTCCCCTGAATATCCCAAAATGTGTAAGGTACCCTTCATATTTAATTATACAAGCATTTACAGTAGGTAAGAGCTTGGTGTATTGTGTGGGGAGCATTGCTGCAATACAAACAAGCGCTACAGAAAAAATAGAAGCAACTTACATCCCAAGCAAACATTGTTTCTAGTCACACATGCTGCTTAACTGTTTTGCTATGTAAGTGCAGAGAATGCTTTTAGCAATAAAAGCCACTGCTGGTTTCTCCTCAAAAACCTCGCTCCTTGCAGTGCATTGGAAATGACTGCACTTTGGCCCTCAATCTGCCGACACCCTGAGGGAGTGTAAATGTAATGACGTCTTTGCTTGTTTCAGCTGCACAACAGGAAACGCTCATGGCCTCCCCTTCTTCCTGCTTTGAGAAAATAGTGCTCTCTCTCTCTCTCTCTTTTTTTTTTTTTTCCTCCTCCTCCTGCAGTATTGCTAGCTGAGACCTAGTTTCAGGTCTGCACTCTGCAGTGAGCCAGTACTAGCACAGTACCCTGATTGATGTTTCCATCTCATAGTCAGCCAATGAGCTTGCTATTGCTCTGCTTTAGTGATGATGCGAGAAATATAATTTCTTTTTTTTTTCTCCCTCCGGAGAAGTGACAAAGAGGAGAACACAGTTATATTGCAATGGCTCACTTTACAGAGCATGTCAGTGGATACAGCTGAGCTGAAAAGACCAGGATGGTCGGGTAATAATTTGCCTTGGGGAGACTACATCACTTGCATAATATAGAGGATACACTGTCAGGTGGGCATAAAGCATTCACGGGATCCTGAAATATGGTCCAAATAGTGCTGAATAATGCTGAATATAAAGGGCCTGAATAGATTGCTTTGCCACGATGGAATACAAAATCTTGCTTTTCACAAAGCACTGACAGGAAACCTCTTGTTTAACCCTTTCCAGCTGCTGCCTTTTTACTTTGTGACAACAACGCATACAAATAACAACGTTTATTGAAAAACACAAACATTTTGCAGCTAACTGTGGGGAGAGAATTTTGTTTTATCCAAGTCAGTCAGAGCACTGAAGCAAAGCAGAGTATTTACAAATGAAATTAGTCAGTTCTGAATTCAACCGTTATATAATTTTTAATGATGATGGAAAATTCCACTTTTTTAACAAAAGGCAGATGCTCTCGTGATTTTGTATATTGTAGTATGATAAGAGGCAGATGTTTGAAAGATTAGTTAACTTTGAATATAAATAATTTTGGTGCAGCTGATTTTTTTAAATAACTAGAGAAATACTGTTTTAAGAGCAGGTTTTGTCAGTTTTCATAAGCAAGTTCTGAATTTACCTCTTTAATCTGCTACTCTACCCACCACAGTCGTCGTTTGGTTGTAATAATCTATAGTTATGTAACATGAATCTTGCATGGAAAGATGCTTGCAAGCAGGAGAAAGGAAAGTGAGAGATGCACTGAAATAACTATGTTCATTCTTTCGCAGAAAGGGAGATGACTGGGCTTTGAAATTAAATACTGTATACTGGTCCTTTCTGTCATAGCCAAGTTCCAAATATTCATTATAAAATTTGCAGAGTGTCTTGAAGCAGAGTCTTGAGCTGGAAATGTTCTAACACTCAGCAATGTGCAGACTCTGGAGGGTTTGTGTGTATGTGTTGGAGTGGCGGGGCTCCTCCCCCCCGCCCCCCCCCAGTAAAGCACTATAGATTAATAAGTGTAAGGTCTGTCAAGTGTGGCTGTTCTACATGTGTAAGCTAAAGTGAATATAACAATTTATTGGGTTTCTACAGCTCTTAAATTGTTCCATAACTCTCCCCCCCCCGCCCTTAATAGCCCCGACTCCCCAGTAGGGTCATTAAGTATGTATCTAGTACTACAGTCCTCCCCTTGGGAGATTTTGCCACCACTTGATGTAAAAGGGAGGCAAAAGGTTATTTGAGTCCATTTGGAATGAAAGTGATTGATTTTAGATGAGATCTTTTTCTTTGACCAATTATTCTGTCATTATTCTGTTTTTATCTTCAAAGCCATGCCCTAGATATTAGGTCTGGACCAGCCCTTTTTTATTATTATTATTATTAAATAGAGAAAAATATTCACAAATAATGTGAGGAGAGAAGTTGGGAGGGAATCCTGGGGTGAGAGGAATAATGGTTATGGGGAGGCAGTGTGGTTAAGTGGGTAGAGTAGGGGACTGAGAGTCAGGACTACTGAGTTGTGTTTCAAGACTGCCACATTATCTCGATTTGGGCAAGCCATTTAACATCTTTGTGTCTCAGTTTACAGATATTATAATAATCAACTATATAGCAAGGCATTAAGAAAATTAGTTAACATCTATAAAGTGCAGATGAATTGCAAAGTATTGTTATTAATAATGGAAAGTGAAAAATGAGAGTTAATGCTTATGCTACGTCTTCAGTTCATCCTGCTCTGCGTAGGTATTGCATGCCATGGTTGATAATGTGCAGCATATATATGGTGCAATAGCTAGGAAAAGTAGAATATGTTAAGAATTGAGTGATCTTGCATAAACTACCACTGCAACTGGCACTAATCCATACCCTTATTGATAGTCTTAGCTGGGGAGGCCAAGAGCTGAATGTACATGGACTGAGACTAAAATATTTTCTCACACTTACATGTCACTCCAAGTCAGGGCTGAGGGACATCAGTAGGACAGCTTAAAGACAGATGCTTGCAGTGCTACTGTTTGTGATGTTCATGTTTCCTGGATACATACTGGATTTCTCCAGGACTGTCAGTGCAACATCTTTAAGAAGCAATGAAATTCACATGAAAAGTTTTGTCTTTAATTTCCATCTTTAATATGAATTTCTTGTACTGTTCAGTTTTAATCATACTCCTTTTTATTTTATTTTGACTTAGTATTTTATACTCCTGTATTTTTCCTGGCGTGTCAAAGTAATTGCACTGAAAATGTAGGCAGCACTTGCATTGACATTAAAAAGGCTTGTAAGGGCATGAAATGTCACATGGTATCATTTGAATTTGCAGGATCTTTTAGGTACAGTACATGTCATTTGAGTTTTTTCTGTTCATACATTATACAAGATATTTTCTTTCTTCCTCGTTTATGGCACTCTCTAGCTACCTAATACTAAAGTCAGTTCTGCAGCTCCTGATTCCACATTTGATATCAGTGGTAACAATCAATATTATCTGTGGACATCATATTAGATTTCTGAGTTCTTAAGTTCAATGTCAGTGTGATGGTCAGAGTTCTCATATGGTTACTTATAATGGATCAAATCATGAAGGGTGAGGAGGTCCCTTACTCTTGCATAGTGGAGCTCCCTGCTAGTTTCACCAGTCTTGAGCATTACAAACCCAGTGTGGGAGGGGGAAGCACTGAGACGACCTGGGGGGGGGAGAGGGGGGGCCTTATGCTGCATTCACCCAACATTCTGATTGTCTCTGGGAACGCTCCTCTGCCAGCCTTTTGTTTTTTGGGTTTTTTTTGAACTCTCACCTGTCCATTGCACCAGTGTGAGGTTTGAATAGGGTGGTCAGCCTTTTCTCCTTAGCAGTCGCTCCATGAGTGAGATCCTGTCCCCAACCTGATGTTAGTCCCCCATGATCTCACTGCCCTTCACAAACTCCGCTTGGATGGTCTGTGGGTATCTGTATTCTTGGGGTTGCAGCACCGCTCTGTGGGTCTGGAGCCAGGCCAGGCTGAACAACTATGGCTGGGCTTAATGCCCATGAAGGGGCAGGGACATGATCTGGGCCATTGTTTGACATGTGGATAAAGAAAGAGAGGTCAGCCTTGATTTCTTCTGGAATTCCTACTGAAGTCAATGGGTGTTGACTGTGTAAATCTAGGGCAGCATGTGTTTCTTAGATTAGAGAAAATAATTACTAAGGGTGAAATTAACCCTTGCACAGGGCCCAGCCCAAAGCCTGTGCACTACTAAAATCCCACTTACATTAGGCTTGAATAGATCTGAAGGGGTTCTTGTGCTGGCTCTCTGCCGAGGAGTAAATTCACCCTCTGTGTGCACGGTGACTGCATAGAAATACATTTTTTCCTTTTTTAAAAAAATCATAAACATATACTCGTCCACACTAAGGCCTAAATCTTTGTATTTTGAAGCCAGCATCCAACTGCTGCGAAACTTAAAATAATTACATCAATTACATTTAACTATTTTTTGCCCATTAAAAATATGAAATTTAATTTACACTAATTATTTAGCAATATGGGATGCTCTGCATGAAAGTTATGAAGCACAAATTAAATTTAAATGAGGGGGGGGGAAAGAAAAATACAGTGTGTATTAGACTTTTCATATTTCATCTTTTATTTGTATTTCTTTACCAGTCCATCTGATAAAAGGCTTCTCTTTGCAGATTGAAACAATTTTTTAGAAAGATGAAATGCACTTGCAGTTAGTCAGTTAACCTGAAAGCAAAGTTTTAGCCTGAAATGGATTAAAGAGGAAGAGTCATAATAATAACATTCTTCAGAGTAGCAGCCATGTTAGTCTGTATTCGCAAAGAGAAAAGGAGTACTTGTGGCACCATCGGATGTGCATCCGATGAAGTGAGCTGTAGCTCACGAAAGCTTATGCTCAAATAAATTTGTTAGTCTCTAAGGTGCCACAAGTACTCCTTTTCTAATAACATTCTTGTTATTGCAAGCTTATTTACCCTGCAATGTGGTGATATTAGCAGGCATGGTTATGATTTCACTGAGCAGTAACATAGTGACGATAAAGGGAAAACTTCTTCCCTGTGCTGCACTGCTAAATAAGGGGGAACAGAGAGTTTCTTACAACTGTGCTAGAACAGGGCATGATCTCGCAATAGACAACAAGAGAGAGGTGTGAGAGAGGGCCAGGTAATCAAATGCTGTCTTCCCAAAGGGTTGTGTCCAGACTATCAGCTAGCTAATGCACATGGATGAAATTCACCCCTATGCATTTAAGTCCCAATTTGGCAGTTGTTCTCAAACTTTTGTACTGGTGACCCCTTTCACACAGCAAGCCTCTGAGTGTGAACCCCCCTCCCCCTTATGAATTAAAAACACTTTTAAATATATTTAGCACCATTATAAATGCTGGAGGCAAAATGGGGTTTGGGATGGAGGCTGACCGCTCACAACCCCCCATGTAATAACCTCATGACCCCCTGAAGGGTCCCGACCCCCAGTTTGAGAACCTCTGCAATAAGGCATAACCTAAGCGGTGCATAGGCCTTGGCCTGGTACTGATCACAGGATGAATTTTATGCATGGTGATTTTATTTGCAAGTACTTGCTAGGGGCCTCAGCTGCTGCTCTTCAAAAGAGCAACACCTGTGACCCATCACACTGCAGGTGGTCCCAAAGAACGTTGCTGTGGCTGGAGGATTGCTTTGGGAGAGAAAGATCTCAAGAGGTAAAATATCTTGCTCCCCTTTGTTGGGTTGACAAGGGCAGGATTTACCTTTGTGACTGGTACATCTATAGTTTATTACTGAGATGGGCCCTAATCCATGGTGGTGATGTGTGTGTTTGAGTGGGGGGTGCAGAGGCCAGATGCATCTGAATTTTAGTGAACTTCATATCTGCATCCAAACATGTAGGTGGTCCCTGTTTTTGCTGTGCCTGAATCAAGACCTTCGATCTTAACATTTCCAAACTTTGGAGATGTTTTGGAGTTGAACTTCGCTGCTTGACCATATTTCCATTTTATCAGGTACATATTACCCCCCTGAAGAACTTGGTTCATCTTTATGGAGATTTCTTGCTTGAGCAGTTGCATCTTACAGTACAGTGCCTTCTGGTAGATGAAAACTTTTTCCGTTGCGGGTGGTAGCAATTCAGTTCACTTTGCAGCAGGCCAATTCTGCAAGCAATTGCAATGTGGTGACTGGTTGTGTTAGTGGAAAAGGAAATTTTTCATTTCCGCTGAAGTGTTGCTCATGTAGATTTGAAATAATATTGCTGCAGTTTTAAAATCTGTAGCTTTGGTTTTTTTCCCCCTAATGTGGACTATTTCAATTAGAGACTAGATTAACTTTCCTAGAAAAAGGTTTTCACTGTTTCATGGATCAGACTAGTTTTAATCCAAGTTAGCACTTGGCATTTGAATACTTGGCATTAATACTTAAAATGGCAATTTCATATGGCTGAAACGTGCGTGTGTAGGTTTATTCAAGCATATGTTATTGGCTGCAAAATGTGACTGCACAGGCTACTCTGTACACAGTTGTTCTGCAGTATTTGACAGAATCCTTCACGTAAGTGAAGCAGGAAGTATTCTCTAGTGGTTAGGGTTCTAGCTAGGGGCTCAGGAGACGTACGTTCAGTTCCCTCTGGTGCCACAGACTTCCTGTGTGACCTAGGACAAGTCACTTGGTCTCTTTGTATCTCCGTTCCCCATCTGTGAAATGGGGGTAAATAGAGGGGTATCCTGAGGATAATTACCATATCTTGCTGTTGATCCACATGAAGACTGCTATTGAAGTCAATAAGAGTTTTGCACTAAAATCAATGGCAGGATTTGGACTGCAGCCTTTTCTTTTTTTTTCTTTTCTTGAGATGAATGTCAATTTTTTTTCAAGTGACCCTTCTTTGATCAGTTTGAGCTTTTTTCTCAGAGCAGAATGCCATTAAAAGATCATGCTGGGCATTGTAAGAGTGGATTATTCTCTCCCTTCTTGAGCTCAATTCTGCCACCTTTACTTACGTGTTGAATCGTAAGACAACCAAATAAGGCGAAGTCAGACAGGTGGGCCACAGAATTTCAGATCTGCATCCATATGTCAAACTCCCCAAAGTTTGTGGATATTTAAATAAAGGGTTTTGGTTCAGGCTACTGAAAATATACTTAATTTTTATGGCTTGATTGTGAATTCCTTATTCACATTTGGTGAGCTTTTCAGTATAAAATAAAATAAAACTTTTACTGTAATATTAAGTGTTGAAACAACAACAACAGAATTAAATATAAAAGTCTCTGTCTTCAGGCCTGTGCCTGATCTGTCTAGAACTTAACAGCTTTCCTCTCAAGGTGGAGCATTTAAACCAATGGCTTAAACCTCCTGTCTGGTAGATGAAAGGTAAATTCTTATCCCTCCCGCCCCCCCTTCCCGAGCAAATTGGTAAAATCTCATGTGAGAAAAGGAAAGTAAAATTCTGCTTCAGTGGGAAATGTGAACTGGAAAACATTACGTCTGGGTGAGTTACAGACACTGGTAGCACTGGGGATGACTTGATGCTTTGCTGCTGAGTGGATGCGTGTGGGCATAGCTCTGTGTGCCAGCCTTTACTGTAAGGTTTGTAAACCTACTGAAATCTGCCAAAACCACTGAAAAATTGGATTAATTGCTTTTAAGGACATTTAGGCATTTTAAAGGGTAACATAGGTGAAAAGTCTTGCTTATATTATGTAGTGGGAGAGGTAGAAAAGCTTTTCATTTTACAGGGCTCTGGTGCTTCTAAACCCAGAGCAGTGCATATGAAGTATTGTAGTGCCCCTCCCGGGGAAACTGGGGAAAGCCGTGGGCTAGATTCTTAGCTGGTGTAAACTAGCATAGCTACACTGGAGTTGCTAGAGGAGTATAGTGATTTGCACCAGCTGTGGATCTGGCCCTCGTAGCTTGAAACAGAAGATGATTATGTTGATCTCCATCTGATTCAGGAAGAAGTGAGGAAAGCTAACTGCTCTCATGACAGAGAGCTGTGAAACGCAAAAGGACATTTAAGTAATGATAAGATGATCATAATTTGACTTTTCTACAATAAGATACTGAAGTGAAAACTAAATAAATATACAATTTGCTAGGGGAAAAAAAAGACCTAGAGAATTTCCACTGGTAGTCAAATTTTAGAGTGGTGACAATTATTGTGAATTCTCAGCCTTTGCTTCTGCTGACTCTTGCACCTGCTTGGAATCATGTAGACTTAATGGAACTCCACATATGGCTCCATAGTACTGGATCCCATTACAGGATTGGAGCCTAAAAATGTGCATATAATAAAAATAATACTAATGAGATACATACTCAGGTACCTGTCTGATATAGATAGCTCCCTCTGTTCTGTCCTCCTATTACTCAGTGGACTTATTGTAGTGTATAATAATCTTAAAACCAATATCAATGTTCTTGAATCAAAGAACCTAATAATAGTAGGCAGACAGAAATTCCCCCAGCTATCATCTCTTTTATTTGCCCTTTCTATGGTACCCCAGTGAAATTTTCTTGAGAACAAAGATATTTTGGGTCCCATTAAAAATAAGACCAAACTAAAAAGGAGCCCCATCTGCTCACCACCAAAATTTTTGCTTCTGTCCTAAGAATTTATTTTCCAAATATTCTAAAGTTATACGATTCTTTTGGGTCTGTATCCAGGTTTCAAACTAATTGTGATAAATAACAAGTATTCCCTATTTTGATATCTAAGACTTTTCACTGATTTCACCTTTGATAGGGCATGAGACTCAAGTAATTAGGTTTGTATATTTCTCTAATTGCTTTTTTAAAATTAAACTATCTATCCGCCTCTGCTGAGGAACATAACTGAAGGCTGGGAAACCTTAATGCCATCTTGAATTGTTCAGATCACTACTCTGAATTGAATACCCTACTTAAGTTTAATGACTTGTTTGGCATTCTCTCTATTTAAGTCTCATACTCTTACAAACAAGCGAAAAAAAAAAAAGATAGAAGTCATAGTATTTATTGTAAATAAGAAAGAGTCCCCAGTTCAGGAAAACATTTAAGTACCCGTTTAAGTCTGTTCCTGTTCAACAAGGCATTTAAGCATATGCTTAAAGTTAGGTGTGTGCTTAGGAGCTTTGCTGAATAGAGATGGACTCCTCTACTTCTGCTTTTAGTATCTTTTTACAGTAAAGTTTTAAGGCTGCATTAGAATGTTGCCAAGTAGACCCATAACAACACTGATAGGGAATTGAACAATCAGCTGTTACTCCTATGAATTCCATGTTATTATTATTCTCACACAAAAATGGATAGAAATGTGTACTTATAAACCCATGCATTACCCATATTCTATAAATAAGGAAAAGAACACCTAGAATCTTGAAATATTCTGTTTATCCATTCCCTTAACTTGAATTCAAAGCTCATCTGTACTTAAACTGCAGGGATTTTGGGCAACAGCTATTTCTGAAGTTTCTTCTAGTTGCTCAAATTTTTCTCACTGCCAACTGGTGAGACCTGTAACCGACTAACCTGAGAAAAGGTACTAATACAGAATGGCAAAGATTGATAGTGGAGGAAATAACCACTCTCAAAAAGATGCTTACAATAATATAAGCAGTAAATTGACTTAATAGCTTCCAGTCATCAAATAGTCACAAAATATTAAGTTGATTCAAAAGGGGCTTCTCACTTAAATTTTCCCCATACTGATAAAATTAATAACAAAATAAAAATAATATCCAGTTCAGAAGATGTCACTTGGCCATGCCCTATGGTGGGGAGCCTGGAGTGGTATCTATAGGGAGTCGAGATTGACATTTTGTATTTCTGAGGCAGCAACGTGCAGGGCAGAAGTGCTGATGGCAGGAACTTCAAAAATGACTGTGCTAGAGATGCATTTACATTGCATTAATGCTTTAATGTTTCTTTATTTAATGGCATCTATATTCAAAACTTAGGTTAAAGATGTAAAGGACACTGGGCTACAAGCACAGTAGAACATAGCTGGAAGGCAACAGTACTTGTTCTGCAACTGTGAAAACCCCCATGTTCTTCCTGCAGTTTCAACTCTTCACCTATTTAATAGTTTTAAAAAAAGGGGGGGGGGGAAGGTAGGGGAGAGAAATCTAGGAAGGCTGTCCGGGGTTCATGCCCTTGTAGATACTCTCTACCTAGCCCTAGGAAGCTTTGCGAAAATACTAAAATTATAGAATTGCATGATGACACTACCTTCTTAGTATTGTTTTTATTATAGTAGTGTCTAAAGGCCCCAACAAAGATCCATTGTACAGTGCTCTTTACAAACACATAATAAGGAAGTGTCCCTGCCCTGAATAATTTACAATCTAAATAGACCAGGCTAGCAAAGGGTGAGAGGAAAGAAGTGTTATTATAGATGGGGAGCTGAGACACAAAGAGATTAAGAGACTTGCCCAAGGTCACACACACAATCTATGGCAGAGTCAAGAATTGAACTCACTTCTGGTGTCCTAGTCCTAGGTCTAAATGACAAGGCCATTCTTCATTCTGTCCTATGTTAACTTAGTAAACACACTCCAATTATTTTATTGTACATTGCTTAGCAGCATGATAATTCCTACAACCCTGATCCTGCAAACACTTTACCCACAAGCTTAATTTTGAGCACACAAGGAGGCCCATTTCAATGGGTTTCTTTGTGTGCTTTAAATTAATTATATGCCTATTTGTTAGCAGGATTGAGATCTATATTTGCACACTTTGTTCTGAAGCTTAGAGCAGCTTTCTGACATATAACACATTTATTTATCAAGATCCCTAAAATAACATGAACTGTGGATATCTTTTAAAAATGTTACTGACTTAGCAAAGTGGATTTCATGTCTTTGTGTGTCTTTGGTCAATATATTCAGAGCATTTTGAAAGAAAGTTTTGGATTAAGGAGACGTCTATGCTGGGGGCAGTATTTTGTGTTTCATTTAGGTCATGTCAGGCCATTGTTGTGTTTTTCTTATAATAAAGATCTTGTGTCTGTTCTCATGTTCAGCTATAGACTTGAGTTTCCAGGAAGAGAGAAATATAGTTAGGAACTAATGCTGCAATATTATATACTATCTGACTTGCCACTAAGCCAAGGTTTCTTATGCTTTATTACTTGTTGACAATTATTAGTGTCTCTTTAATAACAATAACAATAAATTTACAATTCTATAACACATTTCATCTTGGGATCTCACACAGCGGGATTTTTATAGTGGTGGTGAAGTGTTATTATCCCCATAAACAGGGAAACTGAGGCACTGAGAGGTTAAGAGATATGTCCAAGGTCAACCAGCAAGCCATTTGCAGAGCTAGAAACAGAACCCTTGACTCCTAGTTTTTAGCCCTAACTAGGAGGCCAGCCATTCTCAGCCACAGTCAGGTTTATCAATCTAAGAATCCATTATAAGTATACTGATTAGTAGTAGGTGGCACATCAAGTACATTAGAAGTTTTGATGTGTTACACTAGGTCTAAGGGTCTGAGAACTGCTACACTAGGATAGGAAGTCTGTGTGTTGTGTTTTCAGACATGCTTTAGCTTCTCTTTGCATCCTTGTGTGTCTTTCTCAGATGAAGGTGTCCAGATCATTAATAATGTTAGTATTTTAATTTTCATAGTTAATATTATTTTGGCCTACATACATTTCTTTTAAGAGCATAAAGGAGAGAGCCTCTCATATGTATGTCACACCCAGTCCAAGTTGATAGTAATCAAATTTATTGCCCTCTAGTAGATGCCTGTTTGAGCTTGTGAAATGACGTGGTTGTCCCAGTTGACTTCCTAAAGGAGTTGTGTCCATATTGCAAAGGTCATCAATGCAATTGGCACTAATTATCACCCTAGCTGGAAGTCTGAGCAGACAGCCATAAAGACTGATCTGCCTGCAAACCCATATACCAGATCTGAGTCACGTTATCATGGCAACCGATGGAAGCTTCCGTGGTCAGTGCACTTGATGTGTGTACCTGTTTTGCAAATAAGCAGAAGTTCTAGAATTTCCAGCCCTGACAATGAGACATCTTTCACAAAACCAAAATTATAATCAAATTAAATGACATTTGAGAGGGTGAGGCTTGTAAGTCTTATCTGCACAGAACTGTTGCTTTTAAATTTAGTATTCCATTTCCTCCAGGAGTTCCTCTGGGAAACACACAGTCTGGATTGTCTATGAATTTTATTACTTATTCTCCAACAGGCATTATCTAATTCTGAATTATGGTCACACTCTCTTTCTAGTTTATTCCCTGTCAGTCACTTTCACTCTGCTCTAATGCTGCATTGAGCCTCTTAGCTTCCAGGACACGTAGAGGAGATGCCGGAAGTCTCAATAGATCCTGGAAGCGGAGCAAAAGTGGCATGGCTGACGGAATAAAACAGACAGTAAGTGTGCTCAGCAGCAAGCACATTTGGCAGTCCTCCAGATTAGCAGCATTTTGCACTTCCTGCAAAGACCCAGTTTTCCCATCTCAAGAACCAACACTCTTCCCACTAAATAAAACAGAATTGCATGAAGTCCCCTAGAACAGTGTCTTCTATTCTTCATTGGTGGGTGTGTGGAGAAATAACTCTGGGCTTGTGGGGCATAGGTTGATCCTATTGAGGTTGTCATTTTTTACTTAAGTAGCAGAATCAAAAGAAAGGAAAATGCATACCTATTTGCATAGATGTGCCAGCATCTAAAAATCAGACCACTGATTCATTCAATCATCTGCCATATGTCCTATTCCCTTTAGAATATAGGCTGAACTATCCAATACCAATTTAAGCTACAGTGGGCTGTTCACCAGGCTGTGGAATTCTGGCAAATAAACTTCTGTAATCTTGTCCTGAAAAATATGAATCTACCATCCGCAAACCCATCCTGCTTTTTGTCCGCTAACTGCATTTATTTTTGAATGCGGTTCTAAACCAATTTGATTCTGTATTTTGTGCTCCAAACTGACTCTTTTTCTCTGTCTTTCTTTTTCTGTGTGTCTCACACCTCCACTTGTGATCTTAGGGAATTGGTTCCTCCCGCCCCCACGTTTTCATAGCCTCAACACATATAGTCACATTTGCCACATGTTCCATTTAATGGCTTTTCCTCTCTGAAATGAAATTTTGATCACTGTTTGCTGATGGAGGGGGTGGGAATAGAAATTGTTGTGAACTGCACCTACTTGTAGGTCTTGAGCTGGGGGGTTGTTTTTCAGAGGTGTTGATCTCTGGAGGATATTTGAGTGACCTTATGCCACCATGCCAGTACACCAGCCTCTGGATGATCATCTACATCACAGATCAAGTACAAAAGCCTCCAGTAGTGTTTATCATCTGTCACTCTCAATATATTTTGTTGTGATCATGGGCATTGAGGAGCCCATGAAGATAAGAAGCTAAGGGAAAAGGAGAAAGGGTACAAAAACAACAAGAAAGGGCAACACATGGCAGGCTGTTATGAAGAACAGTTTGATTATTTGAGTAGAATTGAGAGCATGTACTGTGTCATAGACAAACTGGCATTTATTATGCTCTTCAGTTTTGGATTCTGAAGAAAGGCTGAGAAAAAACTAGCTGTCCTTCTTTTGGGGTGGGGAGCATTGCTTTGCTGTGAGTTCTGAAGTGTCTATCATTTCTCTCCTGTAACTTTATGCCAAGGGGAATATCTGCTCAATTGTCTAGTTCCTAAAGCCCATCGTGCTTTGGGGAAGATGTGTGCAGTGTAGCTTTTTGATTCAGTTTACCCTCTGTTCATCTCTTAATTATCATTTCTCTCTCTCTCTCTCTCTCTCTCTACTTGTTGATGCTGCTGGCGCACTGAAAGGGACTGGTGATAGATGACACTGGGAACTTGCTTGTTTCATTTATTGTTCTAGAGAGAAAGCATGTTAGCTGGAATACTGAGAGGGGAACTGTAGCCTGAAGCTTCTAAGACAATAAAGAAAAAAAGTTTAGGAAAATGTAACCTTAACAATATTGGTAAAGATTTACATATACAGAGGTTGACAATGAAAGTCAGCATTTATCCCCAGTAAATCATGTCGGTATCTGAGAAACTTCAATTATGTCCTTGACGAAGTACAGGAAAATACTTTTGGTGTTTCAGTTAAATGCTTTTTTAAAAGATGACCACTGTGCCTGCACACTGTGCTTTTTCAGGTATGGTTAATTTAATTTAGGGCCAGATTGTGAATTCCCAATGCCAATCACATGAGTAGTCCCGTTGATTTCTGTGGGACTAATCATCTGAGTAACTTCTCAACAGTGAGTGTAAGGTGGTCACAAGGTGGCCCTTAATGATTTTCTTAGTCTTTAATATAATAAAGTTCTTCTGTTAATTATACATCCTGCTGGAGGTGACTTCTTTATGATGTTATTTCATAAGCATATGGAGAATCAGGAAGCAAAACGGAGCAGTTATGACACGACACCACAGACTTACTGTTTGGAAGAAGAGGGGGAGGGTGTTAAATTTTTTGCTATTGGAAAGAACAAAAGTTGAAATTGTCATGGTGCAACATTCCACCAAGAGCAAACCAGATGGATCAGCAGTTAATCAGGAGTCTCCAGTATCCTCAGAAGATGCATGAGAGGCACTTTGCCGGTGAAAGTGCATTAGAACGGTGGGGAAATCTGGGTGCTAATTGACTGTAGAGAAGGGGTTGATGATCCATGATCGTGGAAACAGTAGAACAGTGTTGGACTGGATGACTCAGGGAACTGGCTGGTGATGTAGTATTGTATTTTTCATCTCTTGGTCATTATCTGAAGTCTGGCTGAGATGATTAGTGATCCACAATTATTACCATCTGATTGATAGGCAGTGGATGGTGTGAAATGAGCTGGTGGTTTCTGTATGTTTCCTGGTGGACAGATGTTTGCTTAAAAACCCCCCAACTTTATCACAATTAGCACTAATTAGCACTTTAGCTAGCATTCTCAAAGAGAGGCAAAGAAGCTGGGAATGCAGAATTAATGACTTTTAACCATAAACCTTGCCTATATAAGGGAAATTTTGCAAAAAATGTCCACCTTTGTTAGCACCAGTTCAGCTCCAGTAATATTAGGCAACAGTGGGAGCCCTAGTGTGGGATGGCCACTTGCTGCTGGTGGTGTATTTAGCATGGTCTGCACAGGGTTACATGGCACAGTGCTTGAAGTTCCAGCAGCTGTCCACACCTCTTCTGTACTAGGGTGTCCCAGAATGGAGCGGACTAATTTAACAAGAGTGGGAAAATTTTGAAAAATTCCCATTGTGCACACAAGGTTTTGGAAGTTGGTCCTGCCAGAACAGGGCTGAAGCATATATGTAGGATAAATTTTGTGAGGAAGCTTTTACTGTTGCTGTTTACTTGTTCTATGAGAAGTAGAGGGCTTTAGTCTCTATGGACTCTAGAATTCAATTCAGTTGATTTTTTATTTAAAGAAAGGCAACTGATGAGTAGATACAGGCCTTTGTTTTATGAGATGTATATGTTTTATATGATAAAGCAATAATAAAATGTACAAGTACCATCAGGTCTGTAATGCAATTATTGACATTAGACATAATTAAATACCAGCCCTTTCACCTGTATAAAAAAAATTAAGGTTTGACACAAAAAGACAAATGCCAGGAAATTAAAAGCTGAGGCTGAAACTATGCTCTTAATTCATTAACTTTGTGAAGAAGAGGGGAGGGAAATAAATTCAGCAGACTATGAGAGAGAGGAAATGTCTGACATTTTGGATTTCTTTGTCATCTTGATAAAATCCCAGGTTTTTTAAACTCCCTTCTTTTGCATTTAATTTTCTTATTTCTTGTTTTCATCATCCCTTTTAAACTGTTTTTCCTAAAGGTTATACAGTGCATAGTTATGTTTCAAATTACCTGGATTACAGAGTAGAGGTATTGTTAACTATAAATACGTATATATTTTGCAGTGTTGTAGCCGTGTTAGTTCTGGGATATTAATGAGAAAAGGGGGAGTGAGATAATATTTTATTGGCCCAACTTCAGTTGGTGAAAAGATAAGCTTTCAAGGTCCACAGAGCTCTGCTTCTCCTATACAGATCTCTGCTTCTCCTGAAGAGCTCTCTGTAGCTTGGAAGCTTGTCTCTTTCACGAACAGAAGTTGTTCCAATAAAAGATATCACCTCACCCACCTTGTGTGTCATGTATATATTTTGGCATTTTTGAGGCCTGTTACTTAAGTATAATATTTGGTAAACAAATATCTAATCTATATATAGTTTGGTTTTGTACCTTGTCCATATCTCATTATGTAAATCCTTATGAGTTTTTCTAATAAGAAAATAGCATTTATCCAAGGAGGGGTAAGATTTTATCTGCAAATTGTTAGGGCACAGCAATTGTTTACAGACATGTTATACATCCCTGTGTTTAACTCTTGGTATTAATATGTTGCTTGCATCATCAAGTTATGATAGTTTATAATGCCCCTCAAAAAGAATATTTGCCTTAATGCTGTGTTTTACTGTAAAAACAGTGAATATTTCCTGTGTCTTTATTTTTGGTTATTTGTCCTTATTTTGTTACTCTTAAATATAGTCTTATCATTGTTTTAAAACCAATTTATTTAAAAAAAGTATTCTTGCCGTCAAGAAGAGAGTAACATGATTTCTGGTATTGCTAATTCAATTTTCACTGATTTTATTTAACTGAGTTCTACATTTCCTTAAAAGTATGAATCTATTGCTCATGAAAGTTGTTGAAACCTTTATTCATATCACTGGAGATTAAAGACCACTAGTTATCCACTGAAGAAATAATGTTGGGACAGTAGCAGTACACATTTTCTTGTAATGCCCTCTTCTGTAGAGACTACTGCTGGGCATAGTTAGTATGTTTAATCCGTGACCTTTCTGCTGAGACTTCAGCAAGATTGTGTGTGCCAGTTGTACAATTTATCTGTCTGTCTGTGTCAATCTTAGGGATTTCTATAGTGCCCATCACCACTGTGTTGATATCAACATAAAGAAATAATGTTATTTAATCAGAACTGAAGATTTCAAAACTAATTTACCAATAGTCTTAGGCTACAGCAGCATATGTCTGAGCTCCATAAATTTCCTGTTAAGGCGGTATGTTTAGCAGTAAGATGTTTTTATGAACAAAAGGGAAAACCTCTTTGGAATTATGAAATATGTTGAATATATATGGGCTGGTTCTTCAGCCCTGATGCATCCCCTTTGTGCCAGAGTGTCCTAATCAGGCCATTGAGGATTCCCCTGGCTTTGGGGAATCCCTGGCTGGTATAGAGCCAGAGTTTCTGGCTTTATGCCAAACCAACCCAGCCACTCCTGGAATACATATTACAGGGTATGTCATGGCCAGAGTACTTCTGCATTCAGGCAATCAGTGGGTGGCATAACAGCTCTTTGGGGGCTATTACAAACCAGAATAGGGTAGGGCAGGCATGTGACTGTTCTGCCTTGAACTAGGGATTGAACTGGGAATCAGGAGCATGTAAAAGTTGTGTGCAGCCATCTTTGTTCCTTCTGGCAGGATCCTGTGCTGAGCACAGCTTAACCAAACTCAAAGATTGGAGCCACAGTGTTTTGCATGTATGGAAGTATATGTAGAGTTTGACCAAAAAAGAAAATATAGCATGAGTGAACTGCCTACATCTCTTAACTGGCCAGCAAAACGTAACAAATATCAAGGTAAAACCTTTTTGGAGATCTGATGATCCAAAAAAGCATTAGAATAATTTTAAAAATGTAAACTAAAGCTAAAATTTCAAAAAGTCATAACTTAAAACTCTGATAATTTCCAAACTTCCCCTTCTTATTCTGGGGTGAGATGCAGCTTGCAAAATAGCAGGAAGATCAGTTTCTGTTGAGGAGGCTAGTTTGATTTGTTTAAGTTAGGAGCTAGCTTTAGTCTTAACTATGGGGCAACTATCACCACTGCATAACAATATATGTGTTGGGGGGCGGGATCATATACAGTTTATACACAGTGAATCAATTTTTTCCATACCCACAGTATAGAGGAAAACATACGCATCTGCCTTTTAAATCAGTCGATCTATCTGTTTGCCTCATTTCCATTGTAACATGTTTAGAAGAATGACTGAGGTGATTCAATTAAAAAGAACCAAGCATTGTTTTAATTCCAGTTTCATTTAGAGAGTCAGGAACTTGAATACTCAAGGAGAGTCCTAGTATAGTTAATGCAGTAGTCTTTTTAGTTGCCTGAGCCTGCCTCTGTTCAAATCAGTTGTGGTTTTGTCATTAAGTCCTGCAGGTGAAAGATAGAGCCCTTCAACTGGAAAGCTTATTTAATTTCTATCATTGATTTCTTCTTCTTCAAGATGTTGCTGCTAGTATTGGTTCATTTTTTTGTATCTGTTTATTAATTTTCCATGTTTAATACAAAAATGTTCAGTAGCAGACCCAGAGATCTAATAAATACACAAATAAAATGATTACAGCCACTAATGGAAAGGCAGTAATAAGTACAAAAGGTCCTTGGGAATAGTTTGAGAACATTGTATTGAAGTTATGATTTAACTGAACTCTGATTTGGAGCAATCAGACAGCGCCATAGTAGTAAAGAAGTTTGCTTGTCCTTTTGTACAACATGGCCATTTCTATTGGATTGGAAAGAGTACAAAAACTATTTCACTTTTTATTGATTTGTATTGTATGTATTTTTGTACTAGTAACTCTTTAAAATAGCCAGATTTTGTTTCTGATGGACTATGTGTGGTAGTGGAATAAATGAAAACACAATAATGTACTAGTAAGACCCTTATGTGAATCCCTCATGTATGATGAACTCAGTCAAGGCCTGTGTTTGTTTTACATTTTTCAGATGGACACACCTTCCATGTGAGCTGCCCCAGCAACGCTGAAACATAGGGTGACGGTGTCATTTCCTAATCCATAAACCAGTTTATTCACAATCATACAGTACGTGAATTCCTGCATCCTGTGTTGTTGAAAGGGCATCACAACAGTACCACAGAGATGCTGGAAATAGACTGGAAGCAGATTTTCAGCCATGTATGTAACGATTAAACCCAGCCATTCCCCGACGTGTTCATCTCTGAGGCCTAATCCATACACAGATTTTGGACGGGTATCACTATTTTGGTTAGGGTGTGAGACTTTTTAAAGCAATGATAATTCCAATACCTTTATACAGATACAACCCCTGGCATGGATGCAGTTGTACTGGCATAACAGTGACTTAGATCAGGAGGGTTTATTCCCCTTCCCATACAGGAATAGTTATACTAGCATAAGCACTATTATCTTGCGACCACTGAGTCCATGCAAGTGGTGGTTGTACTACTGTAAATTTATTGGTATAGTTAAAGGAGTCCAACGTTCGAGTGTTACTTTCTTTTTTATGCCTCTGAACATCTAAATTAAATTAATTTCGCATGCCCACTGAATTCCAAAGTAGTGTAAGTTATTCTAGCTTACCATGTACAGCCATATTATGGCAAATATACCCCTACATGCAGCTTTCACTACCATTTACATCACCGCAGAACTTGACCCAGAGACTTTGATAAGAATTAAATCTGCATAATGGGTCTGGATTTTTCTCGGAGAGTGCAGGGAATTTGACACACCATTCTCTAGTTAATGGGAAGTGTGTTTAGTTTGTAACACACCAGGCTGAAAATTCACATTCCGCGATACTTGGCACATTCTTGTTATTATGCTGTTCTGGCAAACAGTTGTTAATACAGGCTCAGATACTGCAAAACTATGAATAAACTGGTTTCATGGAAATAGTGACATCATTGTCTTATGTTTCAGTGAAGTTTGTAACACATCATGTTACACAACAGTACCTCGGAGCTCCTTGGTTGGATTGAAGGGCCTGATCACACTCATAGTGAAATCAATGGAAAGACTCTCCTTGACTTGAGGTGTTGAATTGGGCCCCATGTGAGGACTGAGACCTTTAGACTGATGCTATGGGCATCTCTTTTGCGAGTAGCCACTTCTTTGGAATCTTTTATTTTTAGATCCTTCAAGGATCTAACAGGTGAATTTTAAAAAGCAAAGGGCCACAAAAACAGAACAGAACACATTAGTGGACATGCTTTCCTAATTACAAAAAGTATAAAGATGAAACACTGATGTCCCTGTGTGGATTGTCACCAGTAGGAATCAAACCTGAGACCTCTGGATCTTAACACATGAGCCTCTATTGCTTGAGTGAAAAGACGTGTCTATCAACCAGAGCTGCAGCAGGCTCAATCTGTAGCTCGCCTAACCATCACTAGCAGGGCACAACATGCCACACTGAGCAGGCATTGGTTACAAAGAGATGAGAATAAAGGAGGATTATTTGCTCCAAAAATACACATCTGAGTTCCTGATTTTATTTATAATTGAAGACACTTTTTCTTGGTAATATGGCTCAATTATTGCTCCTTCAACAAAACTTGTGAAAAATGCTAAAAATAGAGATAAATTAGTGCAACAGGATTAATTTTGGTTCTGGGCTTTATCCTCCAGGCCTTCAATTAAAGTTTGTTGGTAGAATAGAGTAAGGTAAATGTAAACTGTGGGTGATTCTCCAAGTCTGTCTTTCCAGAAACTCTGTATTTACATTATTGGAAAACCTAAATATGACTCTCTGAAATCTGAATCCTATCAGTTCTTGTCTGTGAGTTACAACATGGGCTCCAGAGCGAGAAATACTGAGATCAGAGTTTGCAGATGGGTTGACCGTAGGCAAACACATCAGTGAGAAAAAACAGGACAAACTCCTCAGCAATCTTTTCCTTTTTAAGGGGGGGAAATTAAACTTGTGTTATAAAGCATGCTAAGTGCTTAGGAAAGCAGTTCAAAATTGAAGGTAATTTGGTATTTAGAATGGTGATGGTCCTGCCTTAATTGTGTTTCTAGAAAAAGAAGCTCCCTTAGAGTCTCTCTTAGATGTTGAAGAGGATCTTGTTTACATGTAAAGGACATATAGAATGCCCATGTGGAGACAACAGGTAATTCCAGCTTAGCTAATACAGTTAACACCAGCATTTGCTGTCTGTCTGTCTATGCAGGTGCTTAGATGGCTCCCATTACTTTAGTATCCTAAGCATTTGAAGATTGAAATAGCAATAATAATCTTTGTGGCACGTCCTTTCTTCCCAATTTGTAGGAAAAAATAGCTTGACTAGTTTATAGAGTTTTTTTGTTTCTTTGTTTATATTTGAGTGAGTAGTTATGATGTTAGCTTTCCCTCAGAAATTTCTTAATATACTAAATTGAAGAAACAATTATTACATTTTATGCTGAAAGAAATCATTCTCTTTGGGGTGTGAACCACTGTCTTACACCCACCAACCTTTCTTTATTGGGTAAGAGTTTCATAGTTCTGGTGAAATGAAGTAGGTGCTGTGGGATTTAATGGTTGCAAGTGGAGAAGTGATCTCTCAGGTATCTTAAGGTCAGTGTCATGGAGGAAATTGATTATCCGGCCTTTAACAAGACTATCTATATTCAGAGGCGAGCCAGCTCAAGGACTTAAGCACTGAGTGATATGCAGACAGTGACCTGTATTTATAAGCAGATGGGTTGTGGTGTTTTGTACTTATTAGAAATTTTCATGGTATGTTTCATATCTTCATGACAGGAAGATATGAAGGACACAAGATTATAATTTTCACAGATTTGGCACCCTCTACCCAATTCGCAAGGAAATTGCTTTTGCCTCTTAAAGCCTGTTGAAGGGAGAGGGGGAAGAAAACAAAAAAGCTTTTCCACCCCCCCGACCTGAATTTGGCAGTATATCCATACAGCATTGAAAAATATTTTAGGAAACCAATCTGCACAAGTGCAGTTGATAAAAAATCATGTCCTCAGAAGAACTGGTCTCCTCCTGTTACATAAGTGTCTGAAATAGTTACACTTTGCAAGACTGCAAGCCTCTACAGTACATGTGCTGAAAGAATACTTCTTACTCCTTTATGACAATGAAAAAATGGAAACTATGGGAGAGCATAAGCAATATGTCTATGATTACTGGGTGGTTAAACTTGAAGTCCATTCGTGTGTGTAACTTCTAGATTTTGCCATAAAATTCTCATTTTAGAACTATTTAATCCCACCAAATTAGTTATTGTATGTGGGAAGACTACCACTGATTTCTGTTGGATTTCTTTTGAATTTTGGACATACTGGACAGACTATATTGTTCTTTACATAGAATTTAAGACTGGCTGGAAAATTCAAGTACACTGCATTCTTCATTGGAAGACACTTACATGATGTCAAAACAATTAGGGCATGAAAATCAAGGTTAGGCCTTCTTTGGGTTCTTCCTCTCCCACCTCATTGTGCAAACTTGACAGAGCAGAGAAAAGGGGCAGAAAAGTCTCATTACAGTCTCTCAGTGTCCAGGTCAGAAACACTTAAGCACGTATGTCAGTTTAAGTATGCAAGTAGTCATGCTGAAGTCCCATTGAAGACTATGCATGCACTTAAAGTTACACATATGCTTAAGTGCTTTGCTGGATTGAGATCCAGTGCTATTCCACTGCAGATCAAAGATGTAGGTAATTAATAATGTAACCCATCCACTCTCCCCATCTCAAAGTCAGCTCAGAACCCATGGTGGGCTGGAATCTCCATAGGCCAGGTTGTTTGCTATAGTAAGTATAGATTTCCGCAAGAGAGAATTCTTTCAAAGGGAATAATATTATCAAAATGTTTATAACTTTCCTTATAATATCTGGTTACCTCAAATGGGAAAGAATGATCAGAAGTGGTGGAGGTTTAGCTTTGTTAACAGTCATAAATCCTTTCCTTTTTCACTCCAATCAGTCCCTGGGGTCTTCTTAAAGCTCTTGACATTGCAACAACCCTTCGTCAGAATACAATACATGTTCTTCTGTAACTAGACAGCTGATGGTGAGGGCCTCATCTAGACCAGAAATAGTGGAGGCAGTGAAGGTGATGTGTTGTCACATCAGAAATTCGTCAGTACTGGAAAGAAAACCTTTGTCACATCAGTACATTTGGGAACGCTGTTAGACTGCTGACAGCAGTCTTTTCATCAGCAGAATGGATCCTTGTGGCCATAGCTGCTGCCACACTACTGAAGGCCTCCAGAAAAGTCCTCTAAGCTAGTCACAGCATTTGGGTACTGTACCAGATGCCACTCCATGCCTGTCAAAATCGTCATTCTATGACTAAGGAATAAGAAAGGAGGGGGGCTGTTCTCACGTTCAGACAGCACCAGGCACTTTCCATCAATTGGTGAGAATCTTCCATAAGCCTCTGGAAGATGGCGGCGGAGGGATGCCTTTAGCAGAATTGCAGTATGTAGTATAATTGTCACAGACATGAGCCTGAGATGTGCTGTTAAAATTCATAAAGACTGAACAAGGGAATGTAGACTAAGCAGGAGAGGCAGTGTCACAGCAATGTCCTGGAGCTTAGAGAAGTTCCCAGTCTAATGTTGGCATTTAGGAATCGGGTGACTAGCCATGTAGTATTGATATCGACAGACAATACAGCTGTTACATCAGATACTGGCAAACTAAGTGGAACGAGGGGCAGAAATCTGGCTCAGAAAGCCTTATTTATGAACAAGCGGAAACTCCACATCCCTGAGGGCAACTAATTGCAGGAAATCACAAACTCCAGGTAGACTGATTCAGTCATCAGGAATTACTGCAAAGAGAGAGGTCACTTATACCACAAATATTCTAAAATCCTGCTCAGCATGAGGTGTTCTAAGAATAGACCTTTTCTCTCCCTGGACAGTGCCAAAGAGGGGAAGCCCTGCAGCAGGTCAGGGCAATAGATGACTGTTCCATAATATGATTCTCTGGATTTATTGTCTTTCCTTCCTTGCAAATCACACACAAGATTCTCTGGAAGGTGGAAGTGGGATTCCCCAGCTGGTGTTCTCTGCTCCCTTTGTGCTCCCCGAGGATTCGTGTTATGGAGAAGGTATCAAGAGAACCCGTCCCTGGTGTAAGAAAACTAAATACCCTGTTTTTTTGTTTTTTGGGGTTTTTTTTTTTTAAGTGAATCACTCGATATAACAAAGAAAATATGGTCCCAATTCAGCAGGGTACTTAAGTGCTTGCCTAATTTTAAGTTTAAAGCAAATACCTCAGAACTTCACTGAATTGGAGCCTAAATTAGGAACAGTGTGGGCCCCACATTGGTTTCAGATTTTGAGATGGCCTCAAATTGGCCCTGCATGCAAAAGTCCCATATGTGCACAAATGGTAAGTTATTTATGGACATTTTGCATCTGAAATTGGTAATTGTGTACCCAGTTTCTTGAACACAAAAATAGGTGTCAATGCAATCTTCAGAGCCTGTGGCTGAAAACTAAGCCCGTTGTGTTTAGATTAATCTAATTGGTCATCTCCCTAAATGATGCATCATCATAGTGAATAATTATGATGGATTATTTATTTTACAGTCGTACCAGAGATGCTAATCACTGTTGGAGCCCCAATATGCCAAACTATATGAACACATGCAGAAAGACTTGGTTCCTGCCGCAAAAATCTTACAATCTAATTTGGTGTGTTTGATAAATACACATAGGATGCCACAGAATAATTGTGCTTGTAATATCAGAAATGAGCATTTTAATTAGCATTATAAATCAGCTACTAACATAGCATATTATATGTGCTTTACAATACAGTCACCGACTCTATATTCTATTTCATATACTTATACCCTCTCTAGTCCTTGCCTCAGTTGCTGCATGCTTGCAAACCACTTTTGATTTAAAAGGGGAAAGTCCATAGTTTGGTGGACCTTCTAGAAAGTGCCGAGCATGTGATATATTGGATTTATATAGACAAACAGATGTGCATGTGGCAAGATAGAAAAACAAAGCTTGTGTAAAGATGAACAGATGAGAAGCTGAATGTCTAGAATACTAGGGAAGGTAATGCTATGCAGTGATTTTTACAGTACCTCTGTTATAAGCAGTGTAAGAACAGTGTGCTCCCTGGCATACATTACCATCAAAACTGCAAAGGTTTCAATTCCATGGCAACACAAAGAGCCCAGTTGTGTTCAAGGTGGAGGTATTAATACATTCAGAGTGAGGGTTGGGAGTGAGTTGGGAAAAAAAAACAAAACTCTGAATTTTAAATATATAAAAGAACTGAGATGAATGCAAGCTCCCCTCAAGCTGTTTCAAATAGTCTTTACATGGTTCCCCCCCAGATACATGGCAAAATGAGGACATTAAACTAAACATGTTTTTGGGAAAAGAGGGCAATAGCAGTCAAATGGTGAGCCAAGAGAATGTACATAATTCCTGTGTATTCCCTTGTGATGTATTCCCTGAAGATGAAGGCTTGGTCAGTTTGCATAATCATGGGAATTATTTTTCCCTCAAGACTTGCTATTTCACTGCTGTTGTCCCCAGAGTTTTATTATCTCCTTCTGCCTCCTTTCTCTGAACCCCCCTCTGGCTTTCCTCACCTACTCCAGCAGAGATGCAGGAACAGCTACATTGTGTCTGCTTCTTGACATCCCAGTAGCTGTAGGAGTATGAGGGAAGAGCAATCTATTTTGCCTGCCTGTTCCAGCTTTTGTCTCTGATGCTGGCCTGCTTTTCACAGAGGTACGCTGGTGCTAGTGCATTAGGGTTATGTATCTTCAGTTTCCTTTTCACAAAGGAACTGTACATACAGTGCTGAATAGCAGGGTCATTCATGCTGAACAATATAGTATGTACAGCTCCAAATTCCTTTCAGGTGCCCAGATAGCTGGTACAACACTCTGAACAGGGTGCCTATTTTTGAAAAGGACTTTCCCAGTGGGGCACCTCACTCATTCATTCTGACAAGATGAGGAGAAAGTAACACAAGACACAAAGAAAGGAGAAAAGGCGAGAGAAGCACGAACAGGAGGAGAGATGAGATGAGAGCAAGGGCAGAAGGACGACAGTGGAGTGACAGGGGCTCCGGTGGAGGGAGAATGGAGAGAGAGTACAAAACAGGAAGGAGATGCTGCTCTGGTTGGGGTGGGGGGCGGGGGGGGAAGGAGTTATTTCAGGAGAAACAGAAAACGAGGAAGGAAAAGAAAATAGCAAAAAAAGCAGTAGAGAAATGAGAGAGAGTAAGACTGAGAGGTCTCAAAGACATGGGATTGATATGATAAATGCAGTTTTAAGGTTGTGGTGTCAGCAGTGCTGCTTTTACATGCTGACCTAAGGTGCCTAAGCTCAGTTGTTAGCGCTCTAGGATGAAATTCACCCTGGTGCAGAAGCAGGGGCTGCTTTACCTATTTTGCTGCCTGAAGCAGTTTCCGCCGAATTGCCGCCGCAGCGGGGCTGCCGCCAAATTCTCATTGCCGCGCCAAGCACCTTCTTGGAAAACTGGTGCCTGGAGCTGGCCTTGTGCAGAAGACCAGTACAAAGCCTATGCACTACTTAAGCCCCACTCAAACCTTACTTTGAGAGCTACTGGGGGACATAACTTATATATGGTCTATAGGTGCTGTGCTGGTTCCCCCTACAGAGGGGTGAATAGTATCTGCAAATGCATAATGGGGTGATTAAATAAAGTGTCATAATTGGGAAGTAGGGCCTGCAGTGATTAGGTTAGAGACATTATTTCTCTGGAAAGCTTCTCACAAGCCTGGTAATTTTGAGAGGGAAGCAGGTAAGGCAGAATTCTGTTGCTAATAAGATTTGAGTCAGATTGATGCTAATTGTTACCATAGGACTTGTAGAGTAATTAGATTAACAGGTCAGACTTTTAAAAAAAAAATATTGCACATCACTAGTATGTTCATGTCCCCCCTCAATGTCAAGCTCAGTAGTAATGCAAAAGAAGAAAACTGATTTTGTGTTAAGACTCACTGTAAGCAGAATGTTATTGACTCTGCTCATTGATAGCAGAAGCAGTGCTATTGTTATGCAATCAGCTAGCTGTATTAATATACACTGAGGGTTCCTCTCTTAGAATATCAAGGTTGGAAGGGTCCTCAGGAGGTCATCTAGTCCAACCCCCTGCTCAAAGCAGGGCCAATCCCCAATTTTTGCCCCAGATCCCTCAATGACCCCCCTCAAGGATTGAAGTCACAGCCCTGGGTTTAGCAGGCCAGTGATCAAACCACTGAGCTATCTGTGCTCCCCCTCTTCCACTTGTTCAAACAAAGTGGACTGCCCAAAAGTACCAGACTAAAAGGGAATTTTAGACTTGGCTTGGGAAGGGGTTTGTGAATGAACATATGTATTTCTTCCCGCCCGAGACAGTCTTCTTACACAGGTCTTATCATTCTGTGTCACTTGGGCTCAGTTCACTATTAGGCTCACAGACCAGTAGTGGGGGTGGAAATCTCTCTCTTGTATCAGAGGGAAGCAAAGCTGGGTTTGAGCTGCTTTCCCTCCTCGATCTCTCGTTCACTATTAGGCTCACAGACCAGTAGTGGGGGTGGAAATCCCTCTCTTGTATCAGAGGGAAGCAAAGCTGGGTTTGAGCTGCTTTCCCTCCTCGATCTCTCCTTCACTGGGTGAAGAGGCTGAGGCTCTGAAGTTGTTTTCCTCCCCCTCTGCTGGTCTCTGCTCAGATGCAGGGATCATCAGCATTCAAATGCTTACTCTCCCCCTTCCTTCAATGCTTCTCTTCCTGAGAGGTGGCTTGGGCATGGTTGTGCTTTTAGCATCTTTGCTTGGCTGAGGGACGTTACTTCTGCTTCTGGGAGAAGGCAAAAGAAGATTGGGCTGGACTAGGTCACCAGTGCTGCCAGCCACAAACATTCCAAATCCATGAATCAGGTGCCAGAAATCATGAGAAAGGGTTAAAATCCTGAAGTTTTTTTTACATAGTGATAAGTGTTGGGTCCATTGTTTGCTTTCTGAGCCTGCACTCAGTTCACATTTTAAGCTTTTCATCACAAACATGAGAGCTGGAAACTTTCTAAAAAAAGAAAGGTGAGATTCCTACATCATCGCGAGTCTCCAAGAGCTCAGGCTTTAAGTAAAACACCTACTATTGTGAAAGTTGTGATAAAACAGCAAGAGTTGGCAGCACTGGGTCACCACCCTCTGTCTCCTCAACAGTTTTGTTTTTATATGTAACCCCATTTTTCATTGAGGGACCAGAATGAAAGAGAACTTTTGTTTCTGTCCTTCATTGAAGGGATCAGGCCAAAAATTGCTCAGGCCTAGATCCTCAAACGTATTCAACTCCCATTGAAATAAATGGAAGTTAGGCACATAAATACCTTTGCAGATCTAGGCCTGAGCCTCTTTGTCCAATGGGAAAGGGAAGTGAGCAGGCATGGAAGCAGCAAGTGGGTTAGAGGGCTGGAGGAATGTGTGTTGGAGGTTTAGGTTTATTGTTGGAGGAAAGGAACACATAGGGGACTGTAAAGGTTTAGACTCACCCCTTCAGTGCCTCCTGCAGGTCATCCTTGGGAATTAGCTCCATTTCCAGCTCAGAGCTCCCTCCACAGGCCAGTGATCTGCTTTACCACTGGGCCCCAGTCCCTCCCAGGGCCCTTGCCTTGAGTGCTGCCCCCCCTTGCAGTACCCTCACTCCCTCGATCTCCCCACATCACCTTAGTTATGGCTACGGCCAGTCACCATCTAGCCCCCGCACCCTGGGGCAGACTGCAGTGTAAAAGCCAATCATCACAGGTAACAAGGGATTTGAACTAGCTGCCTTTACCCACCCTCAGGCTGCCCCTCTGCAACCCCAGTTCCTATATGGACCTGGGGAGTTGTTGGCCTAGGGCTTCCCAGCTCCTGAGGCCTTTCCCCAGCCCTGCCTCACTCTAGGTCCCCAGGTGAGGTCCCCTCAACCAGTCAGTCTCTCTCTTCTGAGAGACTCTGCCTGAGTTTCTGGCTCCCAGCTGTTGTAAGGGCCAGTTGGGCCCTGATTGGGGCATGGCCCAGCTGTGGCTACTTCCCCAATCAGTCCAGCTTCTAGCCCACAGCCCCAGCACTCTCCAAGGGCTGGCTTTCTAGCCCTTCAGGGCAAGAGTGGGTGACCGCCCTGCTACAGGGACATGTTAATTGCACGTGCAAAGTATGTATCAAGAAGGAAGTCTCACACATTCTGCAGCAATGTGTTTTAGGTGGGAACCCATGATGAGGGTGAGTGTGTCTAGGGAAAAGGAATGGACAGATGAGCTCACACTCACTGAGTTTTCCTGCTATTAGGAAGGCAAGTGGTGAAGGAGCATAAAAAAGAATATCTATGGGTAAAAGTAGACTTCTTGTCACCACTCTGCCACAGTCCTGTTGTCTCTGGAGTAGCAGGAGGGAAGCCCCCTTGTATTACACGGCAATTATGTAGAATGGTGGCTGATATTTTTTTCTTGGATCACTGCTTAAGAACTGAAGTGAGAAGCTCCATGTAGATTTGGCAGATTGTAACACAGTAGGATTAATACACTGTATCAGCTAAAATCAAAACCAGCTCAAAGGGCAAATAAATGAGGTTTCATCTTAGTGTTCAGGAGAAATCAGTGTACATTATTAAATTTGGAAAGAGGGAACAATATGTCTGGAAACAGTAGCCACATAACAAATGACAAAGAACTTACTGTGTCAGTGAGGAAATCACTAGCTTCTGGTATTTTGGAATTTTAGTTTTGGCTTTGGAAAGGGATTCGTGAATGAATTATGCAGCAAATAATTTCTGGCTTTCATTTCAGAGTTCACTTAATGTTTTTAAAGCAAAGGCAGATGATACAATCAATGGTGTATAAAAACTCAAACGTGTATATACTCTCCCAAAGCAAATGTATTCATGGTCTCCATTCATCTTCATTTGATTTTATTTTCAAACCTCAACAATTAGCTCCCTCCTCCCTTGGCTACAATATTTATTCAGCCCTTGTCAAAAAGTCTTTTAGGACCATTGGCTGGTAGCCTTAGAATGTGTTATAAGTGCAGGTGCAGTTGACACACCAGGCTAATGCGTTCCCAGTCGTTTGGAAAGTTAAAAAGAACATCTTCCATTAGGCAGCCACATTTTCTTCCCACGCTTTTGAGGATAAGAACCCTTTGGTTGATGCCATGAGAACTGGGAATCCATGTCTACACTTCAGACATACGTAATCCTTCTCCAGCTTTTCCCCTTCCCTCCTCTTTTTGGGTCAGTACTGCAGTTAGGAATTGTATTTATTTTACTTCCAGTTTTTGTTGAAGGCTTGTTGGCTCTGTAATATTCTTTTTTCAGCAGTATAATGATCTGTATTAGTGACTAGTATGTCTAACTGTTAATTTGCTTATAATCAGTTTTTCAAGAGGTTGCTTTTATACGGAGGGGAGATCAGTTCTTTGTGCTGCAAATGCCTGATGTTGAATGTCTCTCGACTCCATGTCATTATGGTAAGTTTTTACATTAGGGCACCTGTGCTTTTAAATGAAAGTGTCAAGCACCTTCTTGTACTGGAAACTTGAAACATGTGGCTGCCTGCAGAGAAACCATACACTAAGTTACAGCCTGTGGGGGCCCAGATGTGCTTGGCAAGCATTGCCATGCCAGCATGAGTCTTTGTAGGAGCGGAGAGGGGATAGGTAGCTGACAGTCCTGATTTTTACATATCTTGAGTATGTTCTGACACCCTGGTTTGCAGGACCTGAAATTCCCAGGATTCCTGTTCCAGGCTGCTGACCCTGCACATACGGTGGTGATGTGACACAAAACTAAAAGATGTAACCAACTCTTTCCAAAAGGCTTGTCTTTTTTTTTTCTCATTTTCCCTGCCACCTTTTTCCATTTTGAAACTGTTCTGCAGGACTCTGCTCTCTCAAGGCTCCCTGCCTCTTCTGTTCTTTCCTTTGTTTCATCTGTTTTTGCAAAGTGGAAGGATGCGATTTGGGGGAGAAGTTACCTGTTGTAGAACTCTGAATTGCCTTCTCTTCATGTATCGTTGTCTTTCCTCTTCTTTTTTCTCATGGTCTCTTTTTCACTTTGACCTTCCCCATGCAGGTCAGTGGCTCAGTTGTAAGTCGTGGTGAATACTCTTTGTTGTCTGTAAGTGACTTCTTCATACAGAGAAGAATGCAGGTTCACAGGCTGTTCCCTTGTTTTCCTTCCTGCAGCTGCCATAATAATTCCTTTGCACTTGTGGGTGGGCCAATTGGCTGAAAAACTCATAAACAACTGAGCAGGGCTGTGAGGGCAGTGAAATACTGGTTGCTTTGCAGTTTGGGTTTTTTAAAAATGGATTGTATATACAAAAAAGTGTTTCCTTTAGTATTTCTGTCATAATTCAGCTCCATAAACTTTTTTTTAAAAGGTATGTTTTTACAGTAGAAATATTAGGTGCTTGATTTGCGTTTTTGTCTTGCATCTTTGTCAAACTTTGGAAGACTTGGACTGTGCCATCACAGCTAGAGTCTGAAATCTGACCTGCAATTAGGCTGGGAGAGCAGTAGCTCAGGTTTCAGCTCAGTTGAATGGCAAGGGAATGATGAAACTTTGACTGTCAGAGTTGTAGCTCAGGTCTCACTCCAGATGTGATGTCATGGTGTAGGTCCTCCAAAGATTGCCAAAGTCTGCCTGAAAAAAACTAAGCAGATGGGAATCACAGTGTGCTGGGCATAGTCATAAATGAGGGGTGAAGTAGCCACTAATGGCAGGAAAGAGAGGGGTAGCACAGGTACAGAAAACAATGACTGATAACATTTTTATTCATAGAAGCACAAATCTTATGGAAAATTTCTATAGAATTTAGTAGGGATGAAACCCAATAGGGTTCACTTGAATTGTTTTAGGGAGTCTACTGAAATTTCTCTTAAAACCTGTAGAATTTAATAAAGAATAATCTCCTTTCTGTAGGTTTTTAGAACTGTCCTATAAAATACGATAGTACAGGTATAGTTCTCCATTAAATTCTATAGAATGGTTGGGGCAAAAACACCATAGAAAAGTTATAATTTTCCATTACATTTGATAGGATTTATGTGAGGAAATGTTTAAACTCAGAATATAATTACTGTTTTCACCTAAATGCACTTTTTCCTGACATGGAGATGTTTATACAGAATAAGCTATTTAGGACTAATTTAACCATTAACTTTCATGGAGGCAGCTGGTATTGTATTATTTAGGCTGGGCATGGTTTGAATGGATGCTTCACTTAGATGTTGTGTATAGTGTCTTACAGCATTGTTGATAAAGACAACAGGGATCCTGGTCTGAAAGGGAAGAGAGGCAACCTGTACTCCCCCTTATGTTAACCCCAAGACACATGATGTGTTTCTCTTTCCTGACTGAATTAGAGATGAACAATACATTTAGGATTGGGATTCCAGTGTTTGTGATGATCAAATTCAAGTTTGAATGAGCAAACTTACCATGAAAGTTCAGGCTGAAAGAGTGGTTTTGGTGTGGTTTGTTTGGGGTCTTTGTACTTCTTTGCAAATGTAAAAAGGATCTGGTAGAGATTAAATGAGGCTGCATCTAGTCCTTCTGCAACCCCTTACTACCAAGCATAGTTCTATTTACTGGGCATAGACCCCTACTCCTGATTGTGATTTATGAGGTGGCCCCCTTATGTTGTTCTAATTGCATAAATCCAGTGTAAACAGCCACCACATATTACCCCATCCAGTATAACAGCTCAGTGTAGGGGTCTTGTCTGGGGTGGGTTGGAAACATGCTGGGAAGGGCAATCATGGCCAGAGTGTGCTGTGATTTGGCTGTTGTAGGTTGATATAATGGCACATAGAGGACAATTACAAATCAGCACAACCTAGAGCAGCCTTAGGGCTCCTCTAAATTGTGTCAGGAGCTGAGCAGTCCCTTAAAGCCAGCTTTGCCTCCCCTCCCCTTCCTTATCCCTGTATTTACTGTGGAATGGAGGAATGCAGAACTGGGTCATTGACTGTAGTCGAGCTGTTTTCATGAGGAGGGAGACTTAATGTGGACAAGGGTTTGCAGAATCAGACCCTTAATTATAGAATAATTCCTAAGGCAACATCAGCGCTCTATCCCCTTGGGCAATATTTAAAAGTCACCTTTCAATTAAATTGAAATGGTATCTGATTTGCAAATGTTACAAATGTGCTGTGCAACACAATTGAGGCTCCGATGCCTTTATAAGAACATGAGCCGCAAAAATGGAGAGTCCTGTGAGAGTGACGCTGATGCTGAAGCAGTGTAAGAATACCAGGCCTTTTTTATGTTTCTGATATCAGCATCATGGTTTAGCTAATGTTGTGTGACACTATGGTTACAAGTTCTCCACACTGTTCCATCCTCAGCAAGCCAAGTGTTACTCCCAAAATTGCAGTTCTAAAAACTTCTAAAATAATTTGCTAATTTGAGGCCCAGTCCTGCATCCTTTGTCTACCCAACATTTCTCCCTGAAGTCCTGCATTCAGTACAATTTCCAGCTGCAGAAATATAACAGTGGTGTCCATTTTCTCTTTGAAAATACAGTATATAACTTCTATAATAAAAGTTTTCACACTTACTTTAACCCACAACGTATACTGCTTCTCTTCTGTTATGTTCTCTTGTATGTCTGCTGCCCTCTGTATTACTGGTAATGTAAGAAAATAATTTGTAATGTCAACAGTGCTGTTTGCTGGGTAGTATCTAGAAATATCTCTCCCATTTTTTATTTTAATAAGGCTATAAGATAAGGAGGTAATTTAATCATTTTCCTGCTCATGACTCTGTATCTTCAAAACAGCCTTGCCACTACACGTATTCCCTCAATACTTATTTAGATAAGAGAGCTTATACAGTTATGGCCCTAGATCTCCTACACTTTTCCTTGACATTTCCCCCTCTGCTGATTTCATTCAGGGCTACCACTGTCATTGGCAGCAATATATCTGCCGCAAGCCCTTCTATATCCGTCTCTTCCTCTTTCCCCATCTCCCTTTACACCAGCTGGACACCATCTTCTTTTCATTGGAAGCATGTATTACAATGAGGCCTATTTTGAGGGTTTTTTTAAACGAATCTTTTATTTCATTAAAAACAAACTTTAAAAATGAGTATGTTTTCCTGAAGTGTTGGAAACTCTCACACACTAGCATTGTGCTTGTTCTAAGCACAGTGGTTTTCAATATGTTTTTTCCATTTGCGGATCCCTAAAAAATTTCTAATGGAGGTGCGGACCCCTTTTGAAATCTGTGACATAGTCTGCAGACACCCCGGGGTCTGTGGACCGCAGATTGAAAACCACTGTCCTAGTATAGGAGAACTGAAAACTAAAACTGGCTATAAACAAAGTGAAACTGGCCAAAAGTTTCACTTTCTAAACTGACTGAAATGTTAGAAATAAACAGAAGATTTTAATTATTCTTTATTTGGACAATCTGTGGTCTCTTTAGTAACACAAATGAAGACTTTTGGTTAATATTCAGCTTTTATCTTGACTGTCCATTTGTGTAATAAGATTTTTGTTGCCTCTGGAATGTAAAAAGTTTTTCCCCTCTCTGCTTGGAATAAATACTATGGTATCATGTGGTTGGCTAGGTAAAGGTGATTTTAGTTGCTTAACAATGCAGTTATCAGGTGCTGGCCAAACACAACACCAGAGTCTTCCCTAAATGACATGGCTGTATGACTGACTGTTCTGTATGTCAGGACAGACTATGTGCATGTAGGAAATTAACTTTCTCAGTGCAGCTGGATATTCTAGGACTAAGCTTGTGTTTTCCAGTCATCTGAATGAATGTGGTATTAAAACTGTTGCCAAGGGACAGATGTAAGACTGCGTGCTGAAGCATGCTTTTCCTCAGTTGCAGTGTTGCCAAAAAACAAGCATTAAAAAATCATGAGTCATGACCTCAAAAATCCTCATTGTCTGAAAAATCATGAATTTTAAAAATGATAAATATTAGGGGATAAGCATTGGTGTTTGCCTTCTGGGCTGCAGTCATACCCCTGATACCCAGACATGTCCTGGGTATCAGGGGTCCCACTTCTTATTGGTGAGAGACTTTGTGCATTTCATGTGAAATACTGCAGGTTGTGATTTCCTCTTGAATTAGCAAACTTGCTATAAAGAATGTTTCACAGATCTTCAGTGACGTGGTATCTTACACATTTACACCTTTGCTATTTTTCACGACACTTGTTTTTGTAAGAGCTCCTACGCTAGAGTGCATTACAGTTTTGGCTTATTTTGTCACATTTTCTGTAGGAAATATATTGTTTTAGTCCTGCTGAGAAACTGAGCGGGCTGGAAGTAGACGGAGAGAACAACACAAGGCTCCTTCCAGCAACTTGGAGGGGATAATCATCTAGAGCAGGGGTTCTCAACCTTTTTTCTTTCTGAGGCCCTCCCAACATGCTATAAAAACACCACGGCCCACCTGTGCCACCACAGCTGGTTTTCTGCATATCAAAGCCAGGACCAGCATTAGGATGTAGCAAGCAGTTGTCCAGGACACCACACCACAAGGGACCCCGCAAAGCTAAATTGCTTAGGCTTTGGCTTCAGCCTTGGATGGTGGGGCTTCAGCTTTCTGCCCTTGGCCCCAGTGAGTCTAATGCTGGCCCTGCATGACGTGCCCACTGAAATGTGCTTGCGCCCCCCCCCTCCCCCCCGGGGCCTTGGACCCCTGGTTGAGAACTGCTGAACTAGAGGGCACCAATGAACACTTCTACTTAGGGTTGTTAAACTAGGCCAAGCAAACTGCCAGCCTGTGTGCACAGGAAAAAATGTGCATGCTTTGTGAAATTGTTGTACTAAAAATAATTTGCATTTTTATTTATATCAGTGTTATCATAGTTGAAGGAAGTGGGTATTATAATTCTCTCTCTGTCAGGAAACTTTAAATAACTCAAAGGCATGTCAGACACCCATATATGATTTTTGTCACATTTTTGAAATGAACATGATAATTTGTCATGGATTAGCCTAACTCTGCAAACAATGCAAGAGCCCAACCCTGCTCCCCCTGAAGTTAACAGGAGTTTTGCCTCTTGTCTTTGATGGGAGAAAGATTGGGCCTCTTATATATTGCACTTTCTGACCCCATGTACCATGACTCTATCGTCGAACTCAAGTCCCGCCTTGAAGGTTTAGCATTTAGAGTCAAGGCACTCACATTATTTTTCTATATGGCCACATAATCAGATTATGTTATCTTTGCTCTCATGTATTCCACTCCTGGAGCACTATTTTTGTAGCTGCCTGGGCCAAAAATGGCTGTTGTTGTTTTCATGCTTGCCAAGGAGAGGCGTATGAATCCCTTCATGTTTGGCTAGGTAAGAGAAAGGGTAACATTTTCCAAACTACCTAAGTGCCATTTTCAAAAGAGGTGATTTAGGCACTTAGCAACCTAAAACTTATTGAAAGTCAATATGATTTTGGATCCAAAGTGCCCAAGACACTTTTGAAAATGAGACTTAGAAGCCTCAGTTACATTAGGGTTTTGAAAACGTTATCCAAAGTTTTTTAGTTTGGTGAGAAGTTGCAACAGAACTGCTAATATAACTGCTCTAAAGAGTTTTGACAGGGTCATTGATATCTTAGTAAGTGCCATGACAATTGAGAGCATATGGAATTAAGATCAAGGAATAAGAAATTATCTATAATAACTGATTATTTAATGTAGAACATCACTGTTTTGAATTAGATATTAATGTAAAAATATCTAGTAATTGTTTGATGTGGGCAGTAAAGTATCTTGACAGGGTTTGGATTCTGAGTTAAAAGATTTGCACAGTTCTTTTTGAGTGGATGACAGCCAAATGATACAAGAAAGGCAAAAGATGCAGCACAAAGTATCATACAAAGATTATGGCCAAGATAGCTGTGAACTGTCCAAAGAAATAATGCCCATGAAACAGACAAAAAAAATCACATCAGTTTTTTTGGGTTGATATTTTATTTCAGACAAACATTGCCTGCAGACGTGTTAGGGTGAAATGCTTTATTTGAATATCTCTGGATTAATTTGAAATTGTTTACTTTATCCCCCACTAATACGCTAAAAGAGTTGGTAAATTAAAAGATGCCAAGTAAAAGATAAAGACTGTATAGCATTTTATAGTCAGTGCTTCTCTTTAGGCTTAATGCTTGTATTGCAATGTTAAAATTTACAGAACAGCTTATAATTGCAGCATCTTATTTCTATTTGTGGTTGTGGCTGCTGAGGAAGCTTAAACTTCAACATTCCCCAGCCATCTAATACCAGCAAATCGACTTCAGGTCTCTTGTAAGAATATCTAAATGTAGGTTGTTGAATAGTCCCTTTGGGGGCCCTGTAACTATTTTTATGCCTGGATATGCGTCATCAGTGGGTATTTTCTCTGGTGACTAGCTTACATCAGTAGGTCTCCTTCCATACATTCTATCAGTGAGTGAGTTATGATTGATGGGAATCACGGTTGCTGTTTCGCTTTTATCTGTGACCTCAAATAATGGACAACAGGAATTTCCAGGCTGTTAAATTCTTTGAATGACTGAAGGTACGGAATTGCAGTGCTGATAAATGGAGGTAGTACTGAGATATTATTCACTGGAAGAGGGGAGCTAATTGGGGGGATGGGAGGGGAGGTTCCTTATCTGAAAGGCGGTAAATCCAGCTCTGTTGCTTTGCTGTTAGTGGAAAGGTATGCTTCCCAAACCCAAAGAAAGTAGCTGTGCTGGAGAATTGTTGAACATGATGCACTGAATAACTCTGCATGCGTAATTTAAATGTGTTTAATTAGCTGATCTTTATGGTAGTTTGTCAGTCTGGTTTTATCCCAGGGGCACATGGTGTTTGCAGCTGTACCAAGGGAAATGCTGTGGAATTTGAAGTACCAGTAGATTTTTTTTCTTTTTTAATAGCTGGGAATAGGGGATGATGGATTTATCGGTAAATTTAATCTAGACTTTATCTGGACTAAATCTAAAGGTGCAGTAGGTTGGGTGATTTTAAGGTTATGTTGCACTTGCCACAGTGACCCACTGACTTTGTGGTAGCAGTTCATTTCCTGATCTTAAATACTTTCTGTTATGGACTTGAGTATGATGAATGCATGTAATGATTTATCTCCCTTATTTTCTTGCACTGTACCTTTCCCACCTCCTCTGTCTCTGACATGTGTAAATGAGGTTGCAGTGTAGTTGTGAGATTGTCAGCAGCATTCTGTGATAACTTAGCAGCTCGAGCCAGCTCTAGATAGTGAGGCACTTTCCCTTTCTTCTTTTCTCTCTTTTGTGCTTACTCCCTTTGACACAGATGTGACCAGCAGATACAATGTTCAACTCCTCCTGAATGCTGGCTCAGAGATCTGGCAAACCCTTTTCCTGGCAGTCACACTTTTCAAGGCATGGCAGTGAGGTGCACAGAAACATAGGGTGGGTGTAATATAAAGAACTGTGCAGCTAGTTGATTAAAATTATCTTTGTTTATCAAACTATATTATATAGGGGATGGTAAGTAGCTGGCTCTGAATTCCTTGTAGGGGATTGTTCCTGCTGCTGTGTGGCCTCTCTGCATGGTCTGCCCCTATCCATTTTGGTGCAGTTTGTTTTTCAGTATTCTCAGCTAACAGCCACATGATTTCTGGGCAGGATTTAAAGATTTTTAAGTTTTCACAGGAAAAATATGATCTTGATTTTTATTTCTCCTGCAAATCTTTTCTTTCTAACTTAGCACACCAATGATTGGTCAGTGAAACTGGATTTCCTGTGCTAGTTTAGTCAAATAATCACTGGGATTATTACTTATTAGTTATGACCAAGCTAGCCTCTACAGAACTGAACATGCTGTTGCAACATAGATGCCCTGACTCTATGGGGAAGCAGGCTATGTATATTGCACCTGAACACTCAGCACAAATAAATGCATGTAATGACATGGCCACAGTCTCTAAATCTGCTTCCCTACTAGTTGGGTATTGGTTAGGAGATGCATTCAATAGAAGTACCAGCGAGTGAAGTGGCAATTTTACAGTCACTTCAATGGGACATTGTGACTCATGACAAGCTAGTTATATAATTCAGAATCTATAAACTGTTAAGCTCAAAAAGCTTGATGAGTCGTAAGTCATTTGCAGTAGAATTCACTGAACTCTCCTGGGATGATACACTTAGAATATTTGTGAATGCTACTTTTTTGTGTTTATTTACTGAAACTTGCCAGGAATCTTTACTGACCAGCTTCACTTTAATATCTGTGGGAAAGTCACACAATGAATTGAAAAAAGAAAAGGAGGACTTGTGGCACCTTAGAGACTAACCAATTTATTTGAGCATAAGCTTTCGTGAGCTACAGCTCACTTCATCGGATGCATTCAGTGGAAAATACAGTGGGGAGATTTATATACACACAGAACATGAAAAAATGGGTGTTTATCATGCACACTGTAAGGAGAGTGATCATCTAAGAGGAGCTATTGTGTGCCAGTTCTTCAGGCAGCAGTGCAGGAGTAAGAGTGGCAATACCATACCATGCCATCCTTACTTCTGCATTGCTGCTGGCAACAGCTCTGCCTTCAGAGCTGGGCTCCCGGTCAGCAGCCACCGCTCTCCAGCTGCCCAGCTCTGAAGCCAGCGCTGCTGCCAGCAGCAGCATAGTAGTAACGGTAGCAGTACCACAACCCCCTCTACCATAACCTTGCGAACCCACAAAACTCCTTTGGGTCAGGACCCCTACAATTACAACAATGTGAAATTTCAGATTTAAATAGCTGAAATCATGAAATTTGCCATTTTAAAAACCATATGATCGTGAAATTGACCAAAATGGTCCGTGAATTTGATAGGGCCCTACTTATAGTTAGAAAATTTTTCTGAATATCTAACCTAAATCTGCCTTGCTGCAGGTTAAGCCTATTACTTCTTGTCCATCATTCCGTGGACAGGGGGAACAATTTATCACCATCCCATTTATAACAGCTCTTAACATATTTGAAGACTATCAAGTCCCCCGTCAATCTTCTTTTCTCAAGACTAAACATGCCCAGTTTTTTAACCTTTCCTCATAGGTCAGGTTTTCTAAACCTTCTATTATTTTTGTTGCTCTCCTCTGGACTCTCTTCAGTTTATCCACATCTTTCCTAAAGCGTGGCAGCCAGAATTGGATACTGTATTCCAGCTGAGGCCACACCTCTCCGTCAGAGCTGGGGAAAGGATTTGAACAAGGTTCTCCCACCTCTCAGGAGAGTGCTCTAACCCCTAAGCAATGGGATAGTCTGTTGTCGGGCTCCCTCACTGTCTCCTGTTGAAACTGTTACACTCTGGATAAGTAATGAAGGATGATTAGAGCAGGGGGACTGAACCCAGGATCTCCAACCACTGGACTACAGAGTCATTCTCACTCTTTAGACCAGTGGTGGGCAACCTGTGGGCTGCACGCGGCCCGTCAGGGTAATCCACTGGCGGGCCACGAGACAGTTTGTTTACATTGATCGTCTGCAAGCATGACCACCCGCAGCTCCCAGTGGCCATGGTTCGCCGTTCCTGGCCAATGGGAGCTGCGGGAAGCAGCGTAGGCTGCAGGGACATGCTGGCCTCCGCTTCCTGCAGTTTACATTGGCCGGGAATGGCAAACCGCAGCCACTGGGAGCTGCGGGTGGCCGTGCCTGCGGACAGTCAATGTAAACAAACTGTCTTGCAGCCCGCCAGCAGATTACCCTGAGGGGCTGCGTGCATGCCGCAGGTTGCCCACCGCTGTTCTAGCCTAATTACTATTTAGACTATCACTCTAACACTGATCTAAATTTATAAAGTGCGCACCCCTACCACTCGCAATTTTATGTAGAGCAAAGCATGTACCTACAGCATTCCTTCAAGAAACGGCTCTAGGTTCCTAACCAGCCTGACTCCAGGCAACGGGTTCCCATTTGTGGATTACTAAACAGATGCCTCCCTGCAGCCTAGATTTAGGCACCTGTCTCAAATACAGGCTTGGAGCTTAGGACACACACTTCTCGTCGGCATCTGCCATTGGATCTCCCCACCTAGCATGCTGGCTTTCTGAATTGCATTCTTAGGTGCCTGTCTCTTCCCAGATGTTGTGTAGGAGACTAGCACCTAATTTGGCTTTATAGAGCATAGTGTTGTTCCTGTGATTTTCTAGGCACTGTGACGCTCAGCATTGCAATGCCTAAGTGCCTAAATCACTTTTGAAAATTAGATTTAGGCTCCTAAATTAGTTAGGCATTACAATACTGAGTGCAGCGAGGCCTAAGTAGCTTTAAAAATCTGGACCAATAGCTATGTGGAAACATATTATGGCAGTGATTAGATTCATCGCGTATAATCTGAAGCAGAGTCCATGTAGGGAGCATAATCCCACTGACATTTAGTCAAGGAAGGAGAGAAAAATCCAAATTAGCGTTCTTAAACTGCAGGCAGTCAGACTGGTCTGTAGCATGCTGGCATAAGATGTATCTCTGCCAGCAACTTGTCCTCCCTTTCTTGTTCTCAGATACAGTGGGTGATTGCTACCCAATCAGTTGGCAGTGAGGGCAGTCAAGTTTAAAAAAAAAGAGAGGAGTTAATTTCTTTGCTAGTAGTTAGGTATTTTGGTTTCTTTTTGATGCAGTTATTCCATTGCAGACACTCAGGACCTGAGTGTCCTACACCACACAACAAAAACACTAACCCAGGAACCTATCCTTGCAACAAAGCCCATTGCCGACTGTGCCCACATATCTATTCAGGGGACACCATTGTAGGGCCTAATCACATCAGCCACGCTATCAGAGGCTCGTTCACCTGCACATCTACCAATGTGATATATGCCATCATGTGCCAGCAATGCCCCTCTGCCACGTACATTGGCCAAACTGGAATAAAAGAATAAATGGACACAAATCAGACGTCAAGAATTATAACATTCAAAAACCAGTCGGAGAACACTTCAATCTCTTTGGTCACTCGATTACAGACCTAAAAGTGGCAATTCTTTAATAAAAAAACTTCAAAAACAGACTCCAACGAGAGACTGCTGGATTGGAATTAATTTGCAAACTGGATACAATTAACCTTGAATAAAGACTGGCAGTGGATGTGTCATTACACAAAGTAAAACTATTTCCCCTTGTTTATTTTCCCCGCCAACTGCTGGAAATGGCCCACCTTGATTATCACTACAAACGGTTCTTTTCCCCCCCACTCTCCTGCTGGTAATAGCTCACCTTTCCTGATCACTCTTGGTACAGTCTGTATGGTAACACCCATTGTTTCGTGTTCTCTGTGTATATAAAATCTCCCCACTATATTTTCCACTTTATGCATCTGATGAAGTGAGCTGTAGCTCATGAAAGCTTATGCTCTAATAAATTTGTTAGTCTCTAAGGTGCCACAAGTACTCCTTTTCATTTTACGGATACAGACTATCATGGCTGCTACTCTGAAACTTGTGTAGTTGTTTACCCTTACACTAGGTGGGTCTTAAAATGATCATGTTATAGCCAGAGTCACCAGATGGTGCTGTTACACATAGTCTTACAAAGTTTTGTTAATAGCTTGTGATCAGCATACAGTCTTTTGAAGAACTGTTGTATTGTTGTTAGCTTTTTGTGTGTGTGTGTTGCAGTTTCTTTTGTAGGAAGCTGTTGCAAACAGCAAGAGAGTTTGGCCTTTGCCTTAATCTCACTAACAAGAGTCAATTTTTGGTACAGAGTTGCTTTCTGGGAATCAGCCTTTGGAGTTTAGGCTGGGATTTCTGAAAGAGAAGTTTGCTTGCATGCTGTTTGATCACCTCTGTTCAGGGACTAATGTATTCAGTATAAATAAATACGCTTTGCTAAGAAAATACGTTGATTGCACATCACATATTGCTTCTCCAGTTGGAAACCAACTCACAAGTGCCTGACATCTGCTACTCCTCAAAAGAATGATAATACCATTCTGATTTGGTTGTGTTTTACGCTCGCTTTGCACGAGTGTGAATGACTACGCAAGATGTAAGGCTTTCGACAGTCAGGCTTCAGTAAGACAAAAAAGTAATTTACTGCGGTTGGAGTTCTTATTGGAAATAAGAAAGAGGAGGAGTTATGCTGCAAGGGGGTGCAAAAATATTTAATACCTGCTTGGCTAACATGAGGAGAGAGTGACGGTGCATCAGATTACACTGGTATAATCAAATGATGTAAAATGAGTAAGAATCCATTTTTCTGGGGTTGATGTAGAGAACTGCTTCTCTAGTAGATTTCCATCTTCCAGAGCTCAGTGTTATATCATTAAAGCTACTAATGTAGCCACCGTGTTGCTGATTTAAAGAAAGCATTTCCTTCAAATAGGAATGTTGGCCTGTTTTCACTCTCTTGCGTCTTGATCAAGTGCTCAATCCTGCTCCCACTGGAGATTTGCCATTGACTACAACAGGCACACAGCCTGGCCCTGTATCAGAGGATCAGAGTTCTCCTTTTAACTGAGCTTTTTTGTAAGGTACATTTTTCCACTTTGATTGGTTTTAAATGAAATATCATTCTGTGTAAGTACTTCAAAGCTGTGAACATCTAGGAGGGAGTGGTCATGTTCAGGGAGTGTAAGGAGGTGTTATAAGCGGTGAAACTGAGCAAAAGGAATTTTAAAAGTTGCATATCCGAAAAAAATCCTACTGGTGAAATCTGTTGGACTGCGGAGTAGTCTCCCAAAGCAAGTCATGGAAGCTTTATCATTTGAGTACTTCAAAAATAATCTGGACAAAGCACTGGGAAGCATACTATAAGGGAGATGAGTAGTAAATGGTCCCCCCCTCCCAATTTCTATGATTCTGTGCTCACTCTTTCAAAAATAGATATTTTTTCACTTCCAGAGAAACTCATTCCCTTTCCCCTCCCTCTGTATTGTGACCCACCTGTCTTCCTCTTAAAAATATTTGTAGTTTCACTTGAAAGGGATTTTAATTTTTAAACTTCAAATTTGATTGGGTTTCTAATCATTTAAATATGTTTTTCATAGTTTTTGCATTTTTGGCCAAATCCAGCCTTTGTTCTACCTGTGAATTTCCCAAAGAAGATAATGGGAATCTTGCACAAAAATTGATAGCAGGATATGGTTATTACAATATCCACTTCTAAAAAGCCTGATTAATAGCCACGCATTACAACCTGGTGATCATGAGAACTAAACTTGAGTGGCTCTGGTGTCTGTTGAAGCTACAATCTAGGTTTTGCAGGAATTAATAGTCATACCAACCAAACTATAATTTAAATGCCCAGACACATGGCATTTGCAACTTCATTTTGTTTTGGTCTGACTACAATAAAAACAAAAGTTCACAAATGTGTTAGTTTTCAATTGCAAGTTTACTGATAACATGAAGTCTTATAAGAAAGTGTTATTGGAACCACATGTTCAAATCCAAACCACGTATTAACAGTAAAATGAATAATGAGCCTGTTTTAAAATGCACTGTTAAAAAATGCAGTTTGTTTTGAACTGCTTGTTCCTCTTGTATCATTACAGCCAATATTCCACATGGACTTCTAACAATTTCTCCAACAATTTACTGCATCAGGTGTTTAAATGATACCAAAAGTTTGTTTCACAACTGCAATCTCTTTCAGGAATCTCCTTTTTTTCTCTTTATAAAAATTGATAATGGGATGTGTAAACAGTAGGAATGGAAAATCAGAGATATGTTAAGAGTTCTGCATTCCTCCCAACCAGTCGCTAGGCTAGGCATGAAATCCTAACATCTGTTTGGAAAATGTGGGCACTGAGTTGTTTAAGTAGGGTTTATGTTAAGGGGAAGCTGCTTGCTTTGAGCTCATTGTGCCTGCCAAAGGAGCACAGATTTTAACCTTTCCCTTAGTGGACTCTTACTGTAACGTGGCAGCGCCATAGGGAGCCTAGCCTTTGGTGGTGGGTGGATGGGAATACAACTTCCAAATGCCTTTGTGACCCTTTTTAAAAAAAAGGGGGCAGAAGGAAATGCACTGCACGTGTCAGCATCAACAGACAGAAAAGCAGAAGGCAGGGGAAGCACTGCCAACCCTGGCTGTTCTCTCCAATTTCTTTCTTCAGATTTACACAAAAACAAAATGTGACAAACTGAAATGAGATGCAGCTTGAACTTTTGTTCCGAAGCACATCAAAGAGGCACTGAAACCCTGACTTTGAAGATCAGAATTGTGCTCTTCTCTGGAACGGATTCCAGAGATGAAATTGTAAACTTTTATATAGGCTTTTAAGGTAAATCCTTAACTGTTCATTTTAACAGTAATAATCATTAGGAGCCTAATCTGGATTATATTACATTATTGTGTCTGCAGTAAGATGAGATTTTCTTTCTTCTAAAGAGAGAGAGGCTATTCCACGTGAACAAGAGTGAGATAATTAAAGAGGTTGCCAATAAAAAGGCCACTGTGTTTTTGGAGACTGCTGTTGCATTCAGCAAATGCCAGTTCGAGAAACGTCAGCTTTCTGTGTGTGATGGGTTATCATCACACAAATGCTTGTGGGATAGCGCAGTTGGTCAAAAGTGTAATTTACCTTCTCCTCAGCTATTTTAAAGCAAACAAAACACAGTGTGAGGCAGTGGTGAAGGTAAATTGTAAAGCAATGAAAGTTAGTCTGTATTCCCCCTTCCCTCCCCTTCTCCCCAAGAGAAGGGCAGCAAATGTATCAAGCAAGGTACATCTTGAGGTAATTTGTACCATGTCTTTGCAATGGATGAACTGGGAATGTCATTTTAACATAGCAGGGAAGCCAGCCCTCCCTTCCAGTGCTTAAACACAGTTAATGTGCTGCTGTGTTCCGACACTTGCAAATTGAAAGCGATGTATTTATTTTGTCAGTTTGGCTTCTTTTATGCTGGATTACTTATCCTCTGCATGCCTGTGTAAACTGGTTCATATATTTCCGTTTCTTTCCGTGTGTTATAAGCATCTTTCATTTAAGGGCATACCTTGCTCTCCGTTTTTATGCAGATCTCCCATCGACTTCAATAAATGGCAGCTCCAGTGTGACATGATGGCCATATTGATACGGCCTCTGGCGTTAGCGAGTGGAGTTGTTTGTGGGTGTCTGGTTTATGGTTTGCCTGGAGGAGGTGATTCCTTTCAACTTGCGTTGTTGCTCCCATTTTGAGTGTATAAGGAGTTTGCGGTGTTTGTAGGGTGAAAATTGAGCATCAACATTTTTAAGGATATGGGTTTTTTCTTGCATCTGTGATTGATTAATAACATTATGTTTGCTGCTTTTTGTCATTTGACTAAAATATTATCCTTCCTATGATCGAAATGGCTTTTTGTCATAGTCGTGGCCTTGAAGATTCTTTGTGTGCCCCAAACTCCCATTCACAGCACTGAGAGATTGCTTGTGCAATGCAGGATTATGGTCTTTGTGGTAATGACTCTGGTCTTTGGGCTATGGGTTTGGATCTCCTCTTTGTATGGTAAACACACGGGATCATTTCTAGCTGAATATTCCTTTTACAGGACTAAAACCACTGTGGCCCCATGTTGCCTCTTTACCAGGCTCCCCAGGAGTAGCTAAAGTGCATTATCAAAAAGACTCACTGGGATGTAATATTTTCTGGAGCAAGACCGGATGAAAGAGGTTAAAAGAAGAATGTTGGTTTGAAAGATTTACGAAATCACCCTCCTTTTCAATTAGTTTACACAGACGGCAGTCTGGATTGCTGCTTTGTCCTTACTTAATCGCAGCTGTTTATGGAAAAATTGCTGCTTTATAGAAGTGAATCCAAAGACTCATGTTATTGTTTCACTTGCTGGAGATCTTCACGTTATTCTGGGTACACAAGGACTTGGCCTGAAACGGAGATTAATTACTAAACCCTGGGTGAATAATTAACTGTTTGACTAGTTCCCAAGTTCTGTACTCATTGGGCTAGAAATGATTTCCCAAACTACTGAAGATAACGAAGGTTATTCCTGGTTTCACAATGTCCTCATTGTTACTGACTTGTGTTGTGACATCAGCTGACACCTAAGCAAGTCTGGTCCAGCTTCTCATACAAACCACTTCCTGGGGTTTTCTCGGGTGATGGCAGTGATTCAAAAGATACCGCAATGCCTCAGAGTACTGCTTGTTATACCTTGCACTGAGACTTTATGACGGGGAACAATGAGGTTCTAAGGAAAGACCTTTGCTATGGTGCTATTAAAACACACTTTTCTTCTTCTCTTGGATTAAAATTTAGCTGCACAGAGTTCAAGTCCCTTCTTATACATAAGCAGTAATTATTGCGGATCCTGTGTATGCGTGGACATATGCACATGTGTATACGTATATTAGACAGGAACCTGAGCCTAACAACCGGATAAAAAGACCACTGAATTTTGGACCTGGGTGTAAACTTTGTGGCTATTCCCTATTTCTGTTATCACAGTGAAATGGGAACCAATCAAAATTATTAAGCAAATCAAATACAGATCATGGTACTTTGTAGCACCTCAGAGTGCTTTAGAAAGATTAATTGATGAAGTCTCCAAACATCTCTGTGGAATAGGTAAATATTATTATCCCCATTTTGCAAACTTAGGCCTAGGACTGTTAAGAAGTTTGCTCAGGTCTCACAGCAAGAATATGTGAAAGTGTAAGATCTGGGAATAGAATCCAGGTTGCTTCACTCACAGTGCATGCCCTAAATGCAGATTCTAACAATGATCAATACTTATAAATTAGTCTTGATTCCCCCTCCCTTTCAGTGAAGCTAGTGGTGAATTTTTAGACTCTGATCACGTTCAGGATGGTTCTTTGTAATTTCAGTGTTATTTTACAGAACAAGTTAATCTTCACAGAGTACTCCCCACCCCACCCCTCGAGATCTTCTTCCCTTTCTTATTGCATGACTTTTTGCACTACATTGTCTGGGAAATATGAATCTCATATATGGATAATTAATGAGGATGGTTAAATATGATTAGATAAAACCTGAAACAACTTGAACCCTCACCTGTCCCTTAAATTGGACCCAAACCAAGTCTTTTGTGATGTCCAGAAATGTGTAGTTAACTTTATCATTGTTGTTTTTTTCATTTTTGTGCTCTTTCAAATTCCTTGGTTCCTGCCAGAGCCAGAAGGACTGGAAATCTCTTGAGAAAGCCTCTTCTTTGTGAGATTTGCCACTCGGGGTTGCAGACCCATGAGGTTTGGATTATCTGAGTAACTGTAAGAACTGAAACAATGTAAAATTTGAGGTTCATCATTTCTAGTAGAAAAGATGATGATTTAGCACTGTAACGTCAATAAGCTTGCCCTATGCAGGAACAACCCGCATGTGGGGAATGGAAACTCTTGATGTTCAACTTGCCAGGTTTCCTTCTGATTCTACCTTTTGAGAGGGTAGGGGAGATTTCACCCACTGTGGTAATCTGAGGATCTCAGGGCATCTGCCGACTTCACTGCTTGCAGGCCCCTGACTTCACTGCTGCCTGGCCCCTGACTCCCAGAGTCCTAGCTACTTAGCTCACTTGACATTTGCAATGGCTATTGGAAACTCCCTTTAAACTCTGTGGTTATTTACCCCAACTTCCCTTTTCGTTTTATGAGGGAAAACCCAGTGGCCCTCCAGCTTCCGCATCCTCCCCTCCCAATCCATGGTGTTTGTATTAGCAAGAACTGTGTAGGGATCTGGAATTTGGCCTTTTATAATTTAGGATTCTCATTTCCTTTAAACCAATATTTGTTCCTAAAAGCCTTCTTGAATAAATGACTGTCAGTAAATACTAGCATATCTATCTGATCTAGTCTGTAAAGGAATTTGACTCTAGTTGCACGTGGCTTCTGATCCCTCCATCCCCAATTGTCAACTTTTCACGCATCCTTGTAAATTTCCCATTTAGGATCAGGTTGTATGGCAGACAACTTGGGGTGTGCATATCAGAAAAGTAGCTTTCAGTCCAAGATCTACATGCATCCCAAAATATCTTCCAGTTCTTACAGAAAATATCATTTTAAAAAAAACCCAAAGTTTAACTTCAACTTTTGCTACCAACGTTTTCATACTCTTAAAAATGGGGGGAAATGTTCAGAGGCAAGTTACTTATTTGCATATAAAGGTTCATGGTTCAATAAGATGTGTGACAGCATTTATTAATCGGGGCCTTTATACTATACAATAAGGTTATTAATTTAAATCTCCTAATTTTATTCTTAGATTTAGTCTAAACTCAAACCTTTTTGAACGAGTGGATTAAAGATGTGGATTTGTGTGTGCACTTACAATCTGTCAGAAACCATAACTGTCTCAGTAATATTAAAGTTGTGACACACTTCACACTGACCAGCATCAGATTTTATCTGACAGGGCCATTTCCCCCCCGCAATTTAAAACCACTGAAAACAGGAGTTTACCATGAAATTGCTGACACAACATTAACTGTAATGATATGAATGCATCACTGTAGTGTACCCTTATCTCTGTCATTCACACCCAGAATTGAGTTATGCAGCATACACTTTCCGTCAGAGACCATCTTTTTGTTCTGTGTTTGTACAGCTCAACTAAATACCTTTTAAAGATCTGACCTGTTCTTACTTCCTAGTTTTAAAGCAAAAGTAGGTGGTCTGGTTTTGTATTCTTTTACTGTAGATAAAGTGCTTGTAATCTATAGAAGTCCATTTATGTAATTCCGTGTTAGTGTTGGTGGCACAGACATGGATGACTCTTCACTTCTGTGAGAATGTTTACCATAGATCCACCTTAGGAATAAAGGGAAGCATTAGCTGGCACTGCAAGGCTTTTTAAGCATATGTTTTGTTAGTGTAGAACTTGTACATGCTCTGAGTAGTGAACCACAAGCTGCAGATGGAGCCAGCTGAGAGGAAGGAATTTGTCTGCTGTACAGTAAAAGGAAGTATTTTCTGTGTTATTATAGTACATGGCCTTTTGCCATCTTTGATAAAGTATTTAAATGTTGTGCACCCAAAGTCTGCTGCCCTCTTGACCCATCATCAATCATCAGCTGTACAGCGAGGCAGGATGAAAGAGTAGCTCTATAGGAGATCCATGGTTTAAGCTTTGTGCAACTTTTCTGAAAATGGAAATTGCAGACAAAGTAGCTTCTTGAAACACTGGATGATGCAGTGTATCATAGTATGCCCTCTTTAATATATACCTTTTCTGTGTTCCTTCTGTGCCATTGCAGGCGGGCAGAAACACTAGAAATTTGTGGCTTTGAACTTCATTCTAATGAGTTTCATTGCCTGTGAGTGAGACAGGGATTTGGGGGTTTTTTATTTAAGAAAAAGAAAAGGCAATTACAATAATGCTGCACTGTGGCCATATTTGTATATGTCGCTCATAAGCAGCCCCTTTAATATTTTAAAAACTGTCTGTTGACAGTGCTTATAACACTGAATATGCCCATAACTGTTCTAGGTTATTTTGCAGTGCTTTCCCTTTTAACCCCTCCTTAGTAGTTAAGAGTGACGGACTGGAGATTCCATCAACTCCAGTCCAAATCTGTGCAGTGTTAGATCCGTTTATTGTCTCTTCTCAGTTCCACCCATGCCCTGCCTCCTCTGGCCCTTGTGTGTGACTCTGAAGGAGGCTTGCATGGAGCAGTATTCTGTGCTTTGCTGAATTCTCTCCATCATGAAGAGCAAAGTTGTCGTGTACATGCATCTTGTTTGTAATAACTGGCTTAGGAAAAAAGCTACTAGTATCAGTGTAAATTGCTCCCTGATTTATGCCATCAGTCCATATATGTGAGACTCGCTCTTCTATTTGCAGAACAGACTACAGCAATTTGTGATAAAAGCTGCAATAACGGGAGTAACCATGCATGACAATTCAGGCATTGCTCGTAGATGGGAAGGCACATGGCATTACAGTTCTGTGGCGGCTGTAGCTGACTTAGGGAAGACAGTTCAAAGCTGTACGTTTTTGTTTGTTTTTTAGTACCCAGTTGTGTTTATGAAATAGCTGTACCTAGCTGTATGCTTATTTTTATATTTTTCCTGATGAAGAAGAATAAAAGGACAGTGGTTTCCTCATATTTATTGCACATTATATCTTTTGTAGTTTGATTGCTTTTGAGCAATATTAAAGTAAAAATTGAGGGTCTGATTCTTTAATTTACTCCAAATTTATACAAGTCAAATTCCATTAATTACTCAGAAGTTACAGTCATGTATGTGAGGGAAATTAAGCCCTAAATAATAGCAATATCAAGTGAGCAGACCTTGATTATTACACTGAGTTGTGCAGATAATTTGCAATGTTTTCACACGCAAGTTTTTGACATACTAGTCAGGAATAATCTGGGTTGAGGATTGTTAAACCTGTAGCCCATTGAATACTGTTGACTGTCTCTGCCAGGTGGAATAGTTTAGGAGATTTGCCTCTCTGCAGTCACGTTTTCTGGGTATGGGTTTCGTGGGATGGTGTGAGAGAGGAGATTTACTGATTACTTACAAGGAAGGAAAAGGGCCATTCATTTTTACAAATAGATTTTAGGTTATATAAAGCTCAGTTACCTTACTGTTCCTGGAACCACTTTAGGCTATTAACCACTAAATCTAACATGATCCACATGGAGAAAAAGATGAATTCTAAGGAAGATTATAACCAGTATTCTGAGAAGGAATACAAAATTCTGTATGAGTCTCCGTACAGATACTAGATAGATACGTTAGATTAGATTACTTTGAGCTGTGCTTCATTTCACAATATTTCTAGTTTTCAGTGTTCTGTGCTATTCTGTTCCTGTTTATAAATCTTTTAAGTGTGCTCATTAAAAAAGTAATTAAATTGTCATGATAATGTATAGTATGCCTGAAGTCAGTCACCTAATTAAACTGAAAGAGTAGAGAGATAGTAGCTTCATAAGCATTTATTAAGTACTACAGTATTAATTATGCAGGGCTTCTGAACCAAGTAAAAGAGGAAGGAATAGAAACACCAATTGAAAAAGGTTTTCCATTGCTGCCCTTCTCTGTGTAATAATATGAGACCTCCCACTAGTTAGTAATATAATACTACTGCTTTCTTTTAATACATTTTTAATGAAATTATTGATTTTTTTTTTAATGACTCTTACTCCCAGCATTTTCCTGTAATATTTTTGACAGAAAAAATGGACCTTCTCAGGTGCCTCTAAAAATGTGAGTAGAACTAGAATATATGTTTAAAAATATGGTGTTAGATGGAATATACATTATGTGCTTGATTCTGATTTCTCACTTATCCAAGTGTAATTCCAGGGAGTTACTTCTGATTGGCACAGGGGAAAGTAAGATCAGAATCAGGCCGTGTAAAAAGCCCAATTGTAAGTATATCAAAACAATGAACTTGTGATACCTGGCCATCTTTAACTCACCATGTTTTGACAGGTTGGGGTATTAAGAATGTGTATATGATTTGGTTCACAATAGGAGGAGATCAGAAAGGAGCAAGAGCCTTAAGTTAGAATTTCTTGTTTGTTTTGCTTTGTAGCATAGATTTTTAACACATTGAAAGAATCTTTTCTTCACACTTTCCTTATGGTGTATTCCACTTTGTTTTTTGGGCACTTCATTTCAGTCTTTGGTGGGGTTCATGTCTGGATCTTTGATATAAAGTGATCCTGTACAGCCATGATAATTTATTATGGCAAAGAGATTCTAATCCCACAGCTACTCTGTGCATGGAACTTTGGTTGATTTAAAATGAGCCATCAGTTTTGAGCAAGAGCGAGCGCATAATTACTTCAGACGAAAGATTGGTAAGCTTTCAAAACAAAAATAAATTTTAAATTGTGCATCTCAGTTCAGTGCTAAGTGCTCCTTTGAGAGTCCCGTAAAAGGAAGTCCTTTGTACTTTTCCACAAACAGATGCAGCAGCGCATGTCTTTCCACAAATGGGCCGTAATTCTCTTTTGGACAGGTCACTTCTGAGGATAAGAGGTCATTTTTTCAAAACTAATAAGCTGATAGACAGATGGCAAAAACCACAACAGTATTGCCATGGTCAGTTTGAGTGTAAGTGTTTGGAAACCTGCACAAGGATCAGTGAATCTTAGAATTTGTTAAATGGTAGCAGCATGTAAAAGCTGTGGGCCTTGGTTATTTGTGAACTGCGAGCCTTATCCAGTAGTGTTTACTTTGGCGAAACTTGGAATGTGGGACTGGACTATAAATCCTATGAAGGACCTGTTCCTTTTTATCTTCATTTTGATAGGCTGCACTAAACTGGAAAACAAACCAACCAACTCCACAAGCCCCAAATTTGCCTTTGGATGATCCAGGGAATTAGGATAGTTTTCATTTACACAAAATAAAATTAAAATTGAATATATTTGTCAGTGAGCAGTGCAGTATTCTGTGTTGTCATTCACCTGTAGCCATTTGATTTGGGATGCAGAGCACTGTGCACGAAGGCCCCAGTCTAGCAAAGGACTTAGTTTTATGCACATGACTTCAGTGGTCTAGTCACCTGCTGAAAGTTAAACATGTGCTTAAGTGATTTGCTGGAATGGGATCCATGATCCTACCCTGCATCCACTGAAGTCAGTAGGAGTTTTGCTACTTACTGCAGTGGATGCAAGATCAGACCATAAATAAGAGATTCCCTGATGATAAGGGATGGATGGTCATCCTGTGTGGAACTGAGAATATTATTGATTGATAGATTCCGAAGCCACAAGGGACCTCTGTGATCTAGCCTGACATTTTTTGTAACACAGTTATTAACAGCTCTTGATCTCAGTGATTGTGATAGCAGTGTTTCCTCATACTCTTGTTCAGTCACTGTCATCACCACTTCAGGTTAGTACTAGGGCGTCTTTACATAAGGAAAATAACTTGAGGGTTTACTGGAAAAAAGGGAGGAGGGGGAGGAAGAATGAGTAAAGGATGTCAGTCTAACGTAGGTCTTAGATGACACAATACAAGTAGGGTTATACAGTGCATGTTGTGGTCAATAAACCTGTGTTCTGAGCTGTCCACTGGAGGCTCAACGATTGTCTGTTTGTATCAGACTTTAGAGCTATCTCTATAATAAATAAACTGCTCATGCCATGCTATTGTTAAGCATCTTTGCAGCTTTTTACACTACCAGCATGCAGAGATACAGCAGTCCCCCTTTCCAGGTGATTGCTAAGGCAGCTTCATGAAAACCAAGGAAAAAAGGCCCACCCTTGCTTTTATGGATTCTGAAAACACGCTGGCTACATGTTATGGCTCGGCTATTTGCGGCAATTGTGAAATCCACCACTCAGACATCCTCTCTCAATTTCGTCTTCAAAAGGAGACAAATAATTATTTCCTTCTGCTGTCAGCTTTTTTCATTACCACTTAGTTTATTTATGTATTTTTATTGGTTAAATGCATCTATCCTATGCTATAGGCACATAATTCATTGAAAGTCCCAAACTTGGGGACTTGGATGATGATCTTCATTTATATAAATTCTGTGTTGATTTATTTTTTAAATTTGTATATGCAAAATTAATGTAATTCTTTTACACAGGGCTGTGGAAATATTAACTAATCCTCACACTGCACCTAGTGAGATAGGAATTATTACCATCGTTTCATGGGCGGAGAAACTGGGACACCAAAATGTTAGGGCCAAGGTTTTCAAATGTGGGTGCCTAGACTGAGGGATCTAAAGCCAGATTTAGGCACATAAATTAGTGGCCTGATTTTGAAAGCACATTGACTTCAATAGCAGTTGTGGGTCGCACCCTCTCATAAAATAAGGCAACTTCTTTGGGTGCCTAACTATAGGTACCCACCTTTGAAAGTTTTGGCCTCATGACTGCCTACTGAGTAGCAGGCCTAGGATTAGAACTCAACAGTGCTGTTTCCTAACGGTGTGCACACTCAACTAGCCTTAGCCACCTCTCCTGGAGTTAGATTTATGCACTGAGAAAGAGAAAAAATAGCTTGCATCAACACACATGAAACCCCCATCTCTAATGCATTATATGTGTAATGTGTATTATATTTATTACATGGGTTTTGACTTTACCAAAATAAAACATAACTATATATTCCATTTTAATACACATATGAATTAATGACAAAAATGGCAATATGATTTTACTTCATGTATCAGTAGAGATTTTAAAATTGTATTTCTAATGAGGGATTATCTGACCAAAATTACAATTTTGAATGGTAATAACATTATTTCTATAATCTGAGTGGCTTTGGATCATTTCCCTTCAATGGAATGCATCAACATGGGAAGAAAGATGGTCTCATGGTTACAAGGCTCAGCAGATCCAGTCTTTGGCTCAACCAAAGACTTTGTGTGTGAGCTTGAGCAGGTCACTTACTTTTTCTGTGCTTGAGATTCCCATTTGGGGTATGGAGATTGCGAATTCCTCAACCTCTCAGGTGGTCCTGAGCATTAATCTGAGCGAGAGGATGGGTGTCATATAAGAATGTAGACAGGTAGAAGTTCCTCCTTCATGTCTGGATATACGTTTTCTGGAGTCAGAGAAAGCACTTTACAAAATAGGAGTATCAAAACATGCAGCTGAGTGGATGTGTATCAATTTAGAATACACAGTTTAAAAAGAGCATCCTGTATGGATGTTATCCATTCTGAGTAGACAGAAATATTGCTAGGAAAAAAAAGGACAGATTTAATGACAGATCTCCGTAACTACATGGAAGGCAGACCTGTGTGACGCCCAGCCCCATATAACACACAGGGACAGATTTACACCTTATGCGCCCGTAGGCACAGCATCTTCAGTGCTCTCCCCCTCCCCCCCCTTGCCTACAGCTGACCTTCGTGCTTTCCATAGAAAATGAAACCAGAAGAAATATAAATGGTAATTTAAATATTTATTCACTACAATAACAAAAATACATGCAATTAAAACAATCACATAGGTAGTGGGCAGGTGCTACTTTACTGCACATGCACATGTTTCTTCCTTGACTTCTGCTCCACGAACACACGAATGATATCCTCCCAGTCCATGTCTTTTAAAAGTTTTTCGTCAGTAGTTAAAAAGGTCCAGGTTTCTGATCCTTAGGAGCACCTGCATCAGGGCTTTAGACCCGGGGGGGGAGTGCTGGGGCTCAGGGCTTCAGCCCCACGGCTCCGCTCCTGGTTTCAGCTTTGCAAGGGGCTCAGGGCTTCAGCCCCAGAGCTCCGTTCCTGGCTTCAGCCCCGGGGTGGGGGCGCCAGGGATTGGGCTTTTGCTTCGAAGGGAGCGCTGATTTCAGCCCAGTGCTCCCCCTATTGCTAAAGCCCTGAGCCCCGGTGCGCCGCTCCCCTGCTGAAACCTCAGTTTTCCTCCATGGTGTCTTCTAGTTCTAGGGTGGCCCTTACTTTTCTCTTTTTGGTTAGCTTTTGAGCACAGGCCCTCCCGTTGGCCCAAACCTTGGGTATTTAAGGAGAGAGATTTTTGAAAGTTGTCAATTTTCCATTGTAAATTTGGGCACTGACCCAGCTGGAGTAGAGCGCTGCTTACTGCAGCTGAGCAGAGCACAGGGGCAAAGATTGCTTAAAACCTATTTTTGTGATCTCCTGATCCATTGGGGTAGCCAGGGGTTAGTATGGGCCCCAGCGTAATTTGGAGCAGCCACAGGATCCACTTTAGGGAGTCCTCAGCCATCCATTTAGGGTATCTTTAAGGATTATTTGTACCATTCAAGCAACACAGAGGGGTCTCAGCATTCAATGGCATCTGAGTTTTGGGGTTTATTTAAAGAATAAAGAGCTGGTGGGATGAGAACTCGCAGCTGGTCATGTTCCCCACACGATTTTCCAGTGGGAGGATAGTTGACTGAGAGAGGGCTGGGTTCACATGCATTCTGTTACTAGCTTCATAAGATTCTAGTGGTGATAACAGTTTGCCCCTTTAAGAAATACTGCCCTTTAAAAAACACATCACTATATTAAGATTTGACAACAGTGGAATGAAGGTGGGTGGTTATTGACGGATGGAGATGGAGATAGCATGCAGCCTTTTAGTGCCATTTATTTTATTCCTGATTTAAAATCATATGAGCCAGGAAAAGCTAGGGTTATGCTTGTATGTTATTGCTGAAGTTATGATTCTCATGCCAAGTGTTGCACATTAGACAATTATTAAGTAGGGAGTTGCCTGAATGAACTTCCCAGTAATCCTGCCATATGTGCCCTCACTGTGATGGGGTGGAAATCAAGTCTGTCCATCCCATCACTAACCCCATCACTGCTGCAGCTCTTAGACAGCAACAGCTTAGTTTGAAAAAAACCATAGCAGGCAAGTCAGTCTGCACTGCCATATGCTTTCGCATCACACACCTGCTATCTTATTCAGTAAGGAATGGTTGAAATGGCTTTGCAAAAGGATACTGAAGCCTCTCGTGTCAGTACAGTCTCAGGAGTCGTCCTCCCCTATGCTAACCGTAGCCCTTTATTTGAGATTATTCTCCAGGTTGTTGATTACATTTTTCTAAGCCTCACCCTCTGTAGCTTTTGCAGTGATGATTGCGTCACACCTATCAGTTGTTATTTCCAGGTCGTCAATTTTCTTCTCAGCCTCCTGCCGTTTTAATCCCAAAACTTCAAATTTCCTGTCCATGGAAACCATAGTAGCCTGGATTAGATCCAGGCTGCCAGAAATATCTGCTGCAGGCCTTGTAAAGGAATTAGATAATGCTTGGCGGACAGGGACCACAGCTCTAGACATTGCCAAACCAAAGGCAGGTAAACCCTTCCAGGGCTGCAAGCCACATGTGACTATGCTGCCAAAGCCCTCACTGATCTTAATTTATTCAAGGGCTTATTAAAGTCACTTCCCACTCTCTTATGAAAATCACTTTCAGAGATAACAATGTTAAAACAACATGGATGATTAGGGACAATGGAATACACCATAAGCAGCATGCCTGCATGATATTTTTGTTGTCCCTGTGGATCCGCATGATGATTCCTCTAAAATGTGGTTTAAATTATATGAATTTTTCAGTGCCTCGGTAAATTTGGTTTTGTTTCTTCATGTCTGTCTAACTCAATGTGTTTCTTTTGATAAAATTATTCCAGCATGCTTACAGTCACAATGCAAATAGGAAGAGAAGATCTCGGGCACCTGTTCTATCTGGAGAGGAGCCTCTGCCTGCAGAAGGCGAGCATTCAATCTCTGTTGTATGCTTCCACTTTCTCTTGATCCATGGCAACCCCACAGTGTGGGCTTTGCTGAGCTGGAGGGGCAGGGCAGAGTCAGGGAGAGAGCCTGCTGGGTTCCTTCAGCTTTCCCCCTCCCAAATAGTGGGAGGGCAGCAGAGCGAGTCAATACATGAAAGTGGCCCAGATTTTCTTTTTATTCTAGAAGTGCTGTGGCCTTTCCTGTACAGGGCACCACTGCTGAGACATTGTATCATGATGCGTTCCTGTAAAAGCACATGAAAACTTAAAATTTGCAATGCTGGCAGAGGGCAATACCTTAGTCTTTAAAGTATGGGAAATCTCCCCCACCAATCTAAGGCCAGGGCTGTAATCCAGAGTTTTGCTGACATTGCTGTGTTGATCAGGGACGTGATGAGCTGTCTTCTGTGGCCAACATAGTTGTGCTGGCAAAAGCTCCTAGTGTAGACACAGCTATACAAGCAAAACTCTGCTTTTGCCGGTATAGCTTATATCACTCGGTAGGGCAGGAGTTAGGACTGGACTAAGCGATATCAATCCAAGCTGATGGTTGGTATAAATTCTGTGCACACTAGGAGCACTTTGCCAGTAACCTAGCTACCGGTATAGCTTTCTCAGCAAAACCTTTCAAATGAAGACCTGACCTAATATTTTATTTTATTTTGTAATGTATTCTTTTGTTTCTCTATCATCTCTCCAGAGCTCTAGGCACCACCCAACACTTAAACACAATTAGGAATATAAATAGTTCAATAGAAATCTTTAGTTCATTAATTTCACAAATTACAAGTTTTCCAACTAATAGGCTGTCCCACAAGAAATTAAGTCACTCTATCAAGCCACCTAACTCATCCTTCAGACTCCATTGCCTTCATCTACAAACTCACAATCTCCCTGAAATACCTTCAAGGCAAGATGGGCTTTGCAGATTGCCTGCAAGGTTAATAACTCTGGACTCAATTGAATCAAGGAAGGAAGTGAATTACGCAGTCAAGGACCTCTTAGGGAGAATGACCTGACAACAACTTTTCCAAGGAGTAGTGTATATAGAATCAAACATGTCAAGGGGTCAGTTAATATTTCATCCCCTGACACCTTCCAGTTCAATTTTATTGGTGTAATTTTTCCATAACACTATCATTAAGTTCACTGTCAATTTTTAAAGAAGTGTTTGCCTCATGTTATGTGATTTCATGGCTTCATTCCTCTCGAGCAGATTGGCATGTCTCTTCGATGGCAGGTTCACAGTTGGTATCCTTCAATCAATAAATCATTTTAGCGAGGTGTTGAGCACATCAGATTTGAATTTTAAAAATCCACAGCCACAGTTGTAACATCCTAGCGGCTAAAACTTGATGTTATTTGCAAAGGATGTTAGAAAAATTGCTGTACTGTAGTCAGTGTTACCTTTAGACTAAGTCACCTTTTGATCAGGTTTTGGACAAATGCTGCTGCTTCTTTTGTTTTTGTTTTTTTTTTAAAGATACAAAAGAAAAAAGTTAAGGAGACAGGAAGACAATTGTGACAACAGATGGATGACAGAGAAGCTGCATCCACAATGTTTGAAATAAAGCTAGTAACAACCACATTGAAAATAGTTGTTCTTTTTACAACTGTTTCCCGTACCAGTATGGAAAGCGCGTTTTTTTCCCTTGAGAGCCATGTTAGAAAAACTCTGCTAGACACGGTTCCCATGGCAGTCTGTAAAACAGTTCTATAACAGAATAATAGCTCTCTAATCTCATTCACTAGCCATATTAATAAGGAAAAGACTCAAGTTAAGGAAATTTTGTTAACCTAGGAAGAAGTAGGGAGAGCTTTTAAGTTTGTGTTCTTTGATTGAAACCTCACTAGCAAAAACAAGACCTGGCTACTACTAGTCTGGGGGCGGATTCTAATGCGCTGATAGTACTTTCATTTCACAAGTAGCCCTCTCTGAAGTCAGTGCAACTACTTGTGTAGTAAGGAGTTAAGGGTATTAGAATTTGGCCCTTGGTTGTAATGCATATAGTTTCGTTGACTGGTGTGGACAGGAATCCTATTTCCAGGCATGAAATTCTGAGTGTGTCATAAAACTGCTCTGTAGACTGTCTTGGAGAGAGCCCTATAGAACAGTGTTTCTAGCACGTTTTGTTTAAAAGCAAAATCCTAGTCTCTCGTTTAAATATGGCTGTTACTAGCAGTATTACAGCTATACCGTGGATAGTGCATTTCTGCTTTCCATCTCTTGTCTCATTTATTTTTTCAGTCTGTCTCCTTACTTTCAATTGTCTCTTCTCTGTCTCAGTTTATCCAATTTTCCAGGCTGGCTGGCCATTCCAGTGTTATTGCTGTCCTAATGGCTGCAGAAAGAGCGGTGGAGCTCTTCGCTAAATGGTTTTTTGTTTTGTTTTGTTTTGTTTTTTAACAATGCTGTTGCCTTTGTGCTTTGTTTGTGCTATGTGCTCTCTGTTGTGGCATCTTGGTAGATAAGATGTTTGCATAACATGCATTTTGCTGTAATTGTTTAGTTTCTGCAAACATTTATACTGTATTGTATTTTACACAGCTCACGTGCCTTTGGGACAGTGATAGATTGTAGTCTCAAAAAGAAACTGGGCCAGATCTTTGCCCCTACTCTGGATGCTTTGGGCCATTCTGGCAGCATAACGCAGCCAGGCCCCTGTGACAGGGGATGTGTCTGTGAGAAAGAGGCCATGGGGCAGCCTGGGGCTTTTGCGATTATTGCCAAGGACTGCCTGGTCCTTGAGAAATGCAAAGGTGTCTTAAAGCCATCTTTGCTCCCTACCCATTATCTTTTGGTGGGCACAGCATGGCTGGACTCAGTTTTCTAGCCTATTGACTATAACTTGCTATTGAACAGTTAACAGTCCTGTTTGCAGTATTCTTTTTCTTTCCCAGTAATGTGCAATACAGAAAGACTCCTGGGAAACTGTACGTGCCTGGGAGTTCCAATGGATTATATTAAAGGTTGGAACTCTAACATGAGACTCACAGAATTTCTTCCACTGGGCAGTGAGTTCCCCACTCCCTCTGTGAAAGAAGTTGGGGGTTTCATCTGTGGATCCACAAAGATCTGCTTGGATCTCTGGAACCCACTAGAGGCCAGGGATTTCTGTGCAGAGGCCTCTTGCCTCCACTTTTCTTCATTGCCTCCTTTCACCATGATGGCTTTTGGCACCCTCTGGGCAGTATGGGCTAGATTCACAAAGAAAGTTAGGCCGACATTTTAGGCACATAGAAAATCCCTGGGATTCACGGAGCCTGAGTTTGGCACCTAGGCTCCCTTTACAATGAATGGGGAGATAGAGTCACCTCAGAATGGAATCCACAAAAGCCAGCTCTTCGCCTAAGGTAGCCAGTGGAAGATGCCAACCAAAACGGTATATGCTAAGCCCTGCCTGTCTCCTGGAGTCAAGCACCTCATCCAGGCTGCAGGGGAGGCACCTCCCTCTGCCTTGGATTCACAACTACACACCCTTTACAAAAGAAGGGCAACAGGGTCATTCTTATATACTTACTCTCTGTCTGCGGCCTGATGACTCTGTAGCCCGGTGGTTGAAGCACTCACCTGGCAGGTGGAAGATCCAGGATCCAGTTCCTCTGCTTCAATGACTTTTTAAATTATTTCTCCACAGTGGAACAGCTTCATGAGAGACTGAGAAAATCCTGCATCAGAATATCCCATAGACAGTAGTTAGGGCACTTATCTGAGAAGTGGTAGATCCCTGTTCAAATCGTTTCTCCCCCTCAGGTGGAGGGGAGACTTGAACTGGGGGGTCTTCCACATCCCAGTTGAGTACTCTAACCCCTGGGCTAAAAGTTGTGAAGGATGTGCTCCCACTTACTCTCTTGTTTAGTGTAAAATTGGGTGTAAGGACCTGATCCGGATTGGGCCCCACAGGAGAGTTAAGTGGAGGAATGCCTAGCTTCCCCTGGTTCGAGCATTTCTTTCAGGCTTAGACATCTAGACACCTGATGTGAGCAAATAGTGTGCATGCTCAAAATCAGGATCGTAGGTGCCTAGGGAACATTAACTACAAAAATTTAGGTGCCAAGTGATTTTAGGCACCTACAGGGTTGGCAGCAGCTGGGAGGTGGTTTTGTGAAACCCAGTGGGGCCTGATTCTGGGATTTAGGTACCTAAAGTGGCAGTTAGGTGTCTAAGCTCTTTTGAGAGCCCAACCCTGTGTGTGTATGTATGTTCAGCAAAGCTTGAGTCCCTGAATATTTGTCATTTTTGCAGGCCAGATGAAATGAAGCAGACTATTATAGGTTTTTGCTGAATTAACCCATAGAAGTATTTAAAGAAAAGTAATTTACATCTTTAAAGTAGAGTTTAGATCACTCTTAACTTGATGGGACGGTTGGACTAGAAGCCCAGTCCTACCTTCCTCACTCAGGCTAATCACCTGTTGTATCTGAGCCTCAGGCAAAATTTCAGCAAAGCTTCCCTGCTCAGAAAAGTACTTACACACATACTTAAGTTCTACTGACTTCAAGCTTTAATGGGATTTAAGCACATTCTTAATACAGTTATGTCTACACTACCACTTATGTCAGTATAACTTATAAAAAGAAAAGGAGTACTTGTGGCACCTTAGAGACTAACAGATTTATTTGAGCGTAAGCTTTCGTGAGCTATAGCTTACTTCATCGGATGCATCACGAAAGCTTATGCTCAAATAAATTGGTTAGCCTCTAAGGTGTCACAAGTACTCCTTTTCTTTTTGCGAATACAGACTAACACGGCTGCTACTCTGAAACCTGTCAGTAGAACTTATGTCACTCAGGGATGTGAATAAGCGACATAAATTATACCGACCTGAGCACTGGTGTGGACAATGCAATATTGGTGGGAGAGCTGCTGACATAAGTGCTGCTGCTCGTTGGGGGTGGATTAATTAAGTGGACAAGAGAGCTCTCTCCCATCAGTTTCAAGCGGCTACACTAGAGAGCTTAGAGCAGCGCAGCTGAATACAGATGGACCTAAGCACCCGCTCAAGTGTTTTGTTGAATTGAAGCGTGAATGCGGAAAACAGGATTGGATTTTTAGTCAGACAGTTCTGCAGTTTCTGCTCATGGAGTTTTCCTGTTGACTTCCATGGGAGCATGTGCCCTAAAGACTGGAAAGAAGGTGATACGGTGATTATGGGTTATATACAGGCTATGCCAATTATATTTTGTTCTTCTTGTATCCTAAAAAGAGATTTTGCTTTCTCCCTTTTGCCAAATTCCGGTAATGTTTGCGTCTTGATCAAGTCAACATCACTTTATGGGGAAACCACAGCAAAACATGTTTTTCTTTAGCAAAAAGCACATACTATAAATGGGATCTCTCAGATGTAACCATCATTCCCTTCAACAGGTCTCTCCAATAGCTATATTCAGGCCTGGCTGCCATTCTTATTTCATGACTATATTGGTTCCTCTGAACTAAACTGGTTCCTGCACTGTCAGAGCACCTGAGCCATTAGAAAGCATTGATTAGCAGCAATCAACAGAAATGATAAACTTAGATAATGAAATAAGGAAAGCTAAAATAATTTTGGATGAACTGAGTAATTTATTAGCACCTGAATTTTTTTTAAAACCAAAAACATAAAAGCAGGCCTTATTTAAAGGCCTCTTTTTTGGGGGGAAGGGGTCCAATCTTATTTTTTTTCTTTAATAGCCCTTCCAACTATGGTGATTTTCTGTTCTGTGAGTCAATAAATGAAAAATTGCTAACAAAATAGTTTGGTTAAGGAAAAGTTGGAGTCAGTTGTTGAGCCAAAGTGTGATTCAGGAGCTGAAAATATCTATGCACTTCACGCGTACAAATCAAACACAGTGCTTTGGCAAAGCCCACTGGGCTAGAAACGGAGCTTGAAGTCATTCCTTCTCCAGAATGCCATGTATGGATGGGGACCCACGCTCCTAACAAATTACCGATCAAACTGAACACGTAATAAGAGACCATGACATCGGTGCAGAGCGATTATGGCTCCTCAGTCTCTGCTGCCTTGCCCTTTGCATGTGATTTACACCTGTGCAGTGTGAGTGTAATCAGGATGGGAGAGTTTTACTTTCACCTTCTGTAGACAATAAATGCCAAGTACATTGGGAAGAGGCTGTGTGCATATCCCTGCAATGGAAACGCGCTAAGATGACATTTAACCATTTTGCTGGAAATGGTATAACAAAGTTTGTGTTTACATTTTTATAATCCCCCTATGGAGTCAGTGCCCTGGTAGAATGAATGTACTGCTCTTTGTTTCAATCTGCCAGGCTGCAGACTTGGAAAGACAACATGTACAGGTTCATGTTGTGTAGGCGGTCTTTGCACCAGAAACTTAGGTTCAGATTCTGATCTTAGTTATGCTGATGTAAAGCCATAGTAACTTTGCTGATATCTGTGGAGGTGCTCTGGAATTACACCAGTCTAAATAAGGTCTTAATTTTATCATATGGTGAAAAATATCTTAGATTGTGCAGATAACAACAACAAAACTCTGTGGGAAGAGCCTAAGTCCTTGGAATTCAGATTTTCCATGTTGACGGATTTTGGTTTTTCCTGAGCATCACACTTCCCTGCTGCCGTTCTGCACCTCTGGCTGGTTGCCACCATCTCAGGGCAAGTTGACTTTTATTTGTGATGGAGATTGGGCTACTGCCATAGCTCTGCTATGGGCTCAAACTCACAGGGAGCACCTGCAGGGATGCCCTTTCTTGTGGGATACATTTTTAACAACTCAAGTGATTGTCATGGGCTTATAAGACACCTACTGTCTTGCAGCCTGCTTGGTTGGCAGCCACGAGTGCCTTTGCCTTAGTTTCTTCACAGTGCAGGTGACCTTCCCCTCTCTCCTCCCTGCCGCCCTCCCTCCCCCAGCTTATGTGTCATCAGCTAAGAGGCATTGCTGGATAATCATCTAGAGGAGGACACACAAACAAAGGTACTTCACCATAGAGACGCCTCAGGGTACGCTGGAGAGGGTTTACTTCCTCTGTTTTGAATAATTTACAGTACTGGTTTTCAAACTGTGGGGTGTGCCCCCTGGGCAAGGTTATCAGGGGAGCACAAGGTGGGGCATGAGGCTGCGGCTAGATGGGTGGCTAGGGCAGGGCACAGCAGCAGTAAACAGGGAGCCCTGGCAGTTGTGGGGGAGTGGGGAGTGCAGCCTTGCTCAGTCCTTCTCTACCCCCACAGCAGCCTGCTGCTCTCCCTGTTCTCCCATCCCTGACTGCTGAAACTCTCTGCACATTCTCCCCACAGCTGCACAGCTGGCTGGCCACACACCTGTGTATTTTAAACCCTCCAGAGCCTGCAGGAGCAAGAGGCTCTTTGCATGGGGTGGTAGGGCAGTGAGGAGACCCTGGTCTGCTCTACACTGCCATGGGCTCCTCCGTGGATGGAGCCAGCTGGGGCCTGCTGCCACCCTGCAGGTGAGTTGCCTGCTCCCCTTCGTGAGCCATTTTCTGTCGGAGATGGGTGGTGTTGAGGGGGAGGAGGGGCAGTTATGTGACTCCCATGGAGAGGGGAGGTACAGCAAAAAAAAAAAAAAAAAAGTCTGGGAACCTCTGTCTGATTTACAGCATCAGCTTTATGTGGTGCCCTAAAATGGGCTCTGCTATACCTTTACTTGTTCGCTTGCCTGCTCACTTTCAGATGGTCGCCAGATGTGCTTGCTTCTTTATGCCAGCTGGCTGTGCAAATGGCTGTATTTTCTTGGCAGTCATGAACTAGACAAATGGGTTGTGCAACTTGTGTATAGACACAATGTCAGCCATCACTTTGTCGCTAAGACTCCAGCCTGGATAGTGAGGGCATGAATCCCGGCTGTCGACGTCTAAACTTCTATTTGCGCTGAGGTTACAGGCCTATAAGTAGGGGGATGTGCTCTTACAGTACTAATTTCGACCTTTGCTAGAATAAAAAATCTGGCCTCTATGGTAGCATGAAATGTGGTGTTCTGGTCAGCCAGAAAAGGGGATAGTGTGCAACTGCTGACAGAAAGAGAGTGTACAGGGAATTTGCATTTGACACATTACAAAAGACTCAGTCACGAAGGTTCCAGTGCACATTTTAATGTAATCAAATGAATTAGCTTTTTACCCCTGAATGTAAGTGGACACTCTCAGGTAAAATTTGGCCCCCAGATGAGGTTTTTACAGAATCTAAGGACTAATAGAAATGTTTCCATGAATAAATTACAATTCCAGTAGGCTTTTAAAAAAGATCTAAATATTTTCCAATGTTGTTTACAACACAGATATTACAGCATTGTGCTAGTGTTGCCTTTTTTTTTTTTTTCTTTTTCCTGACTCAACCATGGATAGTATGATGATAGGCCGGTATCCGTGGACAAGTATCATGTGTAATGTAAAACACAGGTATGTTCTGCCATTGGTCATGTGAAGTTAAGTGAGAGTGTGGCATTGCTTTTACCTTGCTCTGTTGTCAAGAACTTTGTGCTTCCAGTCTCAGTTACTGCCACTATCAAATTGTGTAACTGTAATTAATTGCACCTTGCTTTGAGGGTGATAACTGCAAAATTACTGAGGTTGTGTTTGGTGCCTGAAGCTTAATGCACCAGAATCACAATCATATCATCACACTTGGACAAATTGTAGACCCTCTCTTCTCTCATCTGAGCTTGCAAGACACAGAATACTTTGCAAGTGCCATGTTTATTCTCTATAGGAGAGAGATGACAGCAGAATATTCGTGCAGAGTGGGTCCAAACCCCTTACACACTGATGTGGGCCCTAAGCCATCTCACACAGCGGGGGAATGAGGATGGGCCATTCACAATGAAAACAAAATGTTCAGAGTTTGGTTTTCAAAAACTGCATTTTTCCCCCCAATTTTTGGATTTTAGTCCAAAAAAAAACCCCCCCAGAAAATTTTGAAAAAATTAAATATTTTCTGTTAATTTTTTGTTTTAAATGCACTTTTTCGTTAAAAATATCAACCAGCTCAAAGGAATGTCAGTCATGTGATTCTGATTATGCAAATGAAACTCTTTTTCCCTTTCTGAGATGGATTTGAACCCATGGAATAGAAACAGGGGACATATGCAATTACTAGTGCCCTGAGCTATCCAGCCATGTACCAAACAATTTGATGACAGGCTATATTTTGGGCCTAAACTAAGATAGTGTCTAAATTTGTCCAGACACTCAGGGTATGTTTGGAAATCCTCACTGAATCTCTTTCAAAGGTGGGGCATGAGGCTGCGGCTAGATGGGTGGCTAGGGCAGGGCACAGCAGCAGTAAACAGGGAGCCCCGGCCATTTACCTTACAAATACAGCAAAGGAAATTAGTTACAACTTAGTTAGCCCCCCACTGTGTTACAAACCTGGTCAGATCAAGACTTGAAGCAAGTTTTGAAACACTGTTAAGGTCTATTTTACACTAGAAATGGATCCAAGTTTACCACCAAATTTGTGGAGAACCAAATTGTAAATTTCCTTAACAGCATTGCAGTTGTAATGTAGACAGGGCTTTAGTTTCCGTTTGCACTTTTGAGGTACTTGCAAACACGTACTGGACTTTTCCCAAACCTTCAAGTAATAAATGTTAGAATATTTGTTGTTTTCAGTAAACTTTAGGTTCTCATTAAAATATTTTGCAAGGTGGAAGATATAAAAGACTGTCAAACTACAAGTCAAGTGCAGTGAGCGTTTAAGAGGTAGTACCAAAATCCCAGCTCCTGTTTATCCACCAAAGGAATTAATGTTTAAGGTCAGCTGTGACTATGATGCCAGAATCTCCTGATACATTTTTATGTTGCCACCGAGGTGCAGCTTTATCAATTATAAAATTGTTTGTGGAACTCCCAAAGGGCAGTGCGGGAAGTAACCTGACAGAAAAAGTCTTTCAGAAGCACACAGTAACAGTTATTACCAGTGGACTTCTGCCTGTGTGTAAAAACTAATCCCTAAATTTATGAGATTCAAAATCTTTTTTCAGTTTGAACTTTGTGTAATAAGCCATGCTTTGCTTCTCCTACTGTATTTAACTTCAGAGGAGTTAAAAGGTGTCTATAGTCGTAGTGTCTGTGCTCGCAAACAACTGCAGTAGATTAGAAAATGTTGATCAGGTCTGATCACATATTAGCAAATTATCAGATTATTGTTGTATTGCTCTGTATGTCCAGTGGACAGTTCTTAAAGGACAGCTACACCCACGCTTATTTAATCATGCTATCAAAGAAGCAGAGATTGTGCACATTTTAAAATTTTCTTTTAGTCATTCAAGTGATCCAAACAAATTAAAAGTTGTTTTTTAGTATGGCAACAATGCTGCTAGGTGCCTTAATTGGGCAGTATAATTCTGTTGGACACATGCATTGTCTGGGTTGTTACAGAAATTATGGCTTGGCTACTTCCTCATAGCACGCACTATACTTTAATTGCAATGCAGTTTTAAGATGTGATTAAGGAAATTCAGAAGGACTACATGAACCAAATCTTGCCATCTTTCTTCAGTCAAAACTTCCATTCATTGGGATTTTTGTCTAAGCAAGAATAAACTTTCTAAAGTATGGATTAAGGACCTGACCCATCTCTAACCAAAGTCAGTGGGAGTCTTTGGCATTTAGATCAGACCCTAAATTCTCCTCTAAGTTATGTCAGTGTAATTGCATGTAATTGAGTCCATGAAGTTACACTGCTGTACGTGAAAGAAGAGTTTGACTCCCATATGTTAAAAGGCAAATTTGAAATCAGTGAATACAGAATAGAGAGTTCCTCAGTGATTCCAGCTTCAATACTCCCTTTGCAGCTATTGAGAGGGGACAGCAGTGTGGTGTTTGGTTTTGTTTTGCATCGTGAGTAACATCTTTCACACACTATGCTTTATTCTTGTTTACACTAAGTCTCCTTTACTATTGTCAGAGCGATATACAGCAGATTTAGTGTAAATGAGAATTAAACCCACTGTTTTTACTATGTGGATTAAATAAGCATATTTACGACACACTGGGGAACTTTAATTAAAAACAACTGTCTGCAAGTGCTACAAGCGTCATTGAAGCCAGTGAGCCATGTTTCCACAGAATGAAAGGGCCATGTTTCTAAGGGTGAAGCTGGAATTTATCCTTATCTTACTATGGGAAACACATGCTGTATATAGGGGCACCCAGGTTTTATTGCAGGATGGGGTAATCTGGAGCCATGTCATTTATTTATTTACTTCCTAGAACTTTTTCTGCTGTACACTGTAAAAATATGTTGGGTAAAATCTTGGCCCCATTGAAGTCAGAGGTTTTTTTGCCATTTTACTTCAATGTTGCCAGGATTTCACCCATAAAGATTAAAACCTCATTGGGCCCCACCAGTTCAAAAGTTCAAAAGTAGCTCCTTGACTCTATATCCAAATTAATTTCCTAGAAAGTTATGTCGATGCTATAAAGTGTAAGGGTCTGGAGCCAGAACATATGGTTTTTTATATGCTCAAATGCCTGCATAGACCACTGTTTACATTACTGGTTAGTAACACATTATCATTTGCCTATTTGTTTTTGTTGCTGATAGCAAACGTTACAGAAAAAAAACATAAGCATATGTCTTTTATTACTAACTGGTTCCAGGCCTATTTCATCCTTTGGATTTTGGCACTGTGCTTCTATTAAACCACATCTGTATTCTCACAACAGTGGAAATCCTGTCCTTAGCCCATCCCATCATGTCTAGGTATTGCACTGCATATGATGCAGCATGGAAAATCATGCCATTGAACCTTTTAAGCCTTTTGAATGGGAATGGGAGTTTTGCCATCAACTTCTATGGGAGCAGGTCCTAAGACAGGACTGTATCAGAGTGTATCTTGTGGAGTAAATGTGTCCCAAACATGAAGCAGCCTCTGGCCACCCCTCAGCAGGCAACACCGCTGTATTAAAAACCAAGGCAGTTGTAATCCACTCCATTGTGTATGCAGATTAGATGTGATTCTCAGGCTTCTTGCCAGTTGCCAGTGTACCCTAAATAACCTCACTGTATGCACTGGGGCTCCCAGTAAATAGGAAGCATTTAACTTTGCAACTGGAATTTAGTTAACTACTGGTCTGAAGCTCTGTGTTCAGGAATAGACTCAGGCTTACTCTCTCACCGCTGTATTGACTGTGTAGCACAAGCAGGAATAAATTCTAGAAAGCAGTAAAAACTTTTTTGTCAGTAACGTCCGCAGATCTGTCTGAATACACACAGTGAGCAGATCTGTTGAGTAAGAAGGTGTGTTTTTTAAAGTCAGTGAGTTAAAGTATTAAATGGAAATTCACAACATACACTGGTGCTTTCTCCTCTGAAGATAGCTAATACAAAGCAAAAATGTGAATTTAAAAAACGAAACTGTCTTTAACGCACAGGACTGCAAGGCAAAGCAGCAGAAATGAGAGAACTTGGTATTTCAACAACAGCCAAATAGGGTTTTAAAAACGATTTTAAAATATGCTTTTGTTGTTGTTGTTCTGGTTTCGGGAACCAAATTTTCAGAAGTACTACTGAAGTTGGCAGTTTTAAGTATAGCTGCACGTGTGATGCACTTGCATACTTTCTGACTGTGCATGCACTGCCTGCTTGTGTAGCTTCTTACATTTGTATGCCTGTGTTTGAAAATGCATCCATCTATGTACCTGTTGGCCCCATATATCAAGTGTCTTCAGCACTGAAGAAATTTTCCATGTTTATTGTAACGCAGTGCACATTGGAAACCCCAGCAGAGATACAAATTGCTTGTACTATATTACTCACAGAGAAAACCCCTTACATGTTGTAAAAAATGGCAGTGACTGACTCATTGTGGTGGTTGTATTTATTTATACAGCCAACATCACAATGCCATTATGTTATCAAATAAAACAGCAGGCTGGCTTTTCCGTAGTTTTTAAAACTTTTTTTTTCAAATTTGTTTTCTTAATAGGTGGAGACGAGCATAAAGAGCCATATTTACTGGAGTAGTGAACCAAATTGCCTTGATTGGAACCATTATTCACTTGCACCTTTGACATCATCAACCAGGTAAGAGGAAAAATAACAGAGGATGCACTTAGATTTAACTGTGGCAATAGGCCTGACTGTACAGTCTGGGTGAACATTTCTTTTCAGTCTTATAAGATTTATGTGGCATTCACTCACAACACTAACAAATTACGCTGTGTTCTGTCTAAATATTTCACGTACTTTTGTTATAAGTAACACCAACTATTGCTAGAACTGAAAGAGGTTAAAGAAAAAGTACTTACTCTGTTTTCTGAGTTAGTTGACTTAGTGCATTTGGCAGCACTTTCACAGTTTTCCTGGTAGAATCAATCAGTTGCTTTCCCCTCGGTATGTGGTTCTTTCACAAAGTGAATAGGACAATGTGATCATAAAACCACAAAAATTGGCAGGGAGGTTCAGGACCTGAAAATACCTAGAACTCATTTTTTAAATTAACCAGATTATAAAATGATGATATCCCTTTAATTCATTGAGCAATTACAGTGCACTCTTTATGACATTGTCTGTGGTAAAGGAACACTTGTTGCTCCGTGTCCTGTACATAGTGATCTCATGCAGTTCTGGAGTTACCCATCACATCAGGCTGCGTAGTCAATGGCTCAAAAGATTATGTATTGATTCTGTCTAAAAATTCACATCTATTACGAAATGCATTTAAAATTATTTTCATTACTATCATAGGCCTGAGACTATGAGAAAATCTTTTTTTTTTTATGTTCCTATCAGTATAGCCGTCCCCAAGCATTCAAGTCTGAGTCAGTGTCCTCCCGCCCCCTGCCCCAATCATGACATTAGCTTTAAAATAATGAGATTTGACAGCGATCAGTGTTGGGTTCTTTTTATGTGCCCTTTTGGGTTTTGAGTTTGTAGGGTTCAGATGAATCAAATTTTCAGGATTCTTCTCTGAAATTATGAGGGCCAGAAACATACTTGAAAAATAATGAAAGCTGGGATTCTCATGTAATAACATGACTACAGGAGATGGGTCTTTAAGAAAAATACCAAATATTGTGACATAGAATTGCCAGAGTTGTCAATACTGTATCAATAGTCCTGGGAAATAATGAGAAAATTATGTTTTATTCTGTGCATTAGTGGGAGGGTTTAAATGAGGATGAGCTATGTGAACTTTCACTCATTCCTTGAACTGTTCCCAAAACTGCCTTGAGGTTTGGGCCCCAGTCATGCTAGATCAGAGGTGGGCAAACTACGGCCCACGGGACTGTCCTGCCTGGCCCCTGAGTTCCCCGCTGGGGAGGCTAGCCCCCTGCCCCTCCCATGCTGTCCTCCCTCCCCTGCAGCCTCAGCGCGATGCACCATCTGCGCTTTGGGTGGCGTGGCTGGCTCCAGCCGGGCTGTGTGGCTGCGAGCTCCTGCCACTCTGAGCGGCATGGTAGGGGGTGGGGAATGGGGGGAGAAGATTGGGTAAGGGGGTGGGGTTCCTGGGAGCAGTCAGGAGACAGGGAGCAAGGGGCAGTTGGATGGGGTGGAGGTTTTTGGGGGGGGAGGGGGCGCTGTCAGGGGACAGGGAACAGGAGGGGTTGGATAGGGGTGGGAGTCCCGGGGGGCCTGTCAGGAGGTGGGGGGGGAATAAGGGTCGGGGCAGTCAGGGAGCAGGGGGGAAGGTTAGATAGGGGGTGGGGTCCCGGGGGGGCAGTTAAGGGACAAGGAGCAAGGGGGGTTGGATGGGTCAGGGGTTCTGAGGGGGGCAGTCAGGGGGCAGGAAGTGGGAGGAGACGGAGGCCAGGCTGTTTGGGGAGTCACAGCCTTCCCTACCTGGCCCTCCATACACTTTTGCAACCCCGATGTGGCCCTTGGGCCAAAAAGTTTGCCCACCCCTGTGCTAGATCATAGAGAAGACTATCTGCATGTGGATCTCTCAATTTCCGCACAGATGATGAGCTCAGCTGCCTGTATTGCACTGTTCCATTCCTCCTTCCCTCCTTCTAGAACCAGTAGAAGCCTTTTTGCACTGCCTGGGGTCAGTGCTGGAGGAGAGGGGCGTAGTTTGAGCAGGCTGGATGTGGGCAGAGGATGACACATCATCTCATCCAGAGGGCCTGTGGAATTACCTTAGAAAAAAGAACCCAAGCTGTGTTTACCTATTCCGTTGTCCCTGCCCAGTGTCCCAAAAGATCGGAGAGCAGTAGCAGTTGGGAAAGCGCTGACAAAAATGAAAGCAAAATAAATGGAACTCCTTTCTGAAGAACAGAGTCCTGGCTGTGTTCTGACTCGCTATAGTAGCACAGAGAAAGGGCACCAACAGGGCAGAATGTGAATGGCAAATAGAGCTAATGGTGATTTGGGGTGAGGGTTGCACATTAGCATGCAGGAGGGCAGTGGCCAGTCCTTGAAATGGGGTTGTAACATAATCTTTCCAGTGACTTTATGGCACTTCTGTGGACTGGGGCCCTTATTGCTGTAGCTCTCTCTCATGTGCTGAAAACTCTCTCTGATAATGAGTTGGCTGATAATGGCATACTTTGCTTTTTTTGTTGGGAGCGACTGAATTTTAGAATAGATGCTCTCAGTTAAGGTATTTAAGGCTATGCTATTGGTACTGTAATAATATGTGTTGTTACCCTGTGTGCTAATGATAGTAAAGTAAACACTTAATAACTGTAGGGTAGTAAATAAGGTGTGTAAATATGGTGTATAAAAAAATTCCCATTAACAAACTGAACCCTTCCTTGCCTGATATAAGGGCTAAATCTTGCAGTCTTCTGCAGTGCTAGCTGAGGGGGGCTGGGAAAGCATATCTTCCCTCAGGAGAGGTGCATGCAATACTACCAAGCCTGCAGCCTCAGATACCCCCTGGAAGGTGATGGCCATCCCATCCTGAAGAAACTGAAATGTTGGTGTGATATTAAGTGCTCAGGCTCTGGTGCTGTGTGGTGTGGAGGATCCAGGTGGTCTTTGCTGTCTGAGCATTCTTATGAGGATGCTGGGCCTGATTCTCTGCTACCTGACACCTTTTGTTATTTACACCTGTCCGAAGCAACTGCAAAGTGGGTGTCAAATGCTGCCATTCTGATCCCCAAAGCCTTTTACACATACTTTGCCCAGATATAGCTCACTGTACTCAAGGGGCAAAGCGATAGTGAATCAGACCCTGGAAGCCCCTGGGGGATCAAGGGTCTCCCCTTTGGGTCCTGGTCCTGGGTAAGACTGCCCATTGCCAGTTGTTCTGGTGGGTCTGGGGGTTACAGCCGACAGCAGGTCTGGGCTTCGTTCTCCCCATATTGGCATGAGCCCAAGCTGAGTGAATTGGAGCTTGGGGCATAAGAAGTGGTAGCAGCTGATGTTTTCCAGTCCTATTATTAATGTAAGACGGGGACATGCAGATTTCCTCCTCTTCCCCCAGAAAACCACTGAATGAGTTAACGGAGCAATGGATCTACTTGCTGGCCTCCTGAATATCTAGGATAGGGGAATGGCACTCTCTGAAACATGAGGAGGAGGAGGGGGAACTGGTCATTGAGACATGAGGTAAATGGGAGAGCTATCTGAGGATTGAGCGTTCCCCTGGAATGAAATGACTAATCCTTTCTTTCCTCGTGTGGTTCTTTGGCACCACAGTTGACACAAGTTGTCAGTCTCAACAGGGAGGCCAAGTACTGAATGGGCATGGAGACCAAATTACCCTCTCATACACCAGATTGGCTCTGAGGCATACTGGCAGGGCAGCATGGGGAAGCTTGTTCAGTCACATCCTGTGCTACGCCTATTCTGTGAATAAATAGAGGACACTGTTCTCTAGGGCTGTCAATACAGCAGTCTGCACAGGAACTAAGTTAGCTGAAAGATCTGAAAGAAAATGTATGTACCTTTCGTATGTTTAATGTATGTGAAGCTGTTTCCTTATGATTGTAAGAAGCAATATCAGTGTTGTAACTGCAACAAGATACATGACTGTGTATTTGTACTGTAATTTTTCTTCATGGACTTATTATGTTTCATCCAATGACAAAAATGTCCAGACTTATTTAATGAAACCTAATGAGTTAGCTTCATCTCTATCAATATAAAATGTATGTATTTGCTACTTTCATTGTGTGGCAGTGGATAGCTGAGTGATAGGTGGCAGTGCATTAACATTCTGTATATTGGATGCATGCAGCCCCTGAAATCCTTTGGCACTGTGACGTACTGCTTTCAAATTAGAACAGAGGCAGATAAGGATATTCTGAAGGAGAAATTCAATACTGTATTGAGTGCTTTAGAAAACTGGATTTTTGAGACAGTATTTCATATACCTAGAGTTAGAAAACAGAGTACTCTAAATACTGCCATATAAGCAAATGTGGTAAATTTTGTTGGTGTGGGGTTTGTTTGTTTGTTGTAGCCTCCATTGCACTAATTAACTAGTTAGTTTTCCTAGCTTAGAAATTCTGGGCCACATTCTGATAACTTTGCACGTGCTGAAGTCTGTGAAAATACCCATAGAGCTACTCAGCAATGAGTAAGAGCACCAGTGTCTGGCTCTTTGTGAATAGAGCTGTCTCTGAATCATATTCTCCAATGCACACTTCTATGAAAAGGGATTAAGTGAAACTAACAAATGAACAAACAAACAAAAATACATTTTGTGGTAGCCAACGTGAGCTATTCTTCATTTATACTATCTAGATAAATTGCTTTCTCTCTCTCGAGTGGTAGCTAATGTTCTCTTACCTCCAGTTATCATTTCTGCAAAAAACAAATAGTTTTGATTTTATTCCTGACAGGATTAACAAGGTTACTAAACATTAGACACACCAGATAGGACTAACTTTAGAGAACCCTTACTACACATATGTACCTATTCATATATACACACACACACACACACACAAAGTGTTATATATGCTAGAAAACTATAAATCTCCTGTGAAAATATCCAAAGGTTACAGGTTCAGAGGTCCACAGCCTCAAGGTGTATGTGAGATACACTATAACAGTTTAAAATCCTCCAGTGACATTTACATAGGAATACTGTAACATACAGTAATGTTGCAAATATTATCAAGTGTTTCAACAGGATTAATACTTTAAACAAAGAGTTTGTATCCGATAATGTTGCTTAAGTTTCCTGATGTGGTCTAATAATCCTTTGAACCATGCTCCGTCTCATGGTGGGCTTGTCAGAAAGTTTGTGAACTTACCTTTTAAAAATGGATCAAAACCAGTACACTAGGGAAATCCATGTGATGGTGCTTCTTCCCCTGACCCATTGATACGTTTCCAGCTAGTTCAGAAATTGCAAATGTTTGAACTGGCCAGGAATCTCAGATCCAAGTGAACAGCTATCTCCAGATGGCTGCACTCAGTTTTGTACTGACTCTTTATAGATTCTCAGTGGTTGCATACTTGGAGTTATGAGGAGTACTGTTCCACTTGTTTTTGCCAAAAATGTACAATGCATTGGTTGATAGGTTGGGACACATGGTATAGCTCAAATAAAAAGGAGGTGGCAGGGGATAAAAATGGGAGCATAAAGAGAGAAAGAAAAAGCAGCATGTTTTCCAGTCGATTTTATGTGTGTGTGCTTGCGCATGCATGTGCAGTGAATTTCAGCTGTTTGACTGGCAAATGTAATTTGACTTTAAGTCATGAACTTCATTGAGTTGTATCCAAGAAGGACACAGCTGAGCAATCTGCAGGAAGCAATCTTTTCCTAGAAATATGCAGCTCCAAACTGTACAAATTCTTCTGTCATTCATAAAATGTGTGTGCACTGCTAAACACAGACAGTCGTTTACTGTTGAAGAGAGACTTGTGTATTTGCATCTTAAACAAAAGAACAACAAAAAATGGAATTAGACTTTTAAAAGAAGAAAAAATGTATAATGTAAAGTTATCTAATGAAGCACCGGCGATAAGGACAGTTCATCATTTGTGGTGCAGCTGTTTCCTGACATTTCTGCAAAATGTTGTGGAAAAATTAATGAAGGTTAGTTCAGTAATGGTTTGAAGCTTGGCTAGTGGAAAATATGACAGTGTTTCCATTGTCAATTAAGAACAAGTTAGGCTATTTTTTCTATAGGGGAAGTGGTATGCAGTTTGTACGATACAGGAAATAGTAAACGACATCAGAGCAGCTGTGTGATAGCAACAGGTATGCGAAGAGTATGGGGAAGAGTCCTTCTCCTCTCACTTACCTTGATTTTATTTCAGTGGAGTTATCCCTGCTTTACACTGGAGAGGAGAACCTAGTCTTGTAACCTGAGGCTGCTGCTACTCCTAAGCATGCCCAGTACTCCTCAGGATGTTCGACTCCAAGAATGTGTTTTCTTTATTTAAGTTTAGGAAAACAAAATGTGTATGAGTCAGTAGGATTTGCATTCTGCTGTGTGCCTATAATTGTATGTTATCAATGTTATTCGAAAGAATACTCTCCGAAGACAGTTGTAAGAGAAGTCAGGTGTAATGGGACGGGAAGACTGTATGACACACATGAAACGATCAGTTGCACAAACCACTAGGGTTCATATGATACACACAGTGTGGTTTGAACGACTCCAACTAGCTTCTTTAAAGTAGGAAGCACAGGTTTCTTTAGCTGATCTCAGAATTTCATGCTGCACCTAGTAACTTCTCAACGTCTGCAATTTTTATAACAATCCCAATATGTCTTATTGTACATATGATATGAGCCGCACTTCTAAAATTGTGCCACTCCTCCTCTGCAAAACAGCAATAAAGATGGTAGATCTGGCTGCAGTAAAGGAATTCTGTGGGTGGCATAGAGCAATTGTAACAGCTCATATACACCACCACTTCTGCTGACTACCAATTTAGGGGGTGTGGCAGCAGAACAGGGTCTCGCTGGGGCTCCCTTCTCTTGGCTGATCCCCCGGGGCTGTTGTGGTCACTTGGCAGCCCTTGGCAGCCATTGTAAATTCAAGCAGACCTCAGGCTGCTCAAATTTATGCCAGGGACCAGATGGGTGCCCTAATGGCTCTAGGATTAGACTGGGGGGGGGGGGGGGCAGGGAACCATGGCTTAAAATCCTCTTTGCATGCTCTCTTCAGATTTGCACTGAGCAGTCCTTGGAAGTACCAGTAAGTCAAGACCATAATCTTTGGACCATTTATGTACTTTAATTTATTTGTATGTAATATATCCAAACAGACCTGCCTGATAAAAAATATTGCAAGAGTTGCGTGTATGACAGCATTGACTAAGCTAATCAAAGTTGAATACTTTGGGTCAACTTCAGCTGTGGTGTAAGTGGACCCAATCATCACGTGGAGTTGTGCTCGCTTACCCCAGGGCTGAATTTGGTCTGCTCCCTTGTTTGTTTACTTCAGAATATTAACCCTCCCCCAAAATGCACATTGCTCCCCATTAAAACCAAAAATTTAAATGTACTATTTTTTTCCCCCTCATCCACCCTAGTTGTATGGCTTACTGTATTCTCCCCCGCTCCATTTCCTGCATTTTCCCAGTGGGCTGAATGTTGACGCCTACTGGCAGCATGTCACAGTATTGCTCCTGCTGAAGACTTCCTGACAGAAGTTATTTGCCAGTGTTGACCACTGGTTCAGCAGCCTGCTCTGCCTGAGGTGTATACGGTTCACCTTTATGTTTGCTTCTTTCCTTTTTCAGAAGTCAAAGGTTAGCTGGCAGATGAGCACCCAGAGGTTCTGCTAAATAGTCTGATTATAATACAACTTTTTATTTTCCTTTTTAATTAGGAAAGCTTTAACAGCATTGAGACAGTGCTAGACTTGGACTTCTAGACTCGAATCACACCTGGAAAAAGTTTTCTTGTGCTTAGTAGTAATGAAGCTGCATGTAATTTGCATTGGAGTGGGTGAAATTATTTCACTAAATAATTTAATCGCAGAAAAATACAGTTAGGGATTGACCAACAGTGTTTGTGAATCTGATTTGAATTTGATGAATAGTTTTGGCCAAAAAAAAAAAAAAAAGGTGGTGTGGGGGAAATTCCAAAAAAAGTCAAAATGTTTCATTTCAACATTTTCTAAGAGAAACATTTTGACTTTTCATTTCTTTTGTTTCTATATTTAGGGTCGACCCAAAACAAAATTTTGTTTGGATTTTTCAGTTCGGCTACCATACTGAAAATCAATTCTTCACACTGCTCTCCAGTTTGGGAAAAAAAATAAGCGTTTGAAAATAGACTAGCACAAGTGTGGTGTAAATAGGAGTAATGGGATTAATATAAACTAAAGGAAAATTCAGGCTGAATTTCCCAATGGTAGGCCAAATATCGGGCCAGGTTACACCGGTACATTAGGCTCCAAAGCAGTAGAAGTCCTGTGTTGGTGCTGCATATGTGAACAAATCAGTAGAAACACTGGAGGGAGTTGGAGGAACATCTCACCCTCTTGTGCAATACGTATAGTTACTGTATGTATATGTATGGTGAGTGTGGAGGGTTGCAGGAAGGCACGCTGAAGGCATGTGGTCTGGAAATATGTGCATAGCCACAGAGTGCATGCACATCACTCATCCACGTGGCCCAAGGTCACCGTAGCAGCTGAGCAGTAGCCTGTGACTTATTTCACCTCATTCCCTGCAGCAGTTGGCAGCAGGCTAGCTATGTAGGTGCCTTTTAGGGTATGTCTACATTGCAGTGTAAGCCTGGGGTTAGTGGAACTTGAGTCAGCTGACCCTGGGTTACAGAACCCAGGTCTTGAGCGTCTATACCGATTGTTAACCCTACATTCAGAATTTTCTAACCAAGCTCAAACCTGGGGCTCTGGCATCCGCAATGCAGCATGCAGACCTGAATCAAACTGACTATATCCCAGACTGTCTAGTGTCCTCCCAAAATGTGGCCGCTTTGACTGTGGTTCACTGTGGGAAAACTTGGCTGTTCATCCTGTATGTTACAGGAAGTTTGAACTGCCCGCCGACACATCCTGCCAAGCCGTCATTTTGGTCTGTGCACTCCCAGATGAAGTTTCGAGAACTTCTCTTGTTCGGGCTTTCACTCCTGTGTCAGAAAATGGTCAGAGCTTATGTGAGATGCTGGTGGACATTTCAGTGGCATTTTCTGACCCACTAAGGGTAGCTGAGAGAGCTTATGATGGAGGAGGATGCAGAGGAGGAAGAGTACTCTGGCATGGCAGACTCACTCTGGCTGATGCTACTCATTACAGTCAGTACAGCCATTGATGCCCCATATGTAGACCAGTGCTTCTGGCACAGGGCCACACAAGCACAGACTGGTGGGACTACCGTCGTGCAAACAGTGAAATCATGTACAAAACAGTGAAATCGTGTACAAAACAGAGCCCCTGCAATGTTGCATGTCCCCTGGTCCCCCATTCTCTTTTACTTTGTTCCCTGTTTTGCTGCTCATTTGAAGCTTGGGGAAGGGGGGGCATCAATATGGCCATTTCTCTATTCGTGAGTCCCACTGTCTTTGGTACTGGACCTACTTGTTGGTCCTGTCCAGAACTTCAATCATAAATTCATCATGGAACCTGCAAATCTTCCAGCTTCTTCACTGTTTGTTGGTATGTGTGGTCATTCCTGGTACTCTTCCTGAAGTCCACTAGTTGCTGGCCTTGCACCAGAGATTTAACAAGATCTGTGGCCCTGGGACCATGAAGTAGCACACTTTGCAAAAGACTTCTTCTGTTCAGTCTCCATTGCAAACACAGAAGGCTCTCTGAGGGTGTGTTTGCAGCTCAGTATTCAGAAGATAATGGAAGGGCTAAATGCTGACTTACTGCACTACACCAAGGGATGTTGCTTCTGTTTTTCTGGAGTTGACTGGAGATTTTTGGGATAGAGAGGACAAAGGAAGGGGTTGGAATGGGGAAGGGGCGGGGCCTCATGGAAGGGGTGGAGTGGGGGCAGGGCCAGGGGCAGCAAGGGGTGGGGGTTCAGTGATGCCGCCCTCAGGCCAATGCACTAGTCCTCGTGTGGCCCTCATGGTCATTTGAGTTTGAGACCCCTGGTGTAAATCACTGTAAATGTGTATACAAATTACTTGGGGTTCTGGGAAGTTGTCAAGTACAGGCCTCCATACTGTGAAGGTTACACACCATTGACGTCGTCTGATAGGTATTTTCTGACTCTGACTTCTTGAGATTTGAAGTGCCCTGCCATAAACATGATTTCTAAGCTGTTTACACTATGATGATTCATACTAACGTAGTTGATAGAAAATAAATAAATTATTAATACTTTTTCTAATTTCATTCTGTAAAGGAGAGACACTCACTCACAAATCGATGTTTTGACAGTTTTAATAGATACTATATAGGCTTACTAAAGAAATTTTAAGTTACACTTACTTATGTAAGCCCAGACCCTTAAGGGTACTGAGGCACCTAACTCCCCTGTGTTACGATTTCAAATACCTTTGAGGATTTGGGTCATAGTGCTCAATTCTCCTCCCACTTCCACCAGTTTTAGACCAGTATAATCCCATTGACATCAGTGGAGTTACTCCCGATGTTTCCTTGTGTAGGCAAAAAGAGACTCAAACCCATATGCTTTGTATAGCTAATGGGTTATGTGCATCTTCATTTAGGGTCCAAGTCACAACCCTGAAATCCTTAATTTAGGCAAAATTTGGCTGGACATCAATGACCGTTTTAGCAGTACGTTAGGGTTGGCCTCTTAGTATCAGCATGTAATGAATTTTGAACACTGAAGCATTGATGATGCAAGCACATATGCATTCACTTCACTTTAATCAAGTGAGTAGTCCCATTGAAGTCACTGTACTCCTATCAATGGATTACTCATGTGCTTATAGTAAGGACGTGGGTAGTGATTGTAGGATCTGGGCCTAAATCTTGTAACACATCCAGTGTGGGAATTCTGAATGTATGCGTTCTGACATGAACTGTTTTCAGACTATTCAGAGTGAGGGTCAGGCATAGAGCTGGTAAGGAATTTTCTGTCAAAATGATTTGTTGATGGACGAATCAAAATTTTCTGTAGGTAAATTTCCATTTCTGTAATATTCCCTTACTGTGCTGCTTTTTTGTTTCTGCCACCCAGAATTTAACCGGATAACTTGATCCTGACTGGATCAGTTTTGAACACTGGCTGCTGGATCTCGATCTTGCTTTTGCTTCTGAGAGGAAGGGACTAATGATTCCTAAACAGTCCAATTGGCTTTCAAAGCAAAAACATCTGTTGGAAATAGGGCTTCTTGTTCAGTGTCTGTTAGCCAAGAGACTATACTTTGTCCTCATCAGAGGGTGCTGCTGAACTCTTATTCATGTCAGAACTAGTTTCAGGAGAGACGGATCACTCAGCTGTCTGGAGAGTTGTAAGATAAAGACAAAAGACTGTAATGAAAGATGAAATCAAAGTGGCATTGAGATTTCAACTTGGTTATGCATTCTTGTATTCATTATCAAATCTCTTGTCCATCACTTTGAAAGCCAGTTGTTTAGCTCAGTTAAGATTCTGCTATTACATAAGTGCAAAGTACAGTTCTCCCTTACTGGAAATAAATCAACACCTTGGCATATTTAGGGTGCGTGCAATTTCCAAGTAGCTCTTTGGGGCCGCTGAAATATTTTCAATAAAATCTTATGATATTAGCGTATCATATACCAGGATAACAGTTTTGATGTCAGGGTGTGATCTACAGGAACTTTATTTTCCTGGCGGGGATGGTATGCATTTAGATGAAAATACACAGATCTGTTTGATTTTGTTTTAATTTGTCACTGTATGGCAATTCATGTTTTGGGTTTTTTTAGTAGTGTCTCTAAATGTGTGTTGATAGTCACACAGGGCAGGAAGATTAGGACATTACATTGTCTTTTTCTGGTTGGTGTCTGAGGCACAGTATGTGTTTAAAAAAAAAATGGAATTGCATAGTATTTGCCCCCTGTTAAAGCAGAGTCCATTTTTTATTTTTATTTTTGTTTAAATTAAAGAGCAAAAACAACATTCCTCTGCTTTGATCTACATTGCTTTGTAGGTTAAAAAATACCCCCCCCCCTTTTTTTTTTGGTCATCTAACCTTTTAAAAATATGATGCAGCAGTTGTACTTAGGATATGCCCGTATAAGTTATCTACATCCCAAGAGAATGTCAGATGCAGTTAGCCTGCTTACTTTTGTGACTTGGCAGTAGCCGGAAATCTGATGGCTTCAGCCTTTCTAGGCATGAGGTACACAGAATGAATGTGAAGTAGTGTGGGATGGGTATTTAAGGAAAGTGTACAAATTAATTCTCAATTTTTAAAAAATCATCTTAAGGGAGATTGAGTGAGGATGTTGAACTATTAAATAAAAGTAGACCCAGTGTGAATTTTACCAAATGTAGGATAGAGTCATATACTTTGTCCTTGTTATAAGATTCTTGGGGAAAATACTCCCACTCAGATAGAAATTCACTGTAAACAACTTTTTTGCTCTTATACTTGAAGTATTTTTGAAGATGCGGTAGCTCTTGGAAGGAGCAAAGTGCACCGTGCAATAACATGACCTTATGTAGCATTGACATTTTTAGATCTGGAATGTGACATGCTGGAAACTGGGAGCGGTGGGTGGAAGTGGAGCTAAGCTGGAGCCTGGATGGCTGTGTTTGTGTGGAGTACTGTACTGAAACTGAATATTGCTAACTATTTATCTAGCTAAAATCAAGTTGCAGATTGACATGGAGTTATAGTGTAATGCCTTGTGAACTTCTAAGAATTTTCAGCAACCTGGGCCAAAACAAAGGAAGCCACGCTGAAATCTGTTAACCCCAAACCACAGCTGCCCAAATTGCATCAGAGACTCCAAATGCTGCAGCAGGTCAGCTTCTCCCACACCTGTGAGTCAGGAAGAATCTATTAAAGGAAGCTTTTATTAGATAGACAATGTACAGATGTGGAGGACATTGTGGAAAACAAATTGGAGCCTTCAGCCACACAAATGACAGACATGGAGGAATGAGTAAATATCACTGAAAAACAGAAGGACTCCAAGGAAAAGGTAATTTGTTTGCACGAGGTAGCTTAATATGATTTTAAACAGTTCACCCTTCCTCCCACTAAAAGTATCGCAGCCCTTGAGCTGGAAACAAGGGGAGATCCAAAATTGAGAAAAGAAATATTGGGATGGTGCGTGTTCCAACTCTGCTGATTTTGCTACTCAGCCCCTCCTAGATCTGAAGAATGAGGAACACTCTGTCTGTATTTTCCTTACAATCTTCTGTCACTGGAACACTCATGTCAACTAGACTGGTGCCTGGCATTTCACCCAACCCAGCTTAGAGTGGATTTACATAACACGGTGGTTAAAATGCTAGTGACCAGTGCTGTCTTGCATACATTCGTGATACTATAGCATTTTCCTTAACATTTCCTGCAATTTCCCCTATTGTTTTTACCAGTGGAACTTCATTGTTGAGAGCAACAGTAGGAAATTTGCTAATGTAGAGAAACCCTATGTGTAACATTTTTACAAGTTTCCATTGAGACTTGACAGACCAACCTAGGATGTCAGTACTTCCATCATAAATAGATCAGATTATTGTGAGAAAAACATTTTATTGCTTGCTTGCTGGGGAAGTAGGCTATGGGGCTTAACTAATTAATGTTTAGAACATGCTTTGAGACCCTTGCATAAAAGGCCCACATGGGCCGGCCAGATCCTGCAGAGAGCTTGTTTGCTCTCAGTTCCCATCAGAGTGAGTGGTATTTGAAAGCACTCAAAGGAATGCTTTCCGTCTTGCAGGACTAGATTGATTCAACTCCTGTTTAAACCAGTGAAGGCTCTGGGATTAGGGAGGAGCTGGGGAAAAGCTTCAGCAGCTCCCTGCTGCTGGAGCCTTTTCCTGCCACACTAAGGCCTTGTCTACACATAGTTTTGTTAACAAAAGTCAGGTTTTGTCGATAAAACAGTGGAGGTTTACACACGACAAAGCTACTTCTGCCAAAAAAACTTTCCTGCTGTGATGACAAAATAAAACCACCTCAATGAGAGGCATAGAGTTTTTTGCGGCAAAGTTATATCGACAAAGTGTCAGTGTAGACACCGCGCTTAGTTTTGTCACTGTAAATGGCCTCCAGGAGGTATCCCACAATGCCCATCCTGACCACTCTGGTCAGCAGCTCAAACTCCACGGCCCCACATCCAGGTACACAGGCCATCCACCCCTCACCCTTTTAAAGGCCTGGGAATTTTGGCAATTCCACTTCCAGTTTGCTTGGCATGGAGAGCTCACACCAAATCTTCCCATTGGCCGATGACAGCTCCACGCAGTAAATGCTCTCCTGCTTGGAGCACACCCAAGTTGTTGGCTCTGCTGGCCTGTGGGGAGAGGAGGCTGTGTAGTCGCAGCTCCATTCCAACTATAGGAACTTCGATACCTATGGTCAGATTTCTCATGGCTTGTGTGATGAGGGCTACAAATGGGACACGCAACAGTGCTGTGCAATGATAAAGGAGCTGAGGCAAGCACACCAGAAGGCAAGGGAGGCAAACCGTTGCTCTGGTACTGTGCTGGAAACCTGCCGCTTCTATAAGAAGCTTAACACCATCCTTGGCAGTGATCCCACCGCCAAGAGCCCTGTGGATAGTTTGGTGGAGCTGGAGGTGGCGGACAGTGGATCTAATCCTGAGGACAAAGTTGTGGACAAGGAGCTCCAGCTGGAGGATGATGAGGAGCACACACCTGTATCATTTGGTGGCATGGTGAGTCAGGACCTGGTTTCCACTCTAGAAGGTGTAACCAGTCCTAACAATCTGTCTCTGGTGTGCATGAGGTAGGAGAGGAGAGTCCTTTCGGAGTTGATGCTACTTGGTTATATGAGAGAGAGAGAGCCTAAGTTCCCTCTAAGCTGTGCAGCCATGCAGGAGGCTATCAAGGGCCACACAGGCAGGGAGAGATGCCTCTCCCCCCAGCCCCAGGCTGCTGCAGTGAGAGAGGGCTGGGGGGAGTCCTCTCTCCCCGCCGCAGCCCTGGGGCAGCCTGCACCCCAAGCCCCCCAGCCCCACCCCAGAGCCCATACCCCCAGCCGGAGTCCTCACCTCCCCAAACCCTAATTCTCTGCCCCAGCTCTGAGCCCCCCCCTGCACCCTAACCTTCTGCCCCAGTCCTGAGCCCCCTCCCACACCCCAGAGCCCACATCCCCAGCCAAATCCCTCACCCCAACTCTCTGCCCCAGATCTGAGCCCCCGCCCACACTCCGAACCCCTCGGCCCCACCCCCGCCACACATCGCCTCCGTATTGGTGCACATAAAATTCATTCCACACATAGATATAAAAAATTTGAGGGAACATTTGATAGAGCTGTCCTTTGCTTTGTATATTCTAGAAGTGAGTGAAGAGATAGAAATAGCTGTGTTTGAGTGTGCTCCACTTTCCCCTGAGCAGTTAAGCAATGCGGCAGAACAGTGTGTTAATGCACACCGAGATTTCAGGGGAATCCTCTAGAGAGACCTCTAGGGAACTTTCCTGTAGACACTCCCCAATCCTCTGCTGAAGGTTCCTTGGCAGAGCGGCTTTGTTCCATCCCCCATTGTAGGAAACTTTCCCGTGCTACTCGGCAATCGCTTATGCAGGTACAAAAGCGGCACACTGACGAACAGCATGGGTCTGGGTCTGAACCCACATGCATGCAGGAGATGCACCTGTGCATCCTTGCTTATCCCGGAGTGAGATATCAGCTTCAATCATCCCCACCTGTGGAAAACAGTGGCAGAATTTACAATATTGTTCCTAGTCACCTACATTGATCCCCTTAAATAACCACCTAGACACTTTGCCTCAGCCTGAATGCCCAGCCCCGCACACCCAGACCGAACTCACCGTGTTTAGGGTATTCGCCAAGATGTGTGCTTGCCAAGGGACAGTGAGAATGTGATTGGTATGTTAAAAGGTGTATTTTACTATAGTGATTCATTACTGTGCGTGAACTAGCAGTCATGATTCTGTGTATTGTTCCTTGTATCCTTTAGAGGAACCCCTTACACACTGGTGGAGCACCTCCGCCAGATAAGGAAGTGACCAAGGCAGAGGAAGGAGGACATGTTGGGAGAGGTGCTACAATTCTCAAAGGCCAAAAAAAGAGAACGCAGGGAGTGGAGAGAGACCCTGAAGGAAAAATTTAAAATAGAAAGGTAGGACATAAAGGAGAGTGAGGAGTGCATTATAAAGGGCCAGGAGTGGATGACAAAAGTGATGGAGGAGCAAACAAAGATGTTGAAGTCACTAATCATGCTCTAGGCAGAACACATGAGTGCTCCACCACCCCACCCCACAGCCCGCATCCGATAGAGAACTGCTTTCTCTGCCCTTTCCAAACTTCTTCCACGCATTCCTTGCAACTTCCTGGAATGTCTCAGTACCCTGTTCACTCCACCCCCTTGGAAAGCTTCCAAAATGATAGCTGGGTGTACACACAAATATGAGAGCCTACACTGCCCTGGACTGTTATCTCCCTTCCCACCAAGCCTTTTGTGTATGCTGTTAACCATTTTATTAAATACCAATTATCTTTCAGAGAGTTTCTATCTTAATTTGTCTCCCATTTGTGGTGGTTTGATCATTTGCTTGACTACAAATCCTGGTCATGAATCATCACGATTTTCATGTAAGGCAGCATGTTAACAAAGCATGGCAGAGTGCTGTACAGAAAGACACATCACTGGGGCTCATTATCAAAATGTTGCCTCAAAGCCTCCCTGGTTCAAATAGTCCTCCATTGTTTCCCTCTAATAGCCCTGGTATCTGGCTGCTCAAATTCAGCACTCTGGTGATCTGCCTCCGAGTTCCACCCCGGAGGAAACTGTTCACCCTTAGCCTCACAAATATTATGGAGCGTGCAGCAGGCTGCTATGACCATGAGAATGTTTTTCCTCATTTAGATCCAACCTGCCATAAAGGCAGTGCCAGCACACTTTTAATTTGCCAACGGCACATTCCAGGGTCATTCTGCACCTGCTCAGTCTATATTGTTGAAGTGCTCCTTGCTGCTATCCAGATTTCCTGTGTATGGCTTCATGAGCCATGGGAGTAAGGGATACACTGGGTCTCCCAGGATCACTTCGGGCATTTCAACATCCCCCACTGGAATCTTCTGGTCATGAAAGAAAGTCCCTGCTTGGAGCTTTCTGTACAGGCCAGTATTCCTGAAGGTGCACGTGTCATGCACCTTCCCGGACCACCCCACACTGATGTCAGTGAAACACTGAGAGTGATCCACAAGTACCTGCAATACCATAGAGAAGTACCCCCTTCCTAGTGACGTACTCCATCACAAGGGGGCACGGGGCCAGAATTGGGATATGCGTGCCATCTATCACCCCGCCGCCATTATGGAATCCCATTGCCGCAAAGCCATCCACTATTTCCCACAGATTGCCAAGAGTCACAGGCCTTCATAGCAGGATGTGATTAATGGCCCTGCACACTTGCGTTAACAGAGCCCCAATAGTCGACTTCCCCACTCCAAACTGATTCGCAACTGAGTGGTAGCAGTCTGGAGTTGCGATGGCCATGCGCTTCTCCACTGAAAGGGCAGCTGCCATTCTGGTGTCCCTGTGCCGCAGGGCTGGGGCAAGCTCCGCCCAAAGTTCAGGGAAGGTGGCTTTGCGCATCTGAAAGTTCTGTAGCCACTGTTCATCATCTCAGACCTGCATAACGATGCAATTCCTCCACTCTGTGTTTGTTTCACAAGCCCAAAGTGACAGTCCATCATGTTCAGCTGTTCTGTGAATGCCAAAAGTAATCTGATGATGTTTCTTTCCATGGTACACAGCAGGGCAGGCAACTCTAATTCCTGTTCAGACTGGAAGGTCATGATATATTGCCTGATCATCCACGATGTGTTCATAACAGTGACCGCAACAGTAGAGAGCAGTGCGGGATCTATCCCTTCAGACAGAGATGGCAGGTGCACAGTAAACAGGGGCCATTGAAAATTGGCGCGAAATTCAGTCGGAAGCCCATGGAACGCTGGAATGGAAGAACTGCATCATGGGAGGTTGAGCCCATACCCATGATGCACTGCGATCTACTCTGTCTTCCCACAACTTCTAGCTGTAAAAGGTGGCGAGTAGCACAGTGGGATAGCTACCCACAGTGCACTGCTCTCACAATGCCAAGTGTGGATGCACTCTGCCTACAGAAGGGGCTTAGTGTGAACAAGCACAAGCAATGTAATTTTACCAGTTTTTGATTGTCTGCTTAACTTGTGCCAATAAAACTGTGTAATGTAGACAAGGCCTAAAAGACTCCAGCAGAGGGAAAAGAGGGCGTGGGGGGCTCCTTGGTGCCAGAGTTTTTCTCTGACACACGTAGCAACACACCACAGTCTGCTTTGCACTGTCGCATATAGCTGCACATACCCTACATGCTGCTGCCAGGCATGTGCAGTGTAGACATAGTTTTAGTGTGAAGTAACTGTACTTTAAACAATTATCTGCAAAGCAGTTCTCAGTGCTCTCCCGTTACTTTACTAAGCAGTTTTATATATTCAGAGTATAAGCCAGGTGCCACCTTAAAATTAGTTCTACAATGCACTCAAGATCAAGGAGAAAGATAAATTGTTATCCTGAAATATGACTCAATCTGCTTGGAGAAAATCTATGGGGGGAAAAACAGACTGATATCTTCTTAGCTTTGAAGTTTTGCAGATCAGAAATAAGAGGCTGAATTTTGGGTCAAACATCTGTAATACTCTCATGCTATAAAATAGTACCAGGTTGTGAAGATACGAACAGCAACTCGTCTAGCTTGTTCTAATGAACAGGGAGCACTTTGGAGGTGCTAGTAGAGCAATTATTTAGGATCCATGGTGTAAGAATGGCATGGAGGAGTGGCACGTCTCATACAGTTGCATCCAAGTGCTTGGGGTTATCAAAGATATCAGAAATAAAATTTTCTTCTTAAATTTAGAGAGCAAGTGAAGTGTTCAGATGATGAGCTGAGGCAGGGGTCTGTTGCTGGTAGTAGCTGGGTCATGACTGAGGCAGCTGCTTAATTCAGTCTAGCAGAGGTGTAGGTGACCTTTCTCATGTATTAAGACGCACCAGAAGAACTGTAATTTTGCAAGTCTAGCTTCAGTCTAGTAAGGAAGTAAAAGCAATCTCCTAGTGCAGTTTCAGCTGTGAAATTTATGTGGTGGTGGTATTATTATTATTAGTTATATTGTAGCACCTAAGAGCCCCAATCATGGGCCAGAACCCCATTGTGCTAGGCGGTGTACAAACATAGAACAAAAAGATCTTACAATCTAGTAAGTGTCCTGAAATATTTTAGGTTCACCTTTTCTTGTAGGAAAGAAAAAATCTGAGCAATTAGAGTGCTCTGGGCACATGTAAGCATTTTTGTTTTGCGCGTGTTTTGACTGCAGTGTTTGCAGTTCATTTTTGCTGTATTTTTTGTTTACCATAAGACAGAGTTACAGCGGCCTTCCCTGCTGGTGCTGGTACAGCTCAGAGTGAAAAGAGGAAGCTAATATTAAATGCATCTTGGAGCATAGATAAGATCAGCAGTGGAAACATGAGTACTGTTAACGATGGTATCTGAGTTTTGTTAATATAGTGTAGTTTTTACTTCAGTCAGGCAGATATCTTCTATTTCTCACCTTTTAACCTGAGGATCCCTGTTAAATTGATCTGTTGCACTATAGCTTCTCTCCCATCACATCCCCTCTCCCCTTGTAATAAAAATAATAATAGCCAGGCCCCCTTGTTGGCCTCCTTTTTGGGGCTATGATCTTTCTCAGTGTAACAACAAGATCTGTATAAATATTAGTAAATTAAACAAGAAGGGGGACTGGGACTGAGGGTAGGATATGTGCTCAACAGATGAAAAAGCAGAATGTTAATTATACAAGACACTTAACTGGTCCTGCCCTTTCACCAAACAATGAGGATGTATGTCAGTGTATAGGACAAGCCGTGCCTGTGGCGATGTAGTTCTCACAGCCAAACAGTTCTTCTTTGTGGGGGGAAAAAAATTGCATTAGGAGCCAAGCTGCCTGCCTACAGTAACTGTCAATAAAACGTTAATCCTTACCTTTGTGGAGATGATGTGTAGATAGTGAATACTCCATTTGCTTTGGAGATTCTGGACTAGATTCAGAGATGATGTAAATGGTGGTGTACATTATACATCAGTAAGTGGGAGGGAAGTATAAATTGGTGAAAATGACACCATTCAAGGAAAGGAAGGTGAGATTGTAGCAAGAAAAGCAACCAACAGGAGGTTGTAAGAAAGAGCAGCCCCTCACCATGTAATATTATAACTTCTTACTGCCTCTTATTGTTTTCTGTTTCAACCTCACTCTTCTGTCCCCAAATGGTGCAAGTTACACCACTTACCCCCAGTTACCCACACCTAAAATACATAACCATTTATGTGTTATGTGACCTCTGAATTTGGCCTTTTATTTTATAGTAACATACACATTTCCAGACTACTTCAGACCCATGTTCCATCTAGTCCAGTATCCTGTCTCTTACCGTGGCCAGTACCAGAAGCTTCAGAGAAAGGTGTGAGAGACCCTGCAGTGGGCAGTTAGGGAATAACCTGTCCCCTGAAAAAGTTTCTTCCCAATGCCCATTAAATAGAGGCCTGGCTTTCACCCTGAAACACAGTATGTACTCTTGGCCATACACTATTTAACATTTTTATCAATGACCTGGAAGAAAACATAACATCATAATTGATAAAGCTTGCAGATGACACTAAAAAGAGGGACTGGTAAATAATGAAGAAAACAGGTCAATGATTCAGAGTGACCTGAATCAGTAAGCTGGGTGCAAGACAGCTAAATGTAAATGTATACATCTGAGAACAAAGAAGGTAGTCCATACTTACAGGATGGGGCCCTCTGTCCTGGGAAGTAGTGACTCTGAAAAAGACTTGGGGTGATAGGGGATAATCATCTGAATATGACACTGTGGCCAGTGCGATCCTGGGGTTTATAAACAGAGGAATATCAAGTAGGAATAGATACATTTTTTACCTCTGTATTTGGCACTGGTGCAACCACTGCTGGAATACTATGTTCAGTTCTGGTGCCCACAATTCAAGAAGGATGTTAACAAATTGGAGAGGGTTCAGAGAAGAACCACAAAAATGGTTAAAGGATTGGAAAACATGCCTTAGAGTGTATGTCTACACTACAATTAAAACACCCGCAGCTGGCCAGTGTTGGAGCACTCATGGGGCTTGGGCAATGGGGCCACTAAATTGCGGTGTAGACATTCAGGCTTAGGTTGGAGCCTGGACTCTGGGACCCTATGATGGGGGAGGATTTATATCACAATTAAACAACCCATAGCCCAAGTCCACTGACACAGGCCAGCCGTGGGTGTTTAATTGCACTGTAGACATTCACACAATGATAGACTTAAGGAGTTCAATCTATTTTGCATAACAAAGAAAGAGTTTAACAATATCCAATGGCTGCAAGTTGAAGCTAGGTAAATTCAGACTGCAAATAAGGCACTTTTTTAACCATGAGGGTGATTAACCATCGGAACACCTTACCGGAGGTTGTGGTGGATTCTCCGTCATTGGCAATTTTTAAATCAAGATTGGATGTTTTCCTAAAACATATGCTCTAGTTTATACACAAATGATTTGGGGGGAAGTTGTGTTATACAGGAGGTCAGAGTAGATGATCACAATGGTCGTTTCTGGATTTATAATCTGTGAGGGAAAAGACCTTGTCAAAAGGGGAAAAAATAACCTAAAATGTTTTTGTCTTATTTATCTTCACCATCTCCCTTTGGGCCAAGTCCTGCTAAGGGAGCAGGAACCTTTCAGCTGGGCACCTGCACATCCTAGCCGCACTTACCCTCCCTTCTGCAGAGGTCCTGAATACTCTAGCAACCCTAGGGCTGTAAGCCTTGTAGATTGTGGGGGAAGTCTGTACCTTCCTTCCTAGCTCCTCCCCCCAGTCCAGGTGAGGAAGATTTCAAACACAGCTGATACCTCACTTTCAGGGCTATCGGCTGCTCATGTTTTGGGGGTTTACATCTCCCTTTTAGGGACCAGTAAAGCTCATTGTCAGCCATGCAGACCCGCCTTACTGCTGTGTAGTCGGGAAGGCTTTGCACGTCAGCACAACCTCCCCAATTTAATCTCTGCACAGCTAGGAGGGGAGTCATGGAAACTGTTGCTTGGCAGAGGGAATACCCCCCACAAGGATTCCACATGCAGTTCACAATTGTGGAGTAGGAATGGGCTGTGAACTGCTGCCTGGAGTTTGCAGCCCACTGGTTCTGTGCCACAGAGCGTGTAGGGGGTAGGATTTGTCCCACACTGTACTACCTGAGAAAATGTTTTGTGTGTTTTTAAAATCCTAGATTCCTGCACACACACACAGTACAGTTAGATTTAAATTTTGTCAATATTCAGTCACGTTATGTTTTCATTTGATTTTATCGTCTGTAAAATTTTCTGTTTCCCTAAAACTTTAAAAAGATAAAGACTTAAAAGGACTGGCAACCTATTTCCATTGTCTGTTATAATTTTTGCTCTGACAGCTTGACTGAGGCAATAAATTCAAAATCTGGTCACTGTGCCTTCAACATTATAATTTAATAACCAAATTGTGGCTTTGAGTATGTGGCTCCTATTAACTTCATATATATCTACAGCCAGAGCATGGCCCCAAAGACTACTAATAATTAAAGACTACTAATAATTATTTTTCATTCATATTTCCTCCTACATAATAATAATATTGTGGTTAATTTCAGATCAGAATTTCATTGGCTGTAGAATAACAACATCATCTAATTTTTCTTGCATCACGATGTTTATCTGTTCTGGTAAAAAAAAAATCACTATTTATTACCATTTACTGTTAAGGGAGAGGATAGGAAGGCAAAGCTATGATGATGCACAAACAATGGCATTACCAGACGGAGTTAATCGCATGCATCAAGAAGAGACTATACTTCTACATGTCCCATTGGAGTTAATGTTAATCAAATGAACATACTACTTTGTTTTATTTTAAAATATTGACAAAATAAAATTGTAAGGCAAGAATAATCATTTATTTGCATCTTGCTTGTATAATCAATAATGATTTATATTACACACTTCCCCCCCCCATTAACTGTGAATTCTGTATTTGTGATCAGCTGTACATTTTTGTTTAACCTCAGGTCAGAAATGATTGATGTGAGGTATTTGTATCCACAGAAGAGGAATGAATAATAATGAAACAAAACCCCCATGTAAACATAAGCAAAAGGAGTCCTAAGATTAAGTAGAGCCATAATTGTAGACAAGATCACTTTCCTGCACAGCTCATTTGGAAAAGGTACTTCCAGCAATACTTTTGCCCAAGTACACGTCAAACAATTACAGAGATTCTTAAGGGACCTCTCACCTTGACTGACTTATCTTTTCGTTAGTGGTAACAAGACATGAGCATCCAAAAGTGTCAAGGTACAGCCAAGTGATGGTGGCTTGACTATCTGGGCTGTAAAGCCATTGACAATTTTATAAGATGTAATATGTAAAATTTTCAAAATTCCTGCCACCCACCTATTATGGGTGGAAGGCAGGGGGCTGGAAATCTCAGTGTGACCTATCTGTAACCCTATACACACTGAGCAAAGTCAGCCGGTTTACATCCAGTGTAGAAATCATCCATGACTCATACCAACCCTCATATTTCCGGCCATAGGGCGGTTACTTGGCTACAGCTATGTACAGTCAGTTGAGCATACTGCTATTTAGCTTAACAAAGAGAAGGTTAAGGGGTGACTTGATTACAGTCTATAAGTACTTATATGGGGAACAAATATTTAATAGTGGGCTCTTCAGTCTAGAAAAGAAAGGGATAACATGATGGAATGGCTGGAAGTTGGAGCTAGACAAATTCAGACTGGAAATATGGTGTATCTTTTTAACGGTGAGAGTGATTAATCAGTGGAACAATTTACTAAGTGCTGTGGTGGACTCTCCATAGCTCACCATTTTTAAATCAAGGTTGAATGTTCTTCTAAAAGATCTGCTCTGGGAATTATTTTGAGGAAATTCTTTGGCCTGTGTTATACAGGCAGTCTGACAAGATGATCACAATCGTTCCGTCTGGCCTTGAAATCTATGAATCCGTGAAAGCTCTTGAGTGCTAATCCCAACTCTAGCCATTATTTGCCTCAATATCCCCATGCATAAAATGGGAATAATAGTTAACTTTCTGAAGATTTATTCGTTTGTTAATATTTTTATAGACCTTTGAAAATCCCCAGTCCTGTAAACAAACCTGAGTATAGTGCTTACTATGCTGAGTAGTTCCATTGGGTCTGACTGTCATTTACACTAAGCAGAGGCAGTGTTCGACCACTGAGGGCCCTAAACAGGAATATTTCGCCCCCGTCACACTAGTAATAATAATAATAATTAATAAAAAGCTAATGGGGCCCCCTTGAGCTGCTCAGGCCCCTAAGCAATTGCTTAGTTTGCTTATGCCTAGCACCGGCTCTGATACTAAGGCCACTTCACACCACTTCTGCAGTGCAAAGAGATCTTAAGGTGGGAGTGAATTATATTCTAGAGTGGCGTAATGCAGCCTTAGTGTACAGTAGAACCTAAGAGTTATGAACACCTTGGGAATGGAGGCTGTTCGTAACTCTGAAATGTTTGTAACTCTGAAGAAACTGTTTTGGTTTTTCTTCCAAAAGTTTACAACTGAACATTGCCTTAGTACAGCTTTGAAACTTTTCTATGCAGAAGAAAATTCTGCTTTTAACCATCTTAATTTAAATGAAACAAGAACAGAAACAGTTTTTTTTACTTTGTCAATTTTTTTAAACTTCCCTTTATTTTTTATTAGTTTACCTTTAACACAGTACTGTATTGTATTTGCTTTTTTTCTTTTCTTTTGGTCTCTGAGGCTGCCTGATTGCGTACTTCTGATTCCAAATGAGGTGCATGGTTGACAGATCAATGAGTAACTATGGTGTTCGTAACTCTGAGGTTCTAATGTAAATGAGATTTGAGACCATTGTGTTGCAGGATTGGCCATTCACTGGTCTACTGCATGTGATTATGTCCTCCTCTAGTAACTAATCCTAGTGAGTATTTGGCCTTCTACTTTCTCACAGGTAAAAAGAACAGCAGTACTAACATGGCTGCTACTCTGAAACCTGTCACAGGTAAAGACTTCTTTAGTTCAAGTGATAGTGGGCTTGGTGCTTAAGGTCCAGGTTTTGATCCCCCCTCCTCCACTTGAAACAGTGTGATGAAATATTTTTGTAAAATGGCCATGCTACAGTGGTTAAATGTGCCTTTGCTTGGTGAGCAAAAGGGAAGTATTGTTTCAAATGCAGAGTTATGTTTTTCTGAATCTATTTAGTGCTCTAATTGATTATCCATTGGGAACTTTTGATAAAGAGCTGTTGGCTATTTCCTGTGAGATGTAAAGAGTATAAATCCCCTGTGTTTTCCATGCTGTCTTGTCACATATTAGTTCTTCTGCCAGCCTTTCAGTGCTCTAAGTGAAAAGCAGCAACTTTAAGAACTGTATTTTTTTCCCCTTTAGTATAGCTCATGTTCTCAAGTTAAATTTAGAAAGAGGAAGCTATTTTGCATAAAGGTAGGATTGTTTTTAAAACCAGTAAAGTTGGTGTTAGACTTGCCAAATAGACACACAAGGTCATACGTGGTGAGTAGTCCTGGCTATTTTTAGGCTTTGTATTTGGCTCATTTATTTATTTTATTTATATTTAGTGACACCTTCAGTGTACATTCAGTTACATTCAAACTGCTTCCTGAGTTTGTATGAAACTTGCAATTATAGGAGGAGTAGAGCTTGTCAGGTGTTGTCATTTATTATGCATTGCAAATGGCTTATTTCAAGGAGGAGGAACAAAGCTTAATAAAAAAGACAAGCATTCTCTTAATAATTTGCCCTTTGCAGCAACAGACCCTTATCTGATCACCCACGCTCATCTGGCTGCTGACGCTGTTCTTGTTTCATCTGCAAGAGCTATTTTTACACCTTTTGTGTCTTTTGAGGAACCAATTGGGCATGCTGGCTTGCAGTGATTCACCATCTCCAAGTGAACAGGGTGTCCTAAAATGTTGCAAATGGGGTGGGGGTGGAGGGTCTATCTAAATAAGCAAGCTAATTAATTCTTTTAGGTGTTCTGAGTGCTAAAACACAACAGCAGGGTCTAATTAAAATAGGGTATGTGCTTTTTGTTGGCAACACAGTGACTCTCTCTCTCTCCCCCAAAAATATTAATTAATTAGTATTTGTACAGAGTTCTGAAGATACAAAGCACTATATATGTGCTATTCCTGGTTCTGCCACTGACCTGCTGTGTCATATTAGGCCATATTGGGTCTGTGCCTCAATTTCCCTGTTCTAAAGTGGGAAGGATGATATTTACTTTCATTTGTAAAGCACTGTGAGGTCTGTGGATCAAAAGCATTATATAAGAAGTAAGGGGAAGATCCTAAGCTGGTGTAAATCAGCTTAGCTTGACTGAGTACAATGGATGTTGCCCTAGAGTGTTCCCTAGAGACACAGAGCTATAAACAGTGCCTACCATGTACCCCGAAGCCTGGAGCTTAGATGCATGTGGGAGCAGGCATTTGGGTACATTTCCAATAGATTGCTGACTGTCCAGGAGGGTGGGAGGGGTTGGGCTAGGTTATAATAGAGAGCTGTTCATTTTCCCGTGCAACTGAATTCTGTGTTTCCTCTAAAAAATGGCACGCACATTAATTGTTAATGTTCTGTTTTTTGTCTGGTGTAGTTTAGAAATCCACTTAACTTCAAACAGTAAAATACTGTATTTACCTGGTTTCATACCTTGAAAGGCCTATATATTTTTACAAAATGTCTAGAATGTTTCTCTCAAATGAGGAGTACCAGTTGCAGTAGACCATACACAACTGATTATTATACATGCTGGCTTGCAGCAATTCATGCATCAGGATATCCTAAAATGTTGCTACAATGATATATACCAGGGTGGCCAAACTGCACCGCATGTGTCTCTTTTACAGCTAAAGTGCGGCTCCCGGAGAGCCCTGCCCCATTCTCCACCTACCAGACTGGGCGGGGACTGGGGCGGAGAAGGGGAGCTTGCGGCTTCTGCCCTGCTCCAGAGTGGTGGGGTTGGGGGCTTCTGCCAGAGATGACTGGTGCCTGCTGAGAGTGGGGGGCACAATTTAAAGGTCTGGCCACAGGTTGACTGTGCGTTATGTGAAAAAATACTTCCTTTTGATTGACTTAAACCTGCTGCCTATTAATTTCATTTGGTGACCCTTAGTTCTTCTGTTATGAGAAGGAGTAAATAACACTTCCTTATTTACTTTCTCCACACCAGTCATGATTTTATAGATCTCAATCATATCCCCCCCTTAGTTGTCTCTTTTCTAAGTTGAAAAGTCTCAGTCTTATTAATCTCTCCTCATATGGTAACCGTTCCATACCCCTGGTCATTTTTTGTTATCCTTTGCTGAACCTTTTCCAATTTCAGTACATCTTTTTTGAGATGAGGTGTCCACATCTGCACGCAGTATTCAAGATGTGGGCATACCATGGATTTATATAGAGGCTATATGATATTTTCTGTCTTATTATCTATCCCTTTCTTAATGGTTCCCAACATCCTGTTCACTTTTTTGACTGCTACTGCACGTTGAGTGGATGTTTTCATAGAACTATCCACAATGACTCCAAGATCTCTTTCTTCAATGGTAACAGCTAATTTAGACCCCATCATTTTATATGTATAGTTGGGATTATGTTTTCCAATGTGCATTACTTTGCATTTATCAATACTGAAGTTCATCTGCCATTTTGTTGCCCAGTCACCGAGTTTTGTGAGATCCTTTTGAAGCTCTTCGCACATGAGAGAGAGAATGCTTCCTGCCACCTCAGACCCTTGGCCCTGTCCACTGCCCCATCTCCAGCTGTGGCCATCACTTCAGAGGAAGGAGGCCAAAAAAAACCCAGTATACATTTGAGAGGAAAAGTAGGGGGAGTAAATTCCCTTCCCGGCCCCTGCAGGTGACCATGGAAACAACAGAAAAACTCAGTGGGAATAGGATTGGTTCCAAGTGTGCAAATGATCTTGTTATTATACACAGTGAGCTCAGGATTTAGTAAACAACCCTAAGATTTAAAATAAGATTGTACACAATGATTGGTATATGTGAAAAAGTGAATGGAGGACCAGATTCTGCAAACATTTATTCACAGGTGTAGTTCGTACTCATGAGATGAGTTCTGTTGAAGTCAGTAGGTCTAGTTAGATGAGTAAGTGTTTGTAGGATCAGGCATCGGTACTTTAGTGTGAAATGTGAATTGCTTATTTGGTACATGATACGAGAGGAGGCATAGTTGTTTTTAAATTACACAATTATCTTTGCTAACGGATAATTTTTAGTTCAAAAAAATCTCACTTCCATTAAAATACAGCAATTATCTCTGTATAAAAAAATTGAAAATGTGATTTCACTTAATATATTTCTATATATTTTTTTCTTTTGGAAAGTGAAAACCTATCATTTTGCTGTAAAAATATGCTATATTTCCATAAATAAATTGTAAACATCTTTTGGGTAAAATTTGGGAATACTTGTTTTTACCAAGATACAAAAATTGTTTTCCCCAATAGAAATATTGAAACTTCACCTTCACAAATTTACAATTTTTTTGGTGAAAATTAACAACTATTTCAGTGTTTACATGAGAAATTTAGAGAGATGAAAATCTGTAATATTCATAAATCCATTCTGTTAACATTATCAGTCTAAACTCTTTTTAATTAAGATATTGGTTGCCCTCTTTAATGTATATCAAGTGTGGGTAATTTAGAGAACGACTATATATTGTTTATACACTAACATTTTGGGTTTCCTTTCTTTTGAGCTTCAGAATTGCCACTACATTCATGCATTTATTTCATCTGTCACTTCAAAAGT